>NC_141540.1:93537500-94160000 GCF_021556685.1 Rattus norvegicus
ATTCACAATAGCCAGGCATTGGAAACAACCTAGATATCATTAACTGATGAACAGATAAAGAAAATGGGGTACATTTACACAATAAAAGATCATTCAACTATTAAGAACACGTATGGAAATGAATGAACCTAAGCATAATCATTGTGAGAGAGACCCAGAAAGACAGACATCATATGTTCTCCTCTCATATGTGTATGGCAGCTTAAGTTTAAACAGGTATGATTCACTAAGGATAACTACAGAGTTTAGGTAACTACTAAAGGCCCATTCAGTAGGAATAGATCCTCCAACAAGGGGAAATAGAATATAGTGTTATAAGGGGGATAAAAAATTAGAAGAGAGGGAAAAAATAAATGAAGAGAGAATATTGGGAGGGATCACTAATACAAGACCTTTCCAAAAGCCATGTGGAAACTTGCTACAGCAGAAGCTTTCTGACATATACACATACATAAGCCGAATTAAAATGCAGTTCACAAATAGACAGTGCCTCAACTAGACATCATATGCTACTAAGTAAACCCCAGTACAAGGCATGAGTTACATCTTCGTGAATTGTTCACCAAATGGGTCCCCTAGACCTTCTTAAACATTACATGCTACTGCCAAAGAAGAAATACTCTGGAAAACAGTGTTCTTTTAAAAATAGTCTAAGAGTATCTAATAAAATTTGAGAACCAAAATTTTGATTAAAGAAATTAGCAAAATGTATTACTGATTGAAGCTTTGGAATTTAATATAAATGCAAATAAAACTCATATTCCCATATTAACTAAAAAACCAGAATATACTATATTATGTATTGGACGTACTTGAGTGAACATAGTTTGAAAAGAAACATTAACGCATTTATATATGGAGATATGACATAATTATGCAAATAAGATATGACAACAATTTTAATATTATTTGAACAACTGTAGAAGAAATATATTAAGGCAATTATGCTCATACTATACAATATATCAAGGAATTTTAATAGTCAGGATATGTATGTATCCCTAAAAGTGGATTTAATAAAATTTATAAATTTATAAAACATCCAAGAAAGTCAAATAAGCACGATATTGCTAGATAGCTCAGATATTTGAGCATAAACACCTCAGAAATTAGTGATCTAGAGATATTAAAATGATTGAAAGATCCCAGAATCTAGAGGAGGGAAACAGTTGGATGTGAATGAGATATGAAATAATTTAGGTACCAGATATGACGTCTTTATTCCAGGATGTAGGAGAGAGTCAGAGAGGGAGGCTGTTGCCCTTAACAGACACAGATGAATACAAGGAAGCATAGACTTACAGAAAATAATACACACCTGCCAATTACACTGTAGGTGTTACCAATTGCCACTAAGTTTGTCAAATGTTGTTGTATGCAGAGGAGAGTAAGACAGGACATAGCCTTCATTTCCAGCCTTCATCTCTTCACTGGGAAAAAGCACTGGGATTGTCAAATGTATGTGCTGGAAAGGGTTGTTTGCAACTAACTGTCACAAGCAATTAAATCCTAGGTACATGTACCTTTGTTGTCTGCAGAGATTGGAACACTTACATGGCCTAGGATTCAGGAACTCTGACAGGGTGTGGGAAGAGAAATGTGGGATCATCAAAAAGTTTCTGTGTAACACTTTCTTAGTAGCCAAATCCACATTTTCAACCTCTGCTCTAAGGTTTCTTTTTTGACAGTTACGATTTTATAAGAAATGTTACCGAGAAGGTAGATTGAAGTTTTTTCAGTCTTATTTGTAGTATGCTATGCATTTATTTATACAATCAAACATACATAAATAAATACATACATTTACCACTTAAATTCATCATTAGGTTTTTATGCTGCATTCTCTATCATATTTGTCCATCACTGTAGTCATTTATAACTCTTCCTTATTATTTATGCATTTAAAATTAAATGGCATACAGTAATCCATGTTCTCCTAAGTAGGTCGACATTTATACTTTCCAGAGTTTAATATTTTTATTACCGAGGTTATATGTGATATGCGGAAGTTTTATCTGTGGATTGGAAAATGCACACCTTTGTGTAACCCAGACCTTTACAAAAATTTGGAATATTATCACTCTTGCCCCACAGTGTTCCTTCACACTCTTTCCCATTTAAACCTAAGCCTTTCTTCCTAGAGCTGAATACATACATACATATATATATATATGTATATATATATATATATATATAATGTGCTATTTACTATTATATCTGGCTTCCACAAAGCCTTATGTTTTAGATTTGTCCATATTATTTTATCTAATTGTAGGTGCTTTTTTATAGGTAAGCATTAACCAATGATAAGGACATACTTACTACATGTCTCCTCATGTGTTCAGCCATTATCCTATTGATATTGAAATGATGGGCTATTTTCAGTTTAGAATTTTCTATTCAGTTCTTTGGTAGTGTCTTGAAAAGAGTGGGAAGGTAGTTTTTGCTTTTGTCGTTTGTTAGTTACTATAAATCAGACATATAAATACTACAACTTCTATCTCATTTGCTAAAATTAAGTCAATCTGAATGTAGAAAAGAGAACATTGGAGGCTGGCAATAGTGGTGATCAATTTGAGGTTGGGATGTGGGACCAAAACGGTTACCTAGACTTAATACAATTGGGGTTCCCACAGTTCACAAGAGCTGATCGTATATTGTTTTACTGACTCCCCTACCAGCATTTAAATGTCTTAATTCTTATTTGTTGTAGAGTTGTAAGAACACATTTCCAATTCCACACAGACATTTTGCCCTATGCTACAGATTAAATTTTGACTCTTTCTAAATTATCCTTCGGTACACAAAGTGTAAATTATGAGGCAGTATGTTTTACTCTTGTGTTTCTTCCTTTTACTTCTGTGTTTTTATTTTCTTTTCCACAGTATTTATTGTATCTTCTGTTTGTCTAATTGTACAAGTGTCAAACTTCTGAAGTTGTCTGGGGGTTTCTGACCCTCTCCTTCCTTGTCACTCTTTACTGATCTTTTTAGTTTTCTCCTTGGTGGCTTTCCTTTCTGGCTTCCCATCCTCACAGGTTACACTTTAAAATCCATGAATTCTAGATTGTGGACCATACCTAGTTCCTCAAATACTCAGAAACTTTCAGTTAGATTCCAGAGCACAATATTAGCGACCATTCTCTTCCTTAAAACAGTGGGCATGTAGTGTGTTTTAGCTGGCAGATAAATCGCTTGACTTCAAGTCACAAACTACCTCTAAGCAGCTTCAGCTTCTATTTGAATTCTTTACCTTTAGCTGAATCAAGATTTAATTCTATCACTCTTATGCATGTATTTCATAACGAGCCACTTGGATAGGAGTTATTTATAAAGTTTAGGACTTGCTCTCTTCCGCAATTTTATTTTCTGGATTTTTGCCCCTTTGTATTTTCTTCAGGTGTGAGTTCACTAAACTTTGTTCTCTAGTTCTTCCAGTGAGAAAGTGTTTGTTTTAACACGTGCTTTAGGTTTCAGATACTTACATATTAACAGCTGGAACAAATATTCAGCCAGTTCTTTTCCTTACATATTTTGATAGGTCTCCAGAGGCTGCCTCCTTTTGCTCATTCCCAGAGAGCTGAAAGATATTGTGCAGAAGGAAACAAGCCCTCTTGGTGCTCCCTCTACCATCCCAGAAGCAAATTTTGACTCAGCTTTTTCAAGATATTATCATCACAATGTTCAATTACAGGTCCTGCCCAGTCTTTTTTGGGAGACAAAATCACCGTTTCTTTCTTTTTAATCCCCAAGTAAGTTCTTTTTGTAAGTTCATACATCTTCTGAGGTACTTTATCTATCCCACAGAGCTAACTTTTCCTGTTGAGGATTTGGTCACATGTAGACATCTTATCTTCTTTTGCTCTTAAAATTTAAAGAGTTCCTGTAAGCCAGAAACTGGCAAGAGTTTTCTTTATTGACATGCCGTAGGAGACTTCTTAAAATTGGAACTTATTCAGAGTTCGATGACCCTAGAGAAAACAAAGAAAGAGGATTCTGATGTCCATTTAACTCTGAAATTGCCTCTTCCATAAGGCTTGCTTCATAATGTTGGCTTCCAATTTATGAGAGATATATTTATGAGAAAAATTTGCATTTATTTTATAGCATTATATATCTATAAACTAGCCCCCTATCCCTGCCATATTAAGATAGGTGATGAACCTAAGTGTTCAGTGTTATAAATGAACCCAGTATGATCACCCAAGCCTCTCCAATGGCTTGCTAATAGAGAAGTCAAACCAGCTCAACCCACCTGTCCACGTGTAGAATATGAAGCAGAGTCCCCTTCTTGTCAACATTTAGGTATGAAGTAAAACAGACGATACTTTGGGCAACGTTGTTGTAAATCCCTTCATCTTCAAAGACTGCACATCTGTTGTAAATCCCTTTATCTACAATGATAACACATCATATGTTTATTGTTATTAGTCATTGAGAGTTTCATACAATGAATTTTAGTGTTATCACCGCCTCCTCGAACGTTTCCTATATCCATTCTCACTTCTCTACCTGCCAAATCTCCTATTTATGTTTTTTTTGCTTGCTTATAAGTTTTCCATTTAGAAGGAACTGGTGTCGGGTCAGAGTCAAGATTCAAGCATCCTCAGAGATAGCAGTATTGCAAAACTGAAGTTTTTATTGTGATCATGTCAACTTGTTCTCCACAGGAGTAGGAGAAAGGCAGAGTCTAAGCTACAGCAGGGGAACTCTGATATAGACCTTGACCTATACATCATGACCTTGGCAAGCAAGCAAAGCTTAATACAAAAGTGGAAATTGTGATTAGCATTTGCCATAAACACATTGTTATAAATTTTTAACACACTTGTGGTCTACCAGTTTCCCAAAGCCTTGTTTCTCAAATCAGGTCAATCTAGCGGTCTGTTGGTTTGAAATACTGTCTGTACAATAGGAACATAAATTTCATTTTTGCCTAAGAAATACAAGTACAAATATTAAGACTCTGGAAACAAGTCTGGAAGCTGAACAATAGGAAGATTGGAGGCCCTGTTATTATTTAATGCATATTAAAATCAACAGTGAAGGCAAGGCAGAAATGAGAGTCGGCTTTTAACAGAACAATGATTGGGCTTTTGTTTAATGACTCTTTCCCATTATTTTTCACCTTGCCATGTAAGATTGGTGAAAAGGAGACACTTGCTTCGTGATGTGGTGCTCGCAGTGTGGACAGTCTAGCTCACAGGGTCTTTTTCCAATGACATTTACGACACAGGGTGCAGCATAATAAGCAGAGTCTGTGAAAGTTCTCTCTATATCTTGCCAAGAATTCAATCTGTTTCAGCATTTTGCAAACTAACAAAAGCTGTTGCTATGTTATCACTCTAAAAGATGAAGTGACATAGTCATATGCAGCTTCCCTTTGAATGGTAAATTGCCACCCACTGATAGACACAGCACTTAGGAAACAGCAGCTGAACAGTTAGCATGTCTGTCAGTAGCATGTTAACTATTTTTAGTGCAAACTCAATACCTGATTGATGATGCCTAACCTAGTCTACACCCTCCTACTGATAGTAGCAAATGCCTCCTGAGAATTTTCAACATCTTTTTTTTTCTTTTTTTTTCGGAGCTGGGGACCGAACCCAGGGCCTTGTGCTTGCTAGGCAAGCGCTCTACCACTGAGCTAAATCCCCAACCCCTTTCAACATCTTTGATGAGGGCAAAATTTCACATCTAGGAGTAGAAACAGAAAGAAAAATATTATAACACTAAATTTAAAAGGAAAGTTTTAGTGGCTATATGATGGATAAACATTTCTAATTCATGAAAAAACCTAATAAAGTTGTGAAAAAATTCTCTATGTACTACATAATAATAATAATAATAATAATAATAATAGATAAAATGTAAGAAGTAGAATACACACACACACACACACACACACACACACATATATATATATATATATTCTACCTGGAGTTCTTCCCCTCTCTCAGCTCCTCCAAATCCAATCCCCCAAGTCTTATCCTCAGGTCTGTAGAAAAACACCTGCTATAGCCTCCCTTACCCATTTGTCCCCATTCCCAGTGGACAAGATATCTTTCCCTCCAAACTTCTCCCCAATTCATTGCTTTATCTTAGCCCCCAAATCCAACAGACATTCCCAGAGGCTTCAGAAACATGCAGGGTGATTGCAGATCATCACCTCTCTCTCCTTTCTTGCAAGTCTAAACTCATAGTCTCATTCCCAGCTCTTTAGCTGACCTTTATTTGTGGTCTCCCTTCACTATTAGTGGAGTAAGCAAATTCTGGTAGAAGACTCTACTTTCCTCCCCTACTTGGACCCCCTTACGATTTCCCATAGCCATCTCCATTTCTTAAGGTCAACTCTCAATATATAGAAACACATTTTACCTGGAAGTTCCAGAGGTCACGACGCCAGAAGAATTTCCTACCAGGCAATACACAGACAAAAGAACCTTCTAAGAACCAAAAAGGTCAATAATAACAGGAACAAAATATCCAACCAACAAAGAAAAGACCAGCTATCACCACCCAAAATTACTGTCTTCCCAATCCCAGATGCCTAGACAACAGCATGAAAACACAATCAATAACAGCCACGACAATGTGTCTTCACTAGAGGTCAGCAAGCCTACCATAGCATGCCCTAAGTATTTCAATATAGATAAGCCACAAAAAAACACATTAAAATATATGAATATAAAAGAGGTCCTAAAAGAAAATATGACTAAATCCCTTAAAGAAATATATGGAATCACAAATAAACAATGGAAAGAAATGAATGCAATCATTAAGGATCAGAAACTGGAAATAAAACCAATAATAAAAAGAAAAAAAACAAACTGGGGGGAATCTGGAAATAAAAAAATCAATGAACCTGAACAGAAATCTCAGAGGCAAGCATTACCAAGAGAATACAAAAACACACAAAATAGAATTTTGGGCATAGAAGAAAATAGAATAAATAAATGCCTCGGTGAAAGAAAATGTTAAATCTGAAAATTTCTTGGCACAAAACATCCAGGAAATATGAAAGAGTATAAAAAGACCAAATCTAAAAATAATAGAGATAGAGAAAAAAATGAATTCCAACTCAAAAGCCCAGAAAATATTTCCAACAAAATCATAGAAGTAAAATTTCAAAATCTAAAGGAGTCTGTAAAGGTACAAAACACATAAAACACACCAAATACATTAGACTGAAAAAGAAAATCCCTTGAGCATATAATAATCAAAATATAAATGTACAGTGCAGTGAAAGAATATTACAAGCTGTAAGGGAAAATGAATAGATAATATATGAAAGCAGACCTATTAGAATTACATCTAACATCTCAATGGACATACTAAATCCAGAAGACCCTGGACCAATATACTACAAACTCTAGGAGACCATTGATAGCCCAGACTATTATACCCAGCAAAACTTTCAATCAGCATAGATGGAGAAAATAAGACATTGCACAATAAAACTAAATTTAAGCAATACCTACAAAAGGTACTAGAAATAAAACTTAAACCTGAAGAGATAATTCACACCTAAAATAACAATAAAAAATCAATAACAAATGTCAAATAAAAAGTGAAAGCACACACACACACACACACACACACACACACAACCAGAACAGACACAACTACCACCACCACCAACAACAACAACAACAAGAATAACAAAATAACAGGAATCAGCAATCATTACTCATTACAATTTATCAATATCAGTGGTATCAGTTTCCCAATAAAAAGACTCAGGACTGCTCTTTCTCTCTTGCTCTCTCTTGCTCTCTTACTCTCTTCCCCTTTTGTCCCTTCTCTCCCCATTCTCCTCTCCCCTTCATTCCATATGCTCATGGCCAGTCTCTATTTCTCTCTCTCTCTCTCTTTCTCTCCCACTTAACTCCCCTCCCCATGCTCTGAATAAGCTCTATTCTATACTAACCCCCGAACCCCTAGCAGAATGGATTTGAAAACAGAATCCATCTTTCTACTATATCCAAGAAGCATACCTTTACATCAAGTATGATATCATTTCAGGATAAAAGAATAGAAAAATATATTCAAGTAAAATGGACCTAAGAAGCTATCTGGCATAACCATTTTAATACCTAACAGAGTAAACTTTGAACCAAAAATAATCAGAAGAGATAGGGAAGAATACTACATACTATTCACGGAAAGACCCAAGATGACATTTTAATTCTTAACATATCTGCACCAAACAAAAGGGCGCCCAAGTTAATAGAAGAGAAACTTCAGAAGTTAGTCTCCATAGAGCCAAATAGCTCTATTAAAAATGGGATACACAGGTGCCCTTCAACAGAGGAATGGATCCAGAAAATGTGGTACATCTACACAATGGAATATTACTCAGCTATCAAAAACAATGACTTTATGAAATTCATAGGCAAATGGAGGGAACTGGAAAATACCTTCCTGAGTGAGGTAACCAAATCACAGAAAAACACACATGGTATGCACTCAGTGATAAGTGGCTATTAGCCCAAATGCTTGAATTACGCTAGATGCACAGAACACATGAAACTCAAGAAGGATGACCAAAATGTGAATGCTTCACTCCTTCTTTAAAAGAGGAACAAGAATACCCTTGGCAGGGAATAGGGAGGCAAAGTTTAGAACAGAGGCAGAAGGAACACCCATTCAGAGCCTGCTCCACATGTGGTCCATACATATACAGCCACCAAACTAGATGAGGTGGATGAAACAAAGAAGTGCAGGCTGACAGGAACCAGATGTAGATCTCTCCTGAGAGACACAGCCAGAATACAGCAAATATACAGGCGAATGCCAGCAGCAAACCACTGAACTGAGAACAGGACCCCGTTGAAGGAATCAGAGAAAGGACTGAAAGAACTTGAAGGGGCTTGAGACCCCATATGAACAACAATGCCAACTAACCAGAGTTTCCAGGGAATAAGCCACTACCCAAAGACTGTACATGGACTGACCCTGGGCTCCAACCTCATAGGTAGCAATGAATAGCCTAGTAAGAGCACCAGTGGAAGGGGAAGCCCTTGGTCCTGCCAAGACTGAACCCACAGTGAATGTGATTGTTGCGGTGAGGGTGGTATTGGGGGGAGGATGGGGAGGGGAACACCCACATCGAAGGGGAGGAGGAGGAGTTAGGGGGATGTTGGACCGGAAACCGGGAAAGGGAATAACAATCGAAATGTAAATAAGAAATATCCAAGTTAATAAAGATGGGAAAAAAGATAAATAAATATAAAAAATGGGGTATAGAGCTAAACAAAGAATTCTCAGCTGAGGAATATCAAATGTCTGAGAAGTACCTAAAGAAATGTTCAACATCCTTTGTCAGCAGGGAAATGCAAATCAAAACAACCCTGAAATTCCACCTCACACCAGTCAGAATGGCTAAGATCAAATATTCAGGTGACAACAGATGCTGGTGAGGATGTGGAGAAAGAGGAAAACTCCTCCATTGTTGGTGGGATTGCAAACTGGTACAACCACACTGGAAATCAGTCTGGAGCTTCCTCAGAAAATTGGACATTCCACTACCTGAGGACCCAGCTATACCTTTCCTAGGCATATACCCAAATAATGCTCTAATATACAAGGACACATGCTCCACTATGTTCATGGCGGCCTTATTTATAACAGCCAGAAGTTGGAAAGAACCTAGATGCCCTTCAACAAAGGAATGGATAGAGAAAATATATTATATCTACATAATGGAGTACTACTTGTATGCAAATGGATGGAACTAGAAAATATCATCCTGAGTTAGGTAACCAAATCACACACACACACACACACACACACACACACACACACACACACACACACACAAACAAACAAACAAACAACCAGCACATGGTATGCACTCACTGATAAGTGAACATGAGCCCAAAAGCTCGAGTTACCCAAGATAAAATCTGCAGACCACATGAAGCTCAAGAAGAAGGATGACCAGAATGTGGATGCTTCAGTCCTTAAGAGGGGGAACAAAAATATTCATAGGAGGGGATATGGAGACAAAGTTTGAAGTAGAGGCTGAAGAAATGGCCATTCAGAGCCTGCCCCACCTAGGTATGTAGCCCATGTGTATACAGCCACCAAAACAATACCAACCAACCAGAGCTTTCAGGGACCAAATCGCTACCCAAAGACTACACATGGACACAGCCATGGCTCAGGCTGCATATGTAGCAGAGGAAGGCCTTGTTGGGTACCGATGGGAGGATAAGCCCTTGGTTCTGCCTAGGTTGGACCCCACCCAGTGCAAGAAAATGTTGGGGGTGGGAAGGGGGTGGTTGGGGAGGGGGAAATATACCCTCATAGAAGAAGGGGAGGAGGATGGTATAGGGGGCTTATGGATGGGGAAACCTGGAAAGGGAATAGCATTTGAAATGTAAATAAAAAATCCAATAAAAAAGTGTTTAAAAAAAACAAGGGAAAAGAGAAATGAAACCAATTTAAATTTTGAAATAATTTGTCATGAATAATCTACTAGGCTGTCAGATTTCATTCCCCTTCCGACAGATTAAATTGGAAGTTTCTAATCAGAAGTTCATGTATCATTTTTTTTCTCAGAGGCAGAAGTTACCAGAAGAAAGTTAGCTTCCATTCAGAGTATTTCCAAGTGAATACAGGAAAGGGGATGGCTAGTTAGCTCATGGCCCATTGGTGGTCATCCTTTAATTTTAGTGTGTACCAGAAACTCTTTAGAATTTACCATAAAATACAATTTACAAGTTCTACCTTCAGAGAGTATGATCCACTAGATTTGGAGTTGGCTTTGAAAATCTACATTTTTAAAATCTACATTTTTTTCCAACAGCTCGGATGTGTGCTTCAAAATCCCATGTGAAAACTCAGGGAGGTCCAGTATGTTTCTATCATGCTGTATAGGCTCTGAATTTAGGAAAGGTCTGGCCATTGTGAATTACCTAAAGTTGTAAATAAGAGAAAAGAGTTCCTTGAAGTCTAGAGTTCTAAACTACATGCTTTAGGCTGAGATAGTTGTCTAGAAAAAAAGCCTCTGATGAGTACTTGAGTGTCACCTGGGTTTTGGGTATAGTCTCAAGCAGAAGATGGTAAAGATGTAGGATTAAGGGAGGGAAGGGGTTAAGGAAGTGTCTCAGTTAAAGGCCAGCTTTGGTTGCATCCCACCTGGAGCACTGGGACATGTATTATACTGCACAGTTGGTCTTACCCTGAATAAAGAGATCAGTCTTCTGTAGCTCACATTAGTGTGCCACTGATTTTGAGCTTAACTGGTGGGAATGTGTGTCTTATCACCCTATTAATGAAGCAACCCTGTTGTCACATGAGGCATTTCTTATAGGAGACGTTCTCTAGAGCCACTGGTAGCTCACAGCTCCTGAGAGTTGAGTAAGAGGTGTGAGAATGCATCGTGGGGTCCATTGACATCCACTGCACTTTGATGACACAGCCACACTGGACTCTCTTCACAGATGACTCTAATTGTTGGTCATTGTGGCCACCCTAGTTCTAATATTTTATGTAAATATTATGATTTTTATAATCCTCCTCTCATGATTCCTTTTATAAATTAGAAGGGGAAATATGGGCAGTATAGACACTTGCCTTTTACTAGAATTTGTCATCTTGCTGCAAAGCATATAAAATATGACAGTGTCCTTTGACAATTTTGACATCCATCATCAAGAAGAAGAACATGATTTCAAATATTGAATTGTGGATTTCCAGACTGCTGTAAAATCATAATCATTTGCAGACTGATTGATTCTGTTTCATGCTTCTTGTAATGATATTGTCTTTGAGAAAAGATTCCCTTGCTTTAAATTTTCAATGAGAAATATGCTCTTCTGGAAACTACTGAACCTGTTGTCATTGGTTACTTGGCTACATTAAATAAAACAGCTTCTTCTAAACTGAAGAAAGAAAGAAAAAAGAAAGAAAGAAAGACCTCTATGCTTAATTTGCATATTGACCCACATGTCCTGATAATGGGAGAGTTCAATACTTTTCTCTCACCAATAGACAGGTCATCCATCCATCCATCCATCCATCCATCCATCCATCCATCCATCCAAACAAACAAACAAACAAACAAATAAAACAAAACAAAAACAAAACACCCCAAAAACCTAAACAGAGAAAGGTGGAGCTAACTGACTTTATAAATCACACGGAACTAACAGATATTTATAGAACAGTTTACCTAAACACAGAAGAAAAATATACCTTCTTCTCAGCATCTCATGGAACTTTCTCCAAAATTACCCACAAACTTGGACACAAAACAAGTCTCAACAGATACTAAAAAATTGAAACAACACCCTGCATTCTATCTGACCAGCTCAGATTAGATTGATATCAACAACAGAAAGCTTATAAATTCCTGGAAACTAAACTCACAACTGAATGAAAATGGGCCAGGATAGAAACTAAGAAAGTAAAGACTTTCTTTCTAGATTGAATGAAAATGAAAATACAAAATATCCAAACTTATGGGACACAATGAAGGCAGTTCTAAGAGCCACATTCACAGTACTAAATAGCTTCATTAAAAGAGTTCCATATTAGCTAACTATATACCCGAAAGCTCTAAAATAAAAAGAAGAAATAACACTCCAAGGAGTTAGATGGTAAGAAGTAAAGTTAGAGCTGGAATCAATAGAATAGAAAGAAACAAACAAAAAACAATAGGAAGAATAAACAAATCAAAGAGTTCTTTGAGAAAAATCAATAAAACTGGTAGTCCTTTATACAAATTAACTAAAAGAGGAGGAGAGGATATCCAAATTAACAAAGGAAAGGGAGGAAATCACAGCAGACACTGAGGAAATCCAGAGACTCATAAGGATTTGCTTTAATAACCTGTACTCCACATAATTTGGAAATCTGAAAGAAATTAATAATTTCTTTGATACATACCATTTGCCAAAGTTTAATTAAGGTTGGATAAGCCATCCAAACAGACATGTAAGCCCTAGTAAAATATAAGTAGTCATTAAAAGTCTCCCAACCAAAACAAGCCTATTGCCAAATGGTTATTGCTAACAGACTTTAAAAGAAAAGTTAATGACAATACTCTTCAAATTATTTCTCAAAAAGAAACAGAAGGAATATTTCCAAGTTTGTATCATGATATCACATTTATCATGATACCCAAACAACACAAAAAGCCATGAAAGAAAGATAATTAGACATCAATTTTCCTTTTGAATATAGATGCAAAAATTGTCAATGAAATCCTTGCAAAGTGAATCAAAAACACATCAGAAATATCATCCAACATGATCAAGTGGGCTTCACACCAGAGATTCAACATGACAAAGGTATGTGATCTTTCTTTATTAGTATGATCATTTGTTCTAAAGAAAGTTCAAGTCCATAAAATGGGTACACAAACTACAAGAACATTATTTAAAAAGAAAGAAAGAAAATCATAGTGGATTTAATGAAGAACTAAAAATAAGTTTGAAAGATGAATGCCCTGAAGATGGGCAACATGATTTCTCAGCCATACACCAATAATAAAAAAGTACTAAAAATAAACGTGTTCTTTGCGGTTCACTAGATTCCTTTCTTTACATTTTAGGCAGAATTCCCAGCACAATCCAATGTTAGTGTCTGAGAAACTCAGAAATGTATACTACAACTGTGTCTCATACAATGCCTATGGCAACATTTCCTCTCTAACGTCGTTGATTTGCAAATCAATGTTTTTCTCAATAAAATAGTTGCAGCCTCTTAGGAAAAAATTATAAAGTTGTTTAGTGCTATTGAAATTTAAGCTTGTGTATTCAGATGTGCCAAGATCATGAACAGACAAAGGATTTTACTGTGTCTGTTAAAATGTGCTTCTCGGCAGTTTTTTGATGCTAAAACTTGATCTCAACAAACCATGTTTCCTCTTTGCAAGGTAGCCCTTCCCTAGTCTCTGCTCATAGAAAAGAAAGGACCAGACGAGAAAGAGAAACACTTTTTGATTTCTGTGTGGCTTACTGTTCCCATCATGTACTCTAACAGTGGGGTCTTGTAAGCTTCACTTCGTGAGACTTTTCTTATCAGGACCAATAAAAAAGGAGAGAGAGAGAGAGAGAGAGAGAGAGAGAGAGAGAGAGAGAGAGAGAGAGAGAGAGAGAGAGAGAGAGAGAGGCATACTAAAGTCCAGAACCACAATACTCCCTTAGGGATGTAAAGTTAAAAGAAGAGAAATTCCTGTGCACAGACCACTGCTGTCCTGCCAGGCAGTGTGCATTTCTTTCTGGCCTTTGGAAGGGCCTCAAGACACCTGCTCAGCCACTACAGTACAGCGGGGCAGTAGCCTTTCCTTCAGCTCTGAGTTTCACAGCTATAAGAGCCCTTCTCTAAGCTCTTACTTTTTTAAAAATTCTCACCTTTTTCCTTCTCTATTCTCTTCATCATTAGAGATGTAGTTACTAATTTTTCAATACCTCAGTATCACCTTCTTATCTTAACACCTTATATTAAATGATGTCTTTAAAATTGCTGTCATGTCTAGACATGGACTGAGGCAGTGAGGATAACTATAGTTTTATTATGGACTTCTGTGTGTATTACATAATTTCACATACTAGGCAAGCATATATACATTATATATAATATATATTATACATGGTGTTTACCTACATTCTCTAAAGTATAAAGATAGTTTTAAATGAAATCTTTGTATAAGGTTTAACTTTTAAATTTTTCTAATTTTATTTTTAAAATTATGATTAAATAATTTCTCTCCAACTATTTTCCATTCTTCTGTCCCCTTGGAAGCGTCTCCTTGCTATCACTCAAACTCATTACCTCTTTTTATAATTGTTATATGGACAAACTATAAATATATATAAATAAATATGTATAAATGTATGTACATACAACCTGCTCACACCTGTATAATATTATATATGTATATATGTGTATATGATTTAGGGCTATATACCACATGGTCTCTTGTTTTCTTTATTTTTATTGATTGTGGTTTTTTAATATGGTCTCCATTTGCTACAAAGAGAAGTTTCATGAGAGGTGACAACTATACTTATTTGTATTTATAAGAACAAATATTTATAACTTACTTAGTATTTATGCTTGTTTAGTAAAGTGACAGTTTTAGGTTCACCTCTAAGATCCATGACTTCACTTGCCCTGGGTAGTTGGCTGGGTTTTTAGTACCAGGAATATTTATTCTCTTTTTTGAGAAGAGAATAAATTGGTCCAAGTAAACAAGTTGTTGTTACTGCAAAGGTATGCATGTCACTGTTGTGTCCTTAGAGTTCCTGTGTTACGCTGGTCATTGTGTGGTGCATTGGCTCCATGACTGGGTAGAACTGTTGTTGACTTCACTGCCTTAGAAACCTGCATGGTACCTTCTCGTACCAGGGAAGTTCTTTCTGAGGAAGGAGGCATTCAGGTCAGATCCAGCTTAGTCGTTCTGGGTCCTGATGTCTATTCACCAATAGACTTTTTTTCCACCTCTGGAGCAGCTATAAGGGGAAGAGCAATAACCTATAATATTATGAGTTGTTTGAAGAACTCAACAACTCAAAAGTGAGCTTTTCATACATGGTATTGGGGTTTTTATTATTCAAAGACTCTTGGAGGGAGCTTCTTAGAAAAAAAGAAGCAGGGCATGGTAATAGGTACCCACAATAATGACACTTTGGCAACAAAAGTAGGACAGAGTTTGAGGCCATTCTGGACTACTTAATGAGCTATCAGTTATTTGTTCTCAGAGAGATGTAAAATAGTAATCTAGAATCAAATAAAAACAATTACTGTGTATTGGCCTCTGCTATATATCAGCTACCTTCCAATGTTATCTCAGGCACTTTTGCCACTAACTTAAGCAAGTAGGTTCTATTATTCTAACTTGATATATGATGCAACAAAAATTAAGAGACATTAAATTACTTTTCTTAAATTGTGTGTGTGTGTATATATTGACAATATACTTTATATATAAAACATATAATATATACATGTATACATATATGCACATGTATGCAGAGGCAGAGCTCAGATGTGAAATAAGATTTATATCTGAAAAGACTCAAGCATTACTAGAAATAAAAGTGCAAGGTATGCACATGCATGTGAGAGACTGCAAAGAGCTCACGTTCACATGGTATGAATGACTTCACAATGTAGGAAGAAAGCAAACCCAGGCAGCTCTTAGCACTTGAGCAGAGTCCTACCGATCTCGGTTAAGATCAAACTTGTACTTTCATACTGTAGGGTGGACAATAATTCTACCTCAAAGGGCAGTGAGTGAGGAAGTAACTCTAGTCACTTGACTGACTGGACACTGGCATGAAATAGAGTAGGTTTTAAAGGGTAAGCTCTGTGAGATTTTAAATCATCTTCCTCCACTAGAAGAGGAAATTCATTATTTATTGAGAACTCTGAACTATGTCAAGCAGAAATATAGTGACTTCTTCATAAAGAAAGAATGAAGAGAAAAGTAAATATGCAAGTCCCATTGGAGTGTTGCTGCCAGAAGAGAAGTGGGAAGAATGGTTGTTAGTCCATGAGAGCTCAAAGTCATTCTCTGGCACCTGTAAAGGACATGGGCTTTGTAATGTGGACTGGCCACTCTAGCATGGATTTTCATGGAAGCATATCTAGAGCAAATTATTCTGTGTGGATGCATTGGAGACCTGTAATATGAACACTGTAAATTTCCAGAGCTTCCCGTTATCCTTCTAAAAATATTAATATCATATTAGTCCCCAATCGTCTCATAGTAGATTGTCATTTATGCTTATGGTAACGATAAACCCACAATTACAGGAGCTATCACAACAAAGGCATTACTTCCTACTCGAATCTTCACAGGACTAGACGACTCCCTAAATGTTGACCTCCGCCAGCTTTCTTTAGCATCGTGGTCCCATCAAACATAGCATGCTTTCTTAGTTCCCATGCAGGAACATTATGCAATGTCTTTAGTATAAAACCCAAGCAATACATTTTCTTCCTAGGTTGATGCTGTTTTGGAAAAAAAATGCTTGCTCTATTCTCACAAATGCTGAACCTCAAGCCAGCACTAATTAACTACTTGAAATGAGGCCACTTGTGAAATTTACCTTGAATATATAATACAAAAAGCTGAGTCATCACAACTACTGAAAATCAGCTTAATTCCTGATTGTAATTTCACATCATCTATAAAATATATAAATAGTATAAGAAGGGTGAGAGTTGTGATGATTTAGAAGAATATTGATAGGAAATTGTTTTGCTCACAGACTAAATACTATTAGGCTACATACAACCAATTTCAAGTATGCTTTCTTTTAATGAGAGAAAAGGTAGCATCAGTTGAATATCTAATAGATTTGAGGGATTATATATATATATATATATATATATCCTGTCATATTATCACGAAAAACATCCCATTTAACAAATGAAGGAAGGAAGGTTTGGAAGAGTTTAATTGCTTACCTGAGATGAATCACACAGTGGACAGCAGAAAAAGAACCTGGCTGATTGAACGTTATTAATCCAGGGAAAATGTATTTGATCAAAGTTACATTACTCCAGAAGAATTGGCTGCCTCTTGATATATATTATAATATCATTTGACATTTAGAAAACAATGCAGAACAGGAAGGTTGTTTTATATTGACATTTAAATTAACAAAAAATATATCACTAGGTAATATGAAGTCTGAAAAATGTTTCTTAAATGCCATCCCATGATTGGAAGCTGCCTATGTGGGCCAAGAATCTTTAGCCCTGAAATAACATTGGAATTGTGGTGTTGATGGTGGGGGATGGGAAGGCTATTCATAACATTCTCCCCAATATGACACTTCCAAGAATTGCTTTGAACTGAAAACTCCAAAATTATTGTGGTTTGGCTTATTCCTTTGCTTGACTCTTTTCAGTTGTGTACCCATCAACTAAACATAATCTTTTTGACAAAAATAATAAAGAACAATTGTACCCATGTTCAAATGAAAATTTATTTTTCTCCTCCTACCATCACAGTTCCATATGCCTGAACTATAAAGTAACGAATTATACCAGTGGTTTTGGGTGATGGCTTCCTGAGGTTCCTATCATAACAAATGTTATATGCACAGAATTTATCTATACTAAGTTGGTTATCCACTTTAATATGGTTCTTCTCATATTTGTCTTTAAAGATTAGTTGTAAATTCTGAGCCATGGCCATACCTTTGCTCTAGAGTCCTCCGAGCATTCTGATTTTGGAAGAAGCTTTTTCCTACATCCATTTCAATGCACCATCAAGTCTATGGCATCATCTGATATAAGACACCTACCCACTCGGCATGGGGAAATGAACAGGAGATTTCTGAAGAAATGTTTAGTTCTCAAGTAGAAAAATTATTCTGATGTTCTACAACAATGGAACAGGGCAGCTCCCTAAATGGAGAAATGCTGTGCCCTGGGAGATGGTCTCAAGATTGTAAAATCTTGCAAAAGAAAAAGAGATTATGAGATTAGCAGTAGAGAAAGATTCACTAATCTGCAGAAGGAAAAGGCTTAAATGTCTTTCCCTACAGATAATTGAGTTCTTGTTGTTGGCAAACCACAACTGGGAAAAAAATGTAAAACTTCCAAATGCAAGCTAGACTAATTTAATCCTAAGTTAACTTGAAGCAGTAGCAACAGAGAACATATTTTTATTTATAAAAATTTTCCCTAGACATTGATTGGGTAAGAGTGTGAAAAATCAGACAGATTTTTCAACTTATAAAAGGAACAGCCCTTTGTAAGTGTTATTTTAATCGTATAATTTGGCATGCATACCTGCGAAATCCCAGATGGACTTTACAGGAGAGCACATGCCTCATGGACACATTCTTTCCTTCTTTTAAAATAGTTTCTGAGAAAAATATTAATAAACTCCAAAGAGACCATTTAGTTATCAACAAGTTTCTCTCTCTCCATCCCTTGTTGTAGGACCTGTAAGTGAACTTATTAATTTCCTTTACATCTCCTGAAGTAGCCAGTCATCACAGGATTTCATGTTCTGTGTGTGTGTGTGTGTGTGTGTGTGTGTGTGTGTGTGTGAGAGAGAGAGAGAGAGAGAGAGAGAGAGAGAGAGAGAGAGAGAGAGAGAGAGAGAGAGAGAGCCTCCCTCTACTGAGCCTCCCTCAACGTTAGGAAAAGAAACTTGAAAGCAGTGTCGGGGGTTAGGGGAAATGACAGAGAAGAAATGTAATAGAAAAGATTCTCAACTAGGAAGTGGGTTCTCTGTACGGTCAGCTTCTGATGTGAGGGTGGGGAACCCTAAGTGTGAACCTCATTGCTACCATCAGTTGCTAATTAACCTGGAACATCCACCTACAAACACATCCTTTTCTCACCTGAGAGCTTGAACGATAAAGGCAACCCCTGAACACTATCATCATTAGAAGTAACTGAAAAAAGCCAAGAATAGAACTTACTGAGGAGCCTAGCATGAAGTATCTGGTAATTCCTTCCTTTTCTGTTATTTCAAAATAGTCCAATACTCTCCTAAAGTGTTCCAGATACACATGTCTCTTCAAAGTGGAAGGTCTGTCTATTCTTCAACATTTCCTCACTTCAGGTTCCTTCTCTCCATCTACCACCATTTTTTTTAAAATACAATTTCCTATAGCCACTTCTTCCCTAACTTGAAGGTAGTTTGGAAGCATAGTATTTCTATAAATGAGAGGGAGTCTGTTTTTGTTGAATAAATATACTGAAATTCACTAAAGGTACTCTACTTGTCCTAGAGTCTTGAGATTGATACAGAGCACCAAGCTGTTTGTCAAAGGGAGCACTTCTGTATGAAAATTTTCACTGGTTAAAAATAGCCCAAGAGCATGGAAATATGTCATAAGCATAAGTGTAGAGACACATCTGCAGAACTTGGAATTCAAACCTTCCTAAAAATATATTGAATCCAATGTCCTAAAAGCTAAATCTGGAAGAAGTGAGTTTCTAATGTGAACTGTAAAAATTACAATGAGCTATAAGATTTTTTTCAAGGCCCAATGATATACAATTCAAAGAATCCCAATAGCCAAAGAAGAGACCAATAAAACTCCACATAGTACCGGCATTCAGGTGTGTGGTGCAAAGATGCTTAAAGAGGAACAGGTCTGTATTTCCAAGATCGAGCAGAGTAAAGCCCTGATTCAGTAGGGGGATTGAAGACATTCTGTTTCTTTTACTCCAAATGACTCTGGTGTATCACTGTAAATCAAAACTGACATGCAAGATAAGCCAAATGTCTTCATATTGATTGTTGTGAAACAGGATTACTGTGTCCTGATTAACCAGTCCAGTGAAATGGAGAGCCCTAATAGACAAGTTGTGCGATGCTCGTTTTTTACAGATAGATGACCAGCACTGAGGAACAGAAGCCTATGATCATTATGGACTAAAGCATTTCAAATCATTATGTTTAGGGGTGTGTGTGTGTGTGTGTGTGTGTGTGTGTGTGTGTGTGTGTGTGTGTGTAAAACTTTGTTATTCTACCCAGTCTCTTCTTACATCAGGGTGTTGCATTTCCAGTACATTCCGTGGTCATTCTTAAGAACTCTGATAAGAAAAACAAGGAGAAGTGGGACTGACAAAGGTCACCCCATTTGACAAAGGTGCAGCGCATAAGCCTAGTCAGGACCACTAAGTCTGGAAAAGGGATCCTCTTTCCTTGAAAACAATGCCTACTTGTGGATGCTGACATCCAATTTTTCAGACACCATAGGAAGCATTCCTATAGCATGGACGAATGAAGTCAAAAGACTTTAGAAGAATGAAAAGCAAAGAGGAGATGATTAGTTCTGCTCACTGGAGTGCCAAGGCTTGAATCCTGGTAGCTTTGTTAGGGGAGAGAGAAAACAAGGAAGGAATAGAGACCATCGATACAAGGAGCTATCCAAAGGCCCCACCATGGTGTGGTATAGACAGAATAAGTGCCATGATGTTTTGAGTCACAGCTTCTAAAACTGGGCTAAATAATTTTTCTTTATAAGAACAATAAGCATTGTTAGGCAGTGATAGGCAATACATATGATGTACAGAGAAAGTGGAGACTCTTCACCATTGGTCTTCATACAGGGAGCCCATAAGGTACCTTTCTAATGATTCAGATTGCTTATTTAGATTTGGAGATGGTATGCCATTGGTGCGTTTCATTTTGTTAGCAAGAACAAAATCCATGAAGTATGTATCAGAGGATTGGAGATAATTTTGTAGGCTTTTAGCTGGTTTCATGTTCTAAAAAAAAATCACCTGCTACTTCTATACTTGGGTTTGGAGGACATTGGATGTAATATTATTTTTTGCTCTTTGAATAGTAGTTTTTAAAAGTTGCTAATAGAAATCCTTGAGTCGTTTCATCACTATATAGGTAAATATCTGAATCTGACACTAAGCTATAAAAACCTTAACATCAAAACTGTGATTATTTTTAATAGTAAAAATAAACGCTCATAGTCAGAGGTACCAGAGTGTAATAGTCTGTTTGTTTAAAACCTTATTTAAAATGAGGCACTACGAAATAATATACAGACTTACATTCATTTACCCATTCTTTGGGGAGGCCATGGAAACAAAAGAGTCAAAGCTTAGTTAGTAGCTGTCAGTCATTGGGGGTGGGACATTGGGAGCTATTTCCATGGTTCCTTTGTGCTGAGCTCTTCGCTTCCTGTCTGATATGACGCAAACAGTGGTTCACTTGTGTCCAACGTTATATACTGTGCATGTAGGTTGCACACTCAGAAATTATAGTTAAAAAACGTATCACATGAAATGTATATATTATTTGTTCTGTAGGGTTTCTCTGTCAGATATTTGGTCACAGTGTCAAAAAGACAATCTAATACAGCGATTGTACTTTGAGGAAATCAGCATAACTTTCATACAAAGAGCAACTCTATTTCTTTGTACACTCAAGCTGCACTGACTATATCATAAATACTTAATAACAGTAATATTTCAGGTGGGATAATGAAGCCTGTGCATAAACAAAGCTTACTCAAACCCAACACATGAGATCAGAAGGACAGAAGCAAAACAGAGGACTGTCTATTCAGCCAAAAGCCAAGTGCCACGGGCATTGATGTAAGGCAGTTTAGGAAACGAGAGGCAAGAATTTATCCATTTTGGTGTTTCAGTCAAGTTTAGTAATAAGAGCTCTCACAGAAGGTTCCTATGTTTTCTTCCTGTTAGCACACTGCTGAAGACATGTTAGGAACTGAACTCATGCTCATTGAAGGAAACATTCTAGGAACATTTCAAGGGCTTCCATCCTGAGCAAAGCTTTGCATTTTATCACTTAGGGTAAAACAAAGAAGCATAAATTCTCTTTCTGGCTTTTGCTGAGCTTATATGTAGCATAGGGGTATATTAATTATGAATTGCAATGGGTTGGCAGTAACAGAAAGCAGAACTAAAATCATTTGCACAAGTTATTTATTTTCTTGCATAACTTGGAAACTCAAGAGTTTATCAATCTTGGACTAGAATAACCATTCTATGAAATGTTCCAAACCCAGTCTCCTGTGTTTCTCTATTCTTATCCTTGAACACGTTTTATCCTGGTTTTTTAATTATCTGGTTTTATTAATCAGATTCTTTCCCAGAGAGATAGAGAGGGGCAGGGGATAGAGAATTGGCTCAAAAAGTTACAGAGACCATGAAGTTCCAAATGCTATGGGCAGCGAGCCAAAAACAGCCAACAGTAAGCATGAGTCTAAAGCCCACTAGACTTCAGACACAAAAAGAGATGATGTCTTGGTTTGAACCTAGAGGTACTCAGATAATCATACTCCTGCTCAGAGAGGCAGAATAAATTTGCTTTCAGTCTAAAAACATCCCTTTTGTTCTGTTCTCTTTTAGATTATTTGAGGGTAATCTGTATGGGGGAAAGGATTCTGCTTTACTCAATTTACCAACATAAGCTTTTATCTCATCCTAAACCCCTTTGCAGGTATACTGGGAATAACATCTTGTCAAAATCTGGAACCCCATGGTTCAGGCAAGTTTTGATACATTAAGTCCACCATTACATCAATCAAATCAAGTCAACTTGGAGGAGCAAAAACCATCAAAAGCAAATGCCAGGTTGCAGGAAGAAGAAGGTTGTGTTAAAGGGGCAGACTTGTCTGTGATTTTACGCCATTTAAGTCTTAGTCTACCTTCATGTAACTGTCCTTTTAGCACATCTAGATAAAGACCCAAATTCATGGCTATATAGCTCCAATTGAACACCAAGAGAAATAAATTTTCCCAACCATGAATCACTGTCATTCAAATAAAACCAGTATCCCACTATTAATGAAAAGGAGCAGCTTGGTTTCAAAAGGCTACTAGCAATTTCGTTTCCAGGGGTAACTATACCTAAGGTATGTACCATGAAGCCTTCAACTCCTGATTTTCCAAACTAACAGACATGGAGCCATTCTAAGATGGCTGAGGTAAACATACTAAGCTGAGGTAAACGATATGGAATAGAGAAGAATATCACCCTTCAACATGGGCCAGAGAACAGGCATAGAAAGACTAATAAAAAAACCTCAAAAATTCACCACTGCTTTAAAAATTTCAAAAATTTCTTAATTGAACTGAGCTCTGAGATTTCTCAATTCAAGATTTAAAGGTGAGAGGCCATGCTAGTGAAGAAGACAAAAGTGCCATGTCATCACATATTTCCCATCATTCCACTGGCATTCCCTTGAAGTGTGAGTTTGGCTCTTGGAACATCACGTGCATGGTCCAGAAAACAGAATCCCAAAGTTTCCAAACACTGGTGCGCCCCCACCACCCTCCTCGAGCATTGCACAGCACGCGTGCCCCACTTCCCTCTTCCTGTGGCAGACTTGCTTGTTAATAAGCATGATTTTTATTCTTAACCTCACAGCAGGCCTTGTTTCACTGATCGCTAATTATTACCCCCTCTTTGTGGTGACACTCTCAACCCACAGCTCAGTTTCATATCCTAAAAAACCTGCGAAAATGAAACAACACCAGATTTTCTCGCTGACATCATCCTGCTTCTGGTGACAGATCTGAAGCCTGTGCATGTTAAATTTGGTGTTATAAAAAAACTTTAGCTGGTGTTCAAACTGTCAGATATGCTGTGGAGGGCCCTGACTTGCTAGATGTGGCTTCTTGTTTTGACTATTCTGGTTGATTTTTTTCCTCCTAAACCTGTAAGATCTTAAATATATTATTGATACTAAAGGAATTTTCATCTTCTCTTGGGGTCAACAATTCCCACCCTCTTGCATACTCCCTTTGTTATTTTGTCTTATTTTTCCAGAGCTGAGGACTGAACCCAGGGCCTTGTGCTTATTAGGCAAGCCCTCTACCACTGAGCCGATTCCCCAATCCATCCCTTTGCTGCTCTATTGTGTAATACCCTCTTTCTGGACCATCTGAAGACATGACAGGGATTTATTGTTTCAATTTCAGTTTTCTTTAAGTCTCTTGACAATACTGTATGGTCAAAGACACCTTGGAAATAGTAATACCAGGATTGTGAATGACTGTTCTGCCCACAGAGAAAATAGAAACATCCCTTTATCATCTACATAGAACAGGTTTCAAGATTGTAGATTATCTAAAAGGGCTCCAAAATCCACTGATAGTTGTTTTTCCCAATGAAGAATTTGGAAAAGAAAATTGTTCTCTGATGGATAATTGATTAACAGCATAGCAAAGCCTGGCTGAGGAGGCTCCTACCTACTTTTCACATTTTACATTCTTCTCTATAGGGAAAAAAGAAAGGAAAAGAAGACTAGAACACACACACACACACACACACACACACACACACACGCACGCACACACACACGCACGCACATGCACATGCATACATGATTGTTAGGCTTTGAGACAGAGGTTGAGAAAGGAATGTAATATCATTTAATACATGATATCACCTGTAATATCATGGCAATGTAGAGTAATCAAGAGATTTCTAAACTGCCACCAGGGACCCCTTAGCTAAGCAAAATATGTTATGGGATTTCCGGGAGAGACCATTATTGTGGCAACCTTAGCAAGAAAAGGGGGAGGAGAGAGGCAGGGAGATGATAGTGAATTTTGTTACCTTTCATTGTTAGTAGAATTATAGACAAATCAGTGTTTATTAAATGAGGTTAAATGATCCCACTGTCCCTCCTAGTCCAAAATATATGCATTAGTGATTTTTACAGTCTTAAGTCTCTCTAGAGAAGAAAGAAGATGCTTTGGGATTTCAAATCTTACAATAATTTTTCATGAAAGAATATATTCTTTCACTTGCACACACTCTTCTCTAACATAATTAAAGATCATATGAAGAAGGAAGGGACTCGAGCTGTATTAAGAACTATTCTCTATATGTATGAATACAATCTTCGATCTTGACAATGTATTGGCTATTCCTACTGGGCTTTATATAATGATGATATTTTCATTTTTTTGTCCTAAATATCACATGGGTGGAGTTAAGAAAAGAAAGATTATCTGATAGTGTGCTCTCCATTTACAGGCCCCATTGGCCAGTCCGGTTACTATTTAGGTTCCAGTAACCCTATGGCGAGTGTTACAAACTTACTAAAGTATTTTTGAGAAAGCAAAGAGTTCCAACCATAACAATACAAAACATCAGGAATGCCATTTTCCCACTGGCTGATACCATGCAAAGTACAGACACCAGTAGAGCATTTGCATTGTTTTAATGATCACCAGTTCTACTGATGAGCATTTCCTAAATATCAAGCTAGAATTACTCTGAAGAATGCTGTGATGAAGTAGTCATCATGAATGCATCCATGGACAGGTGGACATATGTCCACAAGCAGAAAGACATATCAAGCACAGTTAAGGAATGTTTTGCTGTAGTTTTACACAAAAAAATGCCATAAGCCCAGCTTGCATTAAGTCATGAGATAGCTTCCGGGACAAGAGCATACTGAGAGAGAATCTTAAGGTAAAATTAGCTATTGAAAACACCCAAGCCTACCAGGGATACTGTATTATCCCAGGAAGAGACAAAGTGAGAAGGTGCAAAGCTGCAGTGAGTAGTGAGGCCAGGGGGTTATTGTGAAAACCACACCAGTGATTCTTACTACATCTCACCCCTCAAGAGCCAGGGTGGGGTGTAGATGTGTGTAGTGGGTAATAGGGGGTATCTTGGCAGTCTTACAGGATTGCTTGTTCCCAATCCAGGAACAAATTATCTCAACATATTTGGGAGCTCTATAAAAACTTCATTATTTTTCAAATCTTACAGTTGACATAGACTTTTGTTAGCTAGACAGCTTTTCAGAGTTGACATAGAACAATAGTGACTTCCATCTCGTCTCTCATATGCATTCTCCCCCAAACAAGTCTGGATAAATCACATGAGGGACAAAACCAACCAACTAACCAAACAAACAAACAAACAAAACCTATCATTTCTGTAAATCTGATGGTCGGAAAAGAAAATTCTATGAGTTTCTGGAAAGTATTGGAAAAACAAGGGAACATTTTTCACTAGTATAGGGTGAAAGTATAATGGAATTACAAAAGATAGAAGTAATCCTCCACATAAAAACTCTTACCATGAATTTAAAAGTACTGTGAGCAAACCAAAGGTCTGGCAGATTCAAACACTGGCCGACAGAGGAGGGAAATAGTGCAATTGGGACCTAAAGCAGCATGTTTAGAAAGCAATGCTTCTAAGGGGCTTGGGGGTGAGGCTATTTTAGCAGCATGGGAAACTCATCAATGAATGCACCTCCACCCCACACAGGCAGCACTAGTTAACGTCAGTGAGTCACAATCACACACACACACACACACACACACACACACACACACACACACACACACTTTAGAAAGTAGGAGACAGACAGACTTGGGCAGAGTTTCAGCAGGCAATGGAAGTGGGTATCTTACTTGATGATGGAGCTGGAAAGGGCTGAACTTTATGTTTGAAACTCTCAAACATCAGAGACAATAAAGTTTATAGAAAAGAAAGACATTTTTCTGCAGGGAAATGAGTCAATTTAGGAATGCACAAATACCTCTGGGTATGTAAATAGGAAAAAGAAAAGCAAAGAGAAAGGAGAAATTTGAAACATGTGTGTGTGTGTGTGTGTGTGTGTGTGTAAGTGCGCGTGTGTATGTGTGTCTGTGAGAGAGGGAGAGGAGAGGGAGAGAAATATGCAAAAGAACACAAATACTCTGCACACAAGAACAGCGGAGTTGCATAGGCAAGATGGTTCAGTGGGTAAAGATATTTGCTGTCAAGCTTCATGACCCAAGGTTGATCCCCAACCTGCTCCCCACTATACATAAAGAATGAAATGTAATCTTTTACTTATAAAGGACAAAATTTAATTGGGAATGGCTTACAGGTTTGGAGGTTCAGACTATTATCATCAAGGTAGGAGCCTGGCAGGATCTAGGCAGGCATGATAGAGGAGAGCTGAGAGTTCTACATTTTCATCTGAAGTCTGCTTGAATAAGAGACTTATTATATACACCCACAGTAACACAGCTACTCCATCAAGGCCACACCTACCCAAAAGGGTCACATTTTCTAATAGTGCCACTCCCTGGACCAAGCATATAAAAACTTTCACATTCTTCTCCCTGGCCCCCATAGACTTGTTCAGACATATGAGTCTATGGGGCCATACCTAAACATAGCATAATGCAAAATACATTTAGCCCAACTTTCGAAGTCCGTTTAGTCTATAGAAGTCTCAACAATGTTAAAAGTCCAAAGTTCAAAGTCTCTTCTGAGATTCATCCAATCACTTAACTGTAATTTCCAAAGCAAGACAGGAAACCAGCTGGGCAAACTCCAAACTCTGCATCTCTAAGGCTGATATCAAACCAGTCTTCAGATCTCCAACTCCTTTTTCATTTTGTTGACTGCAACAAACTTCTTTCTCCTGGGCTAGTTCTACTCCCTGTTGGCAGCTTCCTCAGCAGATAGCCTATGGCTCTGGCATCTCAAATATGTTGGGGTCTGTAAGGCAACTTTAATGTTATAGCTTCTTGTTTCAATGTCTAGGATCCATACATGATCTTCTGGGCTCCTCCGAAAGGCTGACATCATTCACAAGCTCTGCCCTCTGTAACACTCTAAACACAGGTTGATCTACACCACTGCCACTGCTGTCCTTGGAAGGCATTCCATGGTACTGGCATCTCCAGTATACTGGGGTCTTCTGCTGTAACAAATCCTTTTCATAATCCCTTCAGTCCTGAGCCAGCAACTGCAACCGAGGGTACACCTTCATCAATGGCCTTCCACAGTCTCTCACAGTGCCAAGCTTCAGCTGTTTTTCATGACCACTTCATGACGTCAAAGCCAGTACCACTTGGTGATGCTTACACATTACTAAGTGTAGCTGCAGCATGAGGTAAAACCTTGGCTATCTCTGGAACACAGAACTTCTTTGTGCTGTCAGAAAACACATCCCTGAAGATTTCACCTCCATGATGCTGATCTCTTCTCCTTTTTTTCTTTTGAATTGGATATTTTTTTATTTACATTTCAAATGTTGTCCCATTTCCCAGTTTCCCATCCATAAACCCCCTATCCCATCCCCTCCCCCTTCTTGTATGAAGGTGTCCCCCCAAACCATCCACCCCTTTCTCTCTCCCCACCCTGACATTCTGCCGACACTGAGGGCTCCAACCTTGGCAAGGCCAAGGGTTCTCCTCCCACTGGTGCCCACTAGGCCACCAGTGGCCTGTTACATATGCAGCTGGGGTCCCTGTGTATGTACTCTTTTTGTAGTGGTTTAGTCCCTGGGAGCTCTGATTGGTTGGGTATTGTTGTTGGCAAGCCCCTTCAGCTCCTTCAATCCTTTCTCTAACTCCTCCAATGCAGATTCCGTTCTCAGTTCAATGGTTTGCTGCTAGCATTCACTTTTGTTATTTGTCACATTCTGGCTGAGCCTCTCGGGAGACAGAAATATCAGGCTCTTGTCAGCATGCAATTTTAGATTCATCAATATTGTCTAGTTTTGGTGACTGTATATATAAAGGGCTGGATCCATAGGTGGGGCAGGCTCTGAATGGTCATTCTTTCAGTCGCTGCTCCAAACGTTGTCTCCATATCTCCTCCTATGAATATTTTTGTTCCCCCCTTTAAGAAGGACTGAAGCAAAAAAAAAAAAAAAAGGACTGAAGCATCAACACTTTAATCATCCTTCTTATTGAGCTTCATGTGGTCTGTAGATTTTATCTTGGGTAATTTGAGCTTTTGGGCTAATATTAAATTATCAGTGAGTGCATGCCATGTGTGTATTTTTGTGATTGGGTTACCTCACTCAGGATGATATTTTCTGGTTCTATCTATTTGCCTATGAAATTCATGAAGTCATTGTTTTTGATAGCTGAATAGTACTCCATTGTGTAGATGTACCACATTTTCTGTATCCACTTCTCTGTTGAAGGGCATCTGGGTTCTTTACAACTTCTGGCTATTATAAATAAGGCCGCTATGAACAGAGTGGAGCATGTAGCTTTGTTGTATGTTGGAGCCTCATTTGGATATATGCCCAGGAGTGGCATAGCTGGGTACAATGTCCAATTTTCTGAGGAACAACCAGTCTGATTTCCAGAGGTTTGTACCCCTTGCAATCCTACGAACAATGGAGGACTGTTCCTCTTTCTCCACATCCTTGCTAATATCTTCTGTTGCCTGAGTTGTTTATCCTATCATTCTGACTGGTGTGAGGTGGAATCTCAGGGTTGTTTTGATTTTCATTTCCCTAATGACTAAGGATGTTGAACATTTCTTTAGGTGCTTCTCAGCCATTCGATATTCCTCAGCTGAGAATTCTTTGTTTAGCTCTGTACCCCATTTTGTAATAGGGTTATTTGGCTCTCTGGAGTCTAACTTCTTGAGTTCATTGTATATTTTGTATATTAGCCCTCTATTGGATGTATGATTGGTAAAGATGTTTTTCCAATCTATTGGTTGCCATTTTGTTCTAATGAGGGTCTTCTTTGCCTTACAGAAGCTTTCTAGTTTTATGAGGTCCCATTTGTCAATTCTTGATATTAGAGCATAAGCCATTGGTGTTTTGTTCAGGAAATTTTCCTCAGTGCCCATGTGTTTTGGGCATCTCTTTCTTTAGGTTAGGGAAGTTTTCTTCTAGAATTTTGTTGAAGATAATGGCCCTTTAAGTTGGGAGTCTTCATTTTCTTCTATACCTATTATTCTTAGGTTTGATCCTCTCATTTTGTCCTGGATTTCCTAATGTTTTGGGCTAAGAGCTTTTTGTGTTTTACATTTTCTTTGATGGTTGTGTCAATGTTATCTATGGTATCTTCTGCCCCTGAGATTCTCTCTTCTATCTCTTGTATTTTGTTGGTGATGCTTGTGTCTATGACTCCTGTTTTATTTCCTAGGCTTTCTATCTCCAGTGCTGTCTCTTTTTGTGATTTCTTTATTTCTATTTCCATTTCTATGTCCTGAAGAGTCTTGTTCAATTCCTTCACTTGTTTGGTTGTGTTTTCCTGTAATTCTTTAGGTATTTTTGTGTTTCCACTTAAAGTGCTTCTACTTGTTTACCTGTGTTGTCTTGAATTTCTTTAAGGGCGTTATTTATGTCCTTCTTAGAGTCCTCTATCATTATCATGAGATGTGATTTTAAATACATGTTTTGCTTTTCCAGTGTGTTTGGATATCCAGTATTTGCTTTGGTTGGAGAACTGGTCTCTGATGATGTCAAATAGTCTTGGTTTCTGTTGCTTAGGTTCCTGAGCTTGCCTGTAGTCATTGGGTTTTCTCTGGTGTTAGCTGGTCTTGCTGTCTCTAACAGTGACTTGACCCTCCTGTAAGTTTGTTTTTCATCACTCCTGGTGACCGGCTTTCTCCCAGCAGGACCTGGGTACAGAGAGCTGTGGGACTGGATCTTCTCATGGTACAGGCAGAAACTCATGGTGCAAGGGTCCTGCCCCCGACTGCTCCTAGGTTCCTGTGTCCAGATGGGTCAGAAATGTAATTTCTTAAAAAAAATCATTATTCACTACAGAAACTAACCTTAATACCAGTCAATGGTAATCTTGAGCTAAGAGATTAGTTTTGTTTCTAGAACAATTGCTTTATTTGCATACAAAGGCTGTCTAATTTAGGAATGTAGATATTTTGAAAATAAAATATTTATTTTGAAAATGAAATCATATGTGACATCCATGTTAAATTAGACTAAGAAATGCAAAATGAGTTTTTAAAATGCAGCTAATTTTTTTTACACAATTCTCAGAGTGGTGACACAGACCTTTAATCCCAGCATTTCTGTTTATTTCTGTTTAGCATGGGTCCTGTGTATATAATTCAGGAATGAACCCTTTGTGTTGGATAACCAAGAACTGAGGTCATCACTGGAGAGGCTAATTCTCTTTCCCCACAGTCTTTCATTGCCTAGAATTCTTGGTCTGCAGTGGGATTTAGTGAGGATTTTCCTCCTTATGAATTATTGTGTTTATTGATTTAAGTGTTACAAATTACTTTAATGGGAACATACTGAAATGACATTAATGAGGACCACTTGACAATCAAGAGAATGAAAATAGGGCATAGAAGGACACAGCATTTAGAGATGGAACTGAAAGAGGGAAGGAAATAAAATGATCTATGAATAACTGGGGTCTCTAGGGCACAAACAGCTTTTTATACCATAGTCTAAGAATGTTTTCCAGCAATAAAGACATGCTTTCATATATTGGAATTATTGGAAAGACCCATTAATGAATTACAATCTGATCTGAATTATTTATCTCCAAGATAATTTGGGACAAATATTGTACTTTTTTAAAGTTCCCATGGCCTATAAATCCAAATAAAACCAAATCCCATATACAAAAGACAGAAAATAAAATTAGCATAATATATCTCTACAGAAACATGAAACGACAGACAATAGTGGCTCAACCATTTTTTAGCTCAAAAATTAAGATGTGAGCAATTTATTTCTTATCTGTCTATATTGTCCTTCAAACCTCCATGTTATAGGTATAGACAAGTCAAGGAATATTGTACAAGTTCTTTATACAAATAGTTTTGACGAAAATTTTCATTCAATTGAAAAAGATAACTTGTGAAACTTTTTGAAAGAGAAATGATAAGAACTAGTTAGAGCTATTAACAATTGAAAATCAAATACAAGCAAAAGTAATGGAGGACATTTTTAATTTCTTAGTAGGTAGGTAACTGTCAGGATCAAATAAATCTTTAGAAATAGCAGATATGATAAACAATAAAACAGCTCTCACATTATCTGATGAAAGCTATGCCTTCGGTCAGTCTTCCCTTAATGATTAACACAAGCCCAGGCCCACTTCTAGAAGGGGAAGATACTGAAGGGTCATTCCTCCCCATAAGCATTTGGTGGCATTGACTGAGACCTTCCTTGGGCCTGAATCTCAGCATGATGTCTCTTACTACACAATCCTGCTTTCTTTTCTTCCAATGGTTTTAATAAAAGAAGGTTCCTGCTCATGTACATTGTGTGACAATTTCAATTTTTGAGTCTATACCCTAGATAATATAAACTGTAGTGTTTTACAAGAAATATTTTGCAGACAATAAGGACACTTAGTAGCATGAGAACACTCGAGCCAGCTGGCTGTCAATAAGGAATTATTCACAGTGGTAACTCAACTACAAAATTAGTTTCAGTGTTTTATTGGTTGACAAGAGACTAGTAATTGCTACGTTATTAGGAATTTGAGCGTAATGAAGGCGATAGAAACTTTAAAGTATAAACCTGAGTAGCTATTGCTGAACAATTCCTATGCTTCACTGATAGCCTGGAAATGAAATAATTATCAAGTCCTTGTTGCTAGTCATCACATAAACTCTAAATGTGAATCTTAGAAAGCCTCCTTGGTAGCATAACAAAGACTTTCTCTACCTCTGGGGCATGGTGAAAGCTAAGATTCAAGCTTAGCATTTAGGCATGGGAACAACTCATGTAGCTTTCAATATAGATGAGAAATATGAGTAGATGGATCTGAAAATTTTGAATGTTCTAGCCTCCAGAAATAGTCACCTTCTCGTACTACTAAAGCTCATTATCACTCCTTCATCTTGGAGAGAGTGGCAGGGGCAAGGGAGAGAATAAGGAGCATACATAATAGTCACTGAAAAGTACCTGGTTAAAAAAAGCACCACATCTTTCCGAAAGAAGAGGCTTTACAGACAGTTGGCTTCTTCCCAGTATATGTACCACTCATGACATTTTATTCCCTCATTTTTTGACTACTACTACAACAAGTAGAGTTGACTCATTCTTCAGCCTAGCTGAAAAGGTTTTATGCTTGGGAAAGAAGAAAAGTGACTCTGCTTCATAGCATGTACTGTAAGAGAGTGACTGAGATTGCAATCAGAAAGTGTCTTACAAAGACCTAGGAAAGCAAACCTGGACAAAAGGAATTGTATCACGTGAGAACATTCTCTTCAGATATAGAATTTAACATCCTGACCAACAACTGGAAGGAGATGCAAACACAATAGAGATGGTAACTGGAAGCAGGCAAAAATGCCTGCCTCATGAAATAAAGAGCAGATTTAGAAGCTTCATGGAAAATGGGAGAAGAGAACAATTCAAAGATTGGTATTGCGTGAATAAACTTGGTCAGTTTCTAAACTAAGTTGCCCCATACAACTGCTCCTCATCACACCAGAACATAATTATATTTCTAGATCAAATAAAACTATAGTGGCATTGTGAAATTACTACATAGCCTTGATGTGTTGTTCAAATTAGAGTGATAACTGACCCTTGAACCTCCACCCAGCAATGGTCTCTATAGCAATGATTCTAGATCTTCAATAGGCTTAAGAATCACATAGGAATTTTTTTAAAATCTAGATTCTGATTCAAGAAGTTGAGTAGTTTGAAGCCTGCACATATGCACTTATAACAAATTCATGGGTTGTACTTTATGTTACCCATTGAAGAGCCTACTCAAGAGTACATCCTGTGGTATAGCCATCGAAATCTCCAAATGTCCAAATTATTCTTACTCTACTCTCTCTCAAATAATTCCTTTCCAGTATATATCTAAGAATCTCTTGAAGTGTTTATTTGCTCTTAGAAACAAACTCTGGATGTTCTTGCTACTAGATCTTAAACTCAGAAAATTCCTTCTATGGGTGCTATGCTTAGAGATTAGTGTCTTATGTAAAATTTAGCACTACCTTCTCATCTTATTGGCTCCAATAGTTACTCAAAAAGCTATTTTCTCTGGCCATTTACCTACTGTCTGTATTGGTAGGATGGCATGGGTACAGAACCACTGTTCCCTTTGCATCTATCTGCTCTTCTTGGATTAGAGTACAATCATTCTATTTCTTTTTAATTTCATACCAGTATCTCAGAGCTCCTTCTGACTTTCCTCTTGGTTAGGATGCCCTCTCAATGGGCTAGGGTGGCTATATAAAGATATTTCAGTTACTTTTGATATTGGGGGAAAAGTCTGACTCTCTATAGATTTTTATGTTTAGAAGTCTTCTAGTCTCTGTTCATAGAGAAGGTCCTTCTCAATTGTAATATTCAGCTAATGCTAGATTAAGTAGAAGGCAAACTCTTAGGGGCATGCATTTATAGGCTTAACTATGTCCACTCAAGTTAGTGTTCATAAAACTCTAAGCTTGGCATTTCATACTAAGAATACTTTTCAAAAAATTTTTAATGAAAATAATGAAGGTGAAATGAGGTCACAGAGATAAGGAATAATCCAACAGGATTGGTATTCTTGTAAGAAGAACAAATTAGGACAGTAATGTGTGCATATGAAGGAAATAGTGTATAAATACCCAATGAGAAGAGAGACAACCCACCTGTAAGCCAATGTGAGAGAACTCAGAGAAAAATGAAACCCACTGTCTCCTTAATCCCATATTCTAGCCTCTGGCAGTGTAGGAATATAAAGTTCTACCAACTAAGCCACCCAGGCTGCGGTATTTTTTATGGCATCCTTAGTAAACGTTAAGTAATCTAAGCATTTCATTCTTTTTTTTCTGCCAGCTGGTTGTGGGTAATTTAGCAGAATACAACTGGACTTACTGTGCATTGGGCCTAAATTTGATTGATCTCTGTTAGACAATCAATGGCTTGCTTGGGGGACTCTATTTGAAGTTTTTTCTCATTTATTTATTTTTACATTCCAAGTTTTATTCCCCTCCCAATCCACCCTTCAACTGTTCCATATCTCAAACCTCTTCCCTGCCCCCTCCCATCTCCATGAGTATGTCCCCATCCCACCCAGTTTTAAGCAATGACCAGCCATTTAGTTCTCTATGAATCTCTCATATTCTCTATACAAGAGGTTAGCTAAGACATGTTCCTCCCATGTTGAGGCAGAAATCAAGAAAAGAAGCCAAGATCTACTGTGAGACATAAGGCCCAGTGCTGACAATACTAATAAAAAGGATCCCAATAATGTTTCCATAAAAGGTGTGTGTGTGTGTGTATCTAAGATATGTTAATAAGGTATATCCCTAGAGAATTGTATCAACAAGATGTGTTAGAGAAATGAGAAAATGAGAAATACATCATTTTGCATATCTACATTTAAGGAAAGTAGTAAATCAAATAACATTTGAATAACTAAGATAAAATTTGCTGGAGTTGATTAACACTGAATTGTAATTGAAAGAGAAGATGATTACAGAGAAGATGAAAGAGTGAATGATGGTCCTAACAGTGGCATTAAACAGCAAAGGCGTGGGTGATGCTGAGGTGTGCATAGTGCTCTCTCGGCTGAAGCTACACCATTTCCATGATCTATACAACCCACCTCTTCCCCAGGAACAGCTTCCTCACAGGGGTGGAAGCTTCAAAGAACAAATAGTCTCAGGGGAAGGGTTTTGATTCATGAGATGACTCCTGAGAAGACTATCAGAAATGAAATCCTGAGGGGGGAGGGAGGGAGGGAGGGAGGGAGAGAGTGAGAGAGAGAGAGAGAGAGAGAGAGAGAGAGAGAGAGAGAGAGAGAGAGAGAGAGACTCAGAAGGAGAGGGAGAGGGAGAGGGAGAGGGAGAGGGAGAGGGAGAGGGAGAGGGAGAGGGAGAGGGAGAGGGAGAGGGAGAGGGAGAGGGAGAGGAAGTTGTCAGATTTATTCTCTGATGATCACTCATCTGGTCCTGCTTCCAGACAATAAATATTCTAAACAGCAGGAAAAATGATATGAAAACAAGAAGTTAGCAGTTGGCTGACCAAGTATACTGAAAGAGAGTTTGTGTAGAACTGGTATGAAGGAAGCAATTTTTACTTCAATAATCCCCAATGTCTGAGATCTTCAAGAATCTTCTCCAGGTTAAATTGTCAGAGCTACACAGTTTAAAGAGTGCTATGCCATTTCCCTCTGATTCACCCATTAGATTTTAACAGCATCACAATTTATTGCTGAATGACTAAAATGGCCACTCTTATCTTAGTCTGATCCATGAAAAATAAGACAATTTTATCTGGCCAACGTAGTCACATGATTTCAGAATTGAAAATGCACAATGGTCTCCTTCTGCACCAAGTACTAAGAGGAGTAAAGGATTTCATGCAGTTTTATACTTGCAAGACCTTATGACTTTCTAGAATAATAGTTCTCAACCATCCTAATGATACAACTTTTTAATACAGTGCCTCATGTTACGGTGAGCTTCAACCATAAAATTATATTTGTTACTACTTTATAACTGTAATTTTGCTACTGTTGCAAATTGTAATATAAATATCTGATATGCAGGATACTTGATATACGACCCCACAAAAGTTGAGAAATGTTGTTTTAGGAGACCAGAGTTATGAAGGAGGTGCTCATTATCCAGGCAGTTAATTGATTAAATTAAATATTAAAGACATTATGTAGTGAGTTACATATGGGATAACTGTAGTAACAATCATTTTAGAAAATAGTTATATTAGTTATATACCAGCCCAAGGTATATACCAACCCTGGTGGTAGTTTTGCTCTGTTTCTCAAGTTTCAAGGGGCAATAGTTAACAACCATGGACTCTAAACTCTAACTTTGTTTCCAAGCCCACTATTTTGTTAGCAATCTTAGATAGACCTAGATTGTAGAGTCAAACCTTGAGATCTCTTCCTACCCATACAAAGTCTAGAGAACAAACAGCTCAGGCATTCAGTGCAAGCTTTTCTCTGTGTTCTGATACCTGCAACATAATAGCTTCTCTAACAATTTAAGCTCTTGAAGTTTCACTTTGCAAGAAGCCAATGCTGGCTTCCGGTGATGTCAAGGTTAATCTGCTGAGGATATGCACATTATTCATATGCACGTGTTCAGTCAGAATTCACTGAATAATCACCACAGGACAGTTCCTGTATATCAACATAAACTGATACTGTCACAGTGACTAAGGCCACAATGTCTGAGACACAGAGAAAAAGAGTTTTAAGTAGACTTGTAGGAGGAAAGTTTTCCTGGTGGAAGCATAAGGAAAGAAATTTCAAGAGAGCCTTTGTTACTAACAGTTAACATTTATCAAGTGCTTTCTACTGGTTCCATATTATTATAAGGGATTCACATGTCTGTGTTATATTCTTTCAATGCAAGGCCGTGAAACAGGAAACACCTTTATATCATTTTATTCATACATGACAAAATAGGAAATTAAAGATGCCCCATAGTATACCGTAATGCTATAGATGGCAACTGTCAGTCTCCATTATAATCTTGGCCCTTTTAACTTCAAATAAAGCATTCCCCCGAATGATCATAGTCCCCTTCTGGTTTGAACTAAGGAACTAATGTAATTAAACATGAAATGTCAAGGAGATGTGGGAGTTTAGGAAAGTAAGTAGCGAGCTGAACTTGGAGTTAGCTCAATGATAGGGCACTTGCCTAGAATATGCCAGGCTATGGATTCAATTCTGCACAAATGAATGAATGAATGGATGAATGAATGAATGAATGAATAAAATCATAGCATCCTCAGTGGCTTCCAAGAAGAGATAAAAAGATAAAACAATAGTTATTACCATATTCCTAGAAAGCTGCCATTCATTGTTAGGTTTTAGATCTCTGTTTTCAGATGTGATTGCCCAATATTCTGCAATGCTTAGATACAACTTCATACAGAATAAGACTGAGTCAGGGCTGAGTAGGGTGAGTCCATTCCTTGTTGTTAGGATACCAGCAGTTCAGTTCAATAACAAACACTAAACACGAATCAGTAGTGGTGGTATAAAACAACAGAAACAGCAAGACTCCACCTAATTGGCACAAGTCAGCAGAAGTGGCCAAAATTATCCAGCATTCCATAAGAAGTTCTTTGACACATTTCCCTCTATGATGTGAAGAATAGTAAATACCAGCAAAGACCAGCAAAGAAAGACCAGCAAAGGCCAGCAAAGACCAGCAAAGACCAGCAAAGACCAGCAAAGACCTGACAAGACTAGTGAAGCATTGTATGGAGTACCAGTGCAAGAGAGTCCTCCTACTATTTGTTAGGTTCCATTTATATTCTTTCTAAACATCATGCACCTTCTCTAGTGTCTGGTTTTAGCAAAATGTCTCATGACCTCTCACAAAACAGCTTCAGAAAAACATCACATGACACAACTGAGTTGTTAAAGAAACCAGAAATTACACTTGAAGTAACAGTGAGAAAAAGTGCTCGAGGAAGAGGACACATTCCGCTTCAAATAGAAGAAACAAATTTCCCATTACTAGATACCTTGGAAATGCTCACTTAAGGAGGATAAGGAAGATGCCACACAAGGGAGTACTTTTCTTCTTTTTCTTTTTAGACTTACAAGCAATCACTTTTTTTGCCAATATCAATAACTTGGGTCATCTTTCAGCTCAGCCTGCACAAGGATTCAGGATTTACAATCCAGACATTGATATCTGGTATAGTGCTTAGATGTTTTCTTGAAGGTTGTACAACATGATGGACTACTTACAGTAAGTGAGATGGAGGTGCTGGGAATGCTAGACAGAATGTATGAAAAGCCAAGGGGCTAAGGGGAAGTGAGAATGTTAGAATAGGCTTAAAAGTTGAGAACAGTCAACACTATGAACTACATACTTGAAGAAACTACAGAACCTGCCTTATGGGGGTTTTAATAAAGGATCTAATGATGATGGAGAGCCAATATGAGAAGCTCAAGGAAGGATTTTATTTATTGTCATGGCAGCCAAATGTAAAACTTTAATTTGTTTTCTATTGGAGAACTATGAAATCATGCCAAATAACAATGACCAAGTGACTGAAGTTAACCTTCAGAGGCTAGGTAGATGTAATTATCAGACTGGAAAGGGCCAGGGAACAGCCAAGTTGTTTTGATCTCAGGGGATCTAGAAAATTGTTGGAATGTCCCAGGAAAAAAGATAGGTAGACAACCATGAGAATATTGTTCATCTTGAATTAATATAATCCCTACCCACCCCTATTTCACCAAAATCAAAAGCTGACTTTGGTCAAACAAGGCAATGGTAAACTTGTTACCAGTCCCTCAATTTCTCGTTCCAAATTAATTTATAAGCTCAGAGCTGTTTTTCCCCTTTTTATTTTAATTTAAAATTTTATTCTTCTATTATACAATGCATACAAATGCAGCCTCCTTTCCCTCTAGTCCTCCCAGTTCCCCCATCCCCTCTCATCTCCCCCAGATCTTTCCCTACTCTGTTTCCCTTCAGAAAAGACCAGGCCTCCCAGGGATATCAACTGAACATGGCTTAGCAAGTTACATCAAGAATAGGCACAAACCCTCATTTCAAGGCTAAAACAAGACAACCCAGCAGGAAGATATGAGGCCCAAGAGCAGGCAAAAGAGTCTAAGGTAGCCTCTACTCCCTCCCACTGTTAACAGTCCCATAAGTACACCAAACTCCATATCCATAAAATGTATGCAGAGGGATTATCTCAGATACAAACATGTTCCCTGATTGCTACTTTGGTCTGTGAGCCCTTATAAGCCCTGGTTAGTTGGTTCTGTGGGTAGTGTTCTTGCGGTGTCCTTAGACCTTTGGCTCCAATAATTCTTCCTGCTGACCCTTCTTTTTTTATTATTATTATTAACTTGAGTATTTCTTATATACATTTTGAGTGTTATTCCCTTTCCTGGTTTCCGGGCAAACATCCCTCTCCCCCTTCCCCTTCTTTATGGGTGTTCCCCTCCCCATCCTCCCCCCTTGCCGCCCTCCCCCCAACAATCTAGTTCACTGGGGGTTCAGTCTTAGCAGGACCCAGGGCTTCCCCTTCCACTGGTGCTCTTACTAGGCTATTCATTGCTACCTATGAGGTCAGAGTCCAGGGTCAGTCCATGTATAGTCTTTAGGTAGGGGCTTAGTCCCTGAAAGCTCTGGTTGCTTGGCATTGTTGTACATATGGGTCACGAGCCCCTTCAAGCTCTTCGAGTTCTTTCTCTGATTCCTTCAACGGGGGTCCTATTCTCAATTCAGTGGTTTGCTGCTGGCATATGCCTCTGTGTTTGCTGTATTCTGGCTGTGTCTCTCGGGAGAGATCTACATCCGGCTCCTGTCAGCCTGCACATCTTTGCTTCATCCATCTTGTCTAATTGGATGGCTGTATATGTATGGGCCACATGTGGGGCAGGCTCTGAATGGGTGTTCCTTCTGTGTCTGTTTTAATCTTTGTCTCTCTATTCCCTGCCAAGGGTATTCTTGTTCCCCTTTTAAAAAAGGAGTGAAGCATTCACATTTTGATCATCCGTCTTGAGTTTCATTTGTTCTAGGCGTCTAGGGTAATTCAAGCATTTGGGCTAATAGCCACTTATCAATGAGTGCATACCATGTGTGTTTTTCTGTGATTGGGTTACCTCACTCAGGATGATATTTTCCAGTCCCAACCATTTGCCTACGAATTTCATAAAGTCGTTGTTTTTGATAGCTGAGTAATATTCCATTGTGTAGATGTACCACATTTTCTGTATCCATTCCTCTGTTGAAGGGCATCTGGGTTCTTTCCAGCTTCTGGCTATTATAAATAAGGCTGCGATGAACATAGTGGAGCACATGTCTTTTTTATATGTTGGGGCATCTTTTGGGTATATGCCCAAGAGAGGTAGAGCTGGATCCTCAGACAGTTCAATGTTCAATTTTCTGAGGAACCTCCAGACTGATTTCCAGAATGGTTGTACCAGTCTGCAATCCCACCAACAATGGAGGAGTGTTCCTCTTTCTCCGCATCCTTGCCAGCATCTGCTGTCACCTGAGTTTTTGATCTTAGCCATTCTCACTGGTGTGAGGTGAAATCTCACGGTTGTTTTGATTTGCATTTCCCTTATGACTAAAGATGTTGAACATTTCTTTAGGTGTTTCTCAGCCATTCGGCATTCCTCAGCTGTGAATTCTTTGTTTAGCTTTGAACCCCATTTTTAAATAGTGTTATTTGTCTCCCTTAGGTCTAACTTCTTGAGTTCTTTGTATATTTTAGATATAAGGCCTCTATCTGTTGTAGGATTGGTAAAGATCTTTTCCCAATCTGTTGGTTGTTGTTTTGTCCTAACCACAGTGTCCTTTGCCTTACAGAAGCTTTGCAGTTTTATGAGATCCCATTTGTCGATTCTTGATCTTAGAGCATAAGCCATTGGTGTTTTGTTCAGGAAATTTTTTCCAGTGCCCATGTGTTCTAGTTTTTCCTCTATTAGTTTGAGTGTATCTGGCTTGATGTGGAGGTCCTTGATCCACTTGGACTTAAGCTTTGTACAGGGTGATAAGCATGGATCGATCTGCATTCTTCTACATGTTGACCTCCAGTTGCACCAGCACCTTTTGCTGAAAATGCTATTTTTTTCCATTTGATGGTTTTGGCTCCTTTGTCAAAAATCAAGTGCCCATAGGTGTGTGGGTTCATTTCTGGGTCTTCAATTCTGTTCCACTGGTCTATCTGTCTGTCTCTGTACCAATACCATGCAGTTTTTATCACTATTGCTCTGTAATACTGCTTGAGTTCAGGGATAGTGATTCCCCCTGAAGTCCTTTTATTGTTAAGGATAGTTTTAGCTATCCTGGGTTTTTTGTTATTCCAGATGAATTTGCAAATTGTTCTGTCTAACTCTTTGAAGAATTGGATTGGTATTTTGATGGGGATTGCATTGAATCTGTAGATCGCTTTTGGTAAAATGGCCATTTTTACTATATTAATCCTGCCAATCCATGTGCATGGGAGATCTTTCCATCTTCTGAGGATTTCTTCAATTTCTTTCTTCATAGTCTTGAAGTTCTTATTGTACAAATCTTTTACTTGCTTGGTTAAAGTCACACCGAGGTCCTGCTGACCCTTCTACTGGTTTTTCCCAAGCTCCACCTAGTGTTTGGCTGTGGCTCTCTGCATCTGTTTCCATCAGTTTCTTGGTGAAGCCTCTCTGAGAACAATTGGAGTAGGCATACATTTATAATATAACGGAATATCATTAGGAATTATTCTGTTGTTTTTTTGGCCAGTATGTTTGGTTCTACCCCATGTCTCTGTGTCACCCAAGTTAGACTATTTATTGGTAGGCCATTCCTACACACTCTGAGCTACCATTTCCTCAGTACATCTTGCAGACTATAAAGATTGTATGTGAACAGTTTTGTGGTTAGGTGAATGTTCTTCTGTGGTTAGGTGAAGACTTCTCTGGTTAGAGAAGATGGACAGATCATTCTCTGTATCCTCTATTACTAGGTATACTCACTAGGGTCACCATCTCAGGTACCCAGAATTTTCCATTGCAATACGTTTCCACATTGTCTCCTGAATGTTTCTCAATTCCAGTAGTGTCTCTAAGTACTCTCTCCCTCTGACCCTCCTTAGCCCACGTGAACCCTCTCAGTTCCATCCCTATGTACCCCCAGTCCACCCACAAAATTTATTCTACTTTTCCTTCCCAGGGAGATCCATGACTATCCTGTAGAAACCCCTTGTTATTTAGCCAGAAGCTGCTTTTTATTTAATTTTATTTATTATCATATAATCATCAAGCTCATTATTGTATGCCTCTCTCTCATTCTCTCTCTCTCTCTCTCTCTCTCTCTCTCTCTCTGTGTGTGTGTGTGTGCGTGTGTGTGTGTGCGTGTGTGCGTGTGTGTGTGTGTGTGTGTGTGTGTGTGTGTGTGTGTGTGTTGGAATGTTACATTTAAGGGTAAGGGTAGATGTATGTATGCCACTGTGTACAAGCAAATATAGGAAAACTGCTCTGAGATTCTGTTCTCTCCTTTGATCTTGGGTTCAGGGGACCAAACTCTAATCATCAGGTTTGCATAGCAAGTTCTTTTTACACACTGAATCACCTTGTCTACCCTAGATTCAGAGATTATTAAAGAGGAATTAGCTGAGATCCATGCAAGGCTTCAGTGGTGGGACTGGGACATCAGGACACGCAGGGAAGACATGCTTCCCCAATCATAATGCCATCACCTATACTCAAGAACCATTCCTCAAGTCTACATTCTTGAGTAACTGTACAAAAGGAAAATGCAAGACCTATATTTTCAGGCATAACTAAATGCAGTCTAATCTGGTACTGATACAAGGGTCCCAAAATTGAAGTCAGGAATCTCGGATGATGTGAAAGCCATGTTCTTTCAGCTGTGTTCAGACATAGGCTGAGTTTACAGACGCATTTCAATTTCCAAGTCTACAATTTATTGATATTCTTAATAGTGGACAGAACACTGCTATTGTTTCTGAACTATAGAAGGTGAGTAAAAATTATAGCACATTCCAGAGACTGGCTCCACCATGTGGCCAAGATATTTAAATAACACTGAATTCCAGGATGATTAATGTTGACCTTGCTAACAAATACTTAACATGATAAAAGGCTGGTGGGCCTATAGCTGCTACTCAGTTCATATACAAAATCCTTGGAAAAGGAAAGCCAATCATTACAGGTGGGAGGCAGAAAACTCCTGTAGGGTTAGGTTATCTCAACTCAGCTCCCATATCTGCTTAAAGTACCTATGATACAGATCAGCACAGACTTTGGTCATATGCACAAGGCCACTGCTCTGTCTAATCCTCCAACTCTACCAGGAAGGAGTATCAAAAGTACTATCTTTTTATATAAAAGAGCAACATATACAGTCGCAACTTTTCTTAGGACCAACTTTAAAATTTTTTATTATATGTATCCATTGATTGGAGAAGAGATGTACCATGGTGCATGCGTAGAAGTCAGACAATTTGGAGACGGTATGTCTCTCCTCTACCACATGGTCCTGTGGACAAAAGGCTTACAGTTTTGCTATCAAGTGCCATAGTATTCTAAATCATCTCAGCAGCCCTCTTAGGAATACTTCAAGTCTCTTGCTATCTGTCCTAATGTAGTCATCAGGATTCTTAATTACACTAACACTGTCCGAAATACCGTGCTAGGGCCAGTGATATAGCTCAGTGGGTAAGGATCTTTGTTTCACAGCTCTGGCAACTGACTGAGTTTAATCCCTAGAACCAGTGTCAGAGTGGAAGGAGATAACCCACTCCATAAAGTTGTCCTCTGACCTGCGCATACTTGCCCTGTAATGTGTGCCATACACACTCATTTTGCACACATATACAATAATATTTTTAAAAAGATGTCATGCTAGCCTATACTGATAAAGCATGCATTGAGTGTGATATCACTCTAGTAATATTTAATGGATAGGAATCATTATTCTAGGTCTCTCAGAATAAGTAGACATCAAGGGGGAATGGAGATTAGCAACACGAACCATTAGCTGTGTACTGTCTACTGTATTCGTGATTTTGTTAGGAAAAAAGTAGCTCAAAACATTCTAAAGATGGGTAATTTTTACATCTTGTACCTGTTACTACTAAAACGAAACCAGAACATGCCTGAGAGCCAATTTAGATTTGGGAGACTGAATAATGACTGCATTTGAAAGTATTTTCCAAATTAAAATATCTCACATCTTAAACATTCTATCATTTGAATGTGATCCAGAAGACAGTCATGGGGGAAAGATCTGCATTAGTTCTAGACTACAGGACTAGCTACCTGCAACATGGAGCCCATGAACTGGTAGTGATGCTGTGTGACAGGTAAGGATATTATTTACAATTTTTGAAAATAAGTAAAAGTAAGATTATTTATCCCAGATTATTTCTACAGCAAGAAATGACTATTTAAAAAGGAAACAATAGTGGTGCTAGTTCTGGTACAGATGAAACATAGGATCATAAGTTACTAATGAGGAAAGCTTTATTATCAGATTACTCTAATTATAATACTGGATAGGCAAAGCAACCATCCACAATATCAGCAGTTTTCAACCTGTTGGTTGTGATCCCTTTAAGCTGACCCTTTCACAGGGGTCACCTAAGATCATCAGAAAATACACATGATTTACATGTGATCCATGTGTTTCAAATTACAGCTATGAAGTAGCAATGAAAATAGTTTTATGGTTGGGGGTCACCACAACAAGAGGAACAGTATTAAAGGGCCACAGCATTAGGAAGGGTGAGAACCACTGCCATAGCTGATAGAAGTGTTATATTCAGAATCACACCCAAATCAATGATAGAAGTATGTTATTTGATAATTCCCTTTAGTCATACTTTCACTAAAATGAATTTCTATTACCTCAATCATGTGAGGGAGCAAGGGAGAAATTCCTGTGACAAGATGAGGGATGCATAATAAAAACCTGTGCTACTTTAGTCACTTGAGCTAAAAACAAACTACTAGTTAAATGCAGCACCATTTGGCATTAAGATTAGTAATGAGGGATAACCTCCAAATGGGAAGCAGTCTGGGCATTAGAATTTATCATTATCTTCGCATGAATGGAAAACTGCCTTGAGGTGAGGATTATTCTCACATTTTATAGCTATACTGACAGGCTTTTCTGTTTGAACAGGGGCTTAGAAGGAACGCTACTTCATCAGAGACAAGGGCATCTGTGAATGAAGCAATGGATGTGATGATGGAAGTGATCAAAAACCATGTTGATGTTTTAATATCTTAGTAATAATGTCCTTTAAAGAATGTCTATTATAGAAATGCTTAATACAAGATAATGCATCCACTGGCTGTCATCCAGTCTCTATCCTTGGTAAATTCTATGATTAGACAATGGACTCAAGAGCCAAGTAGTCAATTTGTGACAGATAAAGAGTATACATGGACTCAAAGTTGGGGTCCCCTGATCAAGGCAAAATAGCTTCTATTTGCCATAGCTGTTCACATTGCTAACAAAAGACCAACATTGCATGTGTTAATGTGCTACCATTTCCCAAAGAAATCTGTCAGTTTGTAGCAGTTTGACCACATCATGTCTCTCTGGTCCTTGATGATGTATCATTTCATCCGTAAACGAACTCTGCATATGCCTTAGTCTTTCCTGTCTCCTGTACTTCCCTTAGTACTACTACGTGTCTGATTTATAGGCATAAACTCCCCCATTCAGTATCATTCATTCACTGAAGGACACATTTGCACTATAATAATTCCTTTACATTGTGTGCTATTTGTGAAGACTTACTTACTTTGAGTGCTGCTGTTCCAACCTTTTATGTCACCTTAGATGACTTCTCATTCATAATTCTGTTCAAAGTGAAATAACCTAGGAAGGATGGCCCTTGCCGTTGCAGCTTCTGCCCTTCCCAGCCTCACAGGGCTGCACTCATCGGTATGAAATTGGGTTTTGGTAGGTCATTATGAGTCCTCCTCCACTGCTCACTGCTTGTGGTCTCAACACTTTAACTCACCATTGAGTCCTTGCCTTGGGCACCCTGCTGACATTCAAACTAGAGAAATCCTCAATATGCATGAACAGCATAATTACACAGACTTTGACATCTCCCTTCTGAGATAATTATAGAAATAAACTGCAGTTTTTCAAACAAATCAAACGGACAGATAAGGGGAAGGGTATCTTGATGGGCTTAAGGGAACTCAGACATGTTCTGGCTCTCTGCCCACAATCAGAAGCACAGTGAGATTTTTGCCTTAGCAGGAAGAAACTTCCTATCAGAACTCTTAAGGGAAATTTGTACCAGCAATTCCTACCCTCATAAACAGGAATCCTGCTGGTAATTTGTTCTGTAAGGAAAACAGAAAAAAGTGCTGATGAGGCTTCATCAGGAACTATATCCTGGATTTCAGCAAGAAAAGAAGTAATTGAAACAATTCCTGCCTTGTGGCCTGGAGGGCTTTGCAATTTTCTTATTCCATGTCTCATGAAAGTTGTGAGCTCAGATTACTGAATATAATAAATCTAATGAAGAAAATCCTGATGAAATTGTAAATCTGCGTAAACAAAGAGGAATCAAATTCTCCACTTGTTTAGGTTTTAGAGAGTTGGGTTTAACTCACAGACATCTTTGAGGGATAAGCCAAGGGTGCTTCCCTCTACTCTCCCTTCACCCCTTATTTCATTATATTCAGTCCATTTTGTCCTGGTCTGAAAATCAATGGTATTGAAGACAAGGCAAATACTCCACTCCCATATTTCATACAGAAGTAAGAAATAAGACTTCAATAAGATCAATGTGATAATATCATAGGCCGTATGAATTGAAATATCAAGAACAGGGATAACTCAAGTACTTTTGAATGTATACCTGGCCCGCAGCATTCTGGGATGATGTAGCAATCATGAAGTCTGGAAGGCTAAAAATGGTTGGCTGTATGTTGATCCTGTGAGTATCTCGTGTTTAGATAAAGCACAAGGGAGAAGATTCAGCTTTGGGATAGAACTCTTGCAAGAACCAGAGAGGGAGCTGGCTAGAATTTGGAGAAGTACCCTATACGAGATGAAGAAACTAAATAGAGAAATTGCATAAAATCTATGATGGAAGGATAAAAAAATACAGAAACGGACCTTATAGGGTCTGTACCTAAGTGAAAGGAAATAAAAGGTTGCATAAGAGTTCCACCAACCCTTGGGGTTTGTTTTTGATACACTAGGACTTGAGTCAGGTTGGCACTATGGTCCCTCAGAAGGCACATGGCTCTGATACTGGACTTTCAACCTGACACATGAGACTTGGTTCTCACAGACACTGTATAGGTGCTGATGAACAAGACTGACAACGTACCTTGGGATCTTATTAAGACTTTAAGCATCTGAGAGGAGTCTTGGCTCAGAAGTGAAAACTAGCACACTTGTTTGCCAAGGACATACTGTTTATCAGTTTACTTAGCTTATGAGATGTCAGGCATTGTTTCAGGGTTTTTGTTGTTTGTTTGTTTGATTGATTGATTGATTTTTACAGTGAATAAAAGTAAAAAGTTAAAGAAGACCATAGTACTTCTAAAAGATAACTTTCAGAAAGTTACTTCTGTGTCTTTCCTAAGAACTTACTTATTATGTCTAGTGTACTGCTACATTAGAAAGTCTTCCACTTATTTTTAGAGAATTAATGTTTTCTTTATATAACTATAGAATGGGTTACCATGTGTGGAACAAAACAGAAAACACTGCCATCCTGGGGTAAAAACTTGCCCTTAGCATGACAGACCCGGCATGTGTAAATATTTTGTTTCATGTGTCTATTCTGTCTGAATCAGCAACACAATAGTCTTGGAATGGAATGCTATGATGTTTCGCGATCTAATATTTCTAGGAGCTCTAATTCCTCCCAACCATGGTATTTGTAGTCAAATAAACTGGTTTGCTAATGTTTTGTATCTTCAAACTTTAATGCTTTAAATTATACATTTTCTATATGTCTTCCTTTCCTGCTTCCCCCTGAAATGCCACCAATGACCATTCAAAAACATGTAGCTCATGGTTCTCTGAAGTCAAAACATGGTCCATCGTAGTAGCTTATATTTATGTGTGAAGTGTATCAGTGGTGGTAGAAGAAGATGAAGGTGCTGATACTACAACCTAGGAACTAGGAGCACATTTTCTACTGAGCATTTTGCCTCCTGTGTGCTTTTGTTGATGTGGCTCAAATATCCTACACACAGACAGACAGACAAACAGACAGACAGACACACACACACACACACACACACACACACAAGCTATACATTCTTCACCCACATAGTATGCATAGGTATCTTTTGTAGGGGACATGGTAAAGGCTTCCACTTGGAAATCTCAAAACAATTTTTACTGAGGTTCTCCATTTCATCCGTGGTGTTACTTTGACAAAGTATGTGTCATGTAGACTGGAAAACAGAATTCACTTCTGATATTTGAGGTCTTAATCTCCTAAAGTATGTGACAAATGACTCACACCACTAAGCTTCTGAACTAGAGAAGCTTTCGCCTGTGGTAGCCACTATTTCTATTACCTGAAAATTGTGGCAATCTGCTCAAAGACTAGCATTCAATGGCTTTCCTAAAAGATAAATGGCTGCTTGTAAGCAACATTTCCTGTGTCCTTGGATGGTCAGGACAGAGTCAGGAATGCTAAAGACATTGACCTCCATCTTTCCATTATTTGGGCTGGGTACTGTTGGATAGTACTACCTTTCCCTTTCTGTTTTCATTAGAGAGACATTATAGGCATCTTCTACGTCCTCACCTCTCTCAAGAGGAGACAATAAAATTATCTTATTAGTAAATTTAGAAGCAGAATTTTGACATCCATGATTGAATCTCCTTTTCCTTTCTTCTTTGAGTGCTAATCCCCATATTGTCACCTATACCTCTAATCCAAGTGCACTCTGTTCATCTGAAATATGGTACCCAGATCAATCTGGCCTGAACTTATACCATCTGATGAAACAGTTTACCATTTCCATACTGAAGCACAAGCAATTCGTACAACTCAGGATAAAGATGAAGCTAGCATACCTACATGTGACACATAAGAGTCTACATAGCCTCAGATGATGTTTGACCGCCAAATGCTTTGGAAAACAACTTTGGATTTTTCAGGATTTGGGGATTTAAGAATTACAAATAAGAGATTACTTTCCTGTAGTAATATTGATAAGCTCTGAAAATAATTACACTAAGAATTTACATATATTATTTTATTTAATCCTCTCAGCAGCCTTATTAAAAGACAACTATGCTAGTTCTCCTATAAATGTTTTAAAAACTGACTTAAGCTAGCTAGTTAGAATAAGATCAGTGTTTGAATCCAGGAACTCTAGTGTCAGGAGATATGATTGCATTGTTTTTTTTTTAAATTTTAAATTCTGAAACTTAAATCTTAAAATTTAGAATGCTACAATTTTAAAATATTGCACATTGAAATTAACCAGACCCTGGATGCTATGTTTTTTTTTCCGGAGCTGGGGACTGAACCCAGGGCCTTGAGCTTGCTAGGCAAGTGCTCTACCACTGAGCTAAATCCCCAACCCCGGATGCTATGGTTTTAAATATCTTTTTTTTTATCTTCTTCACTAAGGGGGTAGTGTTGATCTCAAAAAAGAAGGAAATGAACCCACAGATAATTATAATTGTCCTTGAAAACAGCAAAAGAACTTTCAATTGCAACCCATTTCCTTCCTTGAAACCAAATCCCTATCAACTAAGTCCTCTTCTACCCCAGACTAGGGGTTAGACTTTAGTATGACTACTCACTGATGGGCTGGTAGAGCCTTTCTTTAGGGCCTTCGTGGTTAAGCCATGGCAGGTGCTAGACTAGATGGAGTCCATTTATACTCAGTGGAGAGGCTACATCATTCTCACATCTTTCTGTCCTACCTACCTCAACATCCTCTCCTCAACAGCAGATGGATGATTGAGTGCACACCTTCCTAGGTTCTAGATCAGAAAATAAGAGCTGAGTGAATTCTTTTGTATATAAATAGTTCCATAGGTGATTGATTATATTTACAAACTTGAAAAATTCACCTGCTGCTTAGAAATAGACAGTCAAGAGGACAATTTTGTCCCCTGGGACAAAACGTATCTGTTCTGTCCATTCCAGGGGGATGATGAACTGCACAGAAATCTGGAGAGAAAAATATTTTAAAAGCTTATCTACTGTGTCCTTCCCATTCCAAATGAAAAACAAACAAAACAAAACAAAACAAAACAAAGGAACAAAAAAATCCAAAGCAAATTAATCCTTTTGCGAAGATTCTTTCTGGTTCACAATTAGTCTTGCTTTTATTTGCATTTGCTTTAAAGTAGTGGCTGTCAACCTTCTTAATGCTGTAGCAATGTTATAAATGTTCTCATGTTGTGGTGACTCCTGTGTGGTTTGAATGATAATAGTCCCCATAGGATCATAGGGAGTGGCACTATTTGAAGATGTGGTTCTGGTGGAGAAACTGACCTGAGGGGTGGAGGGAGGTGGGCATTATGGTTTCAGAAGTTCAACCTGGGCCCAGTGGCTCACTCTTTCTTCCTGCTGCCTGTGGATTCAGATTTTGAACTCTCATCCTCTCTCCAGCACCATGTCTACATGCATTCCTTCATACCTCCTTCAATGACAATAATTGTAAGCCAGACCCAGTTAAATATTTTCCTTTTTAAGCGTTGTCATGGCCATCGTATATTTTCATGGCGATAGAAGCCTAACCAAGAAAACCCCCAACCATAAAATTATTTTCATTGCCACTTCACAACTGTATTATGCTACTGCTATGAATTGTAAATATTTTTGGAGGTAGAGGTTTGCCAAAGGAATCATGACCCACCATGGGTTGGGAACTGATGCTCTGTAGTCACTGTACTCATTTATTAGGTCTCCTCCCAAACTACCACAGTATGCCACATCTTTGAACAGATAGTGTCCTTCTGAAAGTCTTTATCTAATGCTTGTTTGCTAATAAATTAAATCCTTGATACCAATTAAGAACTCAGTATTTCCAATCAGATGTTATAACTTCTCTTGTGTTTACACTACAATATTGGAAAGCAGTTTAATGTTCATCTCACATGCAATTTATGTGTCAGCATAAGTTTAGATGCTTCCTATCTTGAATGGCCTCTGAAAAAATATGAACCATCCCTAATATAATGAAGCCACATCTGTATATGGTTGCTACACCCACATCCACTGCCAACAACAGAGTTCTACCTTTGATATTGGCTAGGAAGGAGAGACAGGTGAGCATGTAGTCTGATTAGATTGAAAAAGTGAATGACCCTATAAGCCCAGGAGGGCTGAGTGAAGACCCAAGAGTGCAGAAATTGTAATTCTGTATTTATCACCAGAGCAATTGAGCAAATGGAACAAGGCAAGGGAAAAGAGATGTATCTTCTCTCTTCCTCGCTTCCATGTTATGTAGTAGAGAAACAAATAGACACTCTGGATAATAGCACATAACCTGTAGTAGCCAACTGTTCTTGTTATACAATATGTTCAGGAAGGAATCTTGATCTTTTCATGCTCTCTATCATTGTCTCATTCTTTTTTAATCTATACCTTTTCTCCACTAAGATTGTTCTGTCCTATGTCCACAAATTCTGTTATTTAGCAAAACTAGTTTTCTTTATAACCCAAATCCCTTAGCCATTCTTTCTGTCTCTATATTTTTCTTCTCCCAATGTCTGCTTACATCTCCAGATAACCTATAAATTTTTGGCTCCCCTTCAAGATACATTATTACTATCAATTAATATTCTGATCCAACAACCAGTTATAATTTTCCTTATTAAAAGCAAAATCTTCTTTATGGTCATTTGAATAACAATGGTCCCAATAGGCTTATACTTTTGAATGTTTAGTCACTGGCTGTGACACTATGTAGAAGGATTAAAATGATTGAGATATGTGGCCTTGTAGGAAGTGTGGCACTAGGGGTGGGTTTCAAAAACCCATGCAAAGCCCAGAGTTTTTCTCTTCGCCAGCAGATCAGGATGTAGCTCTGTAGGCTTGGAGTTTTTAAAACCTTTTAATGAGGGTTCTCAAAGGCTTCCATCCCACTTCTGGCCCACCATCCAAAGGCAGGGGAGAAAAGATGATTAAATAGGTTGTGGACCTGTTTAAAAGTAGTTCTTTGAGGGTTATCTAATCTACATTTGTCAGGATACCAGCAATCTAGTTCAGTAGTGTCAGGATAGAGAACAGGAATCAGCAGCAGTAGCATGATCAAGAAGAAACTGCTAGGCCTCCGTTGAATCTGCAAGAGTCAGCAGGAGTAACCTGGGCCAATCAGAACACCAGAAGTTCTCTGCTGTGCCTCTCTCAATGAAGGGAAGATAGGTGAAGATGAAGAAGAGAGAGCAATAAAGCGTTTCAAAGCTAGCTATACAAGTGTCCCACCACTGTCCACTGAGTCCTATTTATATCTCTCTAAACATCACATGTTCTCCCACATGTCTAACCTTAGCAAAACAAGTTAGTCTGTTTATCAAAACACCACTTGACTCTGTGTCACATGACATATCCAGAAACTTCTAATTCATACCCCTCAGATACTTCTTCAGCATCATGAATGCTGACAAGCTCCCCATCATAATGGACTAAACTGCTGAAACTGTAAGCAAGTTTCCAACTAAATGTTTTTCATTTATAACATTTGCTTGGGTCGTATTTTTTCACAGCAATAGAACAGAGACTAAGACACTTATTGTATGTGATATATATTATTATGTTCTAAGCTTTATTAACTATTTCTATTAGAGGTCGAGCTTAATAAGAGCAAAACTATATTCTATTAATTTGGAATGTCTTTCCAATACAGAATACATTCAATTTTAGCTAGTGTGTTGTTACAGGCCTGAATTGTTAGCATTCTAGAGACTAAAGATAGAAGGATCATTAATTGAAGGTTTGTCTTAGCTACATATCTAGTCTGTCTTGCAAGAATAAATGAGGAGGAAGATGAATGAAAAGAAGCCAGGAGGAGTACATGCCACCAAGTCTACAACACAAGGCCATTCCACACCAGATGGGGCTTTAACTGGCTAATTGTCTTCACTTTTCTATTGGTCAGACATTACAAACAGTGTTAGAACAGCAGTAGATAGATTCCTTCATTTATCTGATAACTTTTACTATTTTAAATTTGTATAGTTATCAAAGCGTTACCTTAATTTCTTTGTATCTAGAAACTCCTTTATATATTTAAAAAAATAAAAACATATGTCTCATATCAACAATTCTTGAAAGTTTCCATTAATAATCCTGGGTGCTTGACTTTATAATTTAATGATCTTGAATTTAACTCCATTATAACAATTGAATTTATCTAGTTATTTTTATAAAATGTCAAATATATATATACATATATATATATATGTATATGTTTTATTTTCCAAGACAACATAGTCACTGTCCCTGCTATTAAACTACAGTATGAAGTATAGACAATGTGAATAAATGGGCCAACAAGCTGCAAAAAATGGCAGTGATAGACTTGTTCAACTGGCATGCTCTGCCAATTCTTGGAACAATTCACTGTAATTTTTAAAATATCAATAAGCTCTTTATCCTTAGAACTCACAGTATCATTTGGCCTTTATTAGATGTTCAGTGAATATTCATTTCCACGAGGGAGTTTGCTAACAAAAATGAATCCTCAAATTTTGATTTTCATATTCTCCCTCCATGCTCCCAATACAGGAAATCCCTCTTGAGAACAGCTCTCTTTTTTATTACATCTGTTTTTAAGTGGGGAGTTGGCCTGGTGAGATATAGTAGAGAGATTTCCATGCCAAGCCATGAGAAATGTTATTGTTTTGCCAGACAGTTTTCTGCCAAAGTCTGGAATCAATGTTTTCATTACAGGGGTGTTGTTAGCAGATATTGAAATTACAGCATTTGTTTGGTCAGTTAACAATTCTATTGACTCTCTGATGCCTAATAAAATTTTCTGGCTGTAAAAGGTATAGTTATATTATTAAATGGTATGGAAAGTACAAATGACTAAGCAAAAATAAAGCATCATTGATACTTCTTCATTTTTAATCCTTCTACTGTTAATGGTTTTTCATTCTAAAGTGAATCTTCACCTTTGCTAACCATTTTACCAACATTCATTCTTTTCTATCTGCCATTTAGAATCTTTCCATTGCTTCCAATGTTCCCACAATTTCATAGCTTCCAATACTCACTTTTGGCTGCTCTTGTACTCAACCCTCCACTACATGTGGTATTGTTTTCTTCCATTTCCACTATGTTAAAAATATTAGCATACCAGGCAGGGTGCTGCCTCCCTGTCTGTAAGCTCAGCAAGAGAATCAGAAGTTCAAGGCAAGCCTCTCTTAATGGTGGGCCTGAAATACATGGGAACTTGTTTCAGGGAAAAAAATGAATGTAGGCATTTGAGTTTCAAATTCTCGTTTTTGTTGTCTTTTTAAAAATCTTCTAGAGCATTTCTGTCACTCTTCCTCCTCATCAACTTCTGTGCCCTATAGTTTACATAAAGTATCAATTTTCCATTACTCAAAGATATGAAAAATCAACTAAGAAATAGTAATGACTAGAAAAAGAAAAGTATTGTAGGATTAAAATCAATAAATTTAATGGGAAAGAGAGTATTGTGTTTGTGATTTAAAGGCACATGCATTTTAGGGATAATTAATAGGCCTTTTTTTTTTTAACTTAAAAAGCTCTGTTGATATCACCAGGAGGGAAAGCATATGACAACATGTGAAAGAAAGACTTGCTAAAAATAGTACTCAAATGAATTACAATGAAAACTGATAGGATAACCTAATACATTAGCTTCATATTTAAGGATTAAGGCATCAACTGGAATTTTCTCACAATATTTTGTAGCCATGGAAGGTATGGTAACCTCTTGTTTATTAATTACAATAATAATTAAGAGCAACATACATTACTCAGGAAACATTACTAAGCTCAATGAATATTACCTACATAGAAATAATTCTGATTTTACTCATGAGGTTCCAGAAGCTTCTCCTTAGAAGTATGATTAAAAACAACAACTGTTCTAATGAAGAAAAGTATGATAGATCAATGACTCTTGAGTTTTCTTTCAAATCATCACAAGAGCTAATGTTACACAAATGCAGCTAGAAGAAATTTCGACCAGAACACCCACTGACCCATTTCAGCCTGGGAAGCTGAAAGAATGGGTCTGAGCACTAGAAGCTTGAGACATATTTGTAGGGATCAGTGATTGAGAAATAAGTAAAAGAATAAGTGACTTTAGAATTGCTAAAGGTTTATTGAGGAGATTATATAATAAAATGCTAATTTAGACTATGAAAATCTATTATCACAGTATATATTATATACAGCTTGGTATTGGAGAATGTAGAGAAAGAAATCTTAGTCCTGACCTCAGATTTGTGAAAGGGAAAGAAGTGGAATGTGGGTGGGTTGGTGAGAGAGTGTTTAGCTGAAGCCTTATATTATAGAATTGTGAGAAAGTAAAGTTGCATAGACTTGTACAAACACAGGTAGGTCCTGAGAAAGTCAGTACCTCAGATAGAGTTTGAAAAGCATGTTCCTCATCATTTGCCATCCCCTGGGAAATTCTGGGGACTGTACTGATTCTAAAGGTTTCCTTGAAAAGAAATGTGTCATAGGCACTTTTTGGTCATAGGTGTGATGGTTTGTAGATGCTCAGCCCAGAGAATGGCAATATTAGAAGGTGTGGCCCTGTTGGAGTAGATGTATCACTGTGTGTGGGGGCTGTAAAACCCTGTAAAACCCTCATCCTAGCGGCCTGGAACCCAGTCTTCCACTAACAGCCTTTAGACAAAAATGTAGAACTCTTATTTCTGCCTGCATCATGCCTGCATAGATGTTGCCCTGCTCCCACTTTTGTGATGATGGACTGAATCTCTGAAGCTGTAAGCCAGCAACAAATAAATGTTGACCTTTATAAGACTTGCCTTGGTCATGGTGTTCACAGCCGTAATCCCTAACTAAGACAATGGGCAAGAGATATTTTGTTTTATTTAGTAAAGTAATGGTTTGCATCACACAGCAGTGGTTTTGAGTGCTGAAATTGAAGATAGGAGCTCATATATTTAACATTTCTTGGGAGAAATGTGTTTAAGTGCAAAACAAAAAACTAAGACAAGACACCTGGAAGATGTCATAAAAAGTGACCCAAAAGACAGATGATTAAAAAGCACAAATCATCAATCAAGATACTGTAACTGGGACAGGTGGTGTTAAATACTTTACAACTCTTGTTTCCTCTATAAAGGAGAGGAAGAAATTTGAGAATTGTGGATATTTCTTCTGATTCTCTAAGTTTATGACTTTAGGGCTCCTAACAGTTTAATATAAAATTAAGAACCTCAAATCATCTTTTTCCTTAGGCCATACATAATTCATATTCCCCTTTTAGAATGATTTTCAGTAGTTACTAAAACACTGACTATTAAATACTTCTACTTAATTACTTTAAATAAATATTGAAAATGATGAAATGTATCAGAAAAGAGAATTGGCTAAATAAATCCAATAAATAAAATATATGTTTGAGTTGTGGAATTATGTACTATCATACATTAACTAAAAGGAGAGGTTTAGATCTGTGTACTAAATAGAACATAAAGAAATGGTATTGCAAGAATGAGAACAAAATGCATAAAAATGTTTATAGAATGGAATAATTTATGTAAATATGCTTTTTAAAACTTGAAGTGATCTTCCCTGTGTGCTATTCAAAGTAAACATCCCATGGATAGTCATGTATTAGAGGCCATGATTATTCAGTTCCTCAGAATTCTTATTTCACAAGATGTCTGAGAACTGAAACCATCCCGTCAATTTCATAATGCCATATTTGGAAGATAATAAAGACATATACCAGCAGAAAGAATGGAAACAGGGAAGCTCAGGAGGAAGGGGGGTGGGAAGACCCCCTAGAATGTACCAGAAACCTGGGAAGTGAGAGATTCTCAGGATTCAAAGAGGGAGATCCTAGATGAAAGACTCTATAGTGGGGAGAGGGAACTTATTGAAACCTCCTCCAGCAGAAAGATAGGGCATCAAGTGCAGAATGGGGTTTCTATCTCACGGCCAAAGCTCTGAACCATAATTCTTCCTGTCTGAAAAAAATTCAGGAATGGAAATGGAGACAAGCCTGAGGAAAAGAAGGTCCAGTGACAGGCCCAAAGTGAGTTCCAGCTCAATGGGAGGTCCCAAGACCTGATACCTTTACTGAAGCTATGGGGCACTCACTAAAAGGGACTTACCATGACTGCTCTCCAGAAGACCCAACAAGCAGCTGAAAGAGTCAGATACAGATATGTGCACCCAACCAACAAACAGAAGCTGCTGACCCCTCTGGTTGAATTAGGGGAAAACTGGAGGAGCTGAAGAGGAGGGCAACCCTGTAGGAGGACCAGCAGTCTCAATTAACCTGGATCCCTGAGTTCTCTTAGATACCGGATCACCAACCAGGCAGCATATACCAGCTGAGATAAAGCCTCCAATACATATTCAGCAGAAGACTCCCAGGTCTGGGTTCAGTCAGAGAAGATGCACCTAACCCTCAAGGGAGGCCCCAGGAAGTTTAGAGGTTTGGTAGGGTGGATGGAGTGGGGATATCCTTGTGGAGACAAGGGCTGTGGCGGGGGTGGAATCTATGGTGGGAGGGGAGGAGGTATGGGATGTGGATTGGGAGGGGAATAAAATCTAGAGTGTAAAAATAAATTTAAAAAATCAATACTCATTGAAAAAAACCACACGCAATACTTGGAAGTTTTTTGAAAGTAGAAAAGGAGGGTGGATCTATTACAGAAGTAAACACAACACAAAGAATAATGGATCCAAAGAATTGAAGGCATGACTGTCAAGAGATTCACAGTGAATCACCCTAGCTGGGTTTTCCCTTCCAGGTCTCCTTTATCTTGTGTGGAATCTGAATGTTCTAACCATTCCAAAAAAATGGTATGCGATAACACATCATGTTATCACATCATATTAACACAAAAGAACTGGTTGAAAATGACCAGAATAAGATCCATATATTATGTAAATCCTGTATTTGATGGTGTCATTTATAAACAATCGACGGTGAATTCTAGCAACTATCTCTGGTTTCTCTTCACAAGGTAGTTTGATGTTAAGTGTTTGCCACAGTGGCTAGGGAAAGTATGTCCAGACTGGTTTTCTAAGCTCATCATTTGATTGGCTTAAGGATATACACTCTGGGTTAGAGTCCTCACATGAAAGTTTTATTTGATCTTCACACTTACTTGTCAATTTACTTAGAGCAGCTATGTCTCTGACTTTTGAGAGTATCTTCTATACTTACGCTCTCCTTGCACTTTTACTGGCTCTGTGATGACCTCAGGCAACCTCCTGCTCGTGCAAAGGCTCCTAAGATCATTAGTAGAGATATTTTTCCTACTTAGACTACAAGTAGAAATCAATCTCTTTTGCACAATTCAGTATCACCTCCAAAGTAGAGTAGGTATTACCATGTTCATTGTCCTTTTGTTTGTGTAATAGAATCCACTAATTTTAGTTCGGCAAAAGGCTAGCAGAATGCTGATTATGCTTGCCAGTCTGCAGTGCAGTTAGGTAGGTGTGTTATGTGGGAGGTTTCAGGCCAACTTAATGCATTAACAATTACATAACCTCCAAGTTATGCCCCCCGAAGAAGGTGCGTGCCTTACAATTATAATCTCTTCATACCAGTGACTAAAATATGATAATGAAAGCCTCCATACAGATGCAAATAATACTTAGAGATAGCTGAGAAATGAGAGAACTTCAAATGACCAATCCATACAAAAGTTAACTCTACTCAATTTCTCTTCAAAGGTTAATGTCCACCTCCTTTCAATGAGATACTTTCACTCTTTTCAGAAAAACAGAAGAATGCTTTATTGATCAGAATCCGAAACTTTTAAATTGAACAATAATATGGCATAACTGAACATACACAGCGTTAGCTTAGTGGTTAGGCAGTGAGTCGCAAGGTTGTAAAATTTTCACGTTATGGTTCAGATATCAAAACATTAGGTAAAACACCACATTTGTTTCCTGTGTTTGTTGTATTTTATTTTATAATCTGCCACAAGACTTAGTATCAGGTAAATCGATTCAAATGTATCATCTTACAGTTCTAGAGATTCGAATTTCAAAACAGATCATGCTAGCTGTGAGCCTGTGTTGGGTTTTAGCTCTAAGAGTCATCGTATGTCTTTCTCTGTATGGGCTCCATAGGTCTGCTGCATTCCAAGCACATGGCCCTTTCTTCCATCCTCAAAGCTAGGGACAGCAGTTCCAGTCTGTCCTCTGCCAAATCACTCTTCTTTTGCCTACTTCATTTGTATTTTTTCTTTTTTATTGGATATTTTATATATTTACATTTCAAATATTATCCCTTTTCCTGGTTGTCCACTCTCCCATGCCCCCTCTCCCTGCTTCTATAAGGATGCTCCCCTCCCAACCACCCTCTCCCACCTCAACACCCTGGCATTCCCCTACACTTTGGAAATGAGCTTTCTCAGGACCAAGGGCCTCTCCTCCTCTTGATGCCAGACAATGCCATCCTCTGCTACATATGCGGCTGGAGCCATGGGTCCCTCCATGTGCACTCTTTGATTAGTGGTTTAGTCCCTGGGAGCTCTGGGGTGTCTGGTTGGTGATATTATTGTTCTTCCTACGGGATTGCAAACCCCTTCAGCTCCCTCAGTCCTCTCTCTGACTCCTCCATTGGGGTTCCTTGCTCAGTCTGATGGTTAGCTGCAAGCATCCTCATCTGTATCAGTAAGGCTCTGGCAGTTTCTCAGGTCACACCTATACCAGGCTACTATCAGCAAGCACTTCTTAGCATCACAAATAGTGCCTGGGTTTGGTGGCTGCATATGGGATGAATCCCCAGGTTGGGCAGTCTCTGGATGACCTTTTCTTCAGTCTCTGCTCCACTCTTTGTCCCTGTATTTTCTCCCATGAGTATTTTGTTCTCCCTTCTAAGAAGGACTGAAACATCCACATTTTGGTCTTCCTTCTTGAGCTTTATATTGTCAGTAAATTGTATCTTGTGTGTTTAGAGCATTTGCTATTCCAAATGAATTTGCAAATTAGCCTTTCTAACTCTATGAAGAATTGAGTTGGAATTTTGATGGAAGCATGTGTGCTTACAGTATTTTAACATTGAACCTCCAGGATCAGTTTCCTATCTTTCAAAGAGGTAATTAGCTACATTATTGCATTTGTTCCCATGATTCTTCTTTGCTACATGAGGCAATACACACACACAGTTTTCAGGATGGGGGTGTGCACACCTTTGTTGGAGGGACATAGTTTTGTCTACTCCATCTTGTCCAGAAACAACTGGGAAATCAGAGCCCATTCTGAGTCCACTGGAGGAACCTATTATATGTTTTCATATCTGTATTTAACAATGGTAAAGAAAGTGAACTGTACTAAGTCTGACTAATTGAATTGTGACTTGAAGGAAATTATAGCACTGTGTATGTAGGCACTCTTTTCCCTTTGGAGTGAATGAGGATTCTGATTCCGGAGGCTTAAGACTAATGAATTAACATCCAAGTCTCTACTTGAATGACTCTGGAGAAGTAGGCTCACCAGGAGGCAAGCTGGCAGTGTGAGCATTACTCAGGCATTTTCCTGGTCCATCTTTTCTGCCAGACAGTGGGAGAAGACACTGTGGCACACGTCATAAAAATGATATTTCATTCTCATAAAAATCTCTTCTTAATGGATTAAGGTATTGGGTACCTTAGAGAAAAGAGCAGTACAAAAATGGTCAGTATGCAGAGGACAGAAAATTAAAGACAAAATTAGTCATGCTCGCTAAGTATATTTGACAAGACCATTGGCTATTACTGCCGTTCCCTGGGATTGATTAGGAGCAAATAGACTTAAATAGAATGATGTCTTGAGGGAATTATGTAAAGGGGGGAACCCAGATTGCCTGAAGTATGGCAACCTGATGTCCTATAGGGCTTTGAACCTGTACTGGCAGCTTTGACCACTAAGGAGAATATTCTTTTCTGTGCCTACTTTAGATGGATACAATGAAAGAAGTCAGTAGATAAGAAAAAAATTTCCAGAAGAAAAGATAGCAGTAATAGCCAATGATCTTGTCAAATATACTTATCAATTGACAGGAAAGGCTCCAGATAAGATAAATGAATTAAGGTACTGGCCTTTAAAAATTCAAGATGGCACAGAGTCAGTAATTGAGATAATATTTAATATGATTGTTTCATAACGTAAAATTAGTGCTAAATTCTATAGTGATAAAATATTCTTTAAAATACAAATAATGCTAAGGTCATTACCTTGGCATTGGAGTCGGAGGCAGAACGAAGAGCCAATAATACTGAAAACTGGTAGTTCACTCATCACGAACCTTTGCATTAATTCCATTTGTTCAACACATCCCACTAAAAATACATTTATATTGGAATATCAGGAAGGATAATGAGAGATGAATAGTATCAAAATATATTCTATGTATGAAAATGTCCCAGCATAATAGTTGTAAGAAAATGAAAGCCAGCATTCAAACTCTAGCCTGTCACTCAGTGGTAATATACAAATTGTCTTTTAAAAGATAAATTACTGTGTTCTGTAAGCATGTACCATACACATATGTGTACATGTGTGTGCACATGTGTGAGTGTGTCACATTGTGCCCCTTAGATTTAGTACCTATTGAAACTGCTTCGTTCATTTACATCACTTTTCTGGCTATTCCTTGTGATCTGATCTCTAGGAGAAGCATAAAAATTCTTCCAGAAGAGTGGACTGCAGGATGCCAGGTGCTCTAAAGGAGTTTACTCCACTTCAAATGAAAGAGCCTCTGTAGAGGCAAATACATTTTGAAATGAAGCTCTTTGCGTAAGTAATCATCCAGAATTTCTTGTAGCCTTTATGAAGGAGTAGGAGATACCAGCAATAAACCCAGAGGAAAGCAAAGAGGAGGTCTAAGTGTGGTGGCCACCTGTAAGCACGCAAGAGCAGCATCAGAGAAGACCAACTTATCAACACCTAGGCCGCAGATTTCTAGCTTCCAGTACTGTAAGAATGTTGGGTTCTGTTGTGTGTCTGAGTTACTGTCTTCTGTGACAGGAGTTTTATTGAGTTTGTACAGGAGTCCTTTACATTGCCCATTCTGACTCATTTTTCTGTGTAAGAAGACATGGGATTTTGCTTCTATGTTTTAATTGCAGTTATGAAGATTTCATATGTGTCCAACTCACAGCTTGTGTGCTGTATGCAGCCATGAGTAGCTATGAACACAAGTCAACATGAAACCATAAACTTAAGGCACTAAACTATTTTTAAAGTTGTTTATATGGCTCATGAGCATGAGTTTTGCCAATAACAATGTAATATTGCAATATCAAACAATCCATGGAGATATCGATAACCAAAAAATTGCAGGCATAAAGTTGGGATGAAGAAGGACTTGGAAGCACAAGTGAAAGTTGAAGGGTATCTTAGAGTTTCCATTGGTGAGAAGAGATATCATGACCAAGGCAACTCTTATCAGGGACAACATCTAATTGGGTCTGGCTTACAGTTTCAGAGGTTTAGTCCATTATTAGCATGACAAAAGGCATAGCAGCATCCAAGCAGACGCAGTACTAGAGAAGATAAAAGTTCTACATCTTGATCCAAAGGTAGTCAGAAGACTTGCTCTTCAATCCTAGATGGAATCACAGAACCTCAAAGTGCACCCTCAGAGTGACACATTGGACACATCTACAAATAGTGTTAATCCCCGTGCGCCAAGCATTTAAATACATGAGTCTATGGGGTCCAAACCTTTTCAAACCACCACAGAGGGAGATAATGAAGGATGGGTATGATAAAAATATATAGTATAGATACATAAATTTTAAAAGATTAAATAAAAACATTAATCAATGGCCACAGAGAGAGGGAAGATCTATTTTCACTAGGTATGTGCCCCTGTTATATTATCCAGTCTCAGTTCTCTCAATACGTGTGTGTGTGTGTGTGTGTGTGTGTGTGTGTGTGTGTGTGTGTGTAATACTATAAAGAAGTCGTGAATTGGAAAGGGAGTAGGGTGAGTGGGAAAGGGGAGAGGTTGAGGTGGAAATTGTGTTAATAGAGTACTTGTGCATACAATTCTCAAACATTTTAATTAAGTCATGAAATAAAGTACTACATTTTGTAAGTGTTTGAGTGTGTGTGTGTGTGTGTGTGTGTGTGTGTGTATGTTGTACATATATTAAAAGGGCTAGGCACTCCTGAATGAAAGGTAATATAATAAGCTGTTCAGGTTTCACTATACTGGACAAGGAATCATACCATCTCCTCTTGAAAGGGTCTATGGTTTACATGGAAGAGTAAGGCACTCGGTTGAAAGTAATCATTAATGTGCTTTCTTCAGAGAAGGTATGTGTGTGTTTTTAGAGCATAAAGAAGGGCACATAAGAATAATAGGGTGGACCAACATTAGAATTACTACTGACTCCCAACATCTACTTTTTCTTCAGTAGCAAAAGTCCAAATCTCAGCCACACTGAAGGCATTCAGACCAAACAATGCTTTAAATGTTATCGATTATTGTATTCTGAAGAAGAGATTATGCATAGAAGAGATGTGTGCAAATGTAAGATCGTGTGCTAATTAGGAAGTGGCAGCCCCTTCTCACTTGTCTTTGTCAAGTGTTTCATGTGTTGATCTTAAGATCAAGACATTTTCAACTATACAAATAAAGTCTGCACCCAATACTCTGCTCAAACCACAGATGTCTTGTGGCCCAGTTTGCACCATCAACTTTAGACGAGAGCACATGATCAGAACATATTCATGGGTAAGTCCCTCAATATTTAGCAAAATAAGCTAGATTTTACTCTTTTCTAGACTCAATTTGAGCAATTTTGGTAGCCTAAATTATATTGAATATGAAGTGATTAGACAACTTGGGGGATATGCTGTTAGGAAGGCAGTCGAGCAGCTAGAAAATTTCAAATAACAAGAACCTAGACAAGAAAATGTATCTCTCCCTGCATAATGTTTCACACAGGAGCAACTGGGGCTGAGATACTCGTGCTGAAGAGTGCAGGACCAAAGCCTTTTCTCAGTGGTAGCTTTGCCACCTTACATTTTTAGTCCCAGTCCTGACCCATCTTCTGAACTTTCAACTAGTTCATCCAGCTGTCTAATCACCATTACTTTTTGGGTATCAAAAGAAAGTTTCAAATTTAAATTTCTAAGCCAGAACTCTTGTTTTGCTACCCACAATTTTTTCTGTCTTTCCCATGTTGGCAAATACACTGCTTACCGGATGTTAAATCTCAATAGCTTTAAGCCAGATTTTCAAAAATTACCCAAAATAGTTTTTCTAAGTCTTGAATATGTGTCCCAAATTTGACAACTTTGCCCCTCCACAAACACACTGTGGTCTTTCCATTTCTCTGCACTGTAATGTCAAAGTGGCAACCCAGTAGGATTACTTGTTTCTACTTTATGTGGCACATTCTGTCCTTAACAAAAACCAGAGTATATTTATATTTTATTTAAATCATAATAGATTACCATAAGTTTAATAGTTTATATAAATATAAATTTTGTGGGTCAGAAGTCCAAATTAACTGTCAATAAACTAAAGCCAGTGTTATCTAGGTGTCTTTATTTTTGAAGACTCTAGTGTAAATCCATTACTTTCTCTTCTGCAGCTTGTTTCCACTCCCCATACACCATGAATCATTACCTTGTTTCACCACAGTCAAAGACAGCATCACAGTAGACTGTCTTTTCTACATGTCATCAACCTTTTCCTAGGTTCTTTTGTCCTTGAGGTCACTTGTGATTTACATTGGAACCATCTTCAACCTCCAACATAAACTCTGTCTTTCGACATTCATTGGTTGTTTGTGCTACTTACATCTGAGACTTTAATTGCACTTTGCCATGATGTCAGGTAACATATTTATAGTTTTCAGGACTTGGACTATTGATAGATTTGTCTCTATCATCTTATAATGTCACAATATGTAAACCAGATCTTATTTCCATCCCATATCCCCTATTACTTGTTTATTCACAATGAGAACAAAGTCTAACAATATGTCTTTCTCAATATATCCATTTCTACTCTTATGCATTGTGCCTTACTGTTATATCTACACTCATTTCTATGTCGTTTCATCTACAGTATTCTTTTTGTGCAGGCACATGTGCATGCACTGTGTGTGTGTGTGTGTGTGTGTGTGTGTGTGTGTGTGTGTGTGTGTGTGTGTGTGAGAGAGAGAGAGAGAGAGAGAGAGAGAGAGAGAGAGGGATAGAGAGAGAGAGAGAAATATTTGTCCTCCATCATGGTTCTTCTCCTCACTTCACTAATGCCTCTACCCAAAGAGCACTGGCTAAAAAGTACCAATTGTGATCATTATCTATCATCGTCATTCATGATATTGGTATCAGACATTGTGATGTCTGTGTTATTGTTATTCACGGATGGAATTATTTTATTTATTTATATATTGACTTACTATCATTATCAATTTCACCAGAATGCAGACTTCATGAGGACAGGACATTTGTATGTCTTATTCTTGGCTTCATCTGTAACATAGTATATTGCAATATAGTAGATGCTCAATAAATATTTGTTAAAATGACAAATATACTTTGCATTTTTTTTTTGCTAGGCTCAAGTATCAAAATACCACAGCTACTCTTTAGCTAGAGAAGAACCATTTGGATTCAGAACAACTCAAGCAGAATTCTACACATAATCCTTACCCAGTCCTATTTGCAATGCAATTGAAAACTGGAGACTTACTCTATTTTCTTTTTTTATGTCTTGGGTTATAAATGAGGTGTTTAATTCCAGCCAGTATGCTAAGCATATGCAGGCTCTGTGTTGAGCCTACATTCTCACCAGGGGGATTCCCGAACAAACCAGGACAGCATTATTAATCTGGTATCTATAGAAGCTGTACCCACACCTTGCAGATTGTCAAAGAAAAGTGACAGATGTGCAGTGGCCAGAAGCCCCTAAAGGCAATCCGTGGGGTTCTAGACTAATAACTTTCAGAGAAGCTATTATTGATCAAGTAATATTCCTAACTCCATCTGAATGTGTCTTAAAGAAAACATCATTGTTTGGGGACAGAGATTATTTGAACTGTTGTGTTCTCATCGTTGTGAAATTAATCATCTCAATTCAAAAAGATGTCTATAAAAGAAGCTTACAAGTTTCAAAGTATACATCAGGAGTCATAATTTCCAAAAGAGAAGGAAATACTATCTTTTCTAGTTGCTGTTCTGTTGCTGTGATAAAACACTTTGACCAAAAGCAACTTAGGGGAGGAAAGGATTTATTTGGTTTACATTTCCAGGTCACAATCCATCATTGAGGGAAGTCAAGGTAGAAACTCAAACAGGAACTGAAGCAATAACCAAGGAATAGTGCTGATTGCTTTCTTATACAGCCTAGGACCCCCTTCTCAGGGAGCAGAGCTGCTCACAGCAGACTGAGACCTCTTACAGCATTTAACAATTTTGATAACCCCAAAGACATGCGCACAGGACAGTATGCGATGGGAAAGCCTTTAACTGAGTTTCTTTTCCTGAGTGACTGTATGCTGTGTCATGTTAAAGTTAACTAGGATTCTGTGTTTCTTATTAGCTTGACACACCAACACATCACATTTTTATCATTATTATTATTAATATTATTATTAATTTGTTTATTTATTTACATCCCAAACAATTTCCCTGGCTCACAGTTCCCCCTCACAGACTTGCTCCTCTCTCCCCCTCCCCCTCTTATCTGAGAAGGTGGGACTCCCCTTTAAACCATATTTTTCCATCCTTTGTCCCCATGATCTCATGTTAATATCAACATAAAATACATTTTAAAAGTCTCAAAATTGATGCCTCTTTAAAAATTCAAATTTTGGCCTCTTGTAAAATCAAAAACAAGTTATGTACTTTATTATTCCAAAAGAGAAGTGAGCCATAAAAACAATTGGACCAAAACTAAAGCCCAGTGATGCAAATCAAAATCCTACCATTTAATGCCTGGTATATTAGACTCACTCATGATCTGTAGAGATCCAAAATGCTTGAATAGCTCCATTTCTGCAGCTGGGCCACCTCTAGCACATTCAGTTTACCTTGTAGCCTTGGCCTGAATCCCCTCCCCACTACTTCATACTTGCCGTTTTAGCCAGACATCACATTGTCTCAACATCTTCAACATCCTGAGGCTTCCATAGCAGCTTCATGAATATCCTTTTGTGGTCTCTCCTCAGGGTCTATGACCCTGAACTTCAGTACCAGTCATCAGCCACTTCTCAATGAACCCCTCAGTCTTGTGCCTTTCATCCCTTCCAAACAGGTACCACATGGGCAACTCTCACACATTACCAAGGATGTCTGCCAAGTTTAAATGTACCCTTGGCTCTCTTGGATGACAGACTCAGTATGACAACACGTGGGAAAATATTTTCCTATTGCTTCAATAAAGCAAAGAGATTTTTCCCTCTAAATTCTGCCGATCTCTTTTTAATCACTGTTGATTTTTCAGCCCTAGATGATTAGTACAAACAAACTGACTGCCTCTCTTGCTTATCTGGACAGAATCCTTGCTTTCCTCTGAAACATCGTGAGCCAAGCCTTCCTTGTCTGCACTTTTCCCATTCTTCTCATCTTCTAGGTTCCCATGAAAATAGCTCATCAAGTTCTGTCCACAGCACTCAATGGCTTTTAAGATAAAAGCTTCAAATGCTTCTCTGTTTCTTATGCCCCCCCAACCTCCACACAAGTAGTACAACTCATAAAAGACACGGGGGGCAAGTACATTACAACAACAACCCAATTCTCTGGTACCAATTAGCTGTTGTAATATTGTTTATGTTGCTGTGATAAAACACTGAGCAAAAGAAACTTACAGAGAGAAAAAGATTTACTTGGTGTGCATTTCCATGACCCAGTCTGTCATTGAGAAAAGTCAGGGCAGGAACTCAAGCAGGACTTTGAAATAGAAACCATGGGAATGCTGCCTGTTGGCTCACTAGCACACTCATACTTAGCTAGCTTTCTTCTTCATTTCTAGTTGACCCATGAGTTTACTGGGCTACTTACAGAAGTATGGGTGAGGATTTATAAGACCATGGATGATTCAAATACAGCTGCATCTTCAAATATCTCATCCCTTGGTTACCTTTCTCTTAATAGTCCAGAAACACCTGCCCAGGGAATGACACCTCCCTTGGTGGTCTTGACTATTAAACATCAATTAAAATGCAAGATAGTAATTGATCTATAGATATACCTACAGGTCAGACTCATCTGGACAACCTCCTCAGTTGAAACTCTTCTAACCCTAAATTTACAGTTAAAGTTAACTAGAACACAATCTTTGTTCTCTGTGCTTTCCTAATCATTGGAAAATTCTTATACAACTCTATGATGTGTCAATAATGTCTCTCTTTGAAATTTAGAAAAATGTCCTGTATTTGAATCACCATTTGAAATATTAACTTGGGGCTTTGATATTTTATTTACAGAACAAACAAAATAGGTTACTACTGAATGGACTATCTTTGGGTATCATGAGTATTAAAAAATGTAAAAACCATTAAATTCCTTGGACATGTGAACAACAACTAATTAATAGTTGAGATAATTGTCATATGTACCTAGATAAACAGCTTCCAAACATCAAAGGTGTCACACTCTATTTATTTTGGTAACCAAGTCTTACTACATATCTAAAATCCATCTCCTTCTCCCATGTTTGATGTCTGAGTTCTACATATGTTTGAAAATCTTTGGGCTGTCTCTTAACTGTTCACTACTTTTTCATTAAAAGTCATTCATATGTGTTCAATACTGCAAAATTTTAGAACAAAACTCTTAAATTGTTCACATGCCAGTAGCATAATTCCAGCCTGACTTTGGGGCTTAAATTCTGAACGATGTGTGCTCCTCTGTTATTGTCAAACTCATCACACAGTCACAGGGACTGATAAAGTGGAAATGGCCATATCTGGAGATTGGCCTCGCTTTGGGTTCTTCTGCTAGACAGACTTCTATTTTCTTTTATTTTCTTTTTTTTTTTATTAACTTGAGTATTTCTTATATACATTTCAAGTGTTATTCCCTTTCCCGGTATCCAGGCAAACATCCCCCTCCCCCCTCCCCTTCCTTATGGGTGTTCCCCTCCCAAACCTCCCCCCATTGCCGCCCTCCCCCCACCAGTCTAGTTCACTGGGGGTTCAGTCTTAGCAGGACCCAGGGCTTCCCCTTCCACTGGTGCTCTTACTAGGATATGCATTGCTACCTATGAGGTCAGAGTCCAGGATCAGTCCATGTATAGTCTTTGGGTAGGGGCTTAGTCCCTGGAAGCTCTGGTTGCTTGGCATTGTTGTACATATGGAGTCTCGAGCCCCTTCAAGCTCTTCCAGTTCTTTCTCTGATTCCTTCAACGGGGGTCCTATTCTCAGTTCAGTGGATTGCTGCTGGCATTCGCCTCTGTATTTGCTGTATTCTGGCTGTGTCTCTTAGGAGCGATCTACATCTGGCTCCTGTCGGTCTGCACTTCTTTGCTTCATCCATCTTGTCTAATTGGGTGGCTATATATGTATGGGCCACATGTGGGGCAGACTCTGAATGGATGTTCCTTCAGTCTCTGTTTTAATCTTTGCCTCTCTCTTCCCTGCCAAGGGTATTCTTGTTCCCCTTTTAAAGAAGGAGTGAAGCATTCACATTTTGATCATCCGTCTTGAGTTTCATTTGCTCTAGGCATCTAGGGTAATTCAAGCATTTGGGCTAATAGCCACTTATCAATGAGTGCATACCATGTTTGTCTTTCTGTGATTGGGTTAGCTCACTCAGGATGATGTTTTCCAGTTCCAACCATTTGCCTACGAATTTCATAAAGTCGTTGTTTTTGATAGCTGAGTAATATTCCATTGTGTAGATGTACCACATTTTCTGTATCCATTCCTCTGTTGAAGGGCATCTGGGTTCTTTCCAGCTTCTGGCTATTATAAATAAGGCTGCAATGAACATAGTGGAGCACGTTTCTTTTTTATATGTTGGGGCATCTTTTGGGTATATGCCCAAGAGAGGTATAGCTGGATCCTCAGGCAGTTCAATGTCCAATTTTCTGAGGATTCTCCAGACTGATTTCCAGAATGGTTGTACCAGTTTGCAATCCCAACAACAATGGAGGAGTGTTCCTCTTCCTCCACATCCTCGCCAGCATCTGTTGTCCCCTGAGTTTTTGATCTTAGCCATTCTCACTGGTGTGAGGTGAAATCTCAGGGTTGTTTTGATTTGCATTTCCCTTATGACTAAAGATGTTGAACATTTCTTTAGGTGTTTCTCAGCCATTCGGCATTCCTCAGCTGTGAATTCTTTGTTTAGCTCTGAACCCCATTTTTAAATAGGGTTATTTGTTTCCCTGTGGTCTAACTTCTTGAGTTCTTTGTATATTTTGGATATAAGTCCTCTATCTGTTGTAGGATTGGTAAAGATCTTTTCCCAATCTGTTGGTTGCCGTTTTGTCCTAACCACCGTGTCCTTTGCCTTACAGAAGCTTTGTAGTTTTATGAGATCCCATTTGTCGATTCTTGATCTTAGAGCGTAAGCCATTGGTGTTTTGTTTAGGAAATTTTTTCCAGTGCCCATGTGTTCCAGATGCTTCCCTAGTTTTTCTTCTATTAGTTTGAGTGTGTCTGGTTTGATGTGGAGGTCCTTGATCCACTTGGACTTAAGCTTTGTACAGGGTGATAAGCATGGATCGATCTGCATTCTTCTACATGTTGCCCTCCAGTTGAACCAGCACCATTTGCTGAAAATGCTATCTTTTTTCCATTGGATGGTTTTGGCTCCTTTGTCAAAAATCAAGTGACCATAGGTGTGTGGGTTCATTTCTGGGTCTTCAATTCTATTCCATTGGTCTATCTGTCTGTCTCTATACCAATATCATGCAGTTTTTATCACTATTGCTCTGTAATACTGCTTTAGTTCAGGGATAGTGATTCCCCCTGAAGTCCTTTTATTGTTGAGGATAGCTTTAGCTATCCTGGGTTTTTTGGTATTCCAGATGAATTTGCAAATTGTTCTGTCTAACTCTTTGAAGAATTGGATTGGTATTTTGATGGGGATTGCATTGAATCTGTAGATTGCTTTTGGTAAAATGGCCATTTTTACTATATTAATCCTGCCAATCCATGAGCATGGGAGATCTTTCCATCTTCTGAGGTCTTCTTCAATTTCCTTCTTCAGTGTCTTGTAGTTCTTATTGTACAGATCTTTTACTTGCTTGGTTAAAGTCACACCGAGGTACTTTATATTATTTGGGTCTATTATGAAGGGTGTCGTTTCCCTAATTTTTTTCTCGGCTTGTTTCTCTTTTGTGTAGAGGAAGGCTACTGATTTATTTGAGTTAATTTTATACCCAGCCACTTTGCTGAAGTTGTTTATCAGCTTTAGTAGTTCTCTGGTGGAACTTTTGGGATCACTTAAATATACTATCATATCATCTGCAAACAGTGATATTTTGACTTCTTCTTTTCCGATCTGTATCCCCTTGACCTCCTTTTGTTGTCTGATTGCTCTGGCTAGAACTTCAAGAACTATATTGAATAAGTAGGGAGAGAGTGGGCAGCCTTGTCTAGTCCCTGATTTTAGTGGGATTGCTTCGAGTTTCTCTCCATTTAGTTTAATGTTAGCAACTGGTTTGCTGTATATGGCTTTTACTATGTTCAGGTATGGGCCTTGAATTCCTATTCTCTCCAGGACTTTTATCATGAAGGGGTGTTGAATTTTGTCAAATGCTTTCTCAGCGTCTAATGAAATGATCATGTGGTTTTGTTCTTTCAGTTTGTTTATATAATGGATCACGTTGATGGTTTTCCGTATATTAAACCATCCCTGCATGCCTGGGATGAAGCCTACTTGGTCATGGTGGATGATTGTTTTGATGTGCTCTTGGATTCGGTTTGCCAGAATTTTGTTGAGTATTTTTGCATCGATATTCATAAGGGAAATTGGTCTGAAGTTCTCTTTCTTTGTTGTGTCTTTGTGTGGTTTAGGTATAAGAGTAATTGTGGCTTCGTAGAAGGTATTCGGTAGTGATCCATCTGTTTCAATTTTGTGGAATAGTTTGGATAATATTGGTATGAGGTCTTCTATGAAGGTTTGGTAGAATTCTGCACTAAACCCGTCTGGACCTGGGCTCTTTTTGGTTGGGAGACCTTTAATGACTGCTTCTATTTCCTTAGGAGTTATGAGGTTGTTTAACTGGTTTATCTGTTCCTGATTTAACTTCGGTACCTGGTATCTGTCTAGGAAATTATCCATTTCCTGAAGATTTTCAACTTTTGTTGAATATAGGTTTTTATAGTAAGATCTGATGATTTTTTGAATTTCCTCTGAATCTGTTGTTATGTCTCCCTTTTCATTTCTGATTTTGTTAATTTGGACGCACTCTCTGTGTCCTCTCGTTAATCTGGCTAAGGGTTTATCTATCTTGTTGATTTTCTCAAAGAACCAACTTTTGGTTCTGTTGATTCTTTCTATGGTCCTTTTTGTTTCTACTTGGTTGATTTCAGCTCTGAGTTTGATTATTTCCTGCCTTCTACTCCTCCTGGGTGTATGTGCTTCTTTTTGTTCTAGAGCTTTTAGGTGTGCTGTCAAGCTGCTGACATATGCTCTTTCCTGTTTCTTTCTGCAGGCACTCAGCGCTATGAGTTTTCCTCTTAGCACAGCTTTCATTGTGTCCCATAAGTTTGGGTATGTTGTACCTTCATTTTCATTAAATTCTAAAAAGTTTTTAATTTCTTTCTTTATTTCTTCCTTGACCAGGTTATCATTGAGTAGAGCATTGTTCAATTTCCAAGTGTATGTGGGCATTCTTCCTTGATTGTTATTGAAGACCAGCTTTAGGCCGTGGTGGTCTGATAGCACGCATGGGATTATTTCTATCATTCTGTACCTGTTGAGGCCCGTTTTTTGACCAATTATATGGTCAATTTTGGAGAAAGTACCATGAGGAGCTGAGAAGAAGGTATATCCTTTTGCTTTAGGATAGAATCTTCTATAAATATCTGTTAAGTCCATTTGGCTCATGACTTCTCTTAGTCTGTCTACATCTCTGTTCAATTTCTGTTTCCATGATCTGTCCATTGATGAGAGTGGGGTGTTGAAATCTCCCACTATTATTGTGTGAGGTCCAATGTGTGTTTTGAGCTTTAGTAAGGTTTCTTTTACGTATGTAGGTGCCCTTGTATTTGGGGCATAGATATTTAGGATTGAGAGTTCATCTTGGTGGATTTTTCCTTTGATGAATATGTAGTGTCCTTCCTTATCTTTTTTGATGACTTTTAGTTGAAAATTGATTTTATTTGATATTAGAATGGCTACTCCAGCTTGCTTCTTCTGACCATTTGCTTGGAAAGTTGTTTTCCAGCCTTTCACTCTGAGGTAGTGTCTGTCTTTGTCTCTGAGGTGTGTTTCCTGTAGGCAGCAGAATGCAGGGTCCTCGTTGCGTATCCAGTTTGTTAATCTATTTCTTTTTATTGGGGAGTTGAGGCCATTGATGTTGAGAGATATTAAGGAATAGTGGTTATTGCTTCCCTTTATATTCATATTTGGATGTGAGGTTATGTTTGTGTGCTTTCATTCTCTTTGTTTTGTTGCCAAGACGATTAGTTTCTTGCTTCTTCTAGGGTATAGCTTGCCTCCTTATGTTGGGCTTTACCATTTATTATCCTTTGTAGTGCTGGATTTGTAGAAAGATATTGTGTAAATTTGGTTTTGTCATGGAATATCTTGGTTTCTCCATCTATGTTAATTGAGAGTTTTGCAGGATACAGTAACCTGGGCTGGCATTTGTGTTCTCTTAGGGTCTGTATGACATCAGTCCAGGATCTTCTGGCCTTCATAGTTTCTGGCGAGAAGTCTGGTGTGATTCTGATAGGTCTGCCTTTATATGTTACTTGACCTTTTTCCCTTACTGCTTTTAATATTCTTTCTTTATTTTGTGCGTTTGTTGTTTTGACTATTATGTGACGGGAGGTGTTTCTTTTCTGGTCCAATCTATTTGGAGTTCTGTAGGCTTCTTGTATGCCTATGGGTATCTCTTTTTTTAGATTAGGGAAGTGTTCTTCTATGATTTTGTTGAAGATATTTACTGGTCCTTTGAGCTGGGAGTCTTCACTCTCTTCTATACCTATTATCCTTAGGTTTGATCTTCTCATTGAGTCCTGGATTTCCTGTATGTTTTGGACCAGTAGCTTTTTCCGCTTTACATTATCTTTGACAGTTGAGTCAATGATTTCTATGGAATCTTCTGCTCCTGAGATTCTCTCTTCCATCTCTTGTATTCTGTTGGTGAAGCTTGTATCTACAGCTCCTTGTCTCTTCTTTTGGTTTTCTATATCCAGGGTTGTTTCCATGTGTTCTTTCTTGATTGCTTCTATTTCCATTTTTAATTCCTTCAACTGTTTGATTGTGTTTTCCTGGAATTCTTTCAGGGATTTTTGCGATTCCTCTCTGTAGGCTTCTACTTGTTTATTAATGTTTTCCTGTGTTTCCCTAAGGGAGTTCTTCACATCTTTCTTGAAGTCCTCCAGCATCATGATCAAATATGATTTTGAAACTAGATCTTGCTTTTCTGGTGTGTTTGGATATTCCATGTTTGTTTTGGTGGGAGAATTGGGCTCCGATGATGCCAAGTAGTCTTGGTTTCTGTTGCTTGGGTTCCTGCGCTTGCCTCTCGCCATCAGATTATCTCTAGTGTTACTTTGTTCTGCTATTTCTGACAGTGGCTAGACTGTCCTATAAGCCTGTGTGTCAGGAGTGCTGTAGACCTGTTTTCCTGTTTTCTTTCAGCCAGTTATGGGAACAGAGTGTTCTGCTTTCGGGCGTGTAGTTTTTCCTCTCTACAGGTCTTCAGCTGTTCCTGTGCGCCCGTGTCTTGAGTTCACCAGGCAGCTTTCTTGCAGCAGAAAAGTTGGGTCTTACCTGTGGTCCCGAGGCTCAAGTTTGCTCGTGGGGTGCTGCCCACGGGCTCTCTGCGGCGGCAGCAACCAGGAATACCTGTGCCGCCTCTTCCGGGAGCTTCAGTGCACCAGGGTTCCAGATGGCCTTTGGTGTTTTCCTCTGGCTTCCGAGATGTATGTACAGAGATCAGTCTCTTCTGGTTTCCCAGGCTTGTCTGCCTCTCTGAAGGTTTAGCTCTCCCTCCCACGGGATTTGGGTGCAGAGAACTGTTTATCCGGTCTGTTTCCTTCAGGGTCCGGCGGTGTCTCTGGCAGGGGTCCTGCCGCTCCTGGGCCCTTCCCCACGGGAGCCCAGAGGCCTTATATGGTTTCCTCTTGGGCCAGGGATGTGGGCAGGGGTGATCAGTGTTGGTGGTCTCTTCTGCTCTGCAGCCTCAGGAGTGCCCACCTGACCAGGCGGTTGGGTCTCTCTCTCACAGGGTCTGGGAGCAGAGAGCTGCTGCGGGCCGGGATCTGAGGGTGTGGGACTTCCGGTAAACACAGAACGTGCCCGGTCCTAGAGGAATTCTGCTTCCATGTGTCCCAAGCTCACCAGGCAGCTTTCTTGCAGCAGAAACGTTGGTCTTACCTGTGGTCCCGAGGCTCAAGTTCGCTCGTGGGGTGCTGCCCACGGGCTCTCTGCAGCGGCAGCAACCAGGAAGACCTGTGCCGCCCCTTCCGGGAGCTTCAGTGCACTAGGGTTCCAGATGGCCTTTGGCTTTTTCCTCTGGCGTCCGAGATGTGTGTGCAGAGAGCAGTCTCTTCTGGTTTCCCAGGCTTGTCTGCCTCTCTGAAGGTTTAGCTCTCCCTCCCAGGGGATTTGGGTGCAGAGAACTGTTTATCCGGTCTGTTTCCTTCAGGGTCCGGCGGTGTCTCTGGCAGGGGTCCTGCCGCTCCTGGGCCCTCCCCCACGGGAGCCCAGAGGCCTTATACAGTTTCCTCTTGGGCCAGGGATGTGGGCAGGGGTGATCAGTGTTGGTGGTCTCTTCTGCTCTGCAGCCTCAGGAGTGCCCACCTGACCAGGCGGTTGGGTCTCTCTCTCACCAGACTTTTATTTTCTGTATGCCTGACATTTGAGATCCTGACATTTGAGAGGAACTCCTTTCCTTTTTTTTAATTTAAAATTTTGAATCTCATCAAATTATATGCAAATGCCTACAACACGAAAAAATTTCATTAAGTAGAATTTTAATTAAAGAGGAAGCAAGATGGGAGAGTGTGAGAAAGCTTTGCTTCTGATGAATCGTGGATGACTGTGGGAGAGACTTTACCCCAGGGATGATAGGTGGTGCTATCTCTCAAACCGGAAGAGTTCCAAATTCTCCTGGGGCAATAGATACAGTCTATGAGGGAATTTGCAGCTTATCGGCACCACAATTAGGAGATAGCTTGGCAATGTAGGTATTTTTTCCTCCACTATTGACTATTCAAATCAAAGGAAGAGAGGATCACTGGAATTTATTTCATCACTAGTGCTGCCTTATCAGAACCCATCCTGCCAGCAGAAATGTACTGACAGCCGTGGTTAGGTAAGTAGGGAGGGCTTGGATTCTACTGGATTTAACTGGTTGCTGATACTTTGTTGATAACACTTGTGTCTCTAACATACTTTTCCAGTGGTCCGCAGTTTGATAAAGATACCTCCCAGTTGTCTTCACACCAGTTAACATCCTTACCTTTTGAAGCATACCAACCTTATTAGTAAAGCTTCTTTCCCAGAAATACTTTACCTGTGTTATCCCTAGTTCAAAAAAAAAAAAGTTCAGAGAATCAAGTTACAGTCTGTTTAAAGAATTGATGTGATTACTGTGGCCCAATGAGCCATTAAAAGATATGTAGGGTTTTACATGTTTTTATTTAAAGGAAAAAAATAAGGAGTAAAGATATTGAATTTACTTACATTTGAATTGCATTTGTGATTAAAACACGTATCATTTAAAGAACATGTAAGTGCATAGAAGGGAGGCCAAAGAACACATATCAGTAAAGCATGACCATTATTTCCTTGGCAAAATCTCTATGCCTCTTTTTCTCCCCTCATTTGTGGTGTGTGTGTGTGTGTGTGTGTGTGTGTGTGTGTGTGTGTGTGTGTGTGTTTATGTTCAAACACTAAAGCATACTCTTAGAATGTCAAAATGGTACCGTGAAATAACTGGAAAAATAATTGGACAAAATCACTAAAACAGTTGTTCTATAGAGAAATTCAGTTTAGATCTAAAATAAAAAAATTAACATTTCTATTTTTATAAGACGGCTGTATTAGTAGACCAGTTAGTCAGTAGGTAGGTAGGTAGGTAGGTAGATAGATAGATAGATAGATAGATAGATAGATAGATAGATAGATAGATAGAAACATACATACATAGACACATAGATACATAGATAGATATGAAATTGAACTGCCAAAACTTTTCTAAAAGATATGAACATTGATCAAGGTATTCAACCCATGTATGGATGTCATCAGCTTGACTTGGAGACAAGAATCTAGCATGGCTATCCTCTGAGAGCTCTGCCCAGTAATTGACTCAGATGGATACAGATATCTACAACCAGACAATGGATGGAGCTTGGAGACCTTTATAGAAGAGTTGGAAAGCATTGAAGGCTCTGAGGGGGATAAGAACTCTATAGGAAGTCAAACAGAGTCAACTAACCTGGACCCTTAGGGCACTCAGAGACTGAACCACCAACCAAAGATCATACATGGAGTGGACCTAAGCCTTCCTGCACATATGTCGCAGATGTGCAACTTGGTCTTTATGTGGGTCCTGAACAATTGAAGCTGGGGCTTTCCCAAAAGTTGTTGCCTGTCCATGGGATATGTTCTTCTAGCTGGACAGTTTTGTCCAGCCTCAGTGGGAGAGGATGTGCTTAGCCCTGCAGAGAATTAATGTGCCAGGATAGGGGGTTACTCATCCTCTCAGAGTAGGATTGTGGGAAGGGGTACCAGAAGGGAACCATTGAGTGAGATGAGATAATGGGATACTCAAAAATCCCTTTAGAGGAAAATCTGATCCCTTACATTACTTTGCCAACAAAACCAACAAACTTTCTGAGATTAGCATGAGAAGTAAACAGTGACATGAAGTCCAAGGTCACTAAAAGATGCTGACTTAGATGTCGGCATATTAGTGCTTTGCTCAGGGATTTACACACGGAACTGATGAGAGACTCGGGGTTCAACTTTTTAAATAAACTTCTCTATGTGTAGGCATCTTAACTTATTTCAGTTAGTAATTAATTTTTCTTTACCATTAGCATCTCTATGTTGTTCCAACAAAGCTATCAAATATATTTCCTCTTTGTGTTTAGTGGTGATGGGAGTATGAGAGAGATACCAGGTACTGGACCTTACCATACAACAGTTATTTCACATACATTTATAAATGCGTTTAATCTTTGCCAGTAGCTTCTCTTTGTCTAATATTTTGATTTTAGAAATTATTAGGCTGAAAACAAACATTACTTATGTTTGATATTTAAATCAATGTGAACATTTGTTTCTGTAGTTATGTTCTTTCTAATGTGCTGCTGAGATTTGAGGTTTCTAGGAAGGCAAAAGGAAAATTACAAGGAAAAGAAAAGCAGGCGTTCCAGTCTCATGACAGTCCTTCTAGTCCAATAGTCCAAATTCATAGTCAATTGAGATTCAGAATGAGACATTTTTTAGCCAAATTCAAAGTTGATATTTTTTCAGTTCAAATACAATTATATTTACAAATATATAAAACATATGTATGTGGTCATAATTTTAACAATTCTCAAAATCAGAGCGAAAATCTAGAACTTACATATTATGACTTTCACCACTTCAACATTCCATTTATAATTGCTTCCAATCTTCCTCAAGTGAAAATCCTCAAACATGGGACCTAAGGTCTTTTTCTGTAAAGGACAAACTCAACTGCAGAAGAAAAGACCTGAGCAGAGTGCATAGTCCACTCAGAAATCCAAATATCTCTTCAAAGCAATAGGTCCTTTGAAAAGACTCATTATTACAGTGAATTTCAAATCCAAGTTGTTAGACAGAAAGAGAGAGAGAGAGAGAGAGAGAGAGAGAGAGAGAGAGAGAGAGAGCATTTACCTTTGACCCTTTGCACATCTGCTTCTTGCATAAGGAGTATGGATTAAAAGAGTATTTACTTGCTCTGCCGCCTTAAGTCACTAAAGTTCTCTGAGTTACATTTTAATCATCTATAAAATTGAAGACAGTAATAATACAGAGGTTCCTCATTATCTCAGTTTTATTATGAGTCTGAACCATAATGAGGCTGCCCAGGAAAGCAAAAGCCATCATAACATGAAAATATTCTTTAATGCTCTAATGAGTTGATCATTTATAAAATTAGTCTGCTCTCCACATCCTTTCCCTCTGAAGATTTATATCTTTCTCCAACCATTAAATCAATGTCTTTGATCATTAGTCTATAAATATCATGCAAATCCTTTGTCAAATAAAATACTAAGTCTCAGGAAGGCTTCAGAATTTTAAGCAATAAGACGGTAGAAATGGAGAACAGTCTGAATGGCACACAGAGCAACTGGCATACATGGATTTGGCCTACTTAAGCAGCTCAAAACTCAGAAGAGGGAAAAGATAAAGCTGGTGACAAGGTGGGAATTTTAAAGCAAAAGGATTTAAATATCAGAATAATGAAAGTCCTTGGGAAAGCTGATTAAACCTCGTCCATTGCTCAAACGTGATCTCCTTCTACGCAATGTGTTGTAAGTTAATTAAACATGAAAGCATGCTGCACTATGTTCACAAAAAAGTTTTGCCAGAAATTGTGTTCTTAAAAAAATCCAAACATTATTTTCAACAGTTGGCACTCATAGTCATTAAAACTAAAAGTTGCTTTAAAAAAACCATTATTTTTGTTACTTTAACTCTATTTTTTAAAAGACAAAGCCTTAATTGAATAATTTCCCCCTTTCAGACCACGGAATTTGTGTTGCAGTTTTAAGTATGTTCCCATATAGGGAATAATTATCCTTGCACAGAAAAGCTCTTTTATCCACACTGGTCCCTATTGTTACAAGGAACAAATGACATGAGACTTGCATTTGGAGAATTCTAAAGTGCTGCATTAATGTTAGAACTTACTTTGTTGCTGAACAATGTTTTGTTTACCATATGCAAGTCACTTTCGCCTGCCTTATTTATTTTGTTCTCAAAGCAACTGTTGGAGGCAGACTGCATCATCTCCAAATTATAAAGAAAATGAATCTGTTCAAGGTTGTCCAGGTGTCAGGTGGGTTAGCTATACTGAGATCCAAAATTGGCTGTTCTCCTTCCCGGGTCTTCCCTCTGCTCATTTATGCTACAGGAACATGGCGTTCTCTAGTGCATGAGTGATCCTATATCTGGATTTCATAGGTTCTACTTGACACATTAATTCAAGGAGGATTTATTGGCTACCCACTTTCCAGTAGATGTTGGTCTGGATTCTAGAGGTACAATGGTAATCAATTTTAGCAACGTGTTATGTTGACACAGGCTCCATTCTAGTATGTACATCATACTAACAATGAAGCAAATGATTTAGCAGAAAAAGTCCTTGTTCTTCTGTTTAACTATTCTATAAAAAGTAAGAAGCAACATAGATTCTTCCCTATACAAAATATTGTAGCACTTTATACAAATCATATAATTCTCACAATAACTATATGAAGAAGGCAGTATTATAATCTTCATTTACTAACGGAAAGCAATTAAAAACGATGCCAGATGTTTGTCGCTTATCATGTTGTATAGTGGAAGAGCAAGGTTCAACATTCATTAATCTGTCAATGGCACTTAGAGAAGATAACAGGGTAGCTAGTAGATAGCTACAGTTGATAGCTGCATTGTTTTATTAGTAATAGCACACTGCCTGGATGCTCATTTATTCTTATTAAATATAATAGATTGTTTTAAACAACAAATTTCTTTAGTTTTTTGTTTTGTTCTTTATTTTTGCTAAATGGGGAGGCTAAGAATTGAAGTAGGTCACATAAGAGTATATTATAACACTGTTTATGAAGCCTTTTAGGTTCTCAGCATCTCTATAAGAATTTCCTAAAACTTTTATTAATATAGGCTCAAGCACGTATTATTATATAATATATTTACATATAATATAATTATATAATTAAAGTCTGCCCAACAAGAGTTTACCCCTCAATAATATTAGAACTATCTCATGGAGTTCCATTGTTATCTCATCAATGAAATGAAAAAAACTTACGAGTACTGGAGACTGGAAATAGCTGATTTGAGGCTGATTTCATGTTTTTCCAGTTGCCTACTTAGTTACTGTTCACCAGTGATCCTTGTTCATCCCTAGATCTGAAGATCAGAGAAAATGATGGTCGTATTTCCAATTAGAACAAATAGTAGCTATCTTGAGTTGTATCGTTAATCCTTTCAGGGACATTTGTACTGTGTTACTTATTCTGCAGTCTAATGAGGCATAAAAGAAAAATCTCTTTCCTTTTCTCTGCCTCTAAATGCAGGTCTAAATAATTATTCCCGCTACTGGAGACTAAAGTTAATTTGAAATAAAGACTTAGCTGGGGAAATTTTCACTTGTCTAAGCAATAGAATTGAATGTGTACAGGCACTGTCATAAAATTGTCACCTTATGACTTTCATTTTTATAGTCTAGATCTCAGTTTTACAGTCCCTTCATTTGGTATATGCCTGCAGTATATAGATGTGTACTAAGAATTTTCCATACCTGTGTACCCAAGTGAGTTAGTGGATTAAATCTATTTAACATGGAAATTATTGAATTTATTAAATCATTTTTCATTCAATAACAAATGTGTCAAACCTTACATTAGGGTGTGTGATGCAGAGCACTGGGCTAATGTCATATCTTGAAAGAAATTAGAGTGTATTTGGGAGAAGCAAGGAGCTAAATTTAAAGGAGAGAATTCTTAATTAAAATTATAAAAAAATAAAAGCATGAACATTAATTTTCTTCACTGGACTCCCATGTTTCTTTCAACCTCTTTCTAGAACTATCCTCATTTAGTAGAGACTGGTTTTCTAGGTCTATCTCTATAAACACCAGGGCTGTGAAACACACAATTAGTAGCATTCATTGATGTCCTAAATGTACTTGCTTCGGGGAATGTGTCATTGTACTTGTCTGAGAGATTTTTTTTACAGGAAGTATACCAGAGATTTTTGTATGTATCATTAAGTTCAGTTTTAAAGTATAATAAGGATTATGTCATGATAAAAATTAGCTTGAGAGCTCGTTGAATACAAGCATACTCTCAAACTTTCTAAGTGACTGTATTCTCACACAGTTTCTAAACCAAAAACCATCATGAAGAAAATACAGTATGCTGTGTATATATTAAGTTAATCATTTATGTATGAAATAAAAATAATTTAGTTATAACTGTAGAAATGTCAAGAGTGTCAAAGACGAACATAGATATTTTGTCCATTAAATCTATAAGGCTTAGGCATAGTAAATATTCTGAAACGACACAATGTCCATAATTAAAAATATAATCATAATGAGGTGAGTAATCAAGTCCCTACAAAACTTTAAAATATTGTGGCCAATTTCCTAAATAACAGAGCTAGGGCTAAGATTATGCATATGGGAAATAAAGTTTTTAAGTGTAAAGATAGAAGTAGATAATAGACAAGAATCAATATATAGATGAACAGCTAATAAATGGACAGATATATAGCAGATAGACAATATGTAGACAGACACCCAATTTCTGTTTAATGAAGACAAAATTTTAATATTTAAATCCAATAGTGCTGATAAAGCAATTGACAAAATTCAACACCCCTTCATGTTAAAAGTCCTGGAAAGATCAGGAATTTAAGGCCCATACCTAAGCATAGTAAAAACAATATACAGCAAATCAGTAGCCAACATCAAACTAAATGGAGAGAAACTTGAAGCAATTCCACTAAAATTGGGAACTAGACAAGAGTGCCCACTTTCTCCCTACCTATTCAATATAATACTCAAAGTCCTAGCCAGAGCAATCAAACAACAAAGAGAGGTGAAAGGGATACAAATTGGAAAGGAAGAAGTCAAAATATCACCATTTTGCAGATAATAGGAGAGCATACTAATGTGACACCAAAAATTCCACCAGAGAACCTCTACAGCTGCTAAACAACTTCAGCAAAGTGTTGGGGTATAAATTAACTCAAATAAATGAGTAACCTTCCTCTACTCAAAGGATAAACAGGCTGAGAAATAAATTAGGGAAAGGTACCCTTCATAATAGTCACAAATAGCATAGAATACCTTGTTGTGACTTTAACCAAGCAAGTGAAAGATTTGTATGACAAGAACGTCAAGTCTCTGAAGAAAGAGATTAAAGAAGATCTCAGAAGATGGAAAGATCTCCCATGTTCACGAATTGGCAGGATTAATATAGTAAAAAATGGCCATTTTGCGATAAGCAATCTACAGATTCAATGCAATCCCTATGAAAATTCCAAGTCAATCCTTCATAGAGTTAGAAAGCATCTAGAATAACCAAAAATCCAGGATAGTGAAAACTATCATCAACAATAAAAGGACTTCTGGGGGAATCACCATCCCTGACTTCAAGCTATACTACAGACTAATAGTGATTAAAAAAATAACTGTATGGTATTGGTGCAGAGACAGGTAGGTATATCAATGGAATAGAACTGAAGATCCAGAAATGAACTCAAACCACAATGGTCACTTATCTTTGACAATGGAGCTAAAACCACCCAGTGGGGGGTGGGGAACAAATGGTGCTGGTTCAACTGGAGGGCAGCATGTAGAAGAATGCAAATTGATCTAATTTATCACTGTATACAAAGCTCAAGTCCAAGTGGATCAAGGACCTCAACTTTTAAAATCAGATACACTCAAACTAATAGAAGAAAAAGTGGGTAAGAAAGTGGGTAAGAGCCTCAAACAACATGGGTACAGGGGAACTTTTCCCAAACAGAACAACCATGGCTTATGCTCTAAGATCAAGAACTGACAAACGGGACTTCATAAAATTACAAAGCTTCTGTAAGGCAAAGGACACTGCCTTTAGGACAAAATGGCAGCCAGCACAATGAGAAAAGATCTTTACCATTCCTACATCCGTTAGAGGGATAATATCCAATATATACAAAGAACCCAAGAGGTTAGACTCCAGAGAATCAAATAACCCTATTAAAAATGGGGTATGGAGCTAAAGAAAGAATTCTCAACTGAGGAATATTGAATGGCTGAGAAGCACCTAGAGAAATGTTCAACATCCTTAGTCATCAGGGAAATGCAAATCAAAACAACCCTGAGATTCCACCTCACATCAGTCAGAATGGCTAAGATCAAAAACTTAAGTGACAAAAGATACTGGCGAGGATGTGGAGAAAGAGGAACACTCCTCCATTATTGGTGGGATTGCAAGCTTTTATAACCATTCTGGAAATAAGTCTGCAGATTCCTCAGAAAATTGGACATAATACTTTCTGAGGATCCAGCTATACCACTCCTGGGTATATACTCAAAAGATGCTCCAACATATAACAAGGACACCTGCTCCACTGTATTCATAGCAGCCTTAGTTATAATAGCCTGAAGTGGGGAAGAACCCAGATGCCCTTCAACAGAGAAATGGATACAGAAAAATGTCGTATATTTACAGAATAGGGTAGTACTTTGCTATTAAAAACGATGACTTCATGAAATTCATAGGCAAATGGATAGAACTAGAAAATATCAGCCTGAGTGAGGTAACACAATCACAAAAAACATGGATGATATGCACTCACTGAGAAGTGGATATTAGCCCAAAAGATCAAATTATTCAAGATATAATCCACAGACCACATGAAATTCAAGAAGAAGGATGACCAAAGTGCATGCTTCAGTTCTTCTTAAAAGAGGGAAAAATATTCGTAGAAGGAAATATGGAGAGAAAGTTTAGAGCAGAGACTGAAGGAATGGCCATTCAGAGCCTGCCCCACCTGGGGATCCAGTCCATATACATACAGCCACCAAACAGACAGTATTGCTGAAGCCAAGAAATGAATGCTGACAGGAGCCTGATATAGCTGTCTCCTGAGAGGCTCTGCCAGAGAATGACAAATACAGAGGCAAATGCTCACAACCATTGAACTGATAACTGAGTCCTCATTGGAGAGTTAGAGAAAGGTTTGAAGGAGCTCTAGGGGTGTGCAACCCCATAAGAACAACAATGCCAATCAACCAGAGCTCCCAGGGACTAAACCACCATCGAAAGAGTACACATGGACAGATCATGGCTCCATCTGCATATGTTGCAGAGGATGACCTTGTTTGCACCAATGGGAGGAGAAGCCCTTGGTCCTACCAAGGATAAACCCCCCCCAGTGTAGGGGAATGTCACGGAGGTGAAGCAGAAAGGGGTGGGTTGTTGGAGGGGAAAAATCTCATAGAAGAAGTGGGAGGGAGGATGGGATAGAGGGTTTATGGATAGGAAACCTGGAATGGGGATATTTAAAATGTAAATTTAAAAGTATCCAATAAAAAATAAAACCAAAACAGATGGAAGATGCCCCTAATACTCATCATTCATTTTCTCTCATTGGGGAAATAGTTTCTATGAAGCACCTCTGTTTCTACACACTAATTGCTCAGGGAGGGAGTATAAAACCACAAAGAGGGCTCACACTTTTAACCTCGAAGCCTTGGGATAATCTTCAGAAAGAGAATGGAGAAAACTGAAAGAAACAGTTTTGGAGCAAGCTAAATGTGTGGGACAAGACATCATAAAGGAAAAGTAGGGGAGGGATAGGGTAGAAATACTGTTAATACTGGTGTACTGTAGGAAAGAATAGTTATGGTTTGTGCATTTTTGTGATTTTGCTGACACCATTCTTATATCCACAAACTTTCAGTAAAATATACAACACAGAATCAACTAAATGCCTCGCAGGAGTGCTTTTGTTTCTCTGTTTGGTGACAATGGGAGGAAGAGATTATTCTCAGTATGTGTATCATGAAGTGGAGACCGTGCACTTAGTAGAAAAAGATAATTCTGATACTGTTCTATTGGTTTAGAACAAAGATCTCAATACCCAAAAAAGAATTCTGATCTATTGATTCAGAATCAAGATGTCAGTACCCAAGGTGGATAAGAGGAGGTAGACATTGATCCTCCCATCATTAAGACCATACCACCCAATAGTATGTGAACACAGGTAGATGCTACTAGAGTTCGGCATATAAGGGCAGAGCCAGGCTCCTTTAGAAAGATTAGTTAGTTTAGGTCTGAGCAGCATATATGCTGGAGAGTGATGACATATATCCATTTATATAACAGCTTTAGAAATACAATAAGTACTTTGCATTTCTAAACACAGCCTGATTTACACTTTCCCAAGCACTATGTATAATGTATATAAAATACTAGCATTTGTTTATTCTGATAATAGCATTTAGTAATGATCAATTTATTTTAAGTTTACTTAGTCATTTTGTTTATATTGGGACATGGGGTGAAAGATCTGAAGGAATGGTAATGGTTGACAAAATAATATAGTTCTCTGTTATAAAAAGGACAGAGAAATGTCCCCAAAGAACATTTCTGTATGATCCTAAGTATAACAGCATCCTTCACCTCAAATTCTTATGTGAACCCTAAAATAAAATTTTGTATACTAATATTTGTATACTAGTGTATGACTTTCATTTTGCCAACTTTCTTTCACATCTGCCCATAGGGACTGAGTTCATGCTCTGCATGTCTTATTGATGTGAACCAGTACAGGTGACAGACAGACATTTCTGAACATGCAGTTTTGTGTCCCATCCCTCCCAGCCACTGTTAATAAGAGTTACCACTCTACTTATTGGCAGGTCTACATTTAGCCCCACAGTTTGAGTAAGGGAAAGTGGAAAGTGCAGTTGTCGACTGAGATCTAAAGAAGTGTTCCCAATTCATGCTTACTAAAATAAGAATTAGAGTTTGATCCCTGTTCCTCTTCTAGAAATTTTCTCAGTTGATTCCAAACTTATGCCGGAGGGCAGAAGACATTTGATTAATTATCACCCTTAAAAGCCAATGGTGCAATCTATTTCCTGTGAGAACTGTGCCATTCCTAAAACAGAAATAATCAGGTAATTGATGGTGCTTGCCTTGCAGCTATGCCTTGGTTGTCATTTTTAAAAAGAAAGCCAATTTTCTAAAAATGCACGTTAAATGCCATACACAATTGATTCTGTATGCCAGTTCGTCAAGGAGGCTAAGACTTAGGGGGCTATTCATTTTTATTTTACTTCAATAAATGTTAAGAGCTTCTAAATCACTTACAACAATTAAGACAATTAACTGTATGTGGACCATACTGTTGGAACCTCTTTTGGTTTCTGATTTCTTTTTTATTAGAATTCAGTTTGATAAAGCATGCACCAGAACAGCGGTGTTCTTGGCTCTCTTTTTTCTTACATAGTATATGATCCTGTTGAGTTTAAGTTTCTTATTCAGAATTTCTGAAGTAAGAAAGAAATAGTAACCCTTCACTATCTTTCACAAAGCAGTGAAATTTTAACAAACCTTGACCACCAAAAGGACTTTGAGTTCTATATTTCCCACCAAGCTTATAGCTGACCTATTTCACTGAGCATTTCAATAGATAGCTAGAAAGACTGGATCATGCTACATTTTAGTGATTTGAATACATATAATTCTTCTCTGAATAGGTTCAAAATATTTCACACATTGACACAGATTTAAAATATCTTTCTAGAGGAGTGTGAGAAGGGAGGAGCAACTCTTAAGGGAGGATGGAGAAAAGAGCATATAATGGAATTTGTATGGCAGGAGCAGACAAGGGGGGGCTATTGTAGGGGAGGATAGCCAAAAAAGGAGTACAGTTCTGCACCCAAGGCTCAGGGACCATTGCAAAAAATGGGGGTTGAAAAGATTTTAAGAGCCAGAAGAGAGAGTGTGCTATAATATTGGTCTCTTAGGAATGTCAGAAGCTATACCCATGGTCTCAGCAATATGACTTCTTAAATATGAGACGAAGAAGGACATCATCAAGAGACACATAATATGGTTGAAGGGAAAGCCCAAGAGTCTTCAGTCCTACAGACAGAGACACAGACACAGACACAGACACAGACACACACACACACACACACACACACACACACACACACACAGTCACACACACACACAGCCACACACACACAGCCACACACACACAGCCACTCACACACATGCACACACACACGCACACGCACACGCACCTCACACACACAAACCAGAAAAACAAAACAAAAAAACAAACAAAACAAAACAAAAACTACCAGTAACTAAAGAGGGCTGAGAATGGGAGAGATAGTCTTCCCCAGAGTAGAGCATGCCAATCTGTTCTCCAAAACTGAATGGTCAGTCCTAAAACCATGCATATAATATATAAACAATGAACAAAGAAGAGGCCATGGGTTTGAAAGAGAGCAAAGAGGGCTCTATGGGAGGGTTTGTTGAGAACAGAGGAAAAGAGAAATGATGTAATTATAGTACAGTCTCAAAAATAAAAGAAACCATTTTTAAAAAGAGTAATGATGGAAGATTAAGTCAAAGATGGATATGAGTAACAACAAAGCATACATACATATTACATACATGCATACATACATTACATTACATACAGTGGTGTTAAAAGATAACCCAGTACTTTGCACATCAACTTTAAAATTTAGTGATGAAAATTTAAAATGATGTATTATTTTAAAATGCATGAGGACCCTGGACAGCCCAGTAGAGCTGAACCTGGGTGTGGGGGTTATGAGTAAGTAACCCAAAGGGAGTGAGTTTGGGAGAGTTGGCTCTGCCTCTTGTGTGCTATACAGAGGCATCGGCAAGAAGAGATCCCCTCCTTCAATTTTGTCCTCACCACAAATGGCAGCTGCTGGTCAGAGAGTTGGGCCCATGGGGCCATGAGAGCACTAGAGCCGTCCCTGCCCTTTACTTGCTATATCGCTTGGGAAATCAGGCGTGAACCTCACGTGGGCAGCACAGGAGAGTTGGCGTGGTTGCACATGAGCCAGAACCAAGGGTGTGAGTGTGGGAGAGCCGGGCCTGCCTCTTGTCCACTGGACAGTGCTGATAATGAGAGAGAGATGCCCTCTTTCCCTCCCTTGTCCCTCACCGTCTATGACAGACAAGAAAGCTGGCCATGAGAATCATGAGGATGGGAATATATGCTGGCCACATCCCTCACAGGCTATAAGACTCGAGAGAGCAGGTCCTGTACCTCAATGGGGAAGGAGAATGGAGCTAGCCCTGGTATCAGAGGTTACTGGTAAGTCAGTTCTGAATGGAATTGCTGGTGGGCAAAGCAGCCCAGATACCTTAGGACTAGATCCAAGGCTTTGAAGTGACTCACGCCAACATCAACCCTATTAATGAACTACTGAGTGTTTAAAGAGATGGGTCCAAAACTACAAGATCTCCATGACACAGGGCAACATAAAGGATCTCTGAGAGGAGAGCCAGTGAGGTTCCAAAATCAATAGAGCAGCAGAAGCCAGAGACCTCATACCATACCAATAACTCATTGCAATGAACATTTGCAAGTAAAGAAGTGGACAAAAGTGTATACTGTAAGACACACTGTGACACAGTACAGCTTCCATAATGAGATTGTTTTCGCTGTTGTGTGGCAGCTTGCAAGGGTAGACAGTGGGAATGAGGGGAATAGATGAGCAGAATTGGGGGGCATAACATGAAACTCACAAAGAACCAATTAAAAGTTAATTTTTTAAAAAAATGTATGAATGGGTGATAGTGTAACAAAACTGACACTTAGTAAGCTTTAAAATATGACTCAATTAATCTTTGCACAGTCTTACCCCAGTGTTCTCAGCTTTAGGTTACACAAGTACGTCTTGCTGTGTGGTGTGAGTAGAGTCCCAAGAGCTGGGTAAGGTGAGATTCTGATTCAGTAGATTTCAAAAGATCTCACAAAATTATATTTTTTAAACCAATGTTCTCCACATAACACCAATATTGCTGACATGTAAAGTACATTTGGAAAAATATGCTGCATTATGTATTTGCTAGTATGTCTGACTTTTAAATAGAACAGTCAAAAACCGGGAGGCTTGAGAACTTGTTCTTATTCTTAGAAAATATTCCCATATTCCATAGGACTTGACACCTTAGGTACTAGATTCCATAGGACTAGATACCTTAGGACCATAAGGCATCCGTATTCTCAATAACAAGAACAGTCTTGTTATTGATAGTAAGCTACCCATTCTTACTGGGGATAAGAATGAAGTTAAGAAAAAATAAAAATATGAGACTATGGCATTGTCAGGGAATGATAATGGAAGGAACAAATGTCAAGAAGGGTGAAGACAGAGTGTCTGGTATCAAACCCATTCTCCAGTCAGAGAGAGAGAGAGAGAGAGAGAGAGAGAGAGAGAGAGAGAGAGAGAGAGAGAGAGAGAGAGAGGGAGAGAGAGAGAGGTGAAGAGGAGGAAGAGGAGAGGGAGGAGGAGGAGGGGAGGGAGGAAGAATGGAGAAATATATAAGAGGTAAGCAAAAACTTAAAATAATTGTCTATAGACCTTGTTCCACAACCAACACATGGGCCAGTTCACTAAAAATAGATGGAGCACAAGGTGACCAGGGCATTTATTTTCTAACCCACACCACATAAATAAAGTCCAAGGCAAGGGCAAAAATCTCACTGGATAAAGCAAACTAGAATCTGAAGCTACCATAATGCTCTTTGTTTTTTTTTTTTTACTTTTATTTTATTTTATTTTTTTTTATTAACTTGAATATTTCTTATATAAATTTCAAGTGTTATTCCCTTTCCCGGTTTCCGGGCAAACATCCCCTCTCCCTCCCTTTCCTTATGGGTGTTCCCCTCCCAACCCTCCCCCCCATTGCCGCCCTCCCCCCATAGTCTAGTTCACTGGGGGTTCAGTCTTAGCAGGACCCAGGGCTTCCCCTTCCACTGGTGCTCTTACTAGGATATTCATTGCTACCTATGGGGTCAGAGTCCAGAGTCAGTCCATGTATAGTCTTTAGGTAGTGGCTTAGTCCCTGGAAGCTCTGGTTGCTTGACATTGTTGTACTTTTGGGGTCTCGAGCCCCTTCAAGCTCTTCCAGTTCTTTCTCTGATTCCTTCAACGGGGTCCTATTCTCAGTTCAGTGGTTTGCTGCTGGCATTCGCCTCTGTATTTGCTGTATTCTGGCTGTGTCTCTCAGGAGCGATCTACATCCGGTTCCTGTAGGCCTGCACTTCTTTGCTTCGTCCATCATCTCTAATTGGGTGGCTGTATATGTATGGGTCATATGTGGGGCAGGCTCTGAATGGGTGTTCCTTCAGTCTCTGTTTTAATCTTTGCCTCTCCCTTCCCTGCCAAGGGTATTCTTTTTCCTCATTTAAAGGAGGAGTGAAGCATTCACATTTTGATCATCTGTCTTGAGTTTCGTTTGTTCTAGGGATCTAGGGTAATTCAAGCATTTGGGCTAATAGCCACTTATCAATGAGTGCATACCCTGTACGTCTTTCTGTGAATGGGTTAGCTCACTCAGGATGATATTTTCCAGTTCCAACCATTTGCCTACGAATTTCATAAACTCGTTGTTTTTGATAGCTGAGTAATATTCCATTGTGTAGATGTACCACACTTTCTGAATCCATTCCTCTGTTGAAGGGCATCTGGGTTCTTTCCAGTTTCTGGCTATTATAAATAAGGCTGCGATGAACATAGTGGAGCACGTGTCTCTTTTGTATGTTGAGGAATATTTTGGGTATATGCCCAAGAGAGGTATAGCTGGATCCTCAGGCAGTTCAATGTCCAATTTTCTGAGGAATCTCCAGACTGATTTCCAGAATGGTTTTACCAGTCTGCAATCCCACCAACAATGGAGGAGTGTTCCTCTTCCTCCACATCCTCGCCAGCATCTGCTGTCATCTGAGTTTTTGACCTTAGCCATTCTCACTGGTGTGAGGTGAAATCTCAGGGTTGTTTTGATTTGCATTTCCCTTATGACTAAAGATGTTGAACATTTCTTTAGGTGTTTCTCAGCCATTCGGCATTCCTCAGCTGTGAATTCTTTGTTTAGTTCTGAACCCCATTTTTTAATAGGGTTATTTGTTTCCCTGCGGTCTAACTTCTTGAGTTCTTTGTATATTTTGGATATAAGGCCTCTAACTGTTGTAGGATTGGTAAAGATCTTTTCCCAATCTGTTGGTTGCCGTTTTGTCCTAAGCACAGTGTCCTTTGCCTTACAGAAGCTTTGCAGTTTTATGAGATCCCATTTGTCGATTCTTGATCTTAGAGTGTAAGCCATTGGTGTTTTGTTCAGGAAATTTTTTCCAGTGCCCATGTGTTCCAGATGCTTCCCTAGTTTTTCTTCTATTAGTTTGAGTGTGTCTGGTTTGATGTGGAGGTCCTTGATCCACTTGGACTTAAGCTTTGTACAGGGTGATAAGCATGGATCGATCTGCATTCTTCTACATGTTGACCTCTAGTTGAACCAGCACCATTTGCTGAAAATGCTATCTTTTTTCCATTGGATGGTTTTTGGCTCCTTTGTCAAAAATCAAGTGACCATAGGTGTGTGCGTTCATTTCTGGGTCTTCAATTCTGTTCCATTGGTCTATCTGTCTGTCTCTGTACCAATACCATGCAGTTTTTATCACTATTGCTCTGTAATACTGCTTGAGTTCAGGGATAGTGATTCCCCCTGAAGTCCTTTTATTGTTGAGGATAGCTTTAGCTATCCTGGGTTTTTTGTTATTCCAGATGAATTTGCAAATTGTTCTGTCTAACTCTTTGAAGAATTGGATTGGTATTTTGATGGGGATTGCATTGAATCTGTAGATTGCTTTTGGTAAAATGGCCATTTTTACCATATTAATCCTGCCAATCCATGAGCATGGGAGATCTTTCCATCTTCTGAGGTCTTCTTCAATTTCTTTCCTCAGTGTCTTGAAGTTCTTATTGTACAGATCTTTTACTTACTTGGTTAAAGTCACACCGAGGTACTTTATATTATTTGGGTCTATTATGAAGGGTGTCGTTTCCCTAATTTCTTTCTCGGCTTGTTTCTCTTTTGTATAGAGGAAGGCAACTGATTTGAGTTAATTTTATACCCAGCCACTTTGCTGAAGTTGTTTATCAGCTTTAGTAGTTCTCTGGTGGAACTTTTGGGATCACTTAAATATACTATCATGTCATCTGCAAATAGTGATATTTTGACCTCTTCTTTACCGATCTGTATCCCCTTGATCTCCTTTTCTTGTCTGATTGCTCTGGCTAGAACTTCAAGAACTATATTGAATAAGTAGGGAGAGAGTGGGCAGCCTTGTCTAGTCCCTGATTTTAGTGGGATTGCTTCAAGTTTCTCTCCATTTAGTTTAATGTTAGCAACTGGTTTGCTGTATATGGCTTTTACTATGTTCAGGTATGGGCCTTGAATTCCAATTCTTTCCAGGACTTTTATCATGAAGGGGTGTTGAATTTTGTCAAATACTTTCTCAGCATCTAATGAAATGATCATGTGGTTCTGTTCTTTCAATTTGTTTATATAATGGATCACGTTGATGGTTTTCCGTATATTAAACCATCCCTGCATGCCTGGGATGAAGCCTACTGGATCATGGTGGATGATTGTTTTGATGTGCTCTTGAATTCGGTTTGCCAGAATTTTATTGAGTATTTTTGCGTCGATATTCATAAGGGAAATTGGTCTGAAGTTCTCTTTCTTTGTTGTGTCTTTGTGTGGTTTAGGTATAAGAGTAATTGTGGCTTCGTAGAAGGAATTCGGTAGTGCTCCATCTGTTTCAATTTTGTGGAATAGTTTGGATAATATTGGTATGAGGTCTTCTATGAAGGTTTGATAGAATTCTGCACTAAACACGTCTGGACCTGGGCTCTTTTTGGTTGGGAGACCTTTAATGACTGCTTCTATTTCCTTAGGAGTTATGGGGTTGTTTAACTGGTTTATCTGTTCCTGATTTCACTTCGATACCTGGTATCTGTCTAGGAAATTGTCCATTTCCTGAAGATTTTCAAGTTTTGTTGAATATAGGTTTTTATAGTAAGATCTGATGATTTTTTGAATTTCCTCTGAATCTGTAGTTATGTCTCCCTTTCATTTCTGATTTTGTTAATTTGGATGCACTCTCTGTGTCCTCTCGTTAGTCTGGCTAAGGGTTTATCTATCTTGTTGATTTTTCTCAAAGAACCAGCTTTTGGTTCTGTTGATTCTTTCTATGGTCCTTTTTGTTTCTACTTGGTTGATTTCAGCTCTGAGTTTGATTATTTCCTGCCTTCTACTCCTCCTGGGTGTATGTGCTTCTTTTTGTTCTAGAGCTTTTAGGTGTGCTGTCAAGCTGCTGACATATGCTCTTTCCTGTTTCTTTCTGCAGGCACTCAGCGCTATGAGTTTTCCTCTTAGACACCTTTCATTGTGTCCCATAAGTTTGGGTATGTTGTACCTTCATTTTCATTAAATTCTAAAAAGTTTTTAATTTCTTTCTTTATTTCTTCCTTGACCAGGTTATCATTGATTAGAGCATTGTTCAATTTCCATGTATATGTGGGCATTCTTCCCTTATTGTTATTGAAGACCAGTTTTAGGCCGTGGTGGTCCAATAGCACGCATGGGATTATTTCTATCTTTCTGTACCTGTTGAGGCCCCTTTTTTGACCAACTATATGGTCAATTTTGGAGAAAGTGCCATGAGGAGCTGAGAAGAAGGTATATCCTTTTGTTTTAGGATAGAATGTTCTATAAATATCTGTTAAGTCCATTTGGCTCATGACTTCTCTTAGTCTGTTGACATCACTGTTTAATTTCTGTTTCCATGATCTTTCCATTGATGAGAGTGGGGTGTTGAAATCTCCCACTATTATTGTGTGAGGTGCAATGTGTGTTTTGAGCTTTAGTAAGGTTTCTTTTACGTATGTAGGTGCCCTTGTATTTGGGGCATAGATATTTAGGATTGAGAGTTCATCTTGGTGGATTTTTCCTTTGATGAATATGAAGTGTCCTTCCTTATCTTTTTTGATGACTTTTAGTTGGAAATTGATTTTATTTGATATTAGAATGGCTACTCCAGCTTGCTTCTTCTGACCATTTGCTTGGAAAGTTGTTTTCCAGCCTTTCACTCTGAGGTAGTTTCTGTCTTTGTCTCTGAGGTGTGTTTCCTGTAGGCAGCAGAATGCAGGGTCCTCGTTGCGTATCCAGTTTGTTAATCTATGTCTTTTTATTGGGGAGTTGAGGCCATTGATATTGAGAGATATTAAGGAATAGTGATTATTGCTTCCCGTTATATTCATATTTGGATGTAAGGTTATGTTTGTGTGCTTTCATTCTCTTTGTTTTGTTGCCAAGACGATTAGTTTCTTGCTTCTTCTAGGGTATAGCTTGCCTCCTTATGTTGGGCTTTACCATTTATTATCCTTTGTAGTGCTGGATTTGTAGAAACATATTGTGTAAATTTGGTTTTGTCATGGAATATCTTGGTTTCTCCATCAATGTTAATTGAGAGTTTTGCTGGATACAGTAACCTGGGCTGGCATTTGTGTTCTCTTAGGGTCTGTATGACATCAGTCCAGGATCTTCTGGCCTTCATAGTTTCTGGCGAGAAGTCTGGTGTGATTCTGATAGGTCTGCCTTTATATGTTACTTGACCTTTTTCCCTTACTGCTTTTAATATTCTTTCTTTATTTTGTGCGTTTGGTGTTTTGACAATTATGTGACGGGAGGTGTTTCTTTTCTGGTCCAATCTATTTGGAGTTCTGTAGGCTTCTTGTATGTCTATGGGTATCTCTTTTTTTAGGTTAGGGAAGTTTTCTTCTATGATTTTGTTGAAGATATTTACTGGTCCTTTGAGCTGGGAGTCTTCACTCTTTTCTATACCTATTATCCTTAGGTTTGATCTTCTCATTGAGTCCTGGATTTCCTGTATGTTTTGGACCAGTAGCTTTTTCCGCTTTACATTATCTTTGACAGTTGAGTCAATGATCTCTATGGAATCTTCTGCTCCTGAGATTCTCTCTTCCATCTCTTGTATTCTGTTGGTGAAGCTTGTATCTACAGCTCCTTGTCTCTTCTTTTGGTTTTCTATATCCAGGGCTATTTCCCTGTGTTCTTTCTTGATTGCTTCTATTTCCATCCTCAATTCCTTCAACTGTTTGATTGTGTTTTCCTGGAATTCTTTCAGGGATTTTTGTGTCTCCTCTCTATGGGCTTCTGCTTGTTTATTTATGTTTTCCTGGAATTCTTTCAGGCATTTTTGTGATTCCTCTCTGTAGGCTTCTACTTGTTCTCTAAGGGAGTTCTTCATGTCTTTCTTGAAGTCCTCCAGCATCATGATCAAAAATGATTTTGAAACTAGTTCTTGCTTTTCTGGTGTGTTTGGATATTCCATGTTTGTTTTGATGGGAGAATTGGGCTCTGATGGTGCCATGTAGTCTTGGTTTCTGTTGCTTGGGTTCCTGCACTTGCCTCTCGCCATCAGATTATCTCTAGTTTTACTTTGTTCTGCTATTTCTGACAGTGGCTAGACTGTCCTATAAGCCTGTGTGTCAGGAGTGCTGTAGACCTGTTTTCCTCTCTTTCAGTCAGTTATGGGGACAGAGTGTTCTGCTTTCGGGCGTGTAGTTTTTCCTCTCTACAGGTCTTCAGCTGTTCCTGTGGGCCTGTGTCTTGAGTTCACCAGGCAGCTTCTTGCAGCAGAAAATTTGGTCTTACCTGTGGTCCTGAGGCTCAAGTTCGCTCGTGGGGTGCTGCCCACGGGCTCTCTGCAGCGGCAGCAACCAGGAAGACCTGTGCCGCCCCTTCCGGGAGCTTCAGTGCACCAGGGTTCCAGATAGTCTTTGGCTTTTTCCTCTGGCGTCCGAGATGTGTGTGCAGGGAGCAGTCTCTTCTGGTTTCCCAGGCTTGTCTGCCTCTCTGAAGGTTTAGCTCTCCCTCCCAGGGGATTTGGGTGCAGAGAACTGTTTATCCGGTCTGTTTCCTTCAGGGTCCGGCGGTGTCTCTGGCAGGGGTCCTGCCGCTCCTGGGCCCTCCCCCACGGGAGCCCAGAGGCCTTATACAGTTTCCTCTTGGGCCAGTGATGTGGGCAGGGGTGAGCAGTGTTGGTGGTCTCTTCCACTCTGCAGCCTCAGGAGTGCCCACCTGACCAGGTGGTTGGGTCTCTCTCTCACCGGGTCTGGGAGCAGAGAGCTGCTGCCGGCTGGGATCCGCGGGTGTGGGACTTCCGGTAAACACAGAATGTGCCCGGTCCTAGAGGAATTCTGCTTCCGTGTGTCCCAAGCTCACCAGGCAGCTTTCTTGCAGCAGAAAAGTTGGTCTTACCTGTGGTCCCGAGGCTCAGGTTCGCTCGTGGGGTGCTGCCCAGGGGCTCTCTGCAGCGGCAGCAACCAGGAAGCCATAATGCTCTTTGTAAGATATGCTATTACATAGGAGAAATCAAAGGTTAGGTTCACCAAAGTCTACATAAGCTTTCTGCTGAGGACTCTTGATGATCTCCTACCCTGCATATTTACAGGGCAAGACTTAAGACTAGGACATAAAGTTCTATTGCTGTGGAGAGAATTCATAACCATGGCACCCTCATAAAAGAAAGCATTTAATTGGAGCTTGCTTACATTCAGAAACTCAGTCCACTATCATCATGGCAGGAAGTTTGGTGACAGGCAGCTAGACATGGAGACAGTGCTGGAGTCAGTCGAGAGTTCTACATCATAGCAGACAACATATTGGGAGGGAGGGATGAAGAGGAGGGGGAAGACTGACTTGAGCATTAGAAGCCCAAAACCTGACCTCCAGTGATATGCTTCCTCCAACAAGGCCACACCTACCCCAACAAGGTCACACATCCTAATCCCTTTCAAGACTATTATTACCCAATGACCAAAAATTCTAATCTATGAGCACATGGGGGCCATTCTTGTTCAAACCACCAAAACTTGCCAGAGGAAATGAATGGAAACTGGGGAACTGAACAGAAATCTCAAGGCTTCAGGGTGCTAAGAAAATGTTTATTGGGGTCACTAAAAGGAGACTTTCATGAATATCTCAGAGTTTCAGTTAAAACCCCAGAAAGACAGTACTCTCAGAATAATTATACACCAGAGGTGAGGAATACCCACTATGGATAGTGTGTGTGTGTGTGTGTGTGTGTGTGTGTGTGTGTGTGTGTGTGTGTGTTCAAACCTAAAGAGGTCTGCAAACATATAGGGAGATCTCCCAATAGATTCTCCCTTATTCGTATAAAACGTAACTCTCTCTAGAGCATTGATTCTCAACCTTGCTAATGCTGTGACTTTTTACTACAGTTCCTCATGTTGTGATGACCACCAACCTAAAAGTATTTTTATTACTACTTCATAATATTTTTAATTCTCCTACTGTTGTGAATCATTTTGTGTGTGTGTGTGTGTGTGTGTGTGTGTGTGTGTGTGTGTTTTCTGAAGATCTTAAGTGACTAGAGTGAAAGGGCCATTTGACCTTCAAAGGGGTCTGACCACACAGATTGAGAACCTTTGCTCTAGAGTATTATAAGATGTGTAAAAGACTTTAAAATTTAACATATACTTTAAAGTTAAAACTCACCAGGAAAAAGAAAGAATAGTAAGCAAAGAATAGTAATTGTGCTGGCTAATTTTATGTCAATATGACACACACTAGAGTCATCAGACAGGATGAAACATCAGTTAAGAAAAGTTTCACCTCATTAAGTATAACCCTGACTAGGACAGTGATCAAAAATAACACACTCAGTGGCGAGGACCCATGAATCTCACAAATTTGCCATTAGCAAATAGTGTTTTTAAAAACCAATTAATTTCAAAATTACATAATACATACTACATAATATCAAAAAGGAGACAAACTGAGCAAGAATCTGAAATATTTCAACAGTGTATTAGGGAAAAATGAATCACTGACATTAAATATATATGAACGTAATTTATAAAATTAAATTTTCATTGCATAAGGGAAGAATGGCATAATAGAAGGTAAGGTTAATAAATTAAAGATCTACTCAATTATAAAACATTTTATTATGAAGAATTGGAAGAGAAAAGAAAACTTGGGAAGTGCCTAACAAGTGTTTGAGATGGAGTCAGTATGTCTAATGGGAGTTTCCAATGAAAAGAAGAAAAATATCTTATGTTTGAATAAATGCTGACTGAGAACATTTGGGACTGATAGAAGGCATCATCCAAGTTCAGACATTTAGCAAACCTCACACAAGATTTACGAGTCAATATATATTTAAATATATTCAAATGACTAACCAACTGAAGAGTAAGCCTCAATATTAAAGGTTGGAAGACAAATTAACTTCAAACGAGTAACAACAAAAGTGATAGTAAACTCGTGAACAGAAACTGTGGAGGCTAATAAACACTGGGATTGCCAGCCTTGAAAGCCCTCCAAAAGTAAAAAACAGATCACAAATTTTTAAAAATTATGAACTGCAAAAGCTGAAGGGATATATTGCCAGCAGACATGTATACCAGAGAGTATCTCGTACAGAAGCACAGACCCATTTGTAGGAATAAATAGAACATACCAGAAAAAGACGGCCACTCTGCTCTTCTGGCAGTTAATTCAATAAAGTAGCAACCAGTAAAGGACTGTATTTTTAGTCACAGGAAATATTGTTGAAATACGAGCAGAAATATTAATTCAAATCCCTCTATAAGCTATACAAGGTATTGTTTTCCAACCATTTGTTAAAATGAAATGTCTCTGAAATTGACCCAATCCAACATATTGGTCACATGCAATATATGCCAGAATTGAGTCTGTTAATTCCCAAGATTCATTTTTATTACCTCAGGTACTGGTACATAAATCAGCTTGTTTTCACAACAGATATTTTGTCACATATTTTCTGAGAGTCCAGGAGAAAAGAAAAGCAATATGAAAGAATAGTTTAATCCTGTCAACCATAATCATTGATTGTTTGCCCACTGGGGGCAAAGTATCAGAAGTTGCTTTATCAGAATATGAATTTTTAGGCACCATAAACCATCCTGCCTCAGTCCTTCATGCACCAGGAAAATATTCAGATTGAAGAATAATTGAAAGCTGGTGTGGATTTCTATTCTCCTTCTTCCCTACCCATTATCGCTAATGGATAACTGACATTACACTTGATGCTATTTTCATGTTAGGGGACCAAATATGCAATCAGCATGCTCTACTCTTGGGAATTTATAATCTATTAGAAAAAAATCATGTAAAATAAATACATGCAATGAAGTGTTACAGGTAACATAACAGTTTGACCCAATCCAGCATATTGATCACATGCCAGAAATGAATCTGTTAATTACCAACATTCATTTTTCAACCCCTTAGGCACTGTTACATACATCAGCTCATTTTTATAACAGACATTTTATCACATACTATTGGAGAATTTCAGAGAAAGAAAAGCAATAGGCTTTTAAGGAATAGAAAAACATCACTTCATCCAAGTGGATTGAGAAAAGTGTGGCTAAGGGAAGATGACTGCTTTCTACATTTTGAAAGCTGAGACTCCACTTGATAGAGGCCATAATGAAGGATAGGCCAGATAGAAGAGACAAAGAAGTCAAAATTACTACTACATGGTCTAAACTTTCCTCAGAGGAGGTATGCAGCACTCCTAGACTCCTAGCCCTGCATTATGTAAGTGTTACATAAAGCTCACATATGGCCTTTCACATGTAAATTTAAAAGAAATAAAAAGTTTACTTCCCTGGTTGCCGTAGTCACATATGATATAATTTGAATATATATTATATATGTATATAATATATATATATATGATTTTAGATTGCCCATCTACATAGCAATGGTAAGTATACTAATAGAAGCAGTCAGGGAAGCTATCTCACTGAACACTCCCTGCCAAAGCATACTTAAAACTAGTCTATGGGGGGAGGGCGGCAATGGGGGGAGGGTTGGGAGGGGAACACCCATAAGGAAGGGGAGGGTGGAGGGGGATGTTTGCCCGGAAACCGGGAAAGGGAATAACACTCGAAATGTATATAAGAAATACTCAAGTTAATAAAAAATAAAAAAAAAAACCACATGAGAATAAACTTAATCAAGGAACTGAACGAAGTCTATCTACAGTGAAAACCTTAAGACACTGAAGAAAGAAATTCAAGAAGACACCTGAAGATGGAAAATTTTCCTACGATCATGGATTGGAAGAATTAATCTTGTGAAAATAGCCATCCTGCCTAAAGCAACCCTGACCAAATGAACACTGTGACACATATCCACATGTTTGGTTGCCAATTATACTACAGAGGCATAGTAAAGAAAACAGCATGGTACTGGCACAAAATACACACATCGGTCACCATAGTAGACTACAGGACCCAGGTACAATGCCACATGACTACAGCTATATTATCTTTGACAAAGATATTAAATGTACATTAGAGCGAAGACATCTTCATCAAATGGTGCTGGGAAACATGAACTTCAAGAAGCAAGAATGAAAGCTAGATCTTTTATCTCTCACTCTGAACAGAAACACATAGTACCTGAAATCCTGAAACTGCTAAAAGAAGATAGGGATACACGTCCATCGTAGGGGAAGGTAAAGACTTTTTGTGTAGGACTCCAGTAGCACAGATAATAAGATCAACAATTGATAAACGGGATCTCCTTTAGTAAAAAAAAAATAGTGTAAGGCATAAAAAAACTGCAGACAAAAATAAGAGACAGCTCATAGGATAGGAAGAGTTGAGAGTGATATCTAACAGTCTTATAGTAGGTCTCTTATTAATAATCTAACATTGAATCTCTCCAATCGAGCCTGATAACCCAAGGTTTTCACTGGTGTCTTCAGTTGTTACCAGCGTCAGTGGTCCCTGGGACATTTCTACCTAGAGCTTATATTTTTCTGATAACTGCTCCCAGACCCTGAGACTAAGATTAACTATATCCACTCTTTCCATTAGCAAGGCAGTTGTTTTCCCGATATTGTGTTATAAGCAGTCTGAAATTTTCTAAAATAAAATAGGCTTCTGTATGAAAGCTGAGTTTTCAGCATTTCAAGTCAATTGTTTGCTATATATTTTAGTGTTAGAATAAAGCACATTAAATTTATGCCTTTCCTTTGTCTTTATTCGCAGGCCACTTCATTTACTTAGAAATTTATGATCGTTTTGAGATCATTGGAAATTTGATTCGTGGTTAAGTTAGGCATTGTTATTTATATCTCTGACTTTTATAAATGACTTATTTTTATGCAGCATCTATTTTTTTTCCAAACTAGCAACTGGCAACATTTCTTCTATTACGGAGAAAATGTTACATAATAAAAACACCTATAACCAGGACTGTAGACATTGTTTATAAGCTGACTTTTAGATTTTCTGCAATGCATGTGTGTGTGTGTGTGTGTGTGTGTGTGTGTGTGTGTGTGTGTGTGTGTGTATTCATAGAGCTTTGGCAAGCTTGCTATTTTTAAATATATATAAAGCTTATAAAATATCTCTATAAAATATACTATATAGACAACCACTTCTAACTAACATTTTAAATACTTCTTTTTGCCTACCTTATTTAATAGACATTATTTTCCAACTATTTTTCAGTAGAGATTGCTATAGACACTAAGAAGATAGTATAATCTAGACTACAATAACATATATACCTAGGAGGGGTAACAGGCTTCATTTCACAAAGTTCACTGGAAAACTTTGAAAATAAGCTTTGCAAACAAGTGCTCAAGCCAAAGACCGCGTGAACCTTCTCCTGAGCTGTCATCAGTGTAGCCCAGATCGAATGTGAACCCATAGCAGACTGAACCGGGAGCAGAGTAAAGGGGAATGGCATTCGATCCATAGTTACGAAACTCATAACTAAATAAACCAGATATATTTAAGTGAAGAGAACCAGTATACCACATCCCACATCTTGAACTGTTCAAACTCTTGGGCACATTGTTGACAAAGTTTTTCTGAGAACAGATGTGGTTGAAAATTGCAATCTAATGGAGAAGGTCCCAGTTGCATGTGTTTTGGAGTTTTTTTTTTTTTTAGCGGGGGGTGTTGTTTTGTTTTTCACTTGTTTTTTTGTCTCAGTCCCCTCTTGTATCTGTAAAAGAAAAAAATTAGACTTGGTAAGTTTGCATATGCATTTCTCACAGTTTCGAGGGTAGAGAATTCCCAAATCAAGTCATCATTAGATTCCGTGTCTAGAGAGTACAGTTCTCTGCTGCCAAGGTAGACCTTCTCACTAGCAAGGGGATTGAAGGAGAATATAGAGTGAATTCTTTTACATGAGCCCGTTCGAACACACTAATGCTACCCATAGGAACAACATCCTTGTGGCTTAATTTCACCCTACATGAACCAACACCTATCACTGATGTATCAGGCCTTGAGTCTGAAACAATAGAAACACTCAAATCACAGCAGCAATGTTTGCTTTAAAATATAGGTGAGACATCATGAGCTGCAGTTTATGCCCTTACCCAAGGGACTGTGCAACCTCAAAACGTGGAGGTTGCTGCCATGCATAACCAAGAACACCTTCAGTGTGAGTAATTATAAGGCAGAGCAGGTAGAGCAAATGTCAGTGAGAATCTAGGTGATGAAGACAAGGCCTCGGACCTCCCGCTCACATGATAGCACATGCTCATTCCATGTGTCGGTCTGAATTTTCAAAGACTTATAAAGAAATCTCAGACCTTCAAATGTTATGTGTAGGATTGGCAAAACTTCAGTATTTTCTCATTTTATAAAACTTACACACTACAAAATGCACCAAATTAGTGTGTACAGTCAAGAAACTTTGATTAATGCAGGTAGTTGTACTCCACAGAGCTCTGTTAGGAGATATAGAACATTACCAACGCACAGCAAGCTCCCTAAGTTTCCCTTAGGCCCCCTCGCCGATGTCCCCCTTCAGTTTGTTCAGCATAGGCAATACTGTGCTGACATTATTCAACCACAGATTAGATTTTCTGGTTTTTGCATTTTATACAGATGACATCATAGGCAGTTTACATCGTAAGTATAAGATTGCTTTCACTTGGAATAACGTTGATAACATGTATTTATGTTTTCAGATGGTGGGCATTCTATGTCCATTCCCTGCTAATATAAACAAAGCCATTCTTGATGTTCAGGCACAAGGTCTGCTGCTAACATGATTTTATATGCAGTGTAAACTTGTAGAGGGAGAATTTCTGAGGTGCAGAGTAGATATATCTTGATTTCCACAGAAAGATGAACAGTGACACAGTAATCCCTCCTGCTTCTTTATCCAGCAGATGCAAAAACATGTCAACAACCTGGCTAAACAGTCAGGACATTGTGCTAAGAGAAATAGGAAGGCTATAACTCCTGATTCCACCTACACTGGGCATCCAAAATTGTCAAAATAGAGCTAAGAGGCTGGTACAGCAGGGTCAGGGAAAGAAAGAATGAGAAATTGCTTTTGTGTTTGTCTTATTTTGTTCTACCCTGTTGTGGTTTTGTTGTCATTGTTCTTTTGGCAGTTTTGTTTGTTTGTTTGTTTGTTTGTTTGTTTGTTTTTGAGAGAGTCTCACTATGTAGTGCTCACTAGCTAGCCTAGAACTTACTATTTAAAGAACGTTGGCTGTCAATATGCTCCAGTCCTCTTGTGTTTGCTTCCTGAGAACCAGGATAACGGAGTGTGCCATCATACCTGAAGGGAAATTGTTTCGTCCCAGATGTAAAAGTGTTTCATTAGTTGTAGATGAGTAGAGCAAGCTTCTGAGCTTTCCTGAATAACATGATGCTTATCAAAACAGCTTCACGAGCACATTTCAAGTGGTATTTCTCCCGTCTCAGAAAACCCACAGAATCCTAAAGAGCACACTGGAATTTTTGGAAGTGGTGGGTGTGTTGTTTAGTACTCTGTTTATTTTGGTGATGAGTATATGAAATATGTATATGCTGGGAATCTGAATTACTTTTTTGTAAAGTCAAAACAGAAAGGACAGATACTATAATCCCAACACATGGAACCATGAAGCAGAAGGATCATCATGAGTTCAAGGCCAACTCTGACTACAGTGAGACTGTGTCCAAAAAAAAAAGCAAAAATTTATGAATTAAGTTTTATAAAGAAACTAACAGTCTGTCTTCTGAAGAGGATGCAGCACTTTGGGATCCCCTCAAGCAACGCATGAGAGTTCCATTTGCTCACGTTCTCACCAGCATGTGGTATTTTCAGTCCTTTTAATTTTAGCCATTGAGCATGTGGTGCTATCTTATTATGATTTTAATTTGAATTTCATGATGACTGATGTTGAATACACTTTCATATGATTATAACATATGTACTCTTTTAGGCAATGTACTTTGAGATTTTTTTCTCACTTTACACTAGGCTAGACATCCTTTTAATTTTGAGTTCTGTGAACTTCTGCGTATACTTTGAATTCAGCAAATTGGTAAATAGAATTTTATTATTATTTTGTGAAACTACCATAATCCTAGTGAAATCTTTTTCTTTCTTTCCTTCTTTCTTCCTTTCTTTCTTCCTTTCTTTCTCTTTCTTTCTTTCTTTCTTTCTTTCTTTCTTCCTTCCTTTCTTTCTCTTTCTTTCTTTCTTTCTCTTTCCCTTTCTTCCTTCTGTTTATTTCTTTACTCTTTCTCTTTCTTTCCTTATTTATTTATAGGGGAGGGGTCTTTATATCCCTTACTGGCCCCAAATTCATTATGTAGACCAGAGGCACAAAGCTGAGCATGCCCCCGATTCTTTAGTGCTAGTGATTAAAGTTGTTTGCCAGATACATGGTTTCCTTCACTGGGCAAGACATTTTTAGTTTTGGTAAGCTCTTACTGGTATTTTCCTTTGTGATTATTTCTTCCCATGATCAAATAAAAAGACTCTAGGCATCTCTGAGGCCTGAATGAATTCTGCAGTATGCTACATAAACATCCCTGGATTTCATGGTTCTATGTTTACATTCGGATCTAGATACATCTCTTTAACTTTCTTTGTATGCCTGAAGGAAGTTGGTGGGCATAGTTTCAGTATAGCTGTTTACATATGCTAGCACAATTTGGTGAAAGTATTTTCCTCTCCTATTGAATTGTCTTGGCAACTCTCTCAAAAATCAAGTTACTATGTAAGTGAGGATCTATTCATTGGCTACAGTATTGCTTGGGTCAATTTTGTGCTGGTAACATAGGGACCTGATTGCTATAAAAATGGAGTAACTTTCAAAGTCAATAGTGTAAGTCTTTAATCTTGGTTCTTTTTAGTTAGCTTAGGCTATCCTAGCTTGTTTTCACTTTACATAAAGACTCCGAATAAACTTGAAAATTGCTATTGCTATAACTGGGATACTATTTAATGTAGAACTGGGCTGAAACCTTAAATATATGTTTAAATATATATTAAATATTCATGTATGTTTGTTTATATATTAAATATTCATGTCATGTATATTATTACAATTAATAGAAAAGATCACAGATTTGAAAAAGAACATTGCGGCTTACTTTGCAGCATCACTGACAGCCCCACCTCCTTTTTCTGTGGGATCACCATGGTGGCTGAGACCCTGTACACATACCCTGAAAACTGGAGAGCCTTCAAGGCCTTCATCGCTGTTCAGTACAGCGGGGCTTAGGTCCACGTGCTCTTCACACCACCCCACTTCCACTTTGGCCAAACCAACCGTACCCCTGAATTTCTCTGAAAATTTCCTGCCCGCAAGGTTCCAGCATTTGAGGGTGATGAGGGATTCTGTGTGTTTGAGAGCAATGCCATAGCCTATTATGTAGGCAGCGAGGAGCTGCAGGGAAGTACGCCAGAGGCAGCAGCTCAGGTGGGGCAGTGGGTGAGCTTTGCTGACAGTGACATTGTCCCTCCAGCTAGCACCTGGGTGTTCCCCACCTTAGGCATCATGCACCACAGCAAACAGGCCACTGGAAATGCAAAAGAGGAGGTGAAATGAATCTTGGGGCTACTGGACACTCACTTGAAGAAACGGACTTTACTGACGAGTGAACGAGTGACACTGGCTGATATCACAGCTGTCTGCACCCTGTAGTGGCTCTATAAACAGGTCTTAGAGCCTTCTTTTCGCCAGGCGTTCCCCAATACCAACCGATGTTTCCTTACCTGCATTAACTAGCCCAAATTCAGGGCCATCTTGGGGGAGGTGAAGCTGTGTGAGAAGATGGCGCAGTTTGATGCTAAGAAGCTTGCAGAGAGCAGCCAAAAAAGGAAAGGAAAGGGTTCATGAGAAAAGAAACAGGAGCCTCAGGCTGAGCGGAAAAAAGGCACTGCCCCAGCTTCTGGGGAAGAGATGGATGAGTGTGAGCAGGCATTGGCCACTGAACCCAAGGCCAAGGACCCTTTCACTCACCTGCCCAAGAGTACCCTTGTGTTGGATGAATTTAAGCGTAAGTACTCCAAGGAGGATCCCTCTATGTGGTGCTGCCATAGTTTGGGAGCACTTTGATAAGGACAGCTGGCCCCTGTGGTATGCTGAGCACTGCTCACCCAGACCTTCATGAGTTGCAACCTCATCACTGGAATGTTCCAGCAAATGAACAACAGAGGGAGAACGTCTTTGCTAGTATTTTCCTCTTTGGAACCAACAACAGCGGCTCTGTTTCTGGTGTTTGGGTCTTCCGAGGCCAAGAGCTTGCCTTTCCACTGAGTCCAGATTGAAGGTGGACTATGAGCCATATACATGGAGGAAACGATCCTGATAGCAAGGAGCCACAGATCCTGGTTCCAGAGTACTTTTCCTGGGAGGGGGCCTTTCAGAAAGTGGGCAAAGCCATCAATCAAGGCAAGATCTTCATGTCTTGCCAGTCACTTAGCTGCCTGCACCTACCGTTCAGGGGGGGGGGTGGGGGGTTATTAAAGGAAACTTAACATTGAAAAGAAAAAAACAGAAGAAAAAGAGCAAGGAGGAGTATGCGGAAGGGTTTGAAAGGAGGAAAAGGAAGGGAGAAATGATGTTATAAGACAGAAACCTAAAAAATAAGGAGATAATGTACTTATATAACCATGACTTGTTAGTGGCTGATGAACTTAGCATCTGTCTCTGTTTAAGTCTTCTTGATCTTGAGGACACATGAGTTTTCTTCACTGCAGAGATCCTTTCACTTCAGGATACTTTCTTTTTTTTTTTTTTTTTTAATTAACTTGAGTATTTCTTATATCCATTTCGAGTGTTTCCGGGCAAACATCCCCCTCCCCCTCCCCTTCTTTATGGGTGTTCCCCTCCCCATCCTCCCACCATTGCCGCCCTCCCCCCATCAATCTAGTTCACTGGGGGTTCAGTCTTAGCAGGACCCAGGGCTACCCCTTCCACTGGTGCTCTTACTAGGATATTCTCTGCTACCTATAAGGTCAGAGTCCAGGGTCAGTCCATGTATAGTCTTTAGGTAGTGGCTTAGTCCCTGGAAGCTCTGGTTGCTTGGCATTGTTGTACATATGGAGTCTCGAGCCCCTTCAAGCTCTTCCAGTTCTTTCTCTGATTCCTTCAACGGGGGTCCTATTCTCAGTTCAGTGATTTGCTGCTGGCATTCGCCTCTGTGTTTGCTGTATTCTGGCTGTGTCTCTCAGGAGCGATCTACATCCGGCTCCTGTCGGCCTGCATTTCTTTGCTTCATCCATCTTGTCTAATTGGATGACTGTATATGTATGGGCTACATGTGGGGCAGGCTCTCAATGGGTATTCCTTCTGTGTCTATTTTAATCTTTGCCTCTCTATTCCCTGCCAAGGGTATTCTTGTTCCCCTTTTAAAGAAGGAGTGAGGCATTCACATTTTGATCATCCGTCTTGAGTTTCATTTGTTCTAGGCGTCTAGGGTAATTCAAGCATTTGGGCTAATAGCCACTTATCAATGAGTGCATACCATGTATGTCTTTCTGTGATTGGGTTAGCTCACTCAGGATGATATTTTCCAGTTCCAACCATTTGCCTACGAACTTCATAAAGTCGTTGTTTTTGATAGCTGAGTAATATTCCATTGTGTAGATGTACCACATTTTCTGTATCCATTCCTCTGTTGAAGGGCATCTGGGTTCTTTCCAGCTTCTGGCTATTATAAAAAAGGTTGCGATGAACATAGTAGAGCATGTGTCTTTTTTATATGTTGGGGCATCTTTTGGGTATATGCCCAAGAGAGGTATAGCTGGATCCTCAGGCAGTTCAATGTCCAATTTTCTGAGGAATATCCAGACTGATTTCCAGAATGGTTGTACCAGTCTGCAAACCCACCAACAATGGAGGAGTGTTCCTCTTTATCCGCATCCTCGCCAGCATCTGCTGTCACCTGAGTTTTTGATCTTAGCCATTCTCACTGGTGTGAGGTGAAATCTCAGGGTTGTTTTGATTTGCATTTCCCTTATGACTAAAGATGTTGAACATTTCTTTAGGTGTTTCTCAGCCATTCGGCATTCCTCAGCTGTGAATTTTTGTTTAGCTCTGAACCCCATTTTTTTTATTAACTTGAGTATTTCTTATATACATTTCGAGTGTTATTCCCTTTCCCGGTTTCCGGGCAAACATCCCCCTCCCTCCTCCCCTTCCTTATGGGTGTTCCCCTCCCAACCCTCCCCCCATTGCCGCCCTCCCCCCATAGTCTAGTTCACTGGGGCTGAACCCCATTTTTAATAGGGTTATTTGACTCCCTGCGGTCTAACTTCTTGAGTTCTTTGTATATTTTGGATATAAGGCCTCTAACTGTTGTAGGATTGGTAAAGATCTTTTCCCAATCTGTTGGTTGCCGTATTGTCCTAACCACAGTGTCCTTTGCCTTACAGAAGCTTTGCAGTTTTATGAGATCCCATTTGTCAATTCTTGATCTTAGAGCATAAGCCATTGGTGTTTTGTTCAGGAAATTTTTTCCAGTGCCCATGTGTTCCAGATGCTTCCCTAGTTTTTCCTCTATTAGTTTGAGTGTGTCTGGTTTGATGTGGAGGTCCTTGATCCACTTGGAACTAAGCTTTGTAAAGGGTGATAAGCATGAATAGATCTGCATTCTTCTACATGTTGACCTCCAGTTGAACCAGCACCATTTGCTGAAAATGCTGTCTTTTTTCCATGTGATGGTTTTGGCTCCTTTGTCAAAAATCATTGCCCATAGGTGTGTGGGTTCATTTCTGGGTCTTCAATTCTGTTCCACTGGTCTATCTGTCTGTCTCTGTACCAATACCACGCAGTTTTTATCACTATTGCTCTGTAATACTGCTTGATTTCAGGGATAGTGATTCCCCCTGAAGTCCTTTTATTGTTGAGGATAGTTTTAGCTATCCTGGGTTTTTTGTTATTCCAGATGAATTTGCAAATTGTTCTGTCTAGCTCTTTGAAGAATGGGATTGGTATTTTGATGGGGATTGCATTGAATCTGTAGATCGCTTTTGGTAAAATGGCCATTTTTACTATATTAATCCTGCCAATCCATGAGCATGGGAGATCTTTCCATCTTCTGAGTCTTTTTCAATTTCTTTCTTCAGAGTCTTGAAGTTCTTATTGTACAAATCTTTTACTTGCTTGGTTAAAGTCACACCGAGGTACTTTATATTATTTGGGTCTATTATGAAGGGTGTCGTTTCCCTAATTTCTTTCTCGGCTTGTTTCTCTTTTGTGTAGAGGAAGGCAATTGATTTATTTGAGTTAATTTTATACCCAGCCACTTTGCTGAAGTTGTTTATCAGCTTTACTAGTTCTCTGGTGGAACTTTTGGGATCACTTAAATATACTATCATATCATCTGCAAATAGTGATATTTTGACTTCTTCTTTTCTGATCTGTATCCCCTTGACCTCCTTTTGTTGTCTGATTGCTCTGGCTAGAACTTCAAGAACTATATTGAATACTTAGGGAGAGAGTGGGCAGCCTTGTCTAGTCCCTGATTTTAGTGGGATTGCTTCAAGTTTCTCTCCATTTAGTTTAATGTTAGCAACTGGTTTGCTGTATATGGCTTTTACTATGTTTAGGTATGGGCCTTGAATTCCTATTCTTTCCAGGACTTTTATCATGAAGGGGTGTTGAATTTTGTCAAATGCTTTCTCAGCATCTAATGAAATGATCATGTGGTTTTGTTCTTTCAGTTTGTTTATATAATGGATCACGTTGATGGTTTTCCGTATAATAAACCATCCCTGCATGCCTGGGATGAAGCCTACTTGATCATGGTGGATGATTGTTTTGATGTGCTCTTGAATTCGGTTTGCCAGAATTTTATTGAGTATTTTTGTGTCGATATTCATAAGGGAAATTGGTCTGAAGTTCCCTTTCTTTGTTGGGTCTTTGTGTGGTTTAGGTATAAGAGTAATTGTGGCTTCGTAGAAGGTATTCAGTAGTGATCCATCTGTTTCAATTTTGTGGAATAGTTTGGATAATATTGGTATGAGGTCTTCTATGAAGGTCTGATTGAATTCTGCACTAAACCCGTCTGGACCTGGGCTCTTTTTGGTTGGGAGACCTTTAATGACTGCTTCTATTTCCTTAGGAGTTATGGGGTTGTTTAACTGGTTTATCTGTTCCTGATTTAACTTCAGTACCTGGTATCTGTCTAGAAAATTGTCCATTTCCTGCAGATTTTCAAGTTTTGTTGAATATAGGCTTTTATAGTAAGATCTGATGATTTTTTGAATTTCCTCTGAATCTGTAGTTATGTCTCCCTTTTCATTTCTGATTTTGTTAATTTGGACGCACTCTCTGTGTCCTCTTGTTAGTCTGGCTAAGGGTTTATCTATCTTGTTGATTTTCTCAAAGAACCAACTTTTGGTTCTGTTGATTCTTTCTATGGTCCTTTTTGTTTCTACTTGGTTGATTTCAGCTCTGAGTTTGATTATTTCCTGCCTTCTACTCCTCCTGGGTGTATGTGCTTCTTTTTGTTCTAGAGCTTTTAGGTGTGCTGTCAAGCTGCTGACATATGCTCTTTCCTGTTTCTTTCTGCAGGCACTCAGCGCTATGAGTTTTCCTCTTAGACAGCTTTCATTGTGTCCCATAAGTTTGGGTATGTTGTACCTTCATTTTCATTAAATTCTAAAAAGTCGTTAATTTCTTTCTTTATTTCTTCCTTGACCAGGTTATCATTGAGTAGAGCATTGTTCAATTTCCACGTATATGTGGGCATTCTTCCCTTATTGTTATTGAAAACCAGTTTTAGGCCGTGGTGGTCTGATAGCACGCATGGGATTATTTCTATCTTTCTGTACCTGTTGAGGCCCGTTTTTTGACCAACTATATGGTCAATTTTGGAGAAAGTACCATGAGGAGCTGAGAAGAAGGTATATCCTTTTGCTTTAGGATAGCATGTTCTATAAATATCTGTTAAGTCCATTTGGCTCATGACTTCTCTTAGTCTGCCTAAGTCTCTGTGTAATTTCTGTTTCCATGATCTGTCCATTGATGAGAGTGTGGTGTTGAAATCTCCCACTATTATTGTGTGAGGTGCAATGTGTGTTTTGAGCTTTAGTATGGTTTCTTTTACGTATGTAGGTGCCCTTGTATTTGGGGCATAGATATTTAGGACTGAGAGTTCATCTTGGTGGATTTTTCCTTTGATGAATATGAAATGTCCTTCCTTATCTTTTTTGATGACTTTTAATTGAAAATTGATTTTATTTGATATTAGAATGGCTACTCCAGCTTGCTTCTTCTGACCATTTGCTTGGAAAGTTGTTTTCCAGCCTTTCACTCTGAGGTAGTGTCTGTCTTTGTCTTTGAGGTGTGTTTCCTGTAGGCGGCAGAATGTAGGGTCCTCATTGCGTATCCAGTTTGTTAATCTATGTCTTTTTTTGGGGGAGTTGAGGCCATTGATGTTGAGAGATATTAAGGAATAGTGATTATTGCTTACTGTTATATTCATATTTGGATATGAGGTCATGTTTGTGTGCTTTTCTTCTCTTTGTTTTGTTCCTAAGACGATTAGTTTCTTGCTTCTTCTAGGGTATAGCTTGCCTCCTTATGTTGGGCTTTACCCTTTATTATCCTTTGTAGTGCTGGATTTGTAGAAAGATATTGTGTAAATTTGGTTTTGTCATGGAATATCTTGGTTTCTCCATCTATGTTAATTGAGGGTTTTGCAGGATACAGTAACCTGTGCTGGCATTTGTGGTCTCTTCGGGTCTGTATGACATCTGTCCAGGATCTTCTGGCTTTCATAGTTTCTGGCGAAAAGTCTGGTGTGATTCTGATAGGTCTGCCTTTATATGTTACTTGACCTTTTTCCCTGACTGCTTTTAATATTCTTTCTTTATTTTGTGCATTTGGTGTTTTGACTATTATGTGACGGGAGGTGTTTCTTTTCTAGTCCAATCTATTTGGAGTTCTGTAGGCTTCTTGTATGCCTATGGGTATCTCTTTTTTTAGGTAAGGGAAGTTTTCTTCTATGCTTTTGTTGAAGATATTTACTGGTCCTTTGAGCTGGGAGTCTTCACTCTCTTCTATACCTATTATCCTTAGGTTTGATCTTCTCATTGAGTCCTGGATTTCCTGTATGTTTTGGACCAGTAGCTTTTTCTGCTTTACATTATCTTTGACAGTTGAGTCACTGATTTCTATGGAATCTTCTGCTCCTGAGATTCTCTCTTCCATCTCTTGTATTCTGTTGGTGAAGCTCATATCTACAGCTCCTTGTCTCTTCTTTTGGTTTTCTATATCCAGGGTTGTTTCCATGTGTTCTTTCTTGATTGCTTCTATTTCCATTTTTAATTCCTTCAGCTGTTTGATTGGTTTTCCTGGAATTCTTTCAGGGATTTTTGTGACTCCTCTCTATGGGCTTCTACTTGTTTATTTATGTTTTCCTGGAATTCTTTCAGGGATTTTTGTGACTCCTCTCTATGGGCTTCTACTTGTTTATTTATGTTTTCCTGGAATTCTTTCAGGGATTTTTGTGATTCCTCTCTGTAGGCTTCTACTTGTTCTCTAAGTGAGTTCTTCACGTCTTTCTTTAGTCCTCCAGCATCATGATCAAATATGATTTTAAATATAGGTCTTGCTTTTCTGGTGTGTTTGGATATTCTGTGTTTGCTTTGGTGGGAGACTTGGGCTCCGATGATGCCATGTAGTCTTGGTTTCTGTTGCTTGGGTTCCTGCACTTGCCTCTCGCCATCAGATTACCTCTAGTGTTCCTTTGTTCTGCTATTTCTGACAGTGGCTAGACTGTCCTATAAGCCTGTGTGTCAGGAGTGCTGTAGACCTGTTTTCCTGTTTTCTTTCAGCCAGTTATGGGGACAGAGTGTTCTGCTTTCGGGCGTGTAGATTTTCCTCTCTACAGGTCTTCAGCTGTTCCTGTGGGCCTGTGTCTTGAGTTCACCAGGCAGGTCACTTGCAGCAGAAAAGTTGGTCTTACCGGTGGTCCCGAGGCTCAAGTTTGCTCGTGGGGTGCTGCCTACGAGCTCTCTGCAGCGGCAGCAACCAGGAAGCTCAGGATACTTTCTTAAATGTGTCAAATGGTATTCATCATTCTCGATGTTATGTTAGTAAAATAGTGGAATCATTCTTAATTTAATTTTACAGTTGTTTTCTTCCAAAGTATAAAATATAATTGCTTTTTAAATTTTATCTCACATTCTATATTTTTCTTTTGCAGAACACACACTAATTATTGTAGATATTTGATTTACCTCTTACAGTTTTCTAATTATATGATAGTGCCATGTCACTCTCCCCAGGTTCTCTACAATGAATAAGAAGAACAGTGCAATGGAGACTGTGTGTGGAGATTGTTCAACAATCCGCCATTAAGTGTTCCATTAGCTGAAGAATTAATAAAGAGGCTTTTTTGGGTGGGAAAAGTCTCTCTGCTTCTAATTTGCTACGACTGTACTAAATGAGTACTGTTCCCTTTCCCATTATCTGTTAACTAACTGTATGTTGTTTTTTTTTATTCTATTGTTATAATGAATGCTAGTTAACTTCTAAAAAGTAAATCTCACATTCTCATAATAAAATTTCCATTGCCTCCCTTCAAGTCACCCTCCCATTCCTCTTCCCCTCTATCTCCAAAAAGATGTCCTTCACCCTGGCCTCCCTACTCCCTGGGGTCTCAAGTCTTGCAAGGGTTAGACGCATCTTCTCCCATGGAGGCCAGAACAGGCAGTTCTCTGCTCTATATGTATTGGGGGGCCTTGGATCAGCTCATGTAAACTGCCAGGTTGGTGGCTCAGTGTCTGAGAGATTTCAGGGGTCTGGGGTAATTGAGACTGCTGGCCTTCCGATGGGGTTGTCCTCCAACCTTTCTCTAATTAAACCACTAGGGTTCCCCAACTTCAGTACAATGGTTGGGTATAAGTATCTGTGTCTGTTTCAGTCAGCTGTTTGTTGGACCTCTCAGAGGACAGCCATATTAGGCTCCTGTCTGTGAACACACCATAGCATCAGTAATAGTGTCAGGCCTTGGAGCCTCCCTTTAATATGGATACCAAGTTGAACCGGTCACTGGACCTCATTTCCCTCAGTCTCTTCTCCATTTTTGTCCCTGCAGTTCTTTTAGACAGGAACAATTCTGGGTCAGAGTTTTTGACTGTGAATCGCAACCCCATCCCTCCACTTGATGCTTTCTCCCCACTATAGGCCATTTCATCTAAGACCCCTCCCTTTGAGTCCTGAGACTCTCACACACTTCTCCCAGTCTCTGGGGTTTCTGGTACTTTCTAGAGGGTCCCCCCTCCTCCTCCCAAGATTGTATATTTCCATTCATTCTGATGGCCCTCAAGGCTTCTTTCCTGTACCCCTCTACCTGATCATATTCCTATTTTTGCCCTCCCTGTCTCCTCTCCCACCCATGTCCCTCCCTTCCTCTGTCTCCCATGATTATTTTCTTCTCCCTCCCAAGTGGGATTGAGGCATCCTCCCTTGGGCCCTTCAGTTTGTTAACCTCCTTGAGTTTTGTGGATTGTATCCTAGGTATTCTGTATTCTTGGCCAATATCCAATTATTAGTGAGTATATACCATGCATGTCCTTTTGGGTCTGAGTTACCTCACTCAGATAATATTTTCCAGTTCCATCCATTTGCCTGCAAAACTCATGTCCTCACACTTAATAGCTGAAGAGTATTGCATTATATAAATGAACCACACTTTCTGTATTCATTCTTCTGTTGTGGGACATCTGGGTTGTTTCCAGCTTCTGGCTATTACAAATAAGGCTGCTATGAACATAGTGGAGCATGGGTGCCTGGGACACGGTGGGGCATCTGAGCCCAAGAGTGGTGTAGCTGGGTCTTCAGGAACATCTATTCCAATTTTCTAAGGAAACTTCAGATTGATTTCCAAAGTAGTTGTATCAGTTTGCAATGCCACTGCAATGGAGCAGTGTTCCTTTTTTTCTACATCTTCAACAACATGTGCTGTCACCTGAGTTTTTGATCTTAGCCCATCTGACTGGTGTGAGGTGGAATCTCAGGGTTATTTTGATTTGCATTTCCCTGATGACTAAGGACTTTGAACATTCCTGTAAGTGTTTCTTAGTCATTCAAGATTCCTCTGTTGTGAAATCTCTGTTTACCTCTATAACCCATTTTTGTATACCCCATTTTGGGGTTTTGGAAGTTAGTCAAATGCACTGAATCTAATAGAAGAGAAAGTGAAAAAGAGCCTAACTGGCATGACTGGGTGTAGAAGGGGTGATGGAGTGGTTCTACACAGAATGCCAATGGCTCAGGCTCTAAGATCAAGATTGATAAATGGGTCCTCATGAAACTGAAAGGGCTTCTTTAAGACAAAAGACAGTCAATAGGACAAATCAGCAACCTACATACTGGGAAAAACTCTTCACTAACTCCACACATCTGAGAGAGGGTTAATATCCAAAATATATAAAGAACTTAAGAAGTGTGTAACTATTTTTATAATACATTAGTAAGTTTTTGGTATTCAGTTAATTATAGTATCATAAGATCAATTGGGAAGTTCTTTCTTTTATCTTCTACTCTCTATTATCTAGTTTGTAAAAAAAGAATCTTTGGAAGAATTTAAATGTGAAAATAGTTGGGTTTGGGGATTTGATGAGCAATTTCTCCAAAGGAACTAAAGAAAACAATTCCATTTATAATAGTACAATGATTACATGAGTGTTTTATAACATTGAAAGTGTCAATGGGAGAAATTAAATGTTGGGCAGCATAAATCAATCCAGAGAGCATTGTGCTAAATAAAATGAGCCAAGTATCAAAAGATAACAATTTCTCATTTAAATGTGGCATCAAAGTGGGGGGTGGTTGGGGAAGAGGAACACCTTCATAAAAGGGGGGGGGGGGCTTATGGATGGAAAACCAGGAAAGGGAATAACATTTGAAATGTAAATTTAAAAAAATCCAAGAAAAAAATCCAGAAAAAAGAAATTAAATAAAAATAAAAATAACAAAAAACAAAACAAAACAAAAAAGCTAACCCACATAAACAGAGAATGGAATATTGGCTGCTTCTGACAGGATTAGGGGTACACAGGAAGGGTTGATGTTGGTCAGAGTTCAGATCTTTAGCTCTGAATTGTACATGTCTTGGTAATCTCACATGTAGTGAGGTGATGAAAGACTCAATAATGCATTGTGTGTTTTAAGTTTACTGAAAGAGTGTGCCTCTGGTGCTCACATCCCCCAAACGGTAATCACATGAAATGATAGAAGTGTTAATTAGCTTTGTCCAGATATCATCTCACAATGTAACAAATCATCACATGAGATACCTTATGCAAACACAATTAATAGATGTTAAATATACCTCAATGGGTCTGTGAGAAAGGCTTTAAAGTAACTCTAAGGCAATCTAACAAGTACAAAAGAAAAAGGTTCTGTTCTGCCATTTTAGAGAAGACAAAACGGGATGGGAGGCAGAGTCTACATTTTGGTACAGTGTCCACTAGTTAGTGCAAATCACGTTCTTTCTATTTGAATTGTCTATAGAAGCAGTCACTGTTTGCACCTTTTCTAAGTTATAAGGGTGTTTTTTGAGGTCCAATTGAAGTACTTAAGGGACTGTTCTGTGATAGATTTTAACATAAACTATATAAACATGCAATACAATTATAAGAATTATCTCCCATATATTTTTAGTCTTTCATCTATTTCATCCCTTGTTTCTTATAAGGGAACTGTAATAAAATACCATCAATTATTTCATATTGTGTGGCACATATGCAATTTTGATGTAGAAAACTTAAAGTTCATGATAGAAAATTAACATACATAGATGTTGATTGCGATATGGCAATATTGACTCACTTCCCACCTTGTACCCCTGGGGGAAGTTCACCCCCACACCTCTCCTCGGTTCCCTCTGTCACTGTAAGTTTTGACTTATAATGTAATTTGACATTGTATGCAGTTTCTCTTTCATTTCCAGTTTCTTGTTCATGTTTTATTTCATTGTTAGAAAGATTTAAAAACTCATATTTACAAGCAGATTAGAGACAATACAGAATAAATGAGTAGGCTACTCCCTGGATTCATTCCTTATCTAGGATTATTGTATAGTCTTCTATGGTGCAAGGCTTCACAAGTATGGCTGCTTTAAAAAATTGTGCTTTTTATATGCTTCCTCTCTTTCACTTTTTCTCACACGTTTACTCTGTGCTTGACATTTCCTCAGTACTCACTTTTCATTCCTGTAGTCTGTCTTGTTCTTATGTATTTATTTCCAAGTCATTCCATGGCTTCATGAATGATGTATGAATTTCTAAACTGTTCCAAACCTCTTCATTCTCTACCTGTGTCAGAACATTACCTCATATGTGATGAATACTTTCCTAGCAAGAAATTGATGCCAACACTGCATTCTTGTTACCTTGGTCACCATTTGATAAACTGCATGTGTGTTTGTACAAGTATGTGCACATACTAAATCATGAGACTATCTTTTTTATTTTTGTTTAGTTTAGTCTTTGCTAATTCACATGTATATGTATGTGTATATGTAATATATATAAATAAATAATTTATATACATTTTTATATATAATACTTATCTAAAATACATTTTATCTATTCATATATAATTATATGATATAAAATCATATATGCATATATAATTTATTTAACCAAAATACTATACTATATGTATACTATATATATTTGATATATATATATGTATAGCAAAATACTATATAAATATATTTGCTGTCACTCTGATTACTCTCACTCTCCTATCTCCCTCCCACTCCTATTCAGCCCTCTATAAGTTTCTTTCTCACATTCATGGCCTTTTGTTTTGTTTTGTGATCCTTGAGTTTAACCAGATTCATCTGTGTGACAATGAACCTTTAAATTCAATATGATTGAGCACAACCCCCTAAAGGGGAAACAGAAGAACAGTGGATCTGGGGGAGAGGGAAGGGGGGTTGAAATGGGATGGATTATATGAAAGAATACAATAACAGTAAAAAGTAGAAGAAAATATTAAAATTTTATTTAATGAAAAATATGATTGAGCCCTATATAGGTTTTATGGTGCCCATTTATCATCTGGAACTTTCAAAGATTTCATCATGTCAAAAATCTAGAGAAAACTTTTGCTTCATACACTTTTGTGATAAAGCCATTCCTCTGAACCAGCCACCCTATTTTGAGACCCTAAAATATAGTTAATCAAGCTACTAGAAAACTTAGATGTGCTTTTCTCTTTCTTTCTCCAGTACTGTCGGCAGAGAGAGGTCTGAGAAGTCGATTACGATCAGTCGTACAGAAACCATACAGAAAGGTGTGGAAGGAGATAGAGTTAAAGAGGGGTACAAAGCATACTTAGAGGAAGAATTCTATAAACCTGTCACCAGGAAGTATTCAGTGTTTCCATTAAATTCTACAAATAACTCACAGTGTTCACATTTTTTCTTTATTCTTTTTATTTTATTAATATATTACCATATATAGTATATCTCTATTTGCATATATATTAAAGGAACCTTTTAATGGAGAACAGAAGAGAGAGAGATGAGGGTATGAATAATAAAAAACAAAATACAATGTATACATGTGTATATTTTATGTGAAATAAAGAATTTGTCTAAGAACAAAAATTAATATCAATAAAAAGATACTCTTATGATTTAGAATGTGAGATATAAATACACCTATATATGCACATATATTCAATTATTATATTCACCATTATCCTCTTCTACCTTCCTACCACTCTTCCAACCATGTTCTTTCCAGCTACTCTCTGTCCTTTATTCATGTCTTTTGGGTTAGACCCATTTTGGCTAAGATCAAGTGAAGTTTTATTTGGGATTGTTTGGATCGTCTTGGAGAGTTGTTATCTTCCAGAGTTTAGATGAGCCTGGAAGTCACCAGTGCCTACATCACTGAAGAAAAGGACAACACGCCCTAGTATACATGGATTGCCAATTGCTCCTCAAGAAAGATCAGGAGCGTATGGGCACTCCATCTTACCCACGATGGAATGTTGAAGGCCCCAGTCTTGTGTAGGCTCTGGGTAAGCAACCACAGCTACTGTGTGTTCGTGACTGCAGCTGCCATATCATGTCTGAATGGCACTGTACCATAGTAGTCCTTCTGATCCTCCAGTTCTTACAATCTTCCTACCTTCTCTTTGTGATGTTCTCTTGGTCTCGTAGGATTCTACCTAGGATTGAACACTCCAGAGTCGTGTGTGTGTGTGTGTGTGTGTGTGTGTGTGTGTGTGTGTGTGTGTGTATTTTCCTACATAAAGATACAAACTGTGCTGGTGCTACCTTGAATGGCTTATAAGATGTGAAAACTAGGAGATTTTAATTATTTAGAAAAAAATTTTTAGGACTGGGAATGGTTGCCAAGGGAAAGAGTCCATGTGGCCTCAGATAAACGGCCTATTACCATAACTGTAATTCCTTTTCTTTTTATTCTTTTACCAATTGTAATGATCTCTCCTTTCAAAATTTCATTTTGATGATACATCTTAGTGATTTGTGCATTTAATGAGGCAGAAAAACCTGGAACTACCTTCAATGTAACTGAAACAGAAGTAACTTATAAATGAGAGCTCAGGAGGAACTGGAAGCTGTTTCCAGATTGCGAGGAGGCAACATGAGGGACTTATGTTCAAGGAAATGTCAAATTATTTTATCTGTAGGCTTTGTTTTGCAGCTATGATGTGATTTCACAGGGTGCCATATCTCATGCGAGAAAAGTGAGTAACAAAACAAACCTACTGAAACAAAGTACAGTTCCTCCTTGGGGCCTTCCTTCTACCAACAATATAACATTAAGAATGCAAACATTAAGCCTGCTCTTTCCTTGTAGGGATAATATGTTGAGTATGTAAATTGCAACAAATATAAAATGTACATATTGATTCTACTATATATTGTGGTTACAGATACATGTGCAAAATGCCAATTCAGTCACACCTTTGATGTCCTGGCTTAGTATATTTAATTAAATCCTGTTTGTCTGGGGTTAGAAGTGTGAGTCTTTATCCCAGCCATGGTCAGCCAGTCCTCAAAACCCCTGTCTTCAGATCCTCACTGAGTGCTATCTTTCTATCATACCAGTTCTCTTCCCCTATTTCAAAAGTATGTTCGGCACCTAGGTGACAGGGTCTTCTCAAAAGCCAGCACTTCTGTCAGCAAGGTCTTCTTCCCCTTCTCTTTACTCTTTGAATTCTTCTCATCCACTGAGGTCATTTTCTTAAGGAAACAGTTCTTCTCCTTCGTTAAGCCAACCACCCATTGATTTATAGGATTGATTTCATGTTACCACCCCCTTCTCCTTATACCCCACACTCCGGTTTTCTTTATCAGTTCATCCTGAGGACCTGGCAACTTTTTTAGTTCATGACAAATATTTAACATGTGACTAATAAGGAAGAAAATATTAGTGGAAGAGTAAGAAGATGAAAAAAATAAAGTAAGGAAAGGGGGAAAGAAGGTAAAACTGAAGAGTTTGGAAATAGACATTAATTAAAATCAATGGTTTGAGTATGCCAAGACGGTCTACTAACACAGTAAAACCTAGTCATTAGTGTTATTAAGGCCATTTGATCCTTCTTTTTGTACCTTTTTTTATTCGTTTGTTTGTATATTTGTTTATTCATTTATAATTGGCATTTTAAAAACAAGCTTAATTCAGTTAAAGCATAAGCTAGTTCCCTTGCCAACAAATTCCATGGGAAAACACATGAGGAAAGATACTACATGTACTTGTTATGTTCCTTGTCCATCAGCAAGGTCTTAATGACTCTGTCTCTGTCTCTTTTTGTCTACCTCTGCCTACCCCCTCTCTCCGTCTCTCTCTCTCTCTCTCTCTCTCTCTCTCTCTCTCTCTCTCTCTCTGGTGTGTGTGTGTGTGTGTGTGTGTGTGTGTGTGTGTGTGTGTGTGTGTATGATGTATTTATCCTTTTGTGTGTTTGTGCACATGAGTAGATGCATTGCACTAATGTGTATCTGGAAGCCAGAGGTCAATGCTAAGTGCCTTCCTCTGTCACTTGGTCCACCATACACAGAGTTCATCTCTTCAGCTAGGTTGGTTGATCAATGTGTTTCATAGATCCCTCTAGCACTGAGGTTAAAGATTATGACACATGGCTTTTTAATGTGAATGCTGCAAACCCAGACTCTAGTCCTCGGGCTTGTGTAGCAAGCACTTTCCTGAATGAGAATTCTCCTAATGCAAGTGTTCTATAACACTGCTACAGATTACTAGGATGTAGTTCTCAGAAACTGTAAGGAAAGCTTTTTGCTAACTAAGCTAACACTGTTTGCACATAGCCAGTTTTAATGTACATTTTGCTGTATATATGACTAGGGAAAGATGTCCATATGCACAGAAATAATGTTGACTTTCATGTATTCTTTTCCAATGACTAGCATTTTAAAGTAATCTAGAGGAAACTGTCATAATTTAAAAAAATGGGAATAATGCATAAAGTTCTTTTTCAAAATGTAAACCATCTACACCAGCATTCTCTTCTGGTCCTTCAGGGCCAGCTCTATTTGTTAAGCTGCCATAAACTCACCAGTAGCTGCCAACACAGACTAAGAGAATTTAATCCCTTCACTAGAATGATGGATTAATGAAAGAGGCTACATTTTAGGTCTGATTTTTAGTTCTTATAAAGCTCTCCAGCCTGGGATCTTTGTATCTCCAAGGAATACATAGATCTCCATGACTTATGACTGCTTCTTGGGCCAGATGCTACTGAATCCGAAGGCTAACATCTCTGTAGCAATCTTTGTTCTTCTTATTGGGTTTTTGTTGTCACAATGCTTTTATTTCCAAATGGCACAGTTTTAAACCTCTGAGCCCCTGACCCTCTAACCCTAACCAGGCACCTAACCCCTCTGTGAGCTCTACTGGGGATTACTTTCTACACCTAAGGGATTCTGAGCTTCAGCATCTAGGATGGATCTAGTCAAGCGGGGACTTCAGAATTTTGCTTTTAAACAAAGAGAGGTTTTTTGTTTTTTGTTTTTGTTTTTTTTTTGTTTTTTGCTTTTTAAATATTGTTAACAGAGACATGCTCTAGTCACCTCCACACATTTCATAAGAGTCAGCTTTGCCCACAACCTCAAAGTTTATATTTGAAGTTTGTTACAACAGAGCTTTTCTTAAAAACTGTGTGGTCAACCTGTGTTTTAGAATTATCTTCACCTCACACCAGTGAGAATGGCTAAGATCAAAAACTCAGGGGACAGCAAATGCTGGCGAGGATGTGGAGAAAGAGGAACACTCCTCCATTGTTGGTGGGATTGCAGACTGGTACAACCATTCTGGAAATCAGTCTGGAGGTTCCTCAGAAAATTGGACATTGAACTACCTGAGGACCAGCTATACCTCTCTTGGGCATATACCCAAAAGATGACCCAACATATAACAAAGACACATGCTCCACTATGTTCATCGCAGCCTTATTTATAATAGCCAGAAGCTGGAAAGAACCCAGATGCCCTTCAACAGAGGAATGGATACAGAAAATGTGGTACATCTACACAATGGAATATTACTCAGCTATCAAAAACAATGACTTTATGAAATTCATAGGCAAATGGATGGAACTGGAAAATATCATCCTGAGTGAGGTAACCCAATCACAGAAAAACACACATGGTATGCACTCAGTGATAAGTGTATATTAGCCCAAATACTCGAATTAGCCTAAATGCACAGAACACATGAAACTCAAGAAGGATGACCAAAGTGTGAATGCTTCACTCCTTCTTTAAAAAGGGAACAAGAATACCCCTGGGAGGGAATAGGGAGGCCAAGTTTGGAGCAGAGGCTGAAGAAATGCCCATTCAGAGCCTGCTCTACATGTGGCCCATACATGTACAGCCACCAAACTAGATAAGATGGATGAAGCAAAGAAGTGCAGGCTGACAGGAACCAGATGTAGATCTCTCCTGAGAGACACAGCCAGAATATGGCAAATATATAGGCGAATGCCAGCAGCAAACCACTGAACTGAGAACGGAACCCCCATTGAAGGATTCAGAGAAAGGACTGGTAGAGCTTGAAGGGACTTGAGACCCCATATGAACAACAATGCCAACCAACCAGAGCTTTCAGGGACTAAGCCACTACCCAAAGACTATACATGGACTGACCCTGGGCTCCCACTGCATAGGTAGCAATAAATAGCCTAGTAAGAGCACTAGTGGAAGGGGAAGCCCTTGGTCCTGCCAAGACTAAACCCCCAGTGAACGTGATTGTTGGGGGGAAGGTGGTAATGGGGGGAAGATGGAGAGGGGAACACCCATATAGAAGGGGAGGGGGAGAGGTTAGGGGGATGTTGCCCTGGAGATCGGGAAGGGGAATAACAGTTGAAATGTAGGTAAGAAATACCCAATTTAATAAAGATGGAGAAAAAATGAACCACATATTATTAGACAAAAATAATAACCCATGTCAATAGATGTCAGATTATGACCTTTAAGTGATTGTTCAAAGGAAGAAGATTAGGCTACAGGATTTCCATTTAATTTCAGAAATGCATGAGCTGAGCATTTAGAAGGATTTTACTCATACAAGGAGTATGGTCCCTTATTCAATGAAGTGAGTTCCTTTCTGGACTTAACAACATGCTGAAGCTCTCTATTTTTTTTTTTGAGTTGGGTATTTTTTATTTGCATTTCGAGAGTTATTCCCTTTCCCGGTTTCCCAGAAATAAGCCCCCTATCACACCCCCTCCCCTTCTTCTATAAGGTTATTTTCCTCCCCATAAACTACCCCTTCCCACTTTCTGAGACATTCCCCTTCACTGCGGAGTCCAGTCTTGGTAGTACGAAGGGTTCTTCCATTTGTGCCCAACAAGACTATCCTTTGCTCCATATGCAGTTGGAGCCATGGGTCAGTCCATGTGTAGTCTTTGGGTAGTAGTTTAGTTCCTGGGAGCTCTGGTTGGTTGGTATTGTTATTCTTATGGGGTAGCAATCCCTTTAGTTCCTTCCATCCTTTCTCTAATTTCTCCAACGGGGACCCCTGTTCTCAGTTCAATGGTTTGCTGCTAGCATTCGCCTCTGTGTTTTTCAGGTTCTGGCTGTGCCTCTCAGGGGACAGCTGTATCAGGCTCCTGTCAGCATGCATTCCTTGACTTCATCAATTTTATCTAGTTTTGGTGGCTGTATACAAATGGTCTGTATACCAAGGTGGGGTAGGCTCTGAATGGCCATTCCTTCGCTTCCTGCTTCAAACTTGTTTGCCCTTTTAAGAAGGAGTGAAGCATCCCCACTTTGGTGGTCCTTCGTCTGAGCTTCATGTGGTAGTAGTATGCTCCTACTGGAGCATTTGGTGTTTACTCAAAAAAAAAAAAAAAAGAATTATCTTAACATTCCCAGGATCCTAGATAAGAGCTCACCTAGCATTTGTTAGCCCCTTCTTAGTATTCTAGGAATTTGATATACAGAGTTGTCTTGGTAAGATATATACATATATCTATAAACTGTGTATACACACACATATATGTATGTATGTGACCTAAGGAGACATTAAGATTAGGCACACCCTGACCTTACTAAACAGAGATGCCTGTGCATACACATTCATTCATTTGTGTAAGTATGTTGTTTTTCCATTTATGGAGCCAAATGCCCCCAAACTGCACATATGTTATATTGGCTAGCTTTGTGTGTTAACTTGACACAGGCTAAAGTCATCAGAGAAGAGACTCAGTTAAGGAAATGTCTTCCTGAGATCTGGATGTGAGGCATTTTTTTTTCAACTAGTGATCAATGCAGGAAGACACTACCCACTGTGGCTGCTACCATCCCTGAGTTGGTAGTCCCGGTTTCCATAAGAACGCAGGCTGAGCAAACCATGAGAAGCAAGTCTGTAAGCAGAACCCTTCTATGGCTTCTGCATCAGCTCTTGACTCTAGGATCCTGTCCTCTTTGAGTTCCTTTCCTGACTTCCTTCAATCATGAACAGCATACGGTAGTGTAAGCCAAATAAACCCTTCTCTTCCTAACTTGCTCTTTGGCCGTGGTGTTTCATTACACCAATAGAAAATTTCTATTCCTCTTCTATTTCTTACGGTAACTAAAATAGGTGCCTTAGGAAATCTTTGTATCATTTCACCCTTGCAGTTCTTAGAGGAGGTATCGCTTTTACAAATACTAGGATCCACATACAAATAGTAGGATCCACAAAAATTGCATCCCAAGCTCAGAACAAGAGCACATATGTGCTGAAAGAAGTTTGGAGATTTGTGCAAAATCAGCTTCAAGCCTAGGTTTTATCTTTCTATCTGCATTTCTTTGAGAAAATTACCAAGCTCCCAAGCCCGTGGAAGTCTTGTTTTTTTTTCTATCTGTAAAGAGAGATAGTAATTGTACAAACACAATACACGGTGACTCTGAAACTTTTAAAAGCCAACAAAATAAATCCCTTCACATCACCTGGCACACAGACAAGACTGAGTTAAGGTGATCTTCATATGATCATCCAAGTTATAGAACAGTTAGCAAATATAGCTGTATTCAAGTCATAAGAAGCAAAAGATGAGATTCTTGTCCCTCCTGAGCTCAATCCTTAACCGTGGTATTGGGAAACAAATAGAATCAAGATATTATGATTGCAAGATGCAGTTTAGCACCAGGGATACTCAAGGAGGCCAATGGTGTAAAACCATTAATTTCAGAGACTTCCGTGGATGGGAATGCTCAGTCTGGATCTTGAAAACTAAGTAAATATCAACAAGGTAGTGTTGTTGTAAGAAGTAGAAGCATATTGTCACAGAATCAATAGAGCATCAAGTCATTTGTAACTATGATTTGAAGAAATGCAAATAATTGTCAAGAAATGTAAAAATTGGGGTTGGGGATTTAGGTCAGTGGTAGAACACTTACCCAGCAAGAACAAGGCCCTGGGTTCGGTCCTCAGCTCGAAAAAAGAAAAAAGAAAAATAAATAACAAGAAATGTAAAAATTAATAAAATCAGCAGAATGGGATCTGGGAGCATGTTCACACTGATATTAATTTCACGATTTTAATACATGAGTATTAGTTATCTTTCTCACCGACCATTCAGTAGCATAAATTATCTCGTTCAATATTGCATCTTGGGTCAAAATAAGTGTTTAGATCCTACAAGGAATAAAAAAATGAATAAATACATTTCGTTTACTAGAAACTTCCCTTTGCAATGTGGAAGCACTGACTGAGGAAGTTAACACACTGACATAAGGACTCATGGGAGGGCTGATACTGAATTCTGAATTCCTCCTCTTGAGGACCTCATGGGACCACTTCCACCTCAAGAAAGAACTGTCTTTGGATTGTACCAGAAAAGAGTACAGGGGCCAAAAAGCTCTGCACATATAACTCATTGGAAATTTCTGGCTAGGGAAAACGAGGACTGTCATTCACTTCCTTCCTCGGATAACTTGGTGCCTGAGGGTTGAAGTACAGAAACACATGAAGAATAAAGTATGTAAATTCTTAGCAGCTAACTAGGAAAATACAATGTATTTTTTTGGAAATAGCCTTTTTCTCTATCTTATAGAAATGCTAACACCTATCATGTTACAAATTTATGGGAAGAATATTACAATGATAATATCGGGAACGAGAGGCATAGCTATTTTGCTACCAGCTTTCGAGAGCACGGTGAGGTTGCAAGTATCAACCCATCCTCACTACCCCAAAGGCAGAGCATTAAAATGGTCTAAAATAGTCCCAAATGCATTTCAAACACTTCTGAGTAGAAAGGAGACTTGTCGTGCCAAAGTTGTAACTGCGCTCATTATAAAGCTCCTTGGATTCACTGAAAAGGCCTAGCATCAAAAGCCAGTTGGGTTAACCCTCATAATGGCCTCTAGACTGGTTCTCTAGTGTATTTTTCTTGAGATGAGTAAAGATTATATGAAAGTAGAATTCACATGTGAGAATGGGAGTGGATACTCTTTACTCTAGAATTTGACCAACATGCTAAAAATAATACTTCTAATTCTGACTTCCTCGTTGGGACAAAGCCAACATATCCAAAGTGAGAGCTTTTCTTCTTGTTTTGCTACGATTTCTTACTTTTCATAGGTTCAATCCTTTGAATTTAGAACTGTTTTCTTTGACTTCTTGGTATGCCAGAGTGATCATTTACATTCACCAAGAACAACTTTTGCTCCACAGTTTGAAATATAGAGTGTTCCAAAAGGCTCAGGGTGGCACAATCCCTGGCTATTTGGAGATCTCTAGCCTTCACCATTTCAGGAAATACTATCTCCTCTAAAAAGCTGAAAAGAAAGTTGGACTTAGCCACTTGGATTTAGAGGTAGAAATAAGATAACATGAAAATAAAAAAGATAATGATTGTTACAGACACAAGTTAAGGAAGATCAGCAGAGTTACCTTGATGGCTTAGACTGGAAAGAAATTGCATCCCAAGCTCAGAACAAGAGCACATACATGCTGAAAGAAGTTTGGAGAGAAAAGAAACAGGGGTCAATGTTAATTGGTTGTTTCTGAACTTTAGTCACTGGGTAGTGACTTTTCATCATTAATTTTCAAAGTTACAATGGGAAGGCATGGGCACCCTTTAAAACCTTTAGGAAACTGACAGTTAATGCTTCATAAATAATCCTTAGCACCATGAATGTAGGATGCTGTACCTAAAATTCCTTTAAAAAAATGATGGCATCATCCAATGTTTCCAAAGCAGAGGCAGCTTGGCATGTTAATCAAGAATCTTGAACTCAGAAGAAAATGGAAGTCCTTACTCATTTCGGTTGTGATTGAGAAATTGCCCAATCTCACTAATTCTCAGTTCAGTCACCAATAAAATTGCAACAGACAAACCTAACTTATTTTTCTGTTTACCATATATTTTTGAAGCAGAAAGCACAATTATAGGCAGGCACTAGTGACAAACGAACAAACAAAAAAACAAACAAAAACGAACAAGAGCCTTCGTGGAGCCTCCCTTCTTACGTGCTATGTCAGCTAAATTGATTGAATTAAAAAAAAAAGTTAGCAAGTGTCCTTGTGACACAGTGGAGTTCCTTTTGAGTATGCTCCCAAGAGTGGTATAGTTGGGTTTTGAGGTAGAGCTAGTGCTCGTTTTTAGAGAAACTGTCAAATTGATTTCCAAAGTGGTAGCACAAGTTTGCACTCCCAGCAGAGATGGCAGAATGTTCCCTTTACTCCACATCCTTGTCATTCAGATGGGTGTAAGAATCTCAGAGTTGTTTTGATTTGCATTTTCCTGATGACTAAGGATGTTAAACTCTGTGTGTGTGTGGGGGGGGGTTCTCAGTTGTTAGAAATTCTTCTGTTGAGAATTTTCATTTAGCTCTGTATCCATTTTTTAAATTGGGTTATTTGGTCTTAAATTTGGTGTGTTGGTGCCTAATTTCTTCATATATTTTGGATCAGTTGTCTGTCATATGTAGGGTTGGTGAAAATCTTTTCCAATTTTGTGGAGTGCTGTTTTGTCGTTTTGTTGGTATTCTTTGCCTTACTGAAGACTTTCTGTTCCATGAGGTCCCATTCATTAATTGTTGATTTTAGTGACTGAACTGTTGGTATTCTGGACAGGAAGTTGTCTCCTGTGTCAGTGCATTCAAGGATATTTCCCTTTCTTTACCAGGTTTAGTGTATCCTGAAGATATATTTTTCAATTTCTTTCTGCAGAAACTTGAAGTTCTTGTCATACAGGTATTTACTTGCTTGGTTAGTTATACCAAGGTATTTTATATTATTTATGGCTATTGTGAAGGATATTGTTTCCCTAATTTCTTTCTCAGTCTGTTTATCATTTATATAAAGGAGGACTACTGATTATTTTAAATTTTGTATCCACCCACTTTGCTGAAGATGTTTAGCAGCTAAAGGAGTTCCTTCATAGAATCTTTGAGGTCACTTTTGTATACTGTCATATTATCTGCTAATAGAGATACTTCGACTTCTTCCTTTCCTGTTTGTATCCCCCTGAACTCCTTTAGCTGTCATATTGCTCTAGCTAAAGCTTCAAGTACAATATTTAATAGATACGGAGAGAGTGGACAGCCTTGTCTTGTTCTTGATTTTTGTGGGATTGTTTTAAGTTTCTCTCCATTTAATTTGATCTTGGCTATAGGTTTGCAATATATATTACATCTATTGTGTTTTTGTGTGTGCTTGTATCACTGATCTCTCCAAGACTTTTATCATGAAGGGGTGTTGGATTTTGTCAAAGGCTTTATCTGCATCTAATTTTGTTCATAACATTTTATTCCTAATAGCCAGAAGCTGAAAACAACCTAGATGTCCCTCATCTGAAGAATGGATAAAGAAAATGTGATACATTTACACAGTGGCATATTACACAGCCACTAAAAATAATGACATTTTGAAATTTGTAGGCAAATGGATGGAACTAGGAAAGATCATTCTAAGTGGGGTAACTTAGATGGAGAAAGACAAATATGGCGAGTACTCATTTACCAGTGTATATTTGCCATAAAGTACGGGATAGACATGCTATAAATTACAGACTCAAAGAAACTAAGAAACAAGTAGGGGCCAAGGAGTGATACTTCAATCTCACTATAAATGGATAATTGAATAGAGATTGGACATGATGGAATGAGGGGATTGGTTGAGGAGCATACTAGAGATGAGAACAAGAGGGATGAGTTGGATGGAGAACAAAGGGAGAGAGTACTAGAAGAGACAATTTTATGGTGGGAGAAGTTATTTCTTGAATAAGCTAGAAACCTAGGACAATAGAGATTCCTAGAAATCTGTGAGGGTGTCCTAGCTATGACTCTTAGCAATGATGGATATGGAACCTCTACCAGCCATCTCTTGTAACCAGGCAAGACTTTCAGTGGAGGAATGGGGACACCAACCCAGCTACAAAATCTTAGACCAACAATTTATCCTAACTACAAGATGCGCAGGGGTAAAAGATGTAGCAGAATTTGAGGGAAGGGCTAACCAACAACTGGCCAGGTTTGAGACCCATGTCATGCTAGGGAGCACACCTCTGAAACTATTAGTGATATTCTGCTATACTTGCAGACAGAAACCTAACATGACTATCCTCTGAGAGGCTTCACCCAGCAGCTGGTGAAACTTTATGCAGAGACCTACTGTCAAACACTGAATGAAGCCTGGGGAATCTCATGCAAGAAGGGGAGAAAGGATTAAAGGAGCCAGAAGCATCAAGTACACTGCAAGAAAACCTACAGAAGTAACTTATCTAATCCCATAGGAGCTCACAGAGACAGAACTGCAAACTAGAGAGCATGAATGGATCAGACTTAACTCTCCACATATGTAGCAGTTGTGCAGCTGGGTCTTCATGTTGAACTCCTGAAGTGAGAGCAGGGGTTGTCTCTGACTCTGTTGCTTCCCTTTGGATCCCTTTCCCCTAACTGGGTTGCCTTGTCTAGCCTCAACAGAAGGTGCACCTTGATATATCAAAGCTGACTGATATTCAAGGGAAGCTTGCCCTCTTCTGAGAAGAAGGGAAGGAAAGGTAGATGGGGGAGGGAGGTCAAAGGTAGGGACTAGGAGGAGAGGAGGGAGGGGAAGCTGCCATTGGAATATAAAGTAAATACATAACTTAATAAAATAATTAGCACTATCTGGCACATCTGGACTGTGTTGTTTCCGTTGTTGCTCTGGCATCAGTGTCCTTGCATGACACATCTCACATCTTGGGTGTTGTGCTGTTTCTCTGGAGTCTGCACCTCTGTCCTGGCACACTTACAATATGTTTTTTTGCTCTCATTCTGGCATCTGTCTTCCTGCCAACTATTTCTGTGTTTTCTCCACAATGTGGTAATATCTTCAAAATATTACTCTCCCTTGACACTCGTTGCATACATTTAAAAGGGCTTCCCTTCCCATTTTTAAAAATCAATGTCACAAAAGCAGCCTCCCCACCACAGTTGCCTCACAATATCCTGACCTGTCTCTTCCCATGTAATACCAACTTTTACTCTGAGTATAAGCATTTCTGTGGTGCCCCCACCTGCAGCACAAATACACTTCCCCATCGCTTCAGATTGTTCCTCTGGGTTTTTTTTTTAATTTCTTTTTTTTTATTAACTTGAGTATTTCTTATATACATTTCGAGTGTTATTCCCTTTCCCAGTTTCCAGGCAAACATCCCCCTAATCCCTCCCCCTCCCCTTCTTTATGGGTGTTTCCCTCCCCATCCTCCCCCTATTGCCGCCCTCCCCCCAACAATCTAGTTCACTGGGGGTTCAGTCTTAGCAGGACCCAGGGCTTCCCCTTCCACTGGTGATATTACTAGGATATTCATTGCTACCTATGAGGTCAGAGTCCAGGGTCAGTCCATGTATAGTCTTTAGGTAGTGGCTTAGTCCCTGGAAGCTCTGGTTGCTTGGCATTGTTGTACATATGGGGTCTCGAGCCCCTTCAAGCTCTTCCAGTTCTTTCTCTGATTCCTTCAACAGGGGTCCTATTCTCAGTTCCGTGGTTTGCTGCTGGCATTCGCCTCTGTATTTGCTGTATTCTGGCTGTGTCTCTCAGGAGAGATCTACATCCGGCTCCTGTCGGCCTGCACTTCTTTGCTTCATCCATCTTGTCTAATTGGGTGGCTGTATATGTATGGGCCACATGTGGGGCAGGCTCTGAATGGGTGTTCCTTCTGCCTCTGTTTTAATCTTTGCCTCTCCCTTCCCTGCCAAGGGTATTCTTGTTCCCCTTTTAAAGAAGGAGTGAAGCATTTACATTTTGATCATCCGTCTTGAGTTTCATTTGTTCTAGGCATCTAGGGTAATTCAAGCATTTGGGCTAATAGCCACTTCTCAATGAGTGCATACCATGTGTGTCTTTCTGTGATTGGGTTAGCTCACTCAGGATGATAGTTCCTCTGGTTTTTATTCCAGGAACCCAGAGCCTGCCATCTTCCCATATTTTAACTTCACATTCACTCTTGGCAACTAATTGTTTTCGCTCTGAGCACTTGACCACCTCTCAGTTCTCAAGACTCCCACTCTCAATGCTTGGTATCAAGACAAGGTCATGTGGCTGCAATCTGTCTTTTCTTTCTGTGACTCAACTAAATCTGCCCTTGCTATGGCTGCACATGTCTGCTCTCCATCCCGATTGCTAAATCCCATGTACACTTCACAGTTCTTGTACGTGCCTCTTTATCAACATTTCCTACTGAGAATACTCTTAGCTTTTCTAATTACATGTTATCCAACTCCGGTCATGAACAAACTCATTTGGAAACTTCATACACAATCTGTCTTAAAAATTGAGGTTGTTTAAAGGTGTGTGTGTGTGTGTGTGTGTGTGTGTGTGTGTGTGTGTGTGTGTATTGTGTATCCTTTTGTCTCTCTTAATCTCCCTCCCTCTCTTTCTACCACATTTACTCTAGGTCTGTCCTTGTCCTCCTTAATTATCTCTAGCATTCTTTTTGTCATCCCACAGGTATTTCAACTGTAATCTTTTCTAAAATAAATTTGTTTCTTCTTAAGCATTCACCTGGAGTCCAACAAATATTCTCCTCCATTGTTTAATATTTTTCATCTAATGCTCATTTCAGGAACCTAGGTCTTGGCATCTTTCTGTTTCTTGATTTCACATTTAATCTCGTCCACAGATGCTTTTTCAGTCTTACCTCTTAACCACATCTCACATCTGTTTACTTCTCAGTGCCTCCACTCTTATCACCCAAGTTGAAGGAACCATCAACCACCAACCTCCCAAGATTTATCTTTTTCCAACCATTCTACATAAAAACACATGATACTTTCCAAGATGTGACTTTTTCATGTGTCTACCTAATGATTGAAACCTACTTCATGTCTAGATAGTATGGCAGCACACCCATATAATCCAGCACTCAGAGAGTGGAGACAGGAAGCTGGGGAGTTCTAGGGCCGTGCCTGTTATACCACGAGTTACAGAATATCAAAGGATGCACATTGTCTGAATCGTCCACAGCCAAAAGAAAGAAAAGGAAAAATTCTTGTCCTTCCTTAGAACCAAACCTTTAGATAGAATTTGTAAACCCCTAAACAACCTTGCTTGCCATTTATTTAAGTCAAAACAGTGTATTTGTATAAAAAATGGTATAAAAAATGTTTTAAGTTTTAGCCTTTAATCTTTTAAAATATTTAAATAATAATATTGTGCTATTTTATTAGTCATATTGGAAATATTTTCAGAGCTAGACGTTTACCAAGGGGGTTGCTGCCCATAAATTGAGAATTCTGATAAATGGTGATTAAAAGTTCTGCTGGGCATGGTAGTCTGGGCTAACATCTGTGGTATCCTAGAGCCTGAAGCCCATGTGTCCATGATCTTCTGGGTTCTAGACTTCTCGCTGAGAAATCAGGTGTAATTCCAATATCTTTATTGGAATCTCCTTCTTTAGGTTAGGAATTTTTTCTTCTATGATTTTGTTGAAAACATTTTCTATGCCTCTGAACTCTGTTTTTTCTCCTTCTCCTATCTTTATTATTCTTAGGTTTGGACTTTTTATGGCATCCCGGATTTACTAAATGTTTTTTGTCAGGGTATTTTGGGTTTAACATTTTTTTGACCCACGTGATCATTTCTTCTACTGTATCTTCAATGCCTGAGATCCTCTTTTCTATCTCTTATATTCTGTTGGAAAAGCTTGCCTCTGTAGTTTCTGTTTGAATTCCTAATTTTTTATTATGTACTGAGATTACAATTTTTCATTTCTAGAATTCTCTCAGTTTGTGTTTTTTATTCATTTTCAGGTTGTGGACAGTTTTATTCATTTCCCTACACTGTTTGTGTTTTACTGGATTTCTTTTAAGGATTTATTAATTTCCTCTTTAAGAATCCCTTTCATCGGGCTGGAGAGATGGCTCAGCGGTTAAGAGCACCCGACTGCTCTTCCAGAGGTCATGAGTTCAATTCCCAGCAACCACATGGTGGCTCACAACCATCTGTAAAGAGATCCGATGCCCTCTTCTGGTGTGTCTGAAGACAGCTACAGTGTACTTATATATAATAAATAAATAAATCTTTAAAAAAAAAAAAGAATCCCTTTCATCATCATACAGGAAATTTTAAGATCTTTTTCTGCTTCTGTTATGTTGACATTCTCAGGGCCTGATGGGGTAGGATGGCTGGGTACTGACAGAGACCCATTGTCCTGGTTGTTATTGATTGTATTTGGTGTTGGCAAGTAGGCATCTGGGATTGGGTTAATTATATGCCTAATTGCTGATTTCTGGATTTGTGGACACTGGGTGGGTGTTTTGCTCCTGTATCTTCTCTGAATTTTCAGAGCGTGATGCCTGAGTGTTGTCTAGTAGGACTTTTTTTTTTTAATCTAACAGTTATATCTGCTCAGGGATCTTCGTAAAATTTATTTCTGAGTATTGGAAGCTACACTTAGGAATGAGGATAAGCTAGGGGTCTGAGGAGGTCCATAGGAAGGTGGAAAAAAGAGGGTTCAGCAAGGGTATTCTTACGCTCTCCCTTAGAATGGGGGGAGTCAGTGAAGAGGGGTCACCCTAGATGGTCTGGTCTAGTGCTGGGGGTGAGACTAGGAGTTTGGATCTATAGAAACAGAGGGGAAAGTCTAAGAACAACCTACATGCTTCCTACCTGCTTTCCTGTCAGACGTGATCTGTTGTGGGAGTATGTGTGGTGGGGTCCAGCTGTGGTTCCATGTCCTCCACTTCTTTCCTCTCAGGATGTCTGCGGCACACGGGGTTGGAAGGGGGAAGCGGAGTCCAGAATGGGTAAGGTTCTTCAGCATCCTCCAGGACATGGTGGGAGGCAGGGAGCCGAGAAGAAGTTCTCAGAGGACTTTGGTGTTACAGCTCTTTTAGACCATGGCCTTCTCTAACACTTTTCAATGAAACAGTTCTCTTAGGGGATCTTAATCTGTGTGCATACCTTTATTTGGGGTGGGCCTATATGCATACACTTTATTCAGGGTAAAACAGAGATATATATGGACTTAGAGAGTGGGAAGGAGTTTTCATGGTAAATTAAAATCATTAGATAGAGTTTAAAGTTCTGTGAATGCCTCATTTGTATGGAGAGGCATTCCAGGAATCCCAGATACTTGCTGGACCAGTTCTTGCTGGCTGGCAGGAGGCGAAAGTTTGTAGGAATGCCAAGGTCTACTCAACTTTACCTAGGTAGAGGGTGTGAGGAGTCGGAATTCACAGAAAAATTCAGAGACAAATTCAGAGTCAGAAACCCTGGTGGTAAAGAGGATCCTCCATTTTGTGCTGAGCTCTGAGGAGTTATCCAATCATGGTAGAGCCTGACTTAATTTGCAGGGTTTCCCCACAGTCTGTGGGTTCATGAGGATTGCCAGCTGGAGTTGGCAGCAGTGACAAAGTTAAAAAAAAAAAAGCTAGGGATCCGCAGGAGATGTGGGCAGAGCAGGAAGGAAGGCTGCAGTGGGTATTCTGGGAAAGAGCTGAGGATGAGTGGATGAGCCTTGGGTATTGGATCTGGGGGACAGAGGGAAAAGGGAAGTCTGTAGGCAGCCTATCTGGTTTTCTGGAAAGCATGGCCTCTGGGGGGGACAAGGGGTTCCTGATGGGGATGGGAGCTGAGATATTGTGACCAGCGTTGGAGAGATTAGAAGAGAACGATCTGTGGGATCCACCGAAGAGAGGAACAAGGAGCCAGAAAAGACTGCCAAGTGAACTGTGCTGCAGACCTGGGATGAGACTGGAGGACTAAATTTGGAAGGAAGGAGGGAGGGAGTGACTAAGGTCTTCAGGGGGCTTACCTGTTTGCCTGCCCCCACCCCTCGCCGCTCAGCTGGTGTGTTCCTAGTTAATTGTCTCCTGGTGTTGGAGACTGGGAAACTGGAATGAATTGAGAGAAAAAAGGTTGGAGGCGAAGATATTTGTGATCCATGGGGCATGGGGTCAGAGATAAAGGGGAGACTGAAGCAGATTTTCTACTACAGAGATGCGGCTGAGGCTGGGGATTGGATCTTTCGGGGAAAGGAGAGGTGTGGATCTGCTTTCAACCTATAGCAGGAGGTGTTCATTGGGGTTTCTGGATGGGACTGAGAAATGAGTGGGCCCAGGTTGGTTAGGTGATCTGTGGTAGCCACAGGAGATGGGAGGAAGGGACGAAGAAGGCTGATTTGCTGCTGGTGTTCTGCTACAGAGCTGGGAATGAGACTGAGGTTTTGGATCTGTGGCAACAGAGGAATAAAAAGAGAGATGATCTGTAGGCAGTCTACCTGGTTATCTGTCAACCTTTCATCTTAAATATTCTTAAATCCACAGAAGACTAACCACATGGGCATGCATGTTCATTTATATGTATATATGAACATATACATAAAAGCCACAAAAACCATTCTAGAACTTTTAAAGATATTTAAACATCTGTCATTATTTTTAACTTTTAACATGTGCTTGAATGAAGACTCAAAAACCCTCATAAGCAAAGATATTCCTAAGGACCACATCAGGCCTCGATGAAGCAGAGAATATTAAAGACTTTCTGCTCCTTTTTCTTTTCCTCTTCTTACTACTGCTTTGTTCACAGAAACCGTGTTTCACATCAGGAGATGAATGAGTCCTCCAGAAGTTATTACAGAGATGGTCTATGTTCTCCTTTTGTAATATATAGATCAGTGCAGCGGAAGGAGTACCCTTTGCATCTTCACCAATAGAATCTTGATAAAGTAGCAATATCAACTAAAACAAGCATGAGGAAAAGCTTCTCTGCATTTATGTTGTTAGGTTTAAAGGTGACCTAAATGTCTAATGAGTCACCTATTAATTTCCTGTTACATATCATTACTCTGTCTGTCTCCACAGCAAATACTATAGCAGCTGGCTTCTTAGATGGCAATCTCTGACTTTTGAAACTATTTGGAAGGATGACCAACTAATTGTTTACCTCTTAACTCTCGACAATTTGCCCATATTCCAAGTTTGTGAGGTTCAGTTGACCAGAATATCTATTTATCTACTCATATGGACAAAGCTTCCAAATGCGTCTACTTTATAAAACAAGTCTTTACCCCGCTTTGTTTGAGGATATGATTCTGCTGTATAATTTGGAGGAAAAAAAAGGTTTCTCAAGAGAGGTAAGCTATTGGCACCATTTTCTATTGCTTGATGGTTCCTCTCTATAGTCCAGAGAGGTTCCTATTATCTCACAGACAACTTCAGAAGTGACATGATCTATGCTAAGTTAGCTTTTATTGTCTTTACAGCCACCTTAATAGGGCAATGCCTCAGTGTAATAGAGAAAGTGGTTGGCATTAAATGACTTGTTTGTGCAAATTTTCCAGCAAACAACTCCTGAGATGGCCAGGCATGGAATCTGTCTTAGAGCATCACTAATAACCTTATAAACATATACTAACAAAACACTCTATACATGTGGACATGTACACACATATATAAACAGCCAAATATTTAATCATTACAGGAAAACTCATGAGTATTCTTATTTTATATAAACAAATAAGGATATGACTAAGGAGAATCAGCTATATTTCCTTTCAAATGTCATTTGATTTAGTTACAGACTATTGAGAAAAAAAAAAAAACAGATAATTCCCCATAATGGTTAATAGAAAATTAAAGACGTCTCCAAGTGACATGGTGGATGAAGCATGGGAGGAGAACCATATAGAGTATCCTACAGGGTTAACACAGCCGGACAAACTGATAATGAAGAATTAGAATGCACCACCAGTACAAGATGTCCAAACCGGAAGTGGTTAGGAATCAGAAGGACTAGCCATTCATTAGCTACTAAGATTGTTCTTTCATGATGTTATAGAAGCTTAATTGAAAACATTTTCAAGCTACATGTGTGCTCTCTAGGGTACAATTTTAAGTGACACTGGATAGCCAACTATTCTGTAACATATTCTTCAGTGATTGAGTTATTTCATCTTGTAGGGAATCTCCATAAGCAGGAAGGTAAACAAGTCGAAATAGCTTCAGGAACTGCCTGAAACTGACCAGATTCACCAGGCCTCTCCCTTTCAGAGTAAGCAATAAAAGCTGAGAGTACCTTCCAGACTAGCAAAGTTCAGCTACAAAGAGGACTCCTAACAGCAGACTGAAGGAAGCAAAACTCAGCAATGTGCTCTGGGTTCTCATCTTTGTGACCTGTTACCGAAGCTAGGCTAGGGCTTGGCGATACAGTTCCTGTCAATGAGTCATTTCTGCTTCTGTAAGCAACCCCTCACCCATATTCCTGGAAGCAATGCTAATGAAAACCATTGGTTCATCAAATTGGCTCTCGGTGGTTTCCTTACTTTGGTCTGTCACGGGATCTTTATTGGGGTGAGTAGACATCATTTCACACCTTCCCATGAAAAGTTTGGTCCAATAACACAAGTTGTAAGGGATATAATGTATATGGTGAGATGCTTGTCTTCAGCTTCAAGAATGGAATGCTCACCTAATTCTGAACTCCCACAAAGCTTGAGAGAAACTAACATTGATCATATACATTTGGGAAGAACGTAAGTGCAGTGTGCAGATATGCAGGACCCATGATTTCACATGATGGATAATGTGAGGTCTCTCATTAAAATGTACACAGAATGAACATACTGGTAAACTTTCTGCACCAGGTCAAAGCCTGAGGGAGCAGGTTCAAGGGAGTTGTAAATTAAGCCAAGGTAAGAATCTCTTTTCAGTAAAACTATAAAAGGACACTCATAAACAATCACCCTTGGCAAAAAGCTCTTTGTCGTGGATTACAAAGCTTTGAAAATGACTGATCTACACTAAAGAAAGGAAAGGAAACTCTAAATTCAGATGCCAATCCCTGAAAACCATCCAGGTTTAAAACATGATTATAAAATCCCTAACGGCTAATGAGGGACTGATGGGAAGTTTTCGCAATGTTCCACTTCGCTAATGGCTTGTCCTATCCTATTTTAAAATGAAATCTCTAAAACTTGGATACGTAGTAGTACACTGACCAATTTGTTCATTTCTAGAAGGTCTTAGATGAAGGAGATTGGGTAATAATCGCAAGAATGAGATGACTCCACTGTGAGAGACCCTGACATAACCGTGATCCCTGAAAAATTGTAAGGAGTAAGACTTTAGATAATCTTACTCTTTCCATAATTCTTATTCTGTGTTGCATCAGTGAAAAAGAATAGAGAAACAACTGACCAAGTCCAGATATTTATCTCCCTCTTTCACAGAGACTTCTTCAGCTGTAGTGGGCCTACTTACATTTGTTTTCAAAAAGGGACGATATTCAGGGTCATATCCAGCAGCTTTCAAGCTTTCTTGGTATACACATGCACAGACACACACACACACACACACACACACCACTTTACATATGGAACAAGGGCCAATTTTGTGCTTCCAAGGAATAAGATGATGGCTCCATTTCTTGTTTGAATCTATACTAGATTTCTGTGTAGTGATTAGCAGTTGGACTGTGATTAAAGATGAGAGCTGAGTAAATGTGCTATGATAGGGGTGGGATTATGTTCGCACTCACATGGCCATTCCCTCATAGAGCTCAAGGATGGATATCAATTCCAGATGTTAAGTCAAAATCCAGGGCTCAATTTATCATGACACAGTTCAGACTGAGAGTTTTTCTTTTCCTCCACTAAACTTGTCATTTAAGGAGAGATTAACATTCCCAAATTAGCTAGCTTCCAATAAAGAAAGCCCCTTCCTATAAACAATGGTTCCTCTCTCCATCATTAATTTAATGGGAATGATGCAATTATGGGAAGCAAAGAAACTGCAGTCACAAATGCTTCTCTGTTGTTCACTTTTCCTATAATTAAAAATTTAAAAAAAAATCCTTTTAGCAAATGTTCTTTACAAAACTATAAGTGGCATGATAGGATTATCTTACAGCTTCAAATAAGCTGTGTTATTCTAAGAAAACAATTCCTAAAGTTTCTAAAAGTTTAGCTGAAATACAATATAAACAAGCAGCTTAAATATGAGCATCTTCCTTGGCCCCATCCAACCTTTTATTAAAAAGTACACACTTTATTTCAACATTCTGAGCAGGTCCTAGACAATTCTGTGCATGTAAGTCCCAGAGCAGACATAAAAGCCAGATGGGAAAGAGATTTACAAGAACCAATCTCAAAAGAATATTTGCAAGCAGAATGTCAACTCAACATTGATTTCAGCAATGTATTTTGATTTACAATACAGATGTCTTTCCAGAATTTTCATTTCTCCTTATGTATGAACAAAGTGCAAGGAGGATATAGTCCCAGATGCTCACTTCAAATGTTCCAGCCCTAAACAACAACAAACAAAAAAACCTCCCCAAATTACCATTTACTTTTATCCTTTGGGAAGTTCAGGAGTTTCCATAGAGTTTATAGGCAAATTTAATTGAAAGGTAGTCCGTGTGTTTATGAATATTTCCTGAGGCTATGATGTTGTAGCACGTCAAGGATCTGAACAAAGTGGAGAGAAATATTAAGGTATTTTCCTTTTTTACTCTCCCATTGTATAACAGTATATTGAGAGTTTATGGTGGTGACACTAGGCACTGGGATGCAGATAAACGATGTAAAATATACCTCCAAGGACTTCATAGTCTTCTTGAAAAAGAGGTAAGAAAAATGAAATGTGAAGTAGAATGCACAAAGGATTATTTGAACACAGAGGAAGCAGCACGTAAATCTACTAGACACAACAAAGAAGTTAGGAGGTGAGCTAGAGTGAAACCTGACCTTCAAGGATTGCTTATTTCCCATCCGTGTTGATCATAGGAAACAAAATAAGTTCTGAAATTTAATCATCAACCAACATTTATTGAAAAATTAGAATAATTTCAGTTCATAAGGAATAAGTATCTGTAGAAATTCCTAAATATACTTCGGTAGCATACGTGTGCTATGTCCCTGGTTTTGTTCAGTGCTTGAAAAAAAATAACAATACCTAAATTTGTTTTCTGGAGATTCATGCTTCTACCATATGAAAGTACCATGAGTTTCCATGGTTTACTGAGTTTCCACTAATTTGATTGGATTTCTTGTGGTTAAAGACAAAAAGTTGTGCGGAGTCAAATGATCATCAGGCTGACAGAGTGGGTATGTGTGCATTTGCAAAGCACCGCAATTGCAATCTAATAGTTTTATAAGGCTGTATGCATTAATTGGCATCTATCAACTTTGTTGGTGTACCTTTAAAAAAAATCCAAACTTCGGTGACTCTATCAACCTATAATAATTTTGAGGGGTTTACTCAAATAAGAAATCCACAGTAATCCTCTAAAGATGAAATTTTACATTTTTTTATTTATTCATATCTGTCTTTTTCTTTCTTTCTTTTAATAAGTGTGAAAGAATGAATTTGAAAACAAAATTTTAATGTCTTTTTGTGTTTTTCATTTTATCAAGAGACAATGGCTTCTATCTCTAATGGCTCCAATGTCATTTTTGTGCCGACTTCCGTCAACCAGTATTTCCACAGTCTTTGGTACCAAATGTATCTCCAAAAGGATAGAATGGACTGGATATGTGATTCAGACAGCCAGTCATCCCACAAGCATCTCTCTACCTCACAGCCAATTTTCAGCACCACTTTCCATAACTCGAAAGCACTTTTATAGCCGCCTACGCTCTGAAGTAAGTGCTAGAGGTAGATAAAGTGTTAATAGGCCCATTTTTAGATTAATATACATTTTCAAAATGCTTATGTAACTTAACAAAGGTTGTGCAGCCAATAATGCATATTCATAGTGGTGAACTTTAGACCTCACAAGAATAGCTGAACGTGACCTACACTGTTTGTCTTAACTTTCCAGTCTTATTTTATTCCAATTCATTGAAAATATGCAATCTATGTGTAATAAAAGGGGACACTCAGGATTAGCCGGCATATTTTATTAACCTAAATGCCCTAAAACAGTATTGAATACCCTAGTCTTCACAGATAAGAAATACAGCCCAAATTTGTAAGCAGCTTTAGGAAAGAAGAGCAACCCTGAGTTAGACATTTTTTTTTGAGGTGTACATTTCCAACTTTCCCTTGAAAGCAATAATTCATCAAAATGTGTTTGATGAAAAACTAGGCTGAGACCGTGGAGGCATGTGATTACAGTCGGTTTATGCTCTGAGCTCCCAAGAACATATTCCACACCACTGACAGCTTCAGGGATGACAGTGAGAGCTGTGTGGGTTTTTCTTTTTGCCTCTAGCTTCCTTGGATTGACAAATGGGCTTTCCCACACCCTTCCTAAAGGATATCGCTCAGTGTTCTGCTGGTTCCACTCCCCAGCCCTGGGTAGAGTCCAGGGAGAGATCTGGAAGGAAAGTAAGAACAGAGTGTCAAATTCAGACTCCAGTGGAGGGAGCTCTTACTTAAGAGCTAAACCAGTCTCAGTCTGAGAATACACTGAAATTCTTGACTTTGGTTACCTATGCTTAAAAACAATACAAGTATCACTAAAACACAAAGCTGCCTCTGGACATATTTACATGTTACAGAGGATAGTGTGATATTTTTTGTCTGCTAAGGATAATATAGCAAACCCTGTTTCTGTTTTCTAAAGTGAACTAAACAGCCAGCCTATCAGTTTCACAAATGCTAACTATTGAGAGGACCAAAGAATTAACTCAGGTATCCTGAGGGTAAAAGTAAATTTTGTTTTTGAAAAATACTGTCTTGTTTTGCGGTGGTTTTTCCATTTAAAAGCGTTATTGCTGTCTACCTGAATTTTTAAGGCGGGCCTAAATATACTTTCTTCACTTTTCCTATTAGAAAATATTTTAGTACCTTGTGATCAAACACTTCTAAAAGACTCTACAAGATTTGCCAAAACATAAGTAAATAACAGAGGTCTCCAAGGAACTTAAGATTCTTTTACAGACAATGTGGTACTTACCGTGCATATTAGTCAGCTGTGAAGAAATGCAAGGGGTGTGGATCTGTGTACATACAAAGGCACTGGCAGACACCACTTACTAGTCTCCCATAGGAGGGAGTAAACTAGTCATCTCATAGAAAAATTAGTAGGGGTTGAAGGGAAGGAGGCCAGGGATCAGTTAGAAATCAACAGCAACAAAATAAACAGTCTGGTACCCATCCTCTTCTCCAAACCCTCTTTTAGGTCAATGTGGGAAGGAAGCAGAGTGAGGAAATGTAAACAATTAACTCACCTTCCAGATCCCTTGTCCTTTCCAACCCACATGACTTTTTTATAGTGTCCATGCTAGATTCTCTTGCTACCCTGTTTTAAAATGAAATTGGTGGCAATAGTGATAACCTATAAAAAGACGAACATGTTTTAGGTGAACTCAAGGTCATCATTCTGCCTCTATTTTCTTCCTTGTCTCCTTATTCTATGTGTTAGGTTGTGCAGTGGCCCACTGGATCATATGCTGCCCAAGTACCTGCAACCTGGACCTCTCACGAACCTGGACCTCTCACGAACCCTTTTCCTAGTCTGATCTCACTGCATGGCAACTCTTCATGTCAAAAGAGTCAGAGGACAATGGGGAAGAGCTCAGTGGGGAAGAGCTCTTGTGCTGAAAGTCTGGCAACTGAGGAGGTTTAATTCCTAAAAGCCACACAAAGGTGAATGAGAGAACCAAGTTCTCTGATCTCCATACCTGCACAGGATGAGATACAGATGCTTACATAAATGTGCATGCATACATGCACACACACATGCACATACACATGAACACACATATGCACACACACCCTGGCATGCATACACACGCACCGAGACAGAGACAGAAAGACAGAGTGGGAAGGGAGAAGGGAGAGAAAAGATTATAAATTAATTAAAACCACAGTGGTATTCCTGGAACTAGAATGTATTGATTTCAGGCTGACCAAACTTTATGCTTCCTATGATACAAGGTGAATTTAGATGCAACAGCTTACTTGAAAGGAAATGACCCAATTCACTCTCCACTCTGGTTCTGAAGATCTTTAAAGTATGGCAGATTCTTAAGTCTTCAAATGGGCTATCTCTCATCTCTTAGTGAGCAGAGAACCCTTCCAAGGTCTCTAAATGCTGCCCCCTTCTTGCTCACCCTGCCTACCCGTCAACACTCCATCATGTAAATGACTGGCATAGTGCCTTGAAGGATGTCCACAGGATCTAGAATACTGCTAACTTCACCATGACAAGGATTGAAAAAATTCTATCTTGAAGCAAAAATGGTAGGTAAAATAGGTGCCTGTTTTTTTTGTTTTTTGTTTTGTTTGTTTGTTTGTTTGTTTGTTTGTGAAAGGGAATTGTTTCTAACCATCTTTTCTGGCTAAAAGGAAAACAAAAACATACTTGCTATATCAATGGATCTGTAATGTTCAATCCACATTCATCTCCAGCAACAATACTATATGAGGTAGTTATGACCACTACTACAGTGTCACTGACTTGTGCTGTCCATAGTTATTTCCTAAGATCCATGTCCTTTTTCTATGAACAGAATGGAATGAAACTGCAATATGAGATCACCATTACAGAATTCTCTAGATTTAAAAAATATCTTCGGCATCTGCCCCCTACATACAATATCTTGTTTTATTTATGATTATGGCCAAAGCATAAAGAGAAACTTCAACTTACTCAATACAACTGTTATTTTGCTGAAGTAGATGAAGGGGTTTGCAACCCCATAAGAAGAACACAATATCAACCAACCAGAATCCCCTGAGGTCTCAGGGAGGAAACCACCATCCGAAGAGTACCCATGGATGGACCAATGGCTCCAGCCACATACGTAGTAGAGGATGGCCTTGTCGGGCATCAATTGGAGGAGAGGCCCTTGGTCCTATCAAGGCTTGATGCCCCAGTGTAGGGAATGTCAGGGTGGGGAGTTGGGAGGAAATGGATGGGTGGGCGAGGGAGCACTCTCACTCATAGAAGTGGGAGGTTGATAGCAGGTTTCTGGAGGGGAAACTTGGAAAGGGGATAACATTTAAAATATAAATTAAAAATGCAATTAAAAAATAAATAAAAAGAAGACATAGACTCAAAAAAAACCCAATTGTTATTTTGCCATAATGTCAAGATGCAATGTAAAAATTACTACATATCAGTTTCAATTATAAACATAAAATACTATGTAATTCTCAATGATACATTTAGGACCATTAAGAGCCTACAGATCTAGTAGGTCAACAGCCATAATTGGCAAAGATTCATTACCTGCCACCATTATACTCCTCTGTAACATAAAGATGCTTTATATTATTAGATACTCATGTTAATACAGATCCCACTTTCAAACAGACACAAGACAGTTCAGTATCATGCTTTATTCGATACAAAGCCACATATCTGTTTTGTTGGGTTTTAAGTACTGAAATGATTCTTGTGGTGGATAACAGGAACTGCCCCCTAAGCTTCCTATCCTATTCACTGAGCAGATCCTACTTTTCAAACTATCTTAGGTTTAAAATTTATTAAATAAATATGGCTTTATTTGAACAACAGACCTCAGCCCCCTCCTAAGGAACTGTTCATCTGTTACTGCAATTCATCTATTTGCCAGTGAGAGTGCATGCTCCTTAACCACCTCCATAATTCTCTGCAGGCCAAGATCCATTGGCTATCACTTTGACCATGTCTGCTCTTGAAAAATATATTCACATATTATCTTGTGGCCTTTAGTGTAAAAAAAACTGTTTACTAACCTCTATTGCTTTAGGAATCTGTTCTACCTTTAGCTGTCAGTAAATTGATTTCTATAATGGTTTCTTCTGCCTCCATCCTTAGTTTACAGAAGAGAGCAAGCATGGAACTCCATAATGATGCTGGTGTTGCTTTCAACAATGTATCCTGTGTTACAGCTGAATATGTGGTTTGGCCACAAAATAATATTTCTTTTTCAAGAACAGGCATGGCCAGCATAACAGCCAACGTTGGCCTACACAAGATTATGGAGGTGGTTAATGAGCATGCCTTCTCACTGGCAAAACATATGAATGGCGGTCTCCTTAATCTAGTATTTGCAGCCTCCCAGGTTTGACCCTAGTCCCTCCTGGAATATTATAATTAAGACCCACAGCTTCTTTTGAACAGATTCCTTCCTCTCCCTTAACAGATACACTTTCACCTAAACTGGAGTTAGAAGTGCATTAGAAGTGTCTTAAGTGTGCTATCTATGGTCTTGTCCCCTGAGTTTGGAGGGATAAACTAGATCTTAGGGGAGAAGTTCTCAACTTCTCCAACTTCAGAAGATCAGATGAAATCTACAGCCACATTTTTGAATACTATGTGCCACATTGCTAGGTGTTTTCAACTAGGGTCTTGACGTTCACGGAGTTGATCATCCTCACCTGAACATTCAACCGTCTTTGGAATTCAGCCATTCTATCAAATTGTTTGTTTGATCTCCATCCTTTTGTAGGCCTATTATGTAACCTTAGGAATCAAAAATATTTAGTGAAACTTAGCCATCTGATTCCATTTTTCTTGATCTTTGTTTTCCTAAGATATACTGAACACCTTGGCCAGTACATATATTCTAGGACACCACCCTTACTGAACATCTCATCTCGTTATGAGTGAGCATTTAACAATCAGACAGTCACAGGGACTGTTCATTTTTTACTTCAATTCATCTATTTTCCAGTGAGAATGCATGCTCATTAACCACCTCCATAATTCTCTGAAGGCCAAGACCCATTGTATGGTGAGGGACTTGTTCATCATGAGCAGTAAGCCAGTGAAAGTCCAGTTCCAAAATTCCATCTAACTACTCTGGGTACCAACTCTGCCATCATGGGCTGTTCTAGAAGGAAAGGCTCAAATGAATCAAAGAAGTTTCTTGAAAAGTGACTATTGCTGAAGGAAGAAAATAGGTGCAAGCAGGGAGCCCACTAGACTAAGAAAGTTGCTTGCAAGTATATCAGTCCAATGGACATATTCAAAGCAGAGATCACTCATTTAGAGCATGTTATGATAATGAACATAGATAGGCTATGCTAACACCATATTTAGACATTAGTCAGGAACCTGTTTGGGAACTATGCAAACTTTACTGAAGAGGTACAATAGCTCACAATGAAGCAGATCATTAAAGACTATCAGCTAATCACACCCTTTGAGCTTGTTGAGAAATACGTTTTGTTTCCTCTTTTCATTATATTTTCGACTAGCATGCAACATAGTAGAATTAATATGGCATGTTCATGTGTGTGTGTATCATTGTACGTTACTCACATCCACTCCCTTGTGCCCCTACTTCCCATGCCCACCAGTCTCCTTCCTCTGAATACTCCTCTTTCTGCCTTCATCTCACATACGCAGAGATGATATATGGGTGAATAAGTAGATGATAGATAGATAGATAGATAGATAGATAGATAGATAGATAGATAGATATAGATAGATGTCTCAGTTTCTTTATATATTTATCTATTGATAGACATTTTGATTGGTTGGTTCTATATCTTGGCTTTGTAAATAGTGGTTCACTATTGAACATGGATGCACAAGCTTCTATGCAGTATGAACAAATTCCCTTGGATACATACTGCCTTATTGTTCTATTTCTGTGGAGACACTATGATCAAAGCAAATCTTAAAAGAGAAAGCATTTTAGGTGAGTCTGGCTTACAGTTTAGTCCTTTATCATCAGGGTGGGGAATATGGCAGCACACAAGCAGACATCATGCTGGAAAAGTAACTGGGAGATCCACAGGCATCAAGGAAGAGAGAACCACTGGGCCTGGCTCTGGTTTTTGAAACCTCAATATCTACTCCCAATGATACGTTTTCCCCAATAAGGTCACACCTGTTTCAACAAGGCCATAGCTCCTATTCATTCTCAAGTAGTGTCACTGCCTGATGACTTAAGAATATAGGAGCCTATTGGAGTCATTCTTATCCAAAACACCACACATACCAAATGTCTAGATGAATTACACAGCAATTTCACTGTGAATTTTATTGTGTTTTGTATGTGGAGCCTTCAGGCTGATTTCTACCACTGTTATACTATTTACATTCCCATGTGTAGGAGTCCCATTTCTATCCTTCCCTCCTTGCCAGCATCTGCTCTCATGTTCTAAATGGTAGTCATTCTGATTGGAATGAAATTGAGCTTTAGGCTTCAAGCAATTCTCTTGAGAGTTTTCTATTAAATTAAATTGACAACTTATTGATTGGGCAAAAATTTTTATTCTGGTGATTTTTTTAACTTCTTTATAGATATTGCTCTTTTCTCAGATGTACAGTTGGTGATTTTTTTCACATGCTTGGTGGTCTCTTCATTTTCATTCTTGCTCTCTGTTCTTCCAAGACTTTCACATTTCATACAGGTCCATTTTTCTATGATTTTCCAATTAGTTTCTGAGCTGTTGGAGGCCTTTTAAGGAAATCCTAACTTAAGCACATATGTTGAAGAGATTTTTTTTCCTTTAGAAGATCATATTTTCAGTTTTTTTTAATTAAGGCCTTGGATTCATTTTGAAATGAAGTTAGTAAAGCATGAGAGGCGGGAGAGTAGTTTCATTATTCTATGTCCAGTTTCTTAATCTCCATTTGTTGAAGAGGTTGTCTCTTTTCCAATGTATAGTTTTGGCAACTGTGTCAACACTGAGTCATGTAGGGTAATGTCTATGCCCTTTTTTCTAGTCCACTCTATTCTACCCTATTCTGTGTGTTCTTTCTATTCTGTCTGTGTTGTAATAGTACTGTAAAGGTTTTGTTATTGTGCCACCACACTGGACAGTGAGATGGATTTGTGCTATTTCATTACTTCTCTTTCTAGTAGTTTTATTGCCCATTTGGGATCCTTTGTAAAATTAGCTTTATTTTTAAATTATTAATACAATATGTGTCTTGCTGTTTTCCAAATTCTCCCAGATACTTACCCTCCATATCCACTTGACTTCATGTTTTTTCTCTTGAGGAAAAAGACACAAAACACACACACACACACACATACACACAACAACAACAACAACAAAACAAACAAAAAATAAGCAAAACAAAACAAAACCAAAAATGCCCACAAAAACTATTTTCAGTTAGTCAAGGACTCATGAGGCTTGTCCAAGGGTGTGGTTGGTATATTACTGACGTATGTTTTTTTAGAGTTTCTGTTTGTCTATTTCTTTCAAAATGTCACTAACATTTATATGGAAATGATAATGAATCTGTGTATTTCTTTTTAAAATATAGCCACTTCTGTAGTATTAATTTCAATCAATGAGGATGGGAAGCCTCAACTTTAAGCACCCTTTTCAATCTACTTATTTATCCTTTCAAGTTTTCTAAACAGATATCTGTCACCTTTTGATTATGGCTAGACCTCAGTATTAAACTACTGTGAGTACATTTTTTTACTAAAAAGTTGCTTTATTAAATACTGTGGGTAATTTTTCTTGATTTCTTTCTTTAAAAGTTCATTGCTGATTAGTGATATGTAGAAAATCTACTGATTTGGGGATTTAGTTTTATATGGTGCTACTTTGCTTAAGTGTTTATCAGACCTATGAGGTTTTGGTAGAATCCTTTGACTCTTTAAACTATAGAATCATCTTTAATGAGCATAATTTTCTTTTTTTCTATGGGTATCCCTTTTATTCCTTTACTCAACTTTTGTGCTCTAGCTAAGATCTCAAGCTTTATATTGAATAAGAGTAAAAGAAGGGAGATTTTAGCTGAATCCTGATTTTAGAGGAGATGCTCCCATTTCTCTTTTATATACCAGCTATTGGCTTGTCAAATATTAGTCTCTATTATATTAAGATATGTTCCTCTATTTTTAATTTTTCAGGCCTTTTAGAAAAGATCACTAAAGAACTTTGTCAAAGGCCTTTTCTCGATCTACTGAGATGATAATGCTGTTTCCGTTCTTGGGTCTACTTACATGCTCTATAACTCTTATTGATTTGAGAAAATTGAGCCATCCTTGCATTCCTTTTGCTCTGGATTGGGCATGATGTATGCTATTTTTAATGTACTATTAAATTATTTTACTGTTTTTCAGCAATAATTTCTGTATTTCCACTCATTAGGAAAACTGATCTAAAATTTCCTCATGTTGTATTAATGTGTTCTTATCTAGTTTTAGCATCTAAGTAATAATAAATCCATAGAATGAGTTGTTAGTATTCTTGTTCTTTATATTTGATAGAACAGGTTGAAGAGCATTTGCTGTTCTTTAAAATAAGATAGAATTATTCAGTGAGTCTTTCCATTCCTAGCCTTTTCTATGTTAGGAGACCTTTTATCAGTGCTTCAATTTAATTTCTTGTTACATATTTGTGAAAGTTGTTTACATCCTCTTGATTTAATTTTGTAGGACATAGAGTCTGAGAATTTATCAAATTCTACTTTTTCCAGATTTTTAAAGCAGTCTCTTAATGATCCACTGGGTGTTTCTTGTATCTATTATAATAATATCTATTATATTTATCTATTATAATCTCCAACTTCATTTTTTTCTTCCCACATTTTACTTTTGGTAGTTTGGCTAAATATTTATTGTTCTTGTTTACTAATGTTTCAGATATAATAACATTTCTTAAAATCAGGTGTTTTTATTTTTGGTATGACCATCATTTTCAAATGACCATCAGGACAGACTATTTCCAGTGTTTTTGGCTACCCTCCCGAACCTGATAAAAACCAGTTGCTGAAGGCATAATATACTTGAAACATAGAACATGAAAAAATAAATCAGGTACTGACCTGGAAATTTCATCCCTACTGGATAGCATTAATAATGGTAAGAGGCACTCTACCAGATGGGGAAGTAATCATTGATGTTAACGCTATGAACGAAGAAAGCTACAATAATGACCAGCATGGCAAGACAGACCTACTGATACAATAGTGACACTTACATGGAAGTAACTGACCATTGGATTAGAGCCTGTTTCACAAGATTAAACCCATGCTCACCCATGAACCCAGAGTTAAGGTCACTGGTCTTAGTGGAGAACCTACTACTATTACTCTGCTAAATAGTGCAGTATTGAATTGACTCCTAAGAGCTTCTTTTTTTTTCTTTTTTTATCTTTATTTTTTTTTTAAATTTTTTTTATTAACTTGAGTGTTTCTTATTTACATTTCATGTGTTATTCCCTTTCCCGGTTTCCGGGCAAACATCCCCCTAATCCCTCCCCCTCCCTTTCTTTATGCGTGTTCCCCTCCCCATCCTCCCCCCCTTGCCGTCCTCCCCCCAACAATCACGTTCACTGGGGGTTCAGTCTTAGCAGGACCCAGGGCTTCCCCTTCCACTGGTGCTCTTACTAGGATATTCATTGCTACCTATGGGGTCAGAGTTCAGGGTCAGTCCATGTATAGCCTTTAGGTAGTGGCTTAGTCCCTGGAAGCTCTGGTTGCTTGGCATTGTTGTACATATGGGCTCTCGAGCCCCTTCAAGCTCTTCCAGTTCTTTCTCTGATTCCTTCAACGGGGGTCCTATTCTCAGTTCAGTGGTTTGCTGCTGGCATTCGCCTCTGTATTTGCTGTATTCTGGCTGTGTCTCTCAGGAGAGATCTACATCTGGCTCCTGTCGGCCTGCACTTCTTTGCTTCATCCATCTTGTCTAATTGGATGGCTGTATATGTATGGGCCACATGTGGGGCAGGCTCTGAATGGGTGTTCCTTCTGTGTCTGTTTTAATCTTTGCCTCTCTCTTCCCTGCCAAGGGTATTCTTTTTCCTCATTTAAAGAAGGAGTGAAGCATTCACATTTTGATCATCTGTCTTGAGTTTCATTTGTTCTAGGCATATAGGGTAATTCAAGCATTTGGGCTAATAGCCACTTATCAATGAGTGCATACCATGTTTTTTTTTTTTTTTCTGTGATTGGGTTACCTCACTCAGGATGATATTTTCCAGTTCAGACCATTTGCCTACAAATTTTATAAAGTCATTGTTTTTGATAGCTGAGTAATATTCCATTGTGTAGATGTACCACATTTTCTGTATCCATTCCTCTGTTGAAGGGCATCTGGTTTATTATACTCATGGATTAGTACAAACTTCAAAACTTTTCAGAGAATCTTCCTTTTGCATTAGGTGTCTGCAATTCATATAGAGACCCACAGATTCATTGGCAGGCCGTACATAAAAGAAAACATGGACAGCACAAATTATACTTGATGCTTTTTTTAAAAGGACACATTCCTTGAGTATGGAATGAGAGTGGATCTGGAGGAGTTAGAGAAGGGATGAATATGATAAAAAATATATTGTAAAAAAAAATCTCAAAGAACTATTTAAAATGAGGAGAAAGATGACAAATCTATTTAAATAAAATTCAATCCCACTTTACATATTAGTTATTTGACAGAAAATTTTTTATTCTTGTCATATGTTTTAAAATTCCAAAATAAATTAAGGGAAACTGTTTTGAGAAAAATTAGCTCAGGCTAGCTCCCCTGATTCATTTTATTTATTTTTATTTTAAAAAGTTTGTCCAAATTCTTTAGCTTTTAGAGAATAAATAAGGCTACTCTTGCTAATGTCATCTGCTGCATCTAATAGAACCTTATTAATTTAGAATGTCGTGTTTATATAGATGATGTGGAAGCAAGGTAAAGCAGAAGTGGTAATCCCTCTGTCTTTCCTGATGACTGGTTTTAGAGTACACTAGAGAGGACTGTCCCAAAGTTCATGTCATAAGTAGATCAAATAAACTGGTTTACTAGAAGAGTTAACGCTGTAATCAGAAGAACACTGAAGTTGTTATTGAGCTATTTTATTTACAACCAACTGATTCCACTAGTGCACATAGAGCTGTTGAAGTTGGAAGTTTGTGCAGAGATCCCTAAAAGTGACTTCAAGGCTCCATCCAGGGTAGAAAGCTCAGAAATCCTCTACAAGTTCTTACTCATCATTCACCATTCCCAACACGTAGTACTAACTTACAAATCAAGACAAAAAGTTTTAGAAAGTATAAAACTTTAAAATTATAACATTAACATCTACATATTTTTAAGGGTAGTAACCAGTGGTTTTTATTAATGACTGAGGAAATCTGTCCTCACCTTTTGCTTAACTAAAAGGCATTCTCCTCCCTTAACTATACAGAAGAAATATGAGATGCAAATGACTGGCTGAAATATTGGAGAGATGGGAAATATGAGTGGTTAATGATTATAATGAACATTTCTCTAGTGAATGTGACCAAAATATACTCAGGAGAAGGATCTTGGAATGAAATTAAAGTCTGAAGTTGGAAAAATAAATTTGGAGGGATGCCATGGCAGATTTAGAGGCAGGCAAATTAACAGTAGTGAATTTCAAATTAATTTCACAGATGGTATCCAATTCTGGTGAGGCTGGCAAAGATCCAGGTTGTATAGGAAACATAAAGCAAAAGAAAAAAATCTTACTTTAATTTTCTTGCGAGATGTGAAATTCCTGATCTCTGTAATTGTGTGTGTATGTATGTTGGTCTGTGTTTGTGCACATAAGTGTGCATGTTTTATATGTATCTAGTCAATATGGTATAAAAATTAACAAGGAGAAAAAGTAAACCAGCCTGCTAGTCAGCTAGGAAATAAATTCTTAGACACTTGTCAAGGGAAATATCAAGTAAATATTTATTGGATCTAGTTTTAAGAACTGCCAGACACAGCTTGTTATGACATTGAAAATAAACTTGATCCTTACTCAGGGGACATAACTGTACACCAGTGACATATATACCACAGCTGGAGTCTTGATTCTATGCTACTTATGTAGAAGTTGAAGAAAAACAGAGCTGCCTGGAAACTATGTAATACTGAATATTTAATACCCAATATCACATATATGTACATTTCAGTATCCCAGAGAACTGCAGGACATTATTTTGCTGATAGTTGAATACATAAGGATTGCTTATTTAGTAATTCATTCTTGTCCCCTGGGATGTTTTGTTCCCTTTGAGTATTGGTAAGCATACTATGTCAATATTGAGATTTCTTAGCCCCCCAATATTATGGTTTAAACTCTTCTAGTCTATATAGTTTCAAACATAAAACAAGTCAGATTTAAATATAATTTCTCTATAATTTTAGGCTTTTTCATAAATTTTAGATATGAGTTTTCTTGAAGGTAAATGTTTATTTTGTTCTCATGGTTGACATTTATAATGTTCCTATTTCAGCACAGATGAGCTAAAATATACTTTATGTAATATTACACTGTAGGCATTTAGTTATACTTGTGCTGCTTTCAAATTTTTAGATATTTTTCCAGATTTGAAAGCCAGTGTACGTTTTTCCACATTTTAAAAATTCCATTGACAGAGTGGTAGACTCATCTAGATACTGTACCCGTAATGCCTAATGGATAAAACAGCTGCTAGGTACCACTAATGATGCTATGCTTGGTAGAAAACCAAGGTTTCTATGCTGGCGTAAAATATCCCAAGGGCCTTTTTTTTGTTTGTGTATACCTTCCCCAGTTCTGTCTCCTATATTCTTTTCTTTTTGACTCTGTCCAAGCCACATTGAAAATATTTTGTTTTGTTTTAAGAACCCTCTTTGCTGAAAAGAAAAATGATTACAGTTTAAGAAAAATACCCATTGAGAAAATTGCTTTTGGTATCTCGTTGTGATTTGTACAAGATCGTTAAAATCTGATCACCATGCTTATAGACAGACAGGCAATTTCTTTGTAGGAAAAAAAGCCAGAGAACAACAATAGACTTCCCTTTTGTACTGAACTTCTTCTCTAATTTAGTACCTGATTATCACATGGTAGGAGAATTCAGATGAAACTGTAAGCAGAATGTCATGTCTGGTGCAGTGATGTATGTTTAAAATCGTAGAATTTGGGAGGTAAGGATTTGATGATCAAGAGTTTAATCCTAGGCTACTACAACCAGCAATAGAGGAGCAATGGGTTTTGGGGGACAGGGGATGTGGGGAAAGAAGTGAAAGGAGAAAAGAAAGGGAAGCTGTGGTCAGGGTATATTGTATGAGAATACAATTAAAAATAAATGAATTAATTATTATTATAATTAATTATATAAATTATATTATTATAATTAATAAATAATTAGTAATTATTTATTATTAAAAATAAATTAATAAGTTAAAAATAAAGAGCTTAGCTACATATCAAATTCAAGGGTAGCTGAGACCATTAGCAAACAAACAAACACAATAATTATATTATACAGTATATTCTTTGGTATCAAAAACACAGGGGTTATCTATTACTGGGAAAGAGTTTCTGGTAAGCTCTTTCAGGGGATTCTGGATAGAATTGAGTTCTTCACAAGCTGTTCACAGACTTTATTGCCTACCTGCCCTCCTTGAGCTTGATTCCTTCAATTTCTTGTCAAGTAATTTGCATTGTGCAACACATAACTCAGCAGCTATTTCTTCTCAGAAACTGAAACCAAGAGAAAGCAGTGTACACTCAAGAGAAGAATTCTCTTAGCAAGTGTTCTATTTCTATAAAGAGACATCATGACCACAACTCTTAAATGGATAGCATTTAATTGGAGAATTGCTTATAGTTTCAGAGGCTTTGTATGTTATCATCATGAGTAAAGACCATAGTGGTAGGTAGGTAGGCATGATGCTGGAGAAGTAATTGAGAGCTTTACAATTGGATCCATAGATAGCATGAGACCAGAGAGAGAGAGAGAGAGAGAGAGAGAGAGAGAGAGAGAGAGAGAGAGAGACATAGTGAGAAAAAGAGAGACAAAGAGAGAGACCAGGCCAGTCTTGGGCATTGGAAACCTCAAAATCCACTCCTCCTACCTCTCCTCTCCAACACTGTGGCATACCTCCTCCAATAAAACCACATGTACTTCAAAAGGCCACACCTCCTGATCCTTTCAAACAATTCCACTCTCTGCCAACAAAGCATTTAAATATATAAGCCTACAAAGACCATTCTTCTTTAAAGCACTACAGAAACCAAAGCTGTTCCTTATAAACAACACTTCAACATGGATCCTATTTCTTCTGCCTAAACTGTAGGATAGGAGTTTCACCTGGTCATGACTCTCTGAAAGTGACCATTGCTAAAGTCATCCAAAAATCACAGTGACTACTAGTGGGAGATTCAGGTTATCTAAACAAAAATAAAAATAGGATGCAAAGTAATATTTTTAAAGCAGAATATTTAACCCTGTGCAGAAACAGAAAAAAAAATTAGAAAGAGTGGCATTTGATCTAAAATTTGAAGGAAAAAAAACCAATAGAAATCCATCCATGCCTGGAAAAGACTGTGAAATGAGAAACAGATGTATAGATGCTTCTGGCAAAATTTAAAGTCTCTGTAATTTCAGTGAGCTTCAAGGATGTTAGAAAAAGGGAGTTTCTTTTCCATTACACTGAAGAACTTAAGGTCCATCATATATGTGGGCAGAAGTAAGCAATAAGGAAAGACTGAAAACCTTATCTTAGAAAAATACCCCTGTTAACAGGGTGGATGCAGAAAAGATGACCTGAAGAAATCCAGAGGTCAAGTCCCACACTCTCAAGCAGTGGACATCTATGCTGAGCTGAGTCAGAGGCTGAGGAAAAGGAAAAGTAGGGCATACACAGCAGATATAGACTGAGATGAAAGTGGTAAACAAGAAAGAATTGACACTACAGATTTCTGGCATGCATGACTAAACAGATGTTGTTGGTGTGAATCAGATAAGGGAAGGAGAGAATGCTTTCTTTTTAGATACACTGAATTTTAAAGACTTTATAGCACATCCTAGTACAATATGGACAGGCTCAACTCCAGAGACAGGGAAGAGGAGGCAGATTCACGGCTTTGGATGGAGACATGCAGGACTGAATTTAGTTATATGAATATTTATTAAATGCTTGCTGTATTCTTGGCAACGTCCTGACTGTAGTGTCATAATGAGTTATATTGAGACATTAACATAAATTATATTATAAAGAAAAATGAAATGTTCAGACTTATCAATGAGTTCAATTGTACCATTCTAAGCACACTGTCCTCAGAATCAATTCTGAACTTTCAAAATAAACATACACACCAAGCAGATCTATTTCACCATGTCGGAGTCATAGATACTGATTCCTTTCCCAGAGTTTACACTTTATTGGTATTTGTTTCTCCTTGATCCTATTAGAACTGTAGCCCATAATTTGGAAGCAAGTCCACACTTTATGTGAGTTTCACATGAAATGTTAATAGAATGTATTAAAAGACAATGCTAAATGAATCTTATAAGTAGTAACTTGATTACTAGAATTAACATGGCTAGTTCCATTTAGCACATAATGCTTGTGTAGCTTAGGCCAGTTTGCATTTCATAGCATAGTTAATTAAAGTTTGTAGTCACTCATTAAAACTGTAATTGCACAGTGCTATGATTAGGGGACTTTTAAAGATTAAATTGTTATTTACCCAAGTGGTGCTGATGTTTTAGTGTTGTGTGTATGTCTTAAGAGTGAAATATTTAAAACATTTCCCCCTCGCTAATCTGTTCTTTAAAATATACACATATATGGCTACAGCTGTTTAGTTAGTAAGTTAGTTTGTTCTGTTTCCAAGTGTGCTCCTCCCTGATTTTTCTCCCACTTACCAGAAGCATGACTCCAAGATTTTTCTGTATTGTATAAGGATCTTACACATCACAAATTTAGCTTAAATTTATACACACTTGGGAAGTAGCTATTTGGTACAGTGCTGGAACTGACTGGATTCCTAGCACCTATGTAAAGAGGCATAGGAAGTGCCCTATAAACCTAGCACTAGGGAGGGAAGAGTAGGAGAACCCCTAGGATCCTGGCCACTGGCCTACACAAATCAGTGAGATCTGGTTCAATGAGAGACACTGTCTAAAAACACAGGGTGGATTCTGATTGAGGAAGATACCCAACGCCAACCTATGGCCTCCATATGAATATACATTTAAACGTATTTGGAGACATATATACATACACACACATGCACAGAGACAGAGAGTTAGTTTGTCCATTTTAACCATGCAGCTTTAGCCAACTATGTTAAAAAATTTTCTTTTTCTTTTCCATCTTTATTAAATTGGGTATTTCTTATTTACATTTCAAATGTTATTCTCTTTCCTGGTTTCCAGACCAATATTCCCCTAACCCCTTCCCCTCCCCTTCTATATGGGTGTTCCCACCCCATCTTCCCCCCATTACTGCCCTCCCCCTAGCAATCCCGTTCACTTGGGATCCAGCCTTGGCCAGTGCCCTTACTAGGCTATTATTGCTATTAAAATTTTTTAAAGGTATAAGCGCCAACTATTCAGTCCAAGAAGACATTATCACAAACCCACAATGGTTTTGACAATGACCATAGTTAGGGGAAAAATAGAAATACTTGGGATTAGGTTATTATTGCAAGTTATTGTACAAAATTATGATTTCATCACATTTTCATAGATATATATAGTGTACTTTGACCATATTCACCTGCATTGGCCCTTGGTTCCCTTCCTCCTTTCCCATCCTCCTCTTCCTCCTTCTCTTCTCCTCCCCCTTCTCCTCTCTCTCTTCTCTTCTTTCTCCTTCCCCCACCCTTGCCTTCCTCCTCCTCCTCCTTTTCCTTTTACTCCTCATCCTCTTCCTCTTCTTCTTCCCAAACCATTCCCTTTTTTTCACAGCTCATACCTTAAATTGAAGGAGTTGAAATTTTTTATGTTGTCAGCAGACATAGAACTTCTTAAAGAATAAAAAAAAGCAAAGTGTTTTTCCTTCTTCCTTTCTTCCTTTCTTCCTTTCTTCCTTTCTTCCTTTCTTCCTTTCTTCCTTTCTTTCTTTCTTTCTTCCTTCCTTCCTTTCTTCCTTCCCTTCTTTCTTTCTTTCTTTCTTTCTTTCTTCCTTTCTGTATGAATATGAAAACAACACTTCCAAACCACAATAGCAGCTTTTTACGTGGAAGATGGAGGGGGTGGGAGAAGAAATGGATAAGGGTGAGGTTTAAAGTCGAGCAGCCCCTGCAGTTTCCAGTTGTGTGAAATAGCTTGAGTACACCCCCTTATTAGAAATACCTGAAAACTAATATAATAGATTTTTATTATATACTTGGCTATATGTGACGTTTCTTAAATTCCCATCTGATTAGTGCTTTATAGAAATGTGATTGTGGGAACACATCAGAGACAACTCACATCTGGTTCCTTATGGAGTAACCCCAAAGGCTCAGGCCTCACTACTGTGAACAAGTAAATAAATGGTGGATAGATGGAAAATAAAGAGAAGCAGAAAGGTGTCTGCACAATGAAGAGAGGCAGAACTGTAGAATCAAGGGTAGTGAGGAACAGCCTGATGTAAGTAGCTTAGGAGGCCACCTGACACCACAGTGAGATCTTGGTCTGTGCTGCCACCAAGGGCTGTGTCTGGGTCCATGGCCCTGCAGCAGCAGGAGTCTGTGTTGATGTTCATAGCCCATGTAACCACTAAAGGCCATGAGGATGTCCCTGGTCTGGTTTGCCATCTGGGGCCATGTTGAAGTTTTGGGGATGTGCAAAACTGGTATTGCCCCTTGCCATCCCCACGTTTCAACTGGATAGCATGGGAGAGCTGGCCATATGGTGGGAACTTGGGTGATCCACTCATAAAGATGTGAAAGCTGACCCTATCTCTTCCAATCTGTAGCACTCGAGAAAGGGGGGGGGGTCTACTGCACATTGCCTGGGTAGCAGCACATTAGAGCTGTCAAACTGACCAACTCAGTTACCACCCACATCCAGATCCAGGGTTTTGAGTTGGCCCAACCCAACATCTACCCCGTCTACAAACTACTGGAGTGAAGAAGTTAGTCCTCTAGAACCAAAGCTGCAAGATCTCCATAACACAGGGCAATGACAGGAAGTCCAAGAGGAATCCAGGTGAGTATACAATATTGATGATGTAGCCCAAGCCAGAGGACTCAGACCAGACCAGTGACTCATTATAATGAATGTTTGCAAGACAAGATATTTGGAAAAACAGTATACTGTGTGAGAAACCATGACACACTGCAGCTTCCAGGGTTAGATAGAGGTTGGTTGGTTGGTAGGTTGGTTGTTTGGTTGGTTGGCTGACTTGTTGGCTGGTTTTGCTTAAGGAGAGAAGTAGCAATGGCAGAGGGCAGATAGAGAGGGACAGGGAGTTGACTGGGATTCGGATGCATGATGTAAAATCTACAAAGAGTCAATAAAATGTTTTTAAAAAGAAATATGATTGTAATATTCTTGGTTCTTTGCATTCTCTATAAATGCCTTCAGAATATCTATGCATAGTCTTATGTTTTAGATTAAACAATATTATTGAAATTTAATAGTTAGATTTGTATGAACAAATATAAAATACAATCAGTGTTTCTTTAAGGAAAAAAATCTCTATTGGATTTACTTAGAACATAGCACAAAGTCCAGCATATAGAAAACATTCGAAAACTATTTTGATTTAAAGATGATTTATCAATGATTGGATGTTTATGCTATGTTATGACACATAGTCCAGTATCAAAATAAGAGACTCAGAAGAAGGAAAGTAAACAGGCATTGTGATGACAATTCCCCTCTGTGGCATTGCCTGGAGGGGATATCTATCTATCTATCTATCTATCTATCTATCTATCTATCTATCTATCTATAGAGAGAGAGGCAAAAAATGAAGTATTGAGCTATATATCTGGACTAAAAATGTAGAGGGGATTCAACACCTTCTTCTGGCTTATGAAGATAAGCACGAATCATCAGGTGCACATACCCACACAATACCTCCATGAATACATACAGTTAAAAACCCTTTTAATGTTCATAATATGTTTACTTTGGAACAGAAAATTATTTAATGACCAGCAAATGAAAAAGTAGTTAACCAAAAACACAAAGAGAAGGAAACCGCACATTCTGCCATTAATTCTTCCAGCAGCTGCCTGTAAGTCCTTGGCCCTGGTTCCCTTACTTTGACAAGTGAAAGAATTGATCTCTAGCTTTCTGTTTTTCAATAATATTTATTAGGCATTTATATTTTATGCCAAAATATGTTACATTTAGATTTTTTCTTTTTATAAAGACTTTTGGTAATTGAGAGGAAATTTAATATTCTCTGCCAAAATATTCTGCCTCACTGCTAACTCCTCTGAATACATCTACTCCTTTATCATGATCTGAACCCTTCCAGTACACACCAAACACTATTTCTTCTCACTTCCATGCTCAGCCAACACACTCCATCTCTCCTGATTCCTTTTCCTCTGTTATTGAATCAATTTAAGGAGCACACAGACATGCTATACCTTCTGCTGTCTTATTAAACAAAAAGAACTGTTTTGAGTCTCCATCTATCTTCAGCTACTCCGTGTTGTTCTTCCTCACTTTTTGAAAAAAGCTCCAAAAAGTTATCTGGAGTCTCCCTCCTTAAATTATATCTGAAAAAGTTAGCAACCAAACTTTTGGACCCTGTACTGTGATTGGACTAGCTTCACATGACCATGACTTCCAATGGCTTTCACATTGGTGTTCCTTAGATTATATGATGTGTTAGAATCACCAGTACATTTATTGCTAATACTTGAAATCTCTTCTAAGTTTTGGATCTAGGACATGATCATGTCATCCTTTGCTTCTCACAACTCACAGACTATACCTCCTCAGAGCATCTTTCATTGATGTTCCTCATCTCATGGATCTATCAATGTTATATGAACCTGGGGTCAGTAAGATACTTTTCTATAGGGGCAAAGAGACACCATGACCAAGGCAACTTATAAAAGAAAACATTTATTTAAGCTCATGATTCTAGAGGGTTATGTTCATAATTATCATGGTGGGAACCATGGCAGCATGTCAGAGGCTGACAGGTAGAAATTAATAATTATCTGATGATCTTCTTGAGATGGGTCCACTTTGGATTAAAATATATGATTGACTTGCTCTGGTAAGCAAGGCCCAGGAGAAATCCATTTTAGGAAAGGCTCCTGCTATCAATATGCTTTTCCTGATATTATTAAATATTTATAACCACTCTTTTGAGCAGACCTCTGAAGAGCAATAAAGATGCACTGTCTTGTAGTGATGCTATATAGGCAAATAGATGATTTCTTAATCCTTAATAATTATCCTATAAGAATTCCTAAAATAATATTAGTAACTATTAAGCTCTTTTATCATGAGACTGCTATTAGGTTATCTCTGATCAAAACTGCATTGAGAATTCTGCCAATCTTTAGTGTCATGAGTTAATTGCTTCTGACATAATAAGCAGGCATCTACTACTCAGAGCACATTCCAAGAGGTTGTAAAATGATTGATGAAAGGTCTGCAAAAGGGATCTAACAATTTACTATAGGTGCTAGGATAGAAGATAAAATATTAACTGGATTTACCTGTACAAAAGTTCACTAATACTTAGGTACAAAAAGTTTGGGTTTTTAACTCTATATGATCCTGTTGAGCTTGGGACTGATGATGAATGCTTAGCCAGATAATTACTCCTAATGAATAGGCATAAAAATTCTCTGTTATAAACTTCCTATTTGTTTTAATATTTGGATTTATGTGTAAACTTATGGTGAACTTTTTACCATGTGATTATATATTCTGAAAGATTTATAAGTGCTGAGGACAAAGAGAGGAAACTGAGCTGAGGACACCCTTTTTAGACAAAACACATTTTAGACAGAACTGAATTGAGGACAGTTTTTCAGACAGAACTCAAGAGAGAATTTTTTTAGACAGAACTTAACTCAAGAGGAACTTAGAAGTAAAGGCATAGCATTGAGAATAATGGTATTGAGAGTAAGGGCACTATTGTGACATTAGAGCAGGGAGAGAGAGCAAGATTAGAAGGGGAATGCAGAGTGGAATAACTTAGAAGGTGTAAGGCAACTGAAAAAAAACCAAGAGAACAATATACAGAATGCTAAAGGAAAGAGTAAAAAAGAAGCTTCAGAGAAAGCAGAAGGAGCAGGCAGGCTTCTCCTTACCATGGGAAAGAACAGGTCTTTTCTTAATAGCAAGGCAGTTTTAGTCTTATTAAAGAGATTTATCAAAGCTTTCTTCTTACAGACTTGGGTTTAATTCATTTAGCAACAAAAGGGTCGAAGCTTTTGCTTTCTCTATGCAATAAATATTGGAGCTCATTTTTCATCAAGAATGAGTGAATTCTTTCTGCACTTGTGCTTGGTGTTTTGCTCCAAATGCATATGTAAGTATTTAGGTGTGTTTAAATATATAATCATGGTAATGTATATAAGCTGAACTCAACTGGTTTGTATGGAAATGTATAAATGCGCATGAGAGAGTCTGTACATGAATTTATGAGTGTATATGCTTATTTGCTTAGGTAAAAGTTTTTCTTTCTGTGAGCATGATTTTATTTTCCTGGCTCACTAGAAATGTATTGCTCCAAATTTCCCCCCTAGCCTACAAATAAGAGGCATCTGTAAAAGGGGGAAAAGTTCTAGCAATTAATTTTTTATTAAATACATTGCTGTTTCATGATGAGGTCTGAAATGCTAGAGACTACAGTTTCTGGCCACAAAGAGACTCTGGGACGTCAGCTACAGTAACAAAGTAAATTAGACTTAGATAGGTAAATGTTTTATTATTATGCAGTAACCCTAAATATCTCGTAAGACCAAGTCTTATACCTGCCAACACTCTTCCCCCTCTACTGTCTCAAAAAGAACCAAACAAGAATTAAGAACCTCTGGGACTGGCCCCTGGTTGCAGCAAGTAGGCATGGCATTGGAGGAGTAGTTGAGAGAGTTCATGTTGAGACAACAACCAAGAGGTAGAGAAAGAATTAGTTGGAATGATGTTGGCCATTGAAACCTCAAATCCTGCCTCCAGAGACATATCTCCTCCAACAAATTTATACCTTCTTATCTTTCCTACACCATTCTACCAACTTGGGACAAAGTATTCCATCCTCATTCAAACCACTACAACATATAACCAAACACGTGGTATTAAATGACATCTATAGTCAGAAAACTCCAAAGTTATATCTCTAGCCTAGTCTGGATTTTTGTACTGAGATTCCAATTCATCACTTCTACTTGGGTATTTGAAGACCCAAGACTTCACATGTAGAAACTATATTCTCATTATTTTAACAATAACAGCTACATTCTTGCTGCTGCTGCTGCTGCTGCGAGCTGCTGCTGCTGCTGCTGCTGCTGCTGCTGCTGCTGCTGCTGCTGCTGCTGCGAGCTGCTGCTGCTGTTGTTGCTGCTGTTGTACTGGCCCCAATTTTATACTTTGCCTTCATCTTTGACTTCTCCTATTATTTCCTAATCCATTCATCAAGTCCTTTCAGCCCTCCTTTCAAAATGTATCATTGTACAAGCATGGTTCATCTTTCCCCCGTCATCATCTTGACCCAAATTTTCAAAATCTCTTGTTACAACTCTTTCAACAGTCTCACCTACTTTCCACCTCTGAGTTCAGTTTTCTGCAATCTCTTATGCCCCAAGCAGTCCAGCTAAACAAGAGTTAGACCTTTTATTTTCAGGTATCAAACCACCTTTGTGTCTTAGCCAGAATGATTGCTTTCTGCAGTTCGGAATCCCCTCACTCTCCTTGTTCTCTAGCTCCCTTCCTTGCTCTGTGCTATTCCCACTAAAATTCCTGCTAAAACTCTCAAAATCATTCTATAAACTGTTTCTTCAATCGATTTGTTATATAAGACAGATGGTAAATTGCCAGTGCCTTTACAATACTCTGGAATGCATTTTTACCAAATATCCCAGAATCTGAACTCATATCTTTTAGTTCTTTTACTCAAAGATTATATGCTATGTATATAACCTCTTCTTTAACTAACTTATTTAAAGTGACAGGGTCAATTTTTTTAATGAAGTAATTTTTCCATATCCCACATCACCATGGAAAAAAATATATATAAGATTCTAAATAAATGTTTAGTAAATGAACACTGAAATGAGTGAAAGAAAGGAAAAATGAAAGAAGGAAGACAGAACAGGCCATTTGGGACTAATGAATTTTACAGACACAAAAGGAAATATAATATTATGCTAATAATACTGAGTAATTATAAGAAATTATTGTAATTAAGAAAATTACAAACAGAAACATGTTAATATATTTAATAATTAATAATTATATTAATATCTAATAATGTTGTTAAGTCTTATGTTAATAATATAAGAAAATTCATAATTTTCTCAATAATGATAAAAAACAACTGATAAAACCCAAAACTGAACTTTATAAAATAGTAATTATTTTAAGGCTGCACAAAACTTCCTCATTTTTATGGGTTTTATTAGTCTTCATATCTTCTTATGTGAAACAGACAAAACAAAATCTTGTAAGTGAAGGTAAACCTTTGATCATCAGAGACAGAATACAAGCTTCTAATGAGTTCTGAATCATTACAGTGCCCATGATAAGGTACAAGTGAAGGAGCTAATAGATGTAAGCTCTGTAAAACTCTAAACCAGCATGGTTCATTCTGTGAGTCACTTGGACTCACTAATACTTTCCCAAGGATTCCACACATTTCAACAAGCATCTATCCAGTCAAGGTTACACGGGTAAATACCTAGAATTTACATTTTGATAAAAAGAGAACTAACTAGGGATTAAGCCTCCAATGTTTATAACATCATAAAATATATGAATGAGTATCACTTTGGGAGGATCCTAGTTCCCTACATCATCAAAAATAAATGATACCATATCTAATAATATGGAGAGATTCTATTCTACAGTTGGAGCCTGAGAGGTAGGTTGGTGAATCAAACAAAAGGTAGTTCTTTGACAAAAGGAACATACACAGGGACTAAAAAGGTGGCTGAGTCATTAGAAGAAGTGATATTTTTGTAGAGGACCTAAGTTGGGTCCCTCGTATCCAAGTTATGTTACTCACAACAGCCTGTAACCTCAGCTCCAGGGAGAGCTGACATTTTTGTAAGCACCTGAACTCATGATCTGCACATGCTTTCCCTCTATACCCTGTCCCCAACACACACATGTGCACATAACTAAAAGCAAAACCAAATAGGGAGAAAAGAACAGATGTACAACTGCAAACCCATTACCTTACAATATGTGAGAGTAAAACAAGTGTTCAGTCTTTTGAGATCCATATTCTAAGATATGAAGTATAACTATTAAAATAACATACTTTATATCTATAGACATATATGGGAAGTTCAACTTTATCATCAAAAGAGAAATGAAAAGAAGTTACCTTTAAATACCTTTTAGAATAATAAAAATTAACCAACTAAACAATGGCCAATGTTGAGGTTAATGTGCCCTAATAAACTGCTACTGGGAGCATAAGAGGTGAAACAGCCTAGCAGAGTTTTTTACATCCACATAAAGGCCCTGCAAAAGTGTTCAAAGCATCTTTCCTGTGACCATCCAAACCCAAATGTTAATCAGTAGTGACTGGATAAACAAAAGAGTTCAAATTATATAACACAACTAAAACCAATAGCCAAGATGTGTCCATCTTTACATATTCAACACAGATTACTTTAACATCAGATAAAAGAATACTGGCCAAGAGGGAGAGCCCACTTATGTTCTCATTTTTCTGTAGAAACCTAGAGATTGTAAATGTAGCTACAATGACAGAATAGATCAGTGGTTACCTGGTATGAAGTACAAATGCACATAGAAACTTTTGGAAATGGTAGACATGTGTGGCATCTTGATTGTACTTGTGTGTTTGTGTATAAAAAGTGTCTCAAAGCTCAGCACAAGTCTACAGTTTCATCAATAAGAAGACTGAGATAAGCCCAACTTAGGCTATATGTCAAAACCCTGTTTTAACAGAAAGCTAAAACTTCTTAAACTATATACTCTCTATTTGTAGTTTTATTATATATCATCTTTATTTCAGTAGATGTAAACTATCAAAATAGTAAACACTAATTGCTTTAAAATGAGAATATATGGCAGCTATGATTTTCCTAATCTATATATGGAATATGGTAAAGATAACATGGTCAATAAAGAAGGTAGAGTAAGTCTAGAAAGTAGATAAGGAGACAATAATTTTGAATTTGGAAAACTAGATCTAGCAAAATTGTGGGTGTAACTCTGAATGCAAAAGCAAAGCCTACTTGCCATATATGAGTTCTTTTATACAGAAGCAAGCAGTGAATCTTATTAGTGTTCAAGGCACAACATGTGCCTTAGATGCCTGTTTGAGTTCTAATTGAGCACATTAGAACTGTGGTTGAAAATGGACCTGAACAGTTCTCCAGTGTTCACATCAGAGCTCTATATCTATATACCTCCTGTTCTTGATCATTAGGACATCGTAGAAACCATGGTTTCTTCATCCCAGGATTGTGATGGGTGAGGAATAACAAGAAGGAGGGTGCCCCTGTAGCCTACTTCTGAAGCCCTCAGCTTTACCATACAGTCACCTCAGTGACATTGGGAAGAGTAAGTGAGAAACAGGAGCTGTTGGCCCAGACAGCTAGCTCATTCCTTACGACTTGGAATGTGGCACATACATACCACCTTATGTCTTGAATACCTGTGACCTCCTACACTTAATTTGACAGCCACTTCCACTGCTAACACAGAAGTTTTACCCTCTTCATCATTATCAGCAACAACTCTTTCGAAAGTTTGTTTAAACCAAAGGTAAGAATATATGCCTCATGCCTTAGCAAAGGGGACGCTGATGCAGAATCATACACTGAATTGAAAGCCAGCAATATCTATAGGAAACCTTTGTCTAAAATCAGGAGGGAAAAAAGGCAAATCTCATTTTTTCTTTGAGGTCCTCTATAATAAAACCCCTGACTTAACCTTTCACTTTTATTCCCTCAGAATATGAAAATGCATTACAACACAGATAAATTTTACCAAACATCATTAATAAATAAATAAAATAAAATCAGTAAAGGAATATCCTCTGAAGTAATTGCCCCTGCTTTTAAAAACCCACTACATTTCATAAAGGGCTATATGAAAAATCATGAGAATAGGAATCTTTGGGGAAGGAAAATGAGAGAACATTGTAGAAATTCTGACATGTTGTTTCTTTTACATTGCCTCATAACTACTTCTCTTAAAATATTAGCAATCACAAGAGCTTAATGTGTTTTCACTAGTTCTTTTGATGTCTTTAAAACTTCGCAAAAATGATGGGAAATGGACTTCAAGCATAACAAAGAGCTCCTCCCCATCACGTAGCAGGATGTGAGGTTGCAGAATGAATCAACCACAAGCAGTAGGCTAATTCCCAGGCAGCAAATCTCCTTTCATCCCAAACCATGTTTATTTAATTAAATCAGATGCCCTCATTAATGGTGTTTCCAAATATCTTTTGATCTGAGCTAAGTGTTTCTAAATACTGGACTTCAGTTGGCAATAACCGCGACATTAATGGAAAGATGTTAGGCATCTAAATTATCCAAAATAGTTGAGGAAAGCTTATAAAGGCACTAAACTTGCAAGAGGAACTGCTCTAGAATGTGAAGTTGTGATTTAATTCTTGCGTGTCTTAAGTATGGGATTCTAAGTGAGCATTTGGGAAGCAAAGGAAACCTTCACTAATGAACCTTCAGGGACCAGTTAGCACAGTTTGTTAAATTGGAATGCTAATTAGGTCTAGGCAATAGTCTAAATCAACCTAAGTGCTTGTTAGTTTGACCAATTATAGCTGCCCAATAAGTGTTTGTTAAAATTCAATAATTCTGTGTCCAGAAGGGATAGTCTATGAGTGGCTGAATTGAAAAAAAAAATAGGCTATTAGTCATGAATAAATTTTACAGAAACTGGAGTATTTGTTCACAACTACCAGAGGATGAAGGTCACAACAGAAATGACTTAGTCTCATTTGTTTCCTTTGCTATGCCCTTTAAATGATGTGTCCTAGTGAATACAGATAATTTTGAAGGCTGAGTCAGTCCAGGACAACAAACCATTTAATGACTTGTGGTTTGAATGATAACAGCTTTACAGACAAATATATTTAGATGGAATTCTTTGGGAAGGATAAGAAGTATGGTCTTATTAGAGGAGCTGTGTCACTGGAGGTTTCAAAAGCCCATGGCATATCTCATCTCTCTCTCTCTCTCTCTCTCTCTCTCTCTCTCTCTCTCTCATTCTCTCTTTCAGTATGATTCATGGTTGTGGATCAAATGTGAGTTCTCAGTTGCTGCTTCAGTGTCATGCTTGTCTACCCACTGCCATGTTTTCTGCCTTGACGGTTATCAATTCCACTACCCTTTTAAACAAAGAGCCCCAAAACAAATGCTTTCCTTTATGAGTTGCCTTGATCATGGCATCTTAGCCTGGAAATAGAAACGTAAGTAAGACAAAGACAATGACAAAGCAAGTCTAGAACCCACCATGGTCACCTCTGGGGTGGCTTCCATCCATATTGTTTTTTAGATCTTTCTCCATTCTATAACTTCCTGTCCGATCCCTAAAATCTGGGACTTTCTACTCATTGTACTTTCAAATGCTGATTTAAACAAATGGTGGCCTGTGGCCTTTTAAATCACCCATCATAGTGTCCTGTCTCAAAAAAAATCTCAGAATTATTCTCATATTTCCTAGGTGCTAGAAAATGCAAAGGCGAGCATTTCCCATGACAATGCACACTGCTGACTTAACCTAAAATTATGTAAAAGCCAGAGTCACTGCTATGGGGAGTGGGCAAGGCCAGAAGGGATAATAATTTGCCTTTTGGGTAACTTGGGTAGAGGCAGTGAATCACTGTGTAGGAAAATAGCATTAGTCTCAGACACAAACATGTGCTATTTAGGACAGAAGTAAGCATTAAACTTAGATGCAGGGGGCTGGAGAGATGGCTCAGTGGTTAAGAGCAATGACTGCTCTTCCAGAGGTCTTGAGTTCAAATCCCAGCAACCACATGGTGGCTCACAACCATCTGTAATGAGATCTGATGCCCTCTTCTGGTGTCTGAAGACAGCTACAGTGTACTTCTATATAATAAATATAATAAATAAATCTTAAAAAAAAACTTAGATGCAATTAGCATAAAACCAGGAAACCAAAATTTATTTGAGATACACCCATGATTTCTCTCTTACATTTAATAGGAAGAAAGAAACAGGACTCATTTTTTTTTTACATTAAGAAAAATTACCAACTGTCACATGTCACTTGGGAAACCTTAATAAAATAGCCTGGACAAAATGCAAGGAAGCCTGAGACATACGGCCTTCACCCCAGATAGCCTACTAAAAGTCATGTATTTCTCTCTCTTGAGAAGACACTGCAGATGAATGCTAGATGCTCTGTTTTATTTCCTCACTATGTTTGAGACTTTGGGCAAGAGTTTCCTGCTGAAAACCGACCCTTTCTAAATGAAGGTGATATTTTATTGGCTTGGTTTATTTTCCTGTTGTGATAAAACACCCTGATAAAAACAGCTTAAGAAAAAAATGATTTATTGTGTCTCATAGTTCTAGAGTATAGTCCATCCTGTCAGAGAAGTCAAAGCAGCAGTATGAGCTTGAAACAGCAGGTCACATCTGATAGGTTATATTTCCACCACTGGTGAAATGAGCCAATTCAAGCCAGAAATTAGATTATATTAAAAACCAGTTTATTAGGAAGTTCTTCTCAGACCTGAAGCCAAGGTAGTTGCCATGGGAAAGGAGGAAGGATTTGGGGAAAAAGAGAGAAGGGGCACATTTTCGAGAGAAGAGGAAGAGGAGAAGGAGGAGAGGAGAGGAGAGGAGAGGAGAGGAGAGGAGAGGAGAGGAGAGGAGAGGAGAGGAGAGGAGAGGAGAGAGAGAGAGAGAGTCTGGATTATATAGGGAAGACCCTCTGGGGAAGTGCAGTCCAAACAACCTTGGTCTGGAAAGTTGGGGGCAGGATTTGCCAGGCAGGGACTGAGTGATCCTGGGAGACCCTGGAAGCCAGATCTGCTTTGATATGTAAAACATGCATCTCAGTCCCTTGTCCCAGCCTAAAACCAAACAACATCCACAATCAGGACACCAAAAGAACTCAATGTATGTATACATGTGCTTATCTCGTTTTCTTGTTTCATAGAGTCCTGCCCACAATTATTGTGGGGCTTTTGGGGTTCCAGTTGAGGTTTAATATGGACACGGAGCCATCCATGCAGTTTAAAGCTGTTGGCCTGTTTGCTGGGCAGTCTCTCAGTTACCCCATCTAACTTACCTGGATTTCTCTGTTATTATGTCTTTCCATGTGACTTTCTCTGCCTATGTCCCTGTTCTGTTCCTGTCTCTCTTCTGTGTCTCTCTGCCAGGTCTTTTTGCTCAAGCTCCAAGTGGCCACTCAATGCTTTAACATGCAGAACTATACTCTTGACTCAAACAGTTGTCATTGGAGGCTACAGGACCTTCACTGTGTCAGCTTGCCTTTCTTTGGGGGAGGGTGCAGGAGAGGAAGCAACATTTATAAATCCTGTTAGCCTGATACCAGCTCAATTAACAATGGAGAACCAGGGACACACTTTTCCATAGTCAGTAAATACAATGTATGTGGGTCACCCCATCACACAATCAGCTGTGTCTTCCCACATTAATTATTTTAAAGATATTCCTCAACAGGATATGCCTGAAGGTTCATCTCCCTGGAGAGTCTAGATCCTGTCAAATTGACAGCATTAATACTTATGCTTTTGCTGTTTTTTAATCTTTGTTATCTTGACACTCTCCAGCATTTGATACATTTTCAGTAGTTTGCCCTTCATGGCACGATACTATCATGATTATCCTTGGATTTCTCCATCTGGTCCTAACTTTTGTTATCCTTGCTGGTCTTCATCTTACTACTCCTATGGGTCTGTCCTGAGAAAATGTCATCTTCACCTTACTATGAAGCACAGTGAAAGAAAATATGGCACAAATTTAATATATGCATTCTAGGCTGGAAACTATAAATGGAAACCACACAGCATCTCATTAAATTGTATTAGCAATCCCACAGGTAGGACTCCCTTATTCCTGTATTTTACATGGAAGATAATGTAGTTTGTCCATCACTGAGTAGCACCAATTTTTAATTTTATCCCCGTATATCTTACACATACACACAAACACATACACACAAACACACACACACATACACACACACACACACACACACACACACACACACACACACACACTGTGAGGGTAGTAGGGGATGCTTTGACCCCAAAATTTAAGGTCAAGCTTCCCAGTAAACTTAGAGTTCTTCGACTGGTTATTGAGCTTTACCTTGGTCAGTCCCTGTTGTAGGTGCTGAATCTGTAAAGCGAACAAAAGCAGCAACCTCTGACATCATCAGGTTGCCTGTCTCTTTGGGGATCTGAACTGTAAAACAAAACAGAATCCGACTGTGATAAGCCAAAGAACTGAACATAAAATGAATTAGGTAGAGAGATGCAGAAGACTATATGCCAGGTAGAAGAGTAGCCTCACAAAGGTCCATTACAAATCCTTGGAGACTGTGAACACCTTAATGAAGTATATGGAAATTGGGGTGTTACCGATATGATTAAGTTTAAGGGACTTGACGTGGCAAGATTATCTAAAAGCAATGTGCTCAGCCCCAGTTTAGTCACACAGACCCTTAAATGTGAACCATCTGAGACGGGTTGTTGTACTTTGTAAAAAGAGAGGAAGAAGGAATATGTTTGGTGGAAGTGAATATGGTGGAGGGAAGGGGGTGCCTCTGTGGGCCGATGCTGAGGCATCCTTTCCCCCTGAGGGACCAGTCACAGGACAGTATAGAATAGAGTTTTTCAAGGCATGGGGAGGGGAGTCGAGGGAGAAGGTAGTAGAGACACAGAAAGGCAGAGAGAGGGGGGGAGGAGGGGAGGGGAAGGAGGAGGAGAGTCCAGCCATGGGCATGGGGTTAGAGAGAGGAGGGAGAGGAATGGGAGAGGGTAAGGAGCAGCAGCAAGAGGAGAGAGCAAGAGAGGGAGGAAGTCAGGCCACAGGTAACTGTGGGGCAAAGCCTAGACTAAATGCCATCACTGGTGGCATAACAATGAATGAAGCACAAGGCATTTGACAAGTGAGAGAGCCACCATGGCCGTGGCTATCTTTGCAAGCTGAGCTTGGAACCCACCTAAATGTCTGTCTCTGCACCTCAAAGCCACTAAGTGCTGATACATCGTTGGGTGCTTTGTAGAAGAGTGTCCCCATATTTGGGGATTTGGACAGTAGTGGCACTTGTTTGGAGGACACTTAGGAGGTGCAGTCTTATTGTAAGGAAGTGTGTCATTAGAGGAGGGCTTTAAGAGTTTGACTTATGCCATTAGCAGTTGATACTCCCCACTCCCACCCCTCTCCCTCTTTCTCTCTGACTGGACTAATCAACTGAGACTTTCCCTGATTCCGATGTGTGGATGTGGAACATAGCTCCTTCTCAGAACCAGAATTGACTTGGCAGGACTTGTAATGGCCTGGGAACGGGGTCTCGGGGGAGCTGTGGCTTCAGTTCCTAAAAATCAAATTTTCCTAACTTGAAGACTGTAGTTATGGGTCCAGTAGTGTCAAGGGCACTGGGCACTGGGTCTCTGAGGTAGGTAAGACAGCTGTGTTCCCCTCGTACACCATTGTTTGATTTCACCTCCTGCTGCTGACTTAATCCCAGTGTATGACAGTTTTTGCCACCTTTGTCCCATTCCTTGCCTGGATGAGGTGCTGTACTTATTACAAAACTTGTTAGGCATAAGGCACAGCTTATGCAAGACCTCTAGAACACAGCATTTATCTTCTCTATCTTTTATCTTAACTATTTTTCTCATCCCCTGGCACTGTCCCCTCAGGACCATGCCACTGAAAGAGGAACTGAGGTTCCTGCTCTCTCTCTGTCTCTCTGTCTCTGTCTCTGTCTCTGTCTCTGTCTCTCTCTGTGTGTGTGTGTGTGTGTGTGTGTGTGTGTGTGTGTGTGTGTTTCTTGTTTGTGGTCCATGATGTGAATTCTTAGCTTGCTGCTCCAGCCACCAATCCTTGCTGTTTGATCCCTCTGAAACTATTGGTTTGGAATGGCAGCAGGTAGTAAACAGAATAAGTACTGTCTCTGTTAGGGTTTTACTGTTGTGAAGAAACAACATGGCAAAGGCAATTCTTACAAAAGAAAGCATTTAGTTGGTGTTGGCTTATAGTGTCAGAGGTTTAGTCCAATATCATCATAGCAAGAAACATGGCGGCATCTAGGCAGACAGTGCTGGAACAAAATCTGAGAGTTCTACATCTTGATCCAAAGGCAGCCAGAAGAAGACTATCTTCTAAGGTAGCCAGGAGGAGTCTCTCTTCCAGGCAGGGTGGAGCTTCAGCATAGGACTTCAAAGCCCACACCCAGTGACTCACTTTCTCTAACAAGGCCACACCTACTCCAACAAGGCCACACTTAATCGTGCCACTTCCTATGGGCCAAGCATATTCAAACCACCACAGCCACTTTCCCCCAAATATTCACTTGCCAACTTCTGAAGCTGTGAACTTGTACTGCGTGACAAGGAGGCTGCAGATTAAAGTAGTAAACAGAACTGAAGTTGCAGGACATCTGACCTTAAATCAAAAGGTATTCTGAATTATTAGGGCCATTCCAGTGCAAATGTAAGATCCTTGACTGGAGAAGGAAAAGCAGAACGGAAGCAGAGGTGGCCCTGTTAGCGAACCTTGAGAGGGGAATGTTTTCCATCTACTTTTTCCTGTTCTCATGCATGTTGGTCAAAGACGAATTCCTCTTTTTGTAAGAGGCAGCCTCAAATATGGTAGAAGTTGGGCGTTGAGCTAGTAAGGAACCACAAGACCCCCAGAATGCATGCAGCCCTTAGAAACTGGAGAAAACAAGAAATCGAAAAGTCCCTGATAGTTTAGAAAAGAACACAGTCCTGCCACCACTTTGAAGTTGGCTTAGGGTTCTAAAAATCTTAGTTTTGGGGTAGTGCTTTATCGAGGCATTAGGAAAACACCAGAACAAACGGCTTTTTTGAAATCTGATTTTTCTTCCCTATCTTTAGAAATGGCAGAAGCTCCACCCGTTTATTCAGGTCAAAAGCAGGTGCTTTCTTTATTCCTTCTTCTCCAGACACACCCCTCTGTAACAACATCAGGTTCTGTAGATTCTCACTCCTAAGTCATCCACTGTGTCCTTCGCTAACTCACATCATCTGTATCAATACCTTCGAGAAGAGTGAGCAGCAGTCACCCACCAGTCACTCTCCACTGAACAGCAAAAGTGAGTTTTCTGCCTTGAAGATTTCACGTTTAGATCTTCCTCCTTGAAACACATCTATGACTTGCCTTGTCACTCAGTCAGAGCTTCCTTACATGGTTTTAGATCCTTCACTGTTTAACTGTCTTCAATCATGTATCATACATTTGTTTTTAAGGTCCTGGAAAGCATTCCCTAGAGTGCTGGTGATGGCTTCTGGGTCTCCAAAGCTACAATTTGGGTGTAATTAGCGCTTCATTTTCATCTACCCTTAAGACCCATATTACTCCCTTCATCTTGTACCAGGACCACTAAAGAGTTGGCGCCCTGACGTCAGGATCTTGGGCTTTCACCCTAATAGTCCTCACAGTAATTATTGTTTATTCTCCACGAGGCAGGTTCTACTGAACTTTTCACCGTGCTATTTCTATCCTAGGGTGCAGCATAGGGTAGGTGCTTAGTAAATGTCCATATGCTAATACATGACCACCTGAGCAGGACATTAATATGCTTGAAATCTCTACAGTGTTTCCTAGTAGCCGTTTTTGGGGAAGTCTGTATCACATGCTCCTCAAGATATAATCATTTTGTCCCTGTTACCAATTTTCACATTCTTGATATATTTTCTCTTTCTCTCTCTCTCCCTCCCTCCCTCCCCCTTCCTCCCTTCCTCCCTCCCCCTTCCTCCCTCCCTCCCCCTCCCTCCCTCCTTCTCTCTCTCTCTCTCTCTCTCTCTTTCTTTCTTTCTTTCCTTTTCTTTTTTAAATATGTGATAAACTATAAGAGAAAGAGAGAAAGGTTCCTCCTTTTCTTTTCTTTTTATAATTGTTTTTGCATTCCTTATATTATTTACAAATTATTTAGTAATTACTTTTTGAGCCATTTCAATGTGCCAATCATTAAATCCTGAGAACATTAGGAAGTGAATAAAATAAAGCAAATTTGTTTTTAGTGAAATTGCATTTTAGCATGTTCATAATCAGAAAGTAAACAAAAATCACATTATTAGGCAGTACAGCAACCCTCCTTTACTTGACATTTGACATTTTACAATTTTACATTTTATGTAGCCTAAGTCAACTATAGTTCAAAACTGTTAAATTAAAATTTCTAGAAACAACTGCCAAATTTGAAATAACTGTAATATATTGCTATACTTACACTATCACTAATGGCTTACTGTGTCTAATTTACATACTAATATTTTTGTAGACTCTTATGTATAGGAAATGCAGAGAAGTATCTGGGGTTGGATACTCCGCAATTTCGGACTTACATTGGGGTCCTCCTTATGAGGGATTATTACTGTAGTTTCACAATCAGAAAGTAGTGCATATCTACAGGTGTGTTACTTAGAGGAACTTCGAAAATACTCGAGCAGGAAACAAAAGCAGTCCCGGAGGTGATGGGTTTCTTGTTACCCCGAAGCATACAAGAACAGAAAACATATTTTCTGCCTTTGAACAGGAGATAGCTAGTCCAACAACTACCTCAAACTCTCTGAGCCTGCATCCTGTCAAAAGAGGGTAACTAGGCACAGCTCATAGGTTTGTTATAAGAAAGAGTGCTTTGCAAGAACCCAACACAAGCAGAGAACAACCACCCAGACACACAATTTAAGGCAGACTTCGCTCTGAAGTTCCAACTGGGAAAGCCCACCCTATGAACCGCCCCCTGAACATAACTCTACTTCTGATTGGTTAGTTCCCTGTCCGTCTTGAGTTTCCCAAGAGCGTAACCCAATCGCGTCAGGCTCCGCGTGACACAGGCTCCTGGGTCTTCCGGTACAGCGCTTGCGTCGCGGCAGGCGGAAGTGGCGCCGCTTGTTTGAAATTGGCAGAGTAGGCTCCGGCCGGACCCGAGCCGCTGGGGGTGCCATGTCCACCCCTCCGCTGGCGCCCACGGGCATGGCGTCCGGACCCTTCGGCGGCCCGCAGGCGCAGCAGGCCGCGCGCGAGGTCAACACGGCCACGCTGTGCCGCATCGGGCAGGAGACCGTGCAAGACATCGTGTACCGCACCATGGAGATCTTCCAGCTGCTCAGGAACATGCAGGTGGGCGCCTAGGTGCAGAGCTGGTGAAAGCGGACCTCCGCGGACGACCTCAGGGTGGCCGTGTCGCCTCTACACCCTTAGCATGTGCCTGCCCTTGCCCTGAGATAACGTAGGTGTGGAGGTCACACCTCCTTACTACCCAAGACCTGGAAGACTCAGGGTAGCCATCCTGGTTCCCAGCATGTGTCTGTCCCACGCCCTGGAAAACCCTCAGGCATGGACACACCTCCTTACACCCAAAGTCCCCAGCATCTAAGCCCTTCTCAGGGATACCTAAGGTGGACACTCCGTTATACCTAATGTCCCCAGCATGAGGCTTCCTCCTGACGTGGGAGATTCCAGACATGGTCTCTCTTACCCCGAGAAGTGTCACAAGCATATAACTGTCCCCCTTCCCCAGAGAGTCATCAGGTGAGAGATCCCCTTTACCACCAGCCCCAAAGTAACCCCACTATGTGCCTGCCCCCAAACATCTTGGGCTTAGTTGGTGGTATTGAAGTCAAATGGATCACACCATACTTGGATTTTAAAATTACTTTAAAAATTTTAGAGCAAACTTTCTCCGAAGAATTCAGACAATAGTTCACCCCCTTTGTAGACTTAAGTAGACTACAGTAAGCTGTGCTGGTGTAAAGTTTTGACATATTTAGGACTATCCTTGTGACCTCATTATAGTCTCAATAGTGCAAACAGCCACTATCCGAGAAGTTTCCTTGCACCCCTGTGACGTTTGCTTCCATCCCCAGGAAGCCAATGTTAGTGTTTCTCAGTTGTATGTGATAAGAATCACGTAGCATGTGAGCTCTGTTGGTCTAGATTCTTTTAACGTATACATATATTATTTTCTCTCTTACCATTTTGTTGAGTGAATATGTGGTGGCCTTTGCGTTTGTTGGTTTATGGGGCCATGTTTGGGGTTTTTCTACTTTGGAGCCCTTATATAATGCTGCTCTTACAAATAATGACCAAAAAAATGTTTTTAATGGGTTTTTGTGTGGGAGTGTGCCTGAGTTGGTTTGAGAGTGGAATTACTGAGTCGTGTATGTATGTGTGTGTGTGTATATATGTGTGTGTGTGTGTGTGTGTGTGTGTGTGTATATATATATATATGCGTGTATATATATGCATTTGTATGCACACATAATCTTTAATGTGTCTGATCGGTTTGAATCTCCATCAGGAAGCAGTCTCTGAGAGTCCTTGTTTTCCCCTCTTTATCGTCAGTTGTCACTGTTGTGTCTTTGTACTTTGCCGGATACTTAAGTCTGGCTCTCACTTCCTTTTCTTCAAAAGTCCTTTGAGGAGCAGACGGTTTATAATTTTGAGAGCATCTCTTACTTGTTGATTTGTTCACCCATAGTTCTTGCTTTTGGCATCAAACTTAAAATTTAAAAAGCAGTGGATGTTTCCTGTGGACGTTTTGCTCTTTGAATCTTTCCTTGTGTTTATAACCTGTGTAAATTCTGAAGGGACAATTATGGCCATCAGTTCGGGTCTAAGTTCATCTTTTGGCTCCAGATTGTTCTGGTACAGTTTGTTAGTCGTCCTTAGAGCTTGCTTATCCTAACCCTACAAGATGCAGAAAGCACCTTTGTTCCACTCATGAGGAGTCTGTGGTCAGAGAGGTAAACTCACTGCCCTGAAGCTACTCAGCGTAGTAAAATCGATGCCATGTCCCGAGACTGTTAACAGCTTTTACTTCTGTGGGCGCCCTCAGTAGTATTTTATGACTTTTGTTTGTGTTATTTAAGAAAAGATGGTTGAGGGGTTGGGGATTTAGCTCAGTGGTAGAGCGCTTGGCAAGCACAAGGCCCTGGGTTCGGTCCCCAGCTCCGGAAAAAAAAAAAAAAAGAAAGAAAAAGAAAAAGAAAAAAATGGTTGAGATTTTTGTCTCTGATACTCTATCAGTAACTCAGTGCGAAGTGTTACACAAAGATAGTATCATGATAAGTGGACTCAAAAAAGAAGTTTAAAATCTTTGGCACTTTCAAGTAAATAGATTCGTAACAGAACGACTGGAGTGTGGATCATAAGATGTCTCCCAATTCAGTGGGCACTGTTGTTTCTTATATTGAGCCTGCCCTGTGCCAGCATCTGGATTAGAATGTGTAGAAGCAGGTTTGGTCACAGGTTGCTAAACATCTGCCAATTACTCTTCTTGGCCAGATGCATAATTGTAAAAACAATTTCAGGAGGTTTTTTTTTTTTTTTTTTTTTTTTTTTAATTCCTATTTTACAGTTAAGGAAACTGAGGATCAAAGAGAGACTAAGCAGACCACCCACCGTCACAGATGACTCTATTGGTTTTTTTTTTTTTTTTTTTTTTTTTTTTTTTTTTTGGGATTTTTTTTTTTTTCGGAGTTGGGGACCGAACCCAGGGCCTTGCGCTTCCTAGGCAAGCGCTCTACCACTGAGCTAAATCCCCAACCTCACAGATGACTCTAATAACCTGTTGTTGCATCGTTTACATTGTTGTTGGGCCATCTCTATCAGTAACAGAGACAGAATTCAACTCCATCACCTGCACAGAAAGAGACTTTCTGAAAGTTCCAGCCCATGACCATAACCGGATCTAACTGGTTTGTACGGGCTACTGCAGTTACCTGTCTGCCTTTCAGTTTGTGCCCAAACTCGTTTGCAACTCTTTGGAAGACATTACAATGGCCCTAAAAAACCAACAGAGTGGCCTTTGAGTTCCAAAAAGTCAGAAGCGATGATACAGACAGATGTTCTTAACTGTGAACAACATGAGTGTTCATTTAACCATAGGTGGCTTACCAAATCTCCATTATCCATGATTCTTATGGATATTTAAGTGGATATTTTAAGAAAAAGAATGCAGCTTGCACTTAGCTTTTATTTGTACAGAGCTTTCCTTACAGCACACTGTTATCATGTTTCTCCTTTATTTTTATTAATTGTACTCTGTCACAGTCTGTATACACAGGCGCAAACCCCATGAACAGGGACATCATGCTACAGTTCCTGGCATCCTCTGGGCCAGTGAGGATCTTAGCCAGCTCCCAGCAGGAGGGAGTACCCCATGCTCTTTAAAATACCCAGATTTCAAGTCATCTGCATTAGTCCATGAAAATGCATAATTACACACTAGCAGTTACTTCTAAGCATTTCTTTGAGAAAAGTGATTCTTTGTGTATTAGCTGCCCTTTAACTGCTCAAGATTTTGAACAGAAAGACATTTGCAAACATTTTGCAAGAAAAGTATTGGAGGTGTTAAGAAGTATCTCCCCAAATATCCCTAAATACCAGATTAATATCCCTGTGGAACATGTGGCCCATACATATACAGCCACCAACTAGTTAAGATGGATGAAGCAAAGAAGTGCAGGCCAACAGGAACCGGATGTAGATCTCTCCTGAGAGACACAGCCAGAATACAGCAAATACAGAGGCGAATGCCAGCAGCAAACCACTGAACTGAGAACAGGACCCCCATTGAAGGATTCAGAGAAAGGACTGGAAGAGCTTGAAGGGGCTCGAGACCCCATATGTACAACAATGCCAAGCAACCAGAGCTTCCAGGGACTAAGCCACTACCTAAAGACTATACATGGACTGACCCTGGACTCTGACCTCATAGGTAGCAATGAATATCCTAGTAAGATCACCAGTGTAAGGGGAAGCCCTGGGTCCTGCTAAGACTGAACCCCCAGTGAACTAGACTGTTGGGGGGAGGGCGGCAATGGGGGGAGGATGGGGAGAGGAACACCCATATAGAAGGGGAGGGGAGGGATTAGGGGGATGTTGGCCTGGAAACCAGGAAAGGGAATAGCAATCGAAATGTAAATAAGAAATACCCAACTTAATAAAGATGGAGAAAAAAAAGATTCCCTGTGGAAAACGGCATTGCCTTGACTCTGTTATCCTTTTAATCTTTTATTTCATCATTTGACTACATAATATATTCGTAATTTAGAAATAACAACAAACTGCAGAGCATTTTCCTTTCTATTCCCTGTCTGCTAGGACCTAATCTCCCTCTGTCAGCGATGCTTGTTAAAGATTCTTGCCGCCCTTTGTAGTTCTCTTCCAAATTCCCTTTGCATATTTAATCAAATCTGGGTATATTTGTCTCATCCCTCCTTTTTGTACAGATAACAGTATAGTGTGCACACTGTTTTGTACTCTGTCTTTTTCATTTGATAGACTTTGGAATTTATTCATATGTATATAGAAAGTCCTTCCTTCCTTCCCTCCCTTCGTCCCTCACTCCCCCCTTCCTTCCTTCCTTCCTTCCTTCCTTCCTTCCTTCCTTCCTTCCTTCCTTCCAACATCTTGGTAATATTCCTGCAAAGAAGTACTATAGTCAGAATCTTAATGCTGCTTTAAAGTTCTCACTCTTATGCTGGAACAAATGATAATGTCTCACACAAAGGAGCAACTGTACCTGGTGAGGAGGATTTAGAAGTAGCTACCTTCAACTAAGCAGACTCACAGGGGCCCACAGAGTCTGAAGCAGCAACCACAGGTCTGACTAGATCCTCTGCATACATGCTGTGGTTATTAAGCTTAGGATGTTTGTAAGTCTCCTAACAATGGGCGTGGGGCTGTCTCCCACTCTTTCCTGCTCTTGCGACCCCTTTCCTCCTACTGGACTGCCTTGTCCAGGCTTGACGTGAGGGTTTGTGCCTGGTCTTATTGTAACTCGTTAGGCCATGTGGATGTGTTGTATGAGAGAAGAATAAAGAAAAAACAGAGAATAAGGAACGCTCGCCCCTCTGCTGGTCCAGTTACAGTTTCTTACAGATGTATCTGCCTGGGGCAGTTGCTTTCCCCACAGCTTGTGTCTTTGTCGCTCTGATGCCTTATTCTCAGATACTTTCCCAGTTTCTCTGACATGTTCATGTTTCCACTTCAGAAGAGGGGTTCTTTGTTTACGTTTCCACATACATCTTAGGTCCAGAAAGACGAGAAAAGCCTGTTAGTGATGTTATCAGCTCTTCAGCCGAGAAAACCTTACACTGTCACAGTGACCAAGAACATGGAGTGTCCTTGTCTTGTTTTATAGTTAAAATTTTTATTTTTATCTTTTCTAAGTTTATTTCTAGATTTCTTTTTCTATTCTCGACCTCAGTGAGAATTCCTCCAATATCTGCCCATCAATCATGATGCTGACTTTATAACAAAAATATGTTTTTCATATAAGGGGAATTTTACTATAAGAATAGATGATGAATTTAGTTGAATGCCTTTTTAGTATCTGGGAGTGTGATATATTTATGAGGCTTAATCCATATTCATGAGGGAGATGGTTATTGATGAGCTTTCCAGCTGAGCAGCTACTCCACAGCATGCAGCAAGGGCTGGTGGGTGATATTACCATACATTCTGTAGAGTGTGGAGGCCTCATCACTCATGTTCGCTGCCACTCTTGCGTCCAGAGCAATTCTTGACACACGCAAGGTGAGTGGTAAGCTGATGTTGTATAAAAACCAATATCCAAACTTACTACGTGGGCAGATTTCAGGTGGGTAATTCCTTGCATTTCAACGGGACTGCTTTTCTTCATAATAAGACTCATCAATCTTTTTGTACCTGACACAGGCTTCTGGTGAACACATAAGCACAGACCTAGGGGTGAAATGCTCATTAGAATTATTCAGACTGTACACCAGACCTCCTGTGCTAAATATGCTACAAAGAGGAGTTCCGGTTATTCTAAGTAGAGCATGTGGGCAAAGTGGCAAGCCCAGTAAGACGTACAGATTCGGGAGCCTGGTAACGTAATCGCCATACTCCTTCTCATTCAGACAGGAAAGCAGGGTCCTGTAACTGCTCCTCTGCAGTTCACTTCTGCAAAAGGACTTCTTAGAGGAAGTCCTACACTGTATGGGAGCATGAACCCTTCCAATACCATGTTATTTTAAAATGCTGTGAACAGAAGAGCCCTTGGTATTGTATCACACTTCACTGAGGCATTGAAAGTATATCAATGCTGAGGATTCCTAAAACTAGACATAATTCACAAATTTCAGAAGCTCCATCTACTGAGATGAGAAGCTATACATTTACAAAAGCAACCGTGGGAATGAGAAAGAAGTCATTCAAGCTATTCAAATTCCATTTGTATGTGACTTTGTAATTATTTCAATGAATACTTCTGGCTTCTTTGGGAAAATTATGTCATTAATTAATTAGCTTCGCTAGTTATGTCCCTGGCCGTTGTACCTGGGGCCTTGTGTATGTGGGGCAAATGCTTTACCAGAGCTGGGTCACCTGCCTGCCTTTCACTTCTTGTTGTGAAACATGATCTCATAAATTTTCCCAAGCGGACCTTGAATTCACTTTATGTAGCAGGCTGGCCCTGAACATGTGATTCTTCTGAGAGAGGTTACAGACATATGCTACCAGGCCTGGCTGACTTCTGAGTTAAGAAAGTTTGATGACTCAGAATAGATATGATCATAGTAGTTATTTGTAATGATTTATTTAAAATATTCTAGTATATGTTGATTTGCACCCCTATCTTCTGTTAATGAACTTTGGTGGTTTATGTTTTAGTTTGTACTTTGTACATCTTACTCTCCTTATTATCACAGTTAGGATATTTTGAAAATGTTTTTGGAAATATAAGAGCATATTGTTTTATTTATGCAAAACAAAACCCTATGCTTTTAGGCACATGGATATAATATATGTATATGTATATAATATTTATAGTTCCTGAGTGAGTTCGGCAGCTTTCTGCTTTTATGTGATAGTAGTATTAAAATTGTAAATTTATTGGCATTAGTGGACAGAGGCATTTCAGCTGTGACCAGTCTTTTCACAAAACCTTTTCTAAGGCCCTTTTATTGCATTGAAACATTGAGCTATGTTGCTGATAAATTGATGTAGATTATTGTTAAAACTTCAATATTTGTGTTGTTTTCTTTTGCCTGCCAAGCTGCCAAATGGCGTCACTTACCATACTGGAACTTACCAAGACCGGTTAACAAAGCTACAGGACCATCTTCGGCAACTTTCTATTCTCTTCAGGAAGCTACGACTGGTCTATGACAAGTGTAATGAGAACTGTGGTGGAATGGACCCCATCCCTGTGGAGGTAAGTTTCTATGGCAGGAGCATGCATGTAAGAGGTGAAGTATGGTCCACACATCTCCTTTAGCAATATTACTCAGTTTTAATATTCTCAGTTTTATTTCGGGGAAGAAATATAGATGTGTATTTTTTTCATTAGTGATTTTTGTAGCATTTGTTTTCTAGGTTTATAGTGATATTTTTGTGTTTGCATATGTTTTTTTGTGATTTTAATGACAGTGATTTTTTTTCATCATTCTTAGAAGAAATACTTAATTGTTATCGGCAACTTTTTAACTGTTGCTGAGACAAGTTGTATTTGAGTAGAATCTTATTGAAAGGTAACAGCTAAAAGTCAGGACAGTTGACTAAAGATGAAACAGGGAGGAATGAGCCGAAGTCAGCAGTTGGAGATCAGTCTTTGAGGAAATATATATTATTAGTGAGAGGAAAGCAGTGACTGGGAGAGGGGATGGGGTAAGGGTTGAGACATGTCTTCTGCAAGAGACCAGAACATGTATATGCTATGGATCCCCAGGTGGGGCAGTTACTGGATGGGCTTCCTTTCAGTCTCTGCTCCACACTTTGTCCCCTTTTAGACAGGAGCCATTCTGTCCTGAAAATTTGGAGATGAGTGAGTGACCCTATCCCGCAACCAGTAGCCATGCCTATCCACTGGATATGGTCTCTATGGGTTCTCCTTCCCCTTTTTGGGCATTTCAGCTAATCTCATCCATGTTGGGTCCTGGGAGCCTGTTGCTTTCCTGGCATCTGGAACTTGCTAGTGGCTACCCCCCGTTCCCTATTCCCCAATGATATACACCTTTGTTCAAATTCCTGACCCTCTGTATATCATCTCTGTCTCCTCCCATACCTGATCCTGTCCCCCTCCTCTTCTCCCCTCCCCCTCTTCTCTTCCTCCCAAGTCCCTCCCTCCCTCTACCTCCCCTGAGTATTTTGTTCCCCCTTCTAAGAAGGACTGATGCATCCACATTTTGGTCTTCCTTCTTCTTGAGCTTCATGTGGTCTGTGAATTTTATCTTGGGTATTCCAAGCTTTTGGGCTAATATCCACTTATTAGTGAGTGCATACCATGTGTGTTCTTTTGTGATTGGGTTACCTCACACAGGATGATATTTTTCTAGTTCTATCCATTTGCCTAAGAATTTCATGAAGTCATTGTTTTTTAACAGCTGAATAGTACTCCATTGTGTAGATGTACCACATTTTCTTTATTCATTCCTCTGTTGAAGGACATCTGTGTTCTTTCCAGCTTCTGACTATTATAAATAAGGCTGCTATGAACATAGTGGAACATGTGTCCTTGTTATATGTTGGAGCATCTTTTGGGTATAGCTGGATCTGGTAGTACTATGTCCAATTTTCTGAGGAACCTCCAGACTGACTTCCAGAGTGGTTGTACCAGCTTGCATTCCCAAAAATGGAGGAGTGTTCTTCTTTCTCCACATCCTCACCAGCATCTATTGTCACCTGAGTTTTGATCTTAGCCATTCTGACTGGTGAGAGGTAGAATCTCAGGGTTGTTTCGATTTGCATTTTCCTGATGACTAAAGATGTTGAACATTTCTTTAGGTGCTTCTTGGCCATTTGATATTCCTCATTTGAGAATTCTCTGTTTAGTTCTATACCCCATTTTTTTAAATAGGGTTACTTGGTTCTCTGGTGTCTAACTTCTTGAGTTCTTTGTGTATACTGGATATTAGCACTCTATTGGATATAGGATTGTTAAAGACCTTTTCCTAATCTGTTGTCCTATTCACAATGTTCTTTGCCTTACAGAAGCTCTGCAATGTTATGAGGTTCCATTTGTCGATTGTTGATCTTAGAGCATAAGCCACTGGTGCTCTGTTCAGGAAATTTTCTCCAGTGCCCATGTGCTCGAGGCTCTTCCCCCCTTTCTCTTCTATTAGTTTGTGTATCTGGTTTTATGTGGAGGTCCTTGCTCCACTTGTACTTGAGCTTTGTACAGGGCAATAAGAATGGATTGATTTGCGTTCTTCTACATGCTGACCTCCAGTTAAACCAGAACTATTTGTTGAAAATGCTTTCTTTTTTCCACTAGATGGTTTTAGCTCCTTTGTGAAAGATCAAGTGACCATAGGTTTGTGGGTTCATTTCTGGGTCTTCAATTCCATTCCACTGGCCTGTCTGTCTGTCTCTGTGACAATACCATACAGTTTTTTTATCATTATTGCTCTGTAATACATCTTGAGATCAGGTATGGTGATTCTCCCAGAAGTTCTTTTATTGTTGGGAACAGTTTTCACTATTCTGGGCTTTTGGTTATTCCAAATGAATTTGCAAATTGCTCTTTCTCTCTCTGTGAAGAATTGAGTTGGAATTTTGATGGCGATTGCATTGAATCTATAGATTTTTTTTGTTTTTTTTTTTTTGTTTGTTTGTTTTTTTAGCAAGATGACCATTTGTACTATATTAATCCTGCCAATCCATGAGCGTGGGAGATTTTTCTATCTTCTGAGATCTTCTTTGATTTTTGTTTTTCTTCAGAGACTTGAAGTTCTTGTCATACAGATCTTTTACTTGCTTGGTTAGAGTCACATCAAGGTATTTTATATTATTTATGGCTATTCTGAAGGGTGTCATTTCCCTAATTTCTTCCTCAGCCTGTTTATCCTTTGAGTAAAGGAAGGCTACTGATTTGTTTGAGTTAATTTTATACCCAGCCACTTTGCTGAAGATGCTTATCAGATTTAGTAGTTCTCTGGTGGAATTTTTGGGGTCACTTAAGTATACTATCATATCATCTACAAATAGTGATATTTTGACTTCTTCCTTTCCAATTTGTATCCCTTTGACCTCTGTTTGCTATCTGATTGCTCTCGCTGGGATTTTGAGTACTATATTGAATAAGTAGGGTAGTGGGCAGCCTTGTCTAGTCCCTGATTTTAGTGGGATTGCTTCAAGTTTCTCTCCATTTAGTTTGATATTGGCTACTGTTTGTATATATGCTTAAGCCGAAGTCTGTTTCATAGAATACACTGAAATGAAACACTTTTAAAGCTGTGGTTTCAGGTCTTTGCCTGAAAATAATCTATTTTTAAAAGTTAAAAACATGTAAAAAATGGATTCTAAGGAGATACAAACTCTGCAGTAGTTTAATTCAGATATTTGGCTCCCACTTTATACTACTCCCTGTCACTTCCAGCAACTGATTCCATATGTGGATGAAGACGGCTCAAAGAATGATGACCGGGCTGGTCCACCTCGTTTTGCTAGTGAAGAGAGACGAGAAATTGCAGAAGTAAATAAGGTATATTTTAGTTCTGTATATTTTATATTTAGGAGTTCTTGATAAAAATTACTAGGAAGCATAGCATAACTGTAAGACACAGTTTGAGTTTTGGAATTGCCTGGCACTGTTTGTGTGGCAGAGTCACCCTCTTGAGAGTAAGAAGAAGTGCAAGGTTAGCAGGACTGCTGTGTGAAGTCAGGAAGGTCATGGATTTCACTCAGCAAAGCCCTCACAGAGCCCATGGGGCACTCATTCACAGCCCGTTCACCTCCCCAAGCTGAACTCTAGCCGTCTTCGTGACAGCAAATGATGCAAAACTTATAGCAGGACACAGGGCTGCATCAGCCTGTGACTAAATTACAGGTGTTACGACAGCATCATCCTAACTCCACCCCAAATGAAAAACATTTATTAAACTTCAGATAGTTCTCAAGAAACACAAGTCAGAGAGAGCTGGGGGTTCATTCTGTGATGAAGATGTGCCCTCACCCACCAGGCTACCGAATAAACTAGCACCCTTCATTCTACTTAATAGAATGTACCAGCATGTTAACAATCTGCCATAGCAAAAAAGAGCCTTCTGAGCTGTATAAAGGTAATCAATTCATGTCCATAATATAGGCTCTCACTTGCCTTGGAAAGTATTTCTTCCCAGCTGACTACAAGGCATTTGAAACAGTCCAGTGCTTATGCTGACTCAGTGCTTCAAACAAGAACACAGGTTTGCCTTTTTAGGTTTGATAAGTAGCTGTATATAAGTAGAGTATAAAAATTTTCCTGTTTAAAATGTCATATAATATCTACCAGTTTGTTTAATACTATTGTAGAAGTTATAACCATTTCAAAAAGGTAACAAACAAATCCTCAAAAACAGGAGCTATTTACAGGCCTGTTAAAATGTTCAGAAAAACTTACCTGATAAACAAGTGGAGTCTATAGAAAGTCCTGTGAGAGAAAAGATTGATAGCCTGAAACCATGCAGGTATAGCGCTAGAAGCCATTGTACTCTGTTTCAAGCTCTCGTCACAGATGCAGCAAGACTTAAATGGATAGCAATTGTAACAGTGACTGGTCTTGTTAAAATATATAAAGTCATGTTCAAACAATTAAAGAGAAGGTTAAAGCTCTTTGGAGAGCGATAAATATTATAAAATACCAATCTTAATTACTCTATAATTTTGTGCAGAATAATCTAAATTCTAATAAGACTTAACTTAAAAGTGTGCAAAGAAAATGGGAGGCCTTTAGTATAATACTAGGTGAAAATGAAGTAAAACCAAAATGAGATTTTCTTCTGAGAACATACAAAAATATACTTCAAAATCCTATAAATAAGATTAATAATGCAGGATTGCTTGCTTCAAAAATTAAAATTAATGTGAAATATTTTATAAAGGTATAAATAAGCATGTAGTTCTGGCATAGGAATAAACAGATTGGTAAAATAATACCCAGAAAAACAGCTTTTCTGATGAATATGAGAATCTAATCTGACAGGAAAGAGTTTATGTGTAAAATTAATCTTTAGAAATAGAAAATTGGGGGAATTAAATAACTGTTACACTACTGTATAGGAAAATAAATTTCAGTGTCAAGAATTATGTTTAAAGAAATTGGAAAAATAATAAGGAAGAATGTACTCAAAAATCTAGGAGAAGGAAAAACAGGAGATAGATTTAAACATTGTAACTTAAAAATGTATTTTTGAGAATTTCATATAGTGTATTGTTATCATTTTCTTTTTCTGTACCCCCAAATCTTCCCAGACCTCCTCTCCAACCCTCTTTACTTCATACTCTTACTCTTTCTTTAAAAACAAGAGAAAAGTCACTGAAAATGTCGGGTCTGATTGCGTTGCCAGCTCAACACTCACATGCCCTACAGTGCGATCGATAAACTCAGTGTCCACCCATTAGAGAAAATTAGTTTCCTTCTCCTAGAGGATGTCATTTGCAAATACATTCTTGGCCAGGGCTGGACTTTGTGCCCACTTCCCGTCCTTTGTGCTGGGCTTTGTCTTCCGAGAGCATTTATAGGTCTTATCCATGCTGTCATAGTCTCTGTGAGTTCATGTGTGCACCCGCCCTGGTATGTCTGGAAAAAGCTGTTTCCTTACAGTGCACTAATGCTGGCTCTTAGAATGTGTCTGCCACTTTCTCACTTAGGTCTCTGAGACTTGAGAAGAGTGTGATACAGACACTCATTTTAGGACAAAGTAATCCAGAGTCTCACTCTACACATCGTCCAGCTGTAAGGCTCTGTATTAATTGCCATCTGCTATTCGGATGAAGGAAGAGCTTGCACTGTCTGGTTATAGCAACACATCATTAAGAGTTTTATCATTGTGTTCATTAAGCAGAATAATGCTAGTAGGTTTTCTCCTGGGCCCATGATCTGTCTAGTCTCAGATTCTGGGCCTCATTAGTAATATTGGGTATAGGCTCTGTCTTATGGAGCAGGCCTACATCCAGTCGGACGCTGGCTGCTTACTCCCCTAGCATTCATGTCGGTGTTACAGCAGTGAGCATTCTTTTTTTTTTTTTTTTTTCTTTTTTTCAGAGCTGGGGACCGAACCCAGGGCCTTGCGCTCGCTAGGCAAGCGCTCTACCGCTGAGCTAAATCCCCAACCCCAGCAGTGAGCATTCTTGTAGGCAGGTCACTAGTATAGTTCATAGAACCTGACAACGTTTTATTAAAGGTGAATGATGATTAAAAAGACCATTTCCAACAAAAGTAGACGTAATTAGTCACCATTATGACAGAAAACTCATAGCAAGAAATTGCTTGGATTGAGGAAGGGCCTGAGAAATGGAATTTAGGTCTGGAAACTATGTTCATGCATCAAGAATTGTTAGGCTAGAGATGTATGTAGGTGAGAGGTAGGGCACTTGCCTACCAAGCACAAAAAGAGGGAAGGAAGGAAGGAAGGAAGGAAGGAAGGAAGGAAGGAAGGAAGGAAGGAAGGACAAGCAAGCTCTTATCTTATTTCTGATCACTTCTCTCTGTGTGGGTTTATAACTGTTTTTTTTTTTTTCTGTGAAAAAGAAGAAAAGATGCATACTTTTACAACAGAATTTCCCAGTGACAAGTTTTTTACAGTTCAGGTATAGGTGGATATACAGATTCCCAAAAGTTTGTTTATTTTACAGTAAAAGCCAATGTTTCATGTTTGTTTTCTGGTTTATATTGAGTGATTTAACTCAGATTCTATGTACTGCACTTACATTATTGAATTGCAGGTTCTTACAAAGAGGAAACAATTTAGATATTTTAAATTCCCTAGTTAAGATCAAACTATTGTGTGGAAGTTAATTTTTAAAAAGGAATGTGGGGTTGGGAAGGGAATGTGTATCTTCTCTTAACAGGCTAGAGACACCACCCATCTAATGACCTTCGCCTTCTCTGTATTTCTTAGGAGTTCTTTGTCCTGCATATTTTTTCTCTTTTGTGTGCATATATAGCCAGAGATCATGGGTATCTTACTCTATCACCGGCCACTTTCTTTTTTGGTTAATTGGTTGATTGGTTGGTTGATTGGTTGGTTGGTTGGTTGGTTGATTGGTTGGTTGATTGGTTGGTTGGTTGGTTGGTTGGATGGATGGATGCTTTTTCAAGACAGTGTTTCTTCAATGTAGCTCTGGTTGTCCTGGAACTCTCTTTGTTGACCAGTCTGGCCTTGAACTTAGAGTTCTTCGTGCTTCCCAAATACTAGGATTAAAGGCCTGTGCTACTGTACATGGCTTCTACCTTATTCTTTTGAGGCAGGGCCACCTGAACCTACAGTTTAGTATTTTGGCTAGAACAATTGTTCAGCAAGCCCATGGGATCCACACCTTCATGCTAGGTTTAGAGACGTACATGGACAGTCCTGACTTCTATGTGGGTGCTTGGGATCCAAGTACAGATCTTCATGCTCATACAGCAAGCGCTTTACCCGCTATGTAATATCCCCAGCCCCTGACCTAAGAGCATTAGAGAATGTGCTGACTCGAGCAAAAATAAAAGGGGACTAAGGCTTGATTCCCTTAAATTTCAAACCAGAAGGTGACAATAAAATTCCTTGCTAAAAAGCAAGTCGATTGGAAGGATCTCCAGTCAGAGGACAATTTGGGGGTATGGGTTCTCTCCACCATGTGGGCCAGGAATCCAGTTCAGGTCCTTAGACCGTATCTTTAACACACAAGACAATGACAGGTACTTTCCTGAACTATAGCAGTTTGTAACACTAGAACATGCAAAATATTTCTTACCTGTTATGATAGTATGAAACACGAAAGTGAGTTCTGTAAAATAATAGCCATGTCTGATTTTAATGCAGGAAGGCAGCATTAAACAGTAACAACAGCGAAAGCGAAAGACAGGGTTTGAAATGGTTGCCTGTGATTTTTAGTTTTCTGTTTCTGAGGTTTTTAAATTTCTCTCTTGCATGTATTTTTAACTTTTCCTTTTAATATTTGAATATCTGTGCACCTACTGTATGCCACGTGCTGCTGATTGCCCAAAGTCCTGCCATGTAGTAACCCAGTGTTTGCTCTGCCCTCCTGTGCATAGCAGATGTGTGGATGGGAAACTAAGATTGTAAGGGAAGCAGCAGGACTTTCCACACCCCTGGCATGGTTAGGGGAATATTGAAAGAAAGAATATTGTGCCATATTTTAGTACATTGGCATTTAAATTAAAAAGTGCTTCATAGATCTGTATTATCAGTAACAACATCTTAAAAATAGATCCAGAACGTCACTATGCCATGTGGCCTTCATTCTAAATAAACAAAATAGTAGTCTTCAACTTCAGGTTTATTCTGACTGCACACTTTCAGAGTCTGAGTTTGAGTGAGTCTGGTTGCTATGGCATCTGCACCAGTCCCAGCATCCTGCTAGGAAGCTTTGGGCCCTGCACTTGGGCCTCAGGATTTGATAGAAATCATCAGTAAGGGAAATGGCCTAGTTTATATGGCCTTGTAATAGTCAGATTTTATTTTCTTTTTATTTTATTATTTATTACAGTTTTATTTTAATATTTCACTCTTTGCATCTTGTTTTTTGAGATCCTTAAGCCCTGTTTCCAAAGCAAAGGAGGAATTCTTATTTGAGACTATCTGTTTTGGGAACATCAGAATTTTCATTTTGCTTAAAAGTGCTCTGTTGATGGGAAATGAAATTGAAAGAGGTTCGGGATAGTATCAAAGGATTGACATGTAATCGACTCCAAGCATTTGGAAATTAAAGCATTTTTTTATCAAGTGCTACAGTCTTTATATGAATATTAAATTACATGCTATGACTTAGCATAAACATACTTTGTAAGAATCCACACTGCTTACATGCTCACCTGTTAATGGAACAAATTATGCACAGCTGATGGATTTTGAAAATAGCAGCTGTCAGCCTCTGTTAAAATCAATCAGTGGCAAGGCTGTATATATTAAATCTTATATCATGTCATGAAAATGTATTTACAATCTAACCACTAATAAGCATAACCGTCAGTTTCACTGGTGACAGTCTCGTGGCATGTTTTGACTCCAGATATTTTACTTGTGTGCTACTTTTTTAATTAAAACTTGGTCATTTTTTAGTAAAACTATCCAAATACTTTGTGTTCCACTTAATAAAAGAAAGAAAGAATTGCCCAGCTTCTAGTGCTGGTTGGGAAATATCCCCCATTCTTTGGTACACCTTCTTTCTAGGAGTTAGTGTGACCAGCTTATCAAAACTCACTTACAAATGAGTATTGTTGAAAGCAGGCTTAGTGGGAGGTTTCATGTTTGCCATGGAGGTGGCATGGTTGGTGCCATGGAGGGAGCCCTCTACAAATGCTTTTTGGATACTGGTTATAATAAATTCTGTTTTTAACTACCCAAGAGCATGACTTCATTTATTCTAGTTGCCCCTTAGTTTTTATTGACAGTGTGAAGTCTGGACTTCATTATCAATCAGTCTTAGATGGTTCTCAGCTGTTTCTGAAGTTCAGGTCCATGCTCCTGCCCCTGTGAGCATCATATGTGCGGGCAGCCCTGCATCTCGTTTTCATTGTATGAAGACTAACCCTTTCCTTTTCCATCAGCCCAGCCAACTTCTTTCACTCTTTGCTCAACACCAGCTTTTGGAGAGCCCAGGCAAATAGTTTTGTTTGCTGACCTTTTCTGTGAGAGCCACCTTATTGGGTATAGTCTGGCTGTGTCTTCCTCATACTTGATGCTAAGGTTCTGAACCTCTCAAAGTGCTCACGTTCAAGATAATGTTATGACTTATTAGTTCAAATTATTATTATCATTATTGTTATTGTTATTACTATTATTATTTTGAGGAAGGGTCCCATAATATAATGCTGGCTGGTGTTGAACTCGGTGTGCAACAAGGCTGACCTCAGACTTGGAGCAGTCACCCTGCTTCACCATCCCATGTGGGGAATGCAGGTGTGAGCTACTATGGCCCATTTCAAAATTAGATTTTTTTAAATGTCAACTCCTATTCCTGTTTATCTTTTATTCTCAATAGCTCTTTCTTACATAACTCCTGAAAAGTTGGAATTGAAAGGAAAACCATGGTAGCCAAAGTATTTCACAGCTAGAAGTGATGGTTCAGTGATGTACCATACACTTTAGTGTCTATGAAGAGCAGCCACCTTGGAAGCATTGTGAAGCCATGTGTTCACTTTCGGACTCAAACTCTGCACTTTTCAGTCACAAGTCTGTGAAGCTGACTATCACTTTATATGTGGCTATACTTTACGTGTGGCCGTCAGGACCTTAAGGCTCTAGCCCATTCATATGTGAGACACTGAGGGAACAGTTTAGTGTGGTATCAGGCTACAGGTTACAGACCTAAAGCCTTCAACTGAGGTTGCCAGCCTACCAACCTAACACATGCTTAGTGTCCATCCAGGTGATGGGTCCCTGTCTTAGTCTCCATGGTAGGAAGACATCCTCCTCTGTCCCAGAATGCAGTTGATTTTATTAAATACTATACAATATCAGTCTCCTGACTGACTACTGCATAGTCACGGTGAGATGGGCCATCTGAACACCTGGTCTAAGACACTTGATATATATCAATCCTCCTCCCCAAAAGTCCTTTGAAGTCCTCAGAGAATCAAGGCCTGTATGCTGTGCAGTCAGATGTTTCACTGAGACTTGTGCTATCCTAATTTCAAACATTAATTAATCAGTATTACTATCATTAAAGTGTTTGTAATTGCTTCTGATTCCTAGTGAAAGTGTTTAATGTCCCCTTTAGTGACCTCCTTTCTGTTTGTGACTTCTAAATCTAGATACAAGTAATAAAAGTAGTTCTCTTAATCTCCACTTGCTTTTTAATGAAGTAACAAGTCTTTAGACCTCTTCCTAGTGTACATATAATAGTTTGCCTGAAATTAAATAGAGGCAATTAAATAGAGTACTTTAAAAATAATCTAATTAAAATATTGTATCTTTCAATTTAATGTTTCCCAAGTGTTACTGGATAATTATTATTATAATAATTGGCAAGGACGATAACCAGAATCTCTGTTTGTATCACATGTTACCTAAGCTGATATTCATCACATAGAACTTGAAGAAAGGATTTCTAAGATACCTGTGAACTGTACACTAGTGGCGCCCAGTAATAGAGAGGCAGGAGCTGTCCAGATCCATAGATCGGAGTTCTCAACTGGAAGCAGGGCTATCTGGAAGGCGCATAATAAATAAACACAGACTACTTTTTGGGTACAAACTGACAGAAAGTTTTTCAAGGCTTAAAGTTATTCTCTCTGTCTTCTTTCTTACTCATTCGCAGCTTGAGGCTGCATATACTCTGTATTTTCTTGTGCGTTGTGCCTTTCTCCTGTGAGCTTTTTCTTTTCTCGAACTCTCACACTCCTACACAACTCTGTGCATTCCCCTTTCACTCATGCACACACTCTTCACACACACCTCACACACAACACACATTCTTCATACACACTTCACACTCTGTTTATGTACTCTTCACATGTTCTTTTCATGTTCTCTCACCTTTTTCTTGTCATTGTGTGATCATTGCCAAATCAAATTTAAAAGAATAACCACATCCCACAAATAATTAAGAGTTACAATGTTCCCCAAAGTTTTAAGCTTTTCCTAGTCTCAGGTCTATAGCCAAAATAATAATTGTAAACTTATCATTATTTAAATTTTAACCTCTGACTTATTATACTTCAGAGCTCAAAGCTCCTAGGTCAGCTACTTGCATTTTCCTGTGAAGCTCTAATGATAAATGACATGGGCAAAGCTGCCAGGCAGTGGCCAGAAAGAACCAAGTTAACCCTTAACTCAGTGGTTCTGCTAGCTTCTGCTTCTGCACACTGCACACGACTCTCCTCAGAGTCCCAGTGTTTTGACTTAGTTTTCCTAGTATAAGATTTTATGTATTCTGTACTTGCTTATCCAGGAACCACTCTCAAATGTGTACAAAACTTATTTCCTAACTTCAATAACTTTTTTCCTTTCTTGGGGTTCCAATGTTGGCTCTATTTTATTTTCTAATAATTTTTCAAACTTTCTTTACAAGTGAAGCATTAATCTTGAACCACCATTGTATAGTTATTATATTGTTTCCAAGATGAGACCATACAACATATACTTGGGCCATTAGGACTCTACTGTGCTGTTCTCTATGTTTCAGTTTTTAATTGTTTGAATCATTACATCAAGGAGCATCTAGTTTCACAGAATTCACCAGAGCAGGAGAAAAAAATAGAAAAATCAGATATAATAAAATAATTATACACACCAAGGCCAACTAAAAAACAGTCACACACAAATGAAATCTATACAGCGTTGTCCAGGGCTAAGGTTAGGAGAAGTGGGAACAGCTCTTTTACAAAGAGCTACCGGGGACTTCAGAGATGTCTCCATCCTGGCCTACTGCTGGCAGTCCCTATCATAGCATGCTATCCTCAACAAGAGGACAAGGAGCATGTGGGAAGTGTGCATAAATCTTACTGCAGGGAGCCTTCCTTGTCACTAGGCCACTTTCCTCTCCTCTCTAGAGTTAGGAGTAGGCTCACCTTAGGACAGGAACTACCCTACATTTCTGGAAGACTGGTTTTTGTTTGTTTGTTTGTTTGTTTGTTTGTTTGTTTATGTTGACAGCTTACATTCTGTGCCTATCATGAACATGTATCAAATGCTTAATTTGATGTCAGGCAACTGTAATATTTTAGGCAAATGAAAGCATTTGGTTCTGCCATGAACTCTTATGAATAGACTCCGTGATGACCTTCATACTTCCAGTGTGAGGTGAAACAATTTGGCCAGTGCCCTCCATTTATAATCGGGAAAAGGCTGAGCCTCTTTACCAATAGCCACCCATAGTGTCTAGAGTTAACCATTGTGTTCCACTGTCCTTGCAGCATCTAAACAATAGGTTTGTCACAACTAAATGTGTCACTATCAGGCTGCATGTCTGCCTCACTACCGGAGTGCAGGCAAGCCACACAGTCTGATGGGGGTCCCAGCCCTTGCTCTTCCAAGCGAGAAACAGCGAGATCTGCGATGGATGCTGTGGTTCTCAGTCCCCTGTGTACCCAGATCAAGGTCCCCCTGGGGACCTCAGGAGTTGAGAATGGAGGCCACAGGCCTGCTCTTCCCCTATGCACCAGGCAGGAAGGGGATGGCAGAGCCCAGGATGGGGTAGAACCTGGTCTGGTTCTGAGTGAGTGCCAAGAGTACTAAGGGTCTGAAAGAGGGAAGGACTTCTCTGGGAAATGTAGGTGCAGCTCTTTCAGACGAAGGCCTCGCCCTGCAGCGATGCAGAAGTCCTTGATGAAGGATATGGTCCTTGCCTGTCCAAACCATTTGATTTTATGGAGGATGTGACTGCATACATCTTACTCAGGGTGAACCAGAGATTAAATACATTTTTCAGGAAGAACTACCCAGGAAGGGAAGCTCATAAGCTAAACACTCGGGGCCTATCTACGTACATCAGCATGAAGAACTCCAGGTTTTTATTCTATGTGACTGGTTGTCATGGTCCTCTCAGTGGAGTGTCATGGTTACATGTTCCAGGACAAGTAGAGCTTGGCAGAGAGCTCGCTCCATGCCTACCATTCTCAATTCTGAGATTCCCTGGGGTTTTGACCCTGCTTCACCCTTCCCAGTTCTTCTGCCTGGTGGGATGATCATTTACCCCCACATGTCACATATTTTATGAAGGGATGGGGGCAGGTGGCAGAGCCTCTGTGGATTTGAGTTAGAATCAGGGTATCTGTCAGAGACTGAGGTCAGAGCAGGGCACAAACTGTCATGCTTTAATGAGAATGGTTCCCATTGGCTCATGAATGTCAGTACTTGGACCCTAGTTGGTAAAACTGTTTGGTCAGTTGGCCTTTTGGAAGAGTGGTGACACTAAGGATGGGCTTTGCAGTTTCAAAAGACTCACGCCACTTCTGGTGTCTCTCTGTCTCTCTTCCTTCTCTCCTTCCCCCTTTCCCTTTCTCTCTACCTACTAGTGTCTGTTTCAAGAAGTAAGCAGTCAGTTACAGCTACAGCAACTTGTCTGCCTCCCTGCTGCCATGCTTCCACCATGATAGCTAGTGTCTAACTCCCTGGAGCTGTTAGCCCCATGTAAACTATACGTTGCCTTGATCATGGTGTCTTATCACAGCAATAGAGCAGTAACTAAGACGGAGACCTTCTGTTTTACAGGGTATGTGGGTTACTTTTGTCTGCAGCATTAGGGCCCTAACCTGCTACACTCCAGTCTTCTAACTTCATGGTTTATGTATTTCATATCACATTGTTGGTAAATCCTTTTGTTTTCACAGAAACTCAAACAGAAGAATCAACAGCTGAAGCAGATTATGGATCAATTACGGAATCTCATCTGGGACATAAATGCCATGTTGGCAATGAGGAACTAAACTGATATTTAAATCTCCTGCTCATGTGATACGATTGTCTCCCCCCTCCCTTGAGTATTCCTCCCTTTGAAAAACAGTATTTATGTCTTTATTTTAACAGCTAGCACTAAAGTTTTTCTTTTCACTTTAAAGTATTTACTAGCTTTTTTTTTTTTAATGCTGTGGGTTTTATGAAAGATTATTATAATACCTTTGATAGGGTGTGAGCTTTGGTTAATCTTCATAAATTGAATGAATTAAAAAATACAAATAAAAATTTATACATAACTACCTTACTTGTTTCAGTTACCCTTTTCAAAGGCTGGTAAAGTATAAATATTTTAGCATATTAAAAATACCAATGTTTTTCTCTGAAAGAAATATTTAAAATAAAAAATATATCAGCTCATTTTTTAAATTCAGTTTTACTTTCAAACCAGTTAAAATAAGAAAATAGTTTGTTATTCTAAAATTACTTTTATTATGTTCTTAAAGTGTTTTTCTGAATTGAAATGAGAGAGACGATTTGAAGATACAAATTGGTTGCAGATACATTCTTAGCTGCACCCTGTCTTGGTCCCAGTAGCAGGGACCTTGACATCAGACATCCCGATCCCAAGGATGTTTGGAAGCAGTGCATTTTTAAGAATTCTAATCTAGACTATTCTTTTGGACAGAGGTTCTCAACCTTCCTGATGCTGTGACTTCTTAATACAGTTCCTCATATTGTGCGACGCCCTACTATAAAATTATTTTCATTGATATGCATAACTGTCATTTTGCTGCTGTTATGAATTGTAATGCAGATATCTAATATGCAAATCGTCCTAAAAGGGCTGTTCAACCCAAAGGGAGCTCAACACACAGGTTAACAACAGTTGCTTTAGGACAAGTACTTTTTCAGTAGGTCTGTCTGGTACGCTTTGTAGCCCGAGTCACAGCCCCTACCCAGCCTGACGTGACTGAAAATTCTGCGGTTTGGCTCTTGCTTATGGATTAAGTTTCTCTAAAGGCTTACATAAGAATCTGACCAGCTTCCTCTGGGAAAGAGAGCAGGGATCGTCTGGTCAGAGTTCAGAGACCTTTCATTGTCCCCACTTTTGCACCTTCTGAATGTTCTAGCCTGTGCAGATATTACCTGATCAAACCTGTACATTTCATGCTGAGCTATGCAGATTGGCAGCGGTAACAGGTGGCAGAGTCCAGGAAGTTTCCTTTTGCTGATGCAGTTCTGAGCAAGACCACTGTTGGTGAGAAACATAGGGAGAGCTCTGCATAGCTGCAACAGGGCAAAAGCAACTGTATGAGCCTGGACACAGCAGAAGGTAGTGCAAAGGTCTAGCATAGGACAGTACTCCACAGGACCCACTGATAGGACAGTTGGTTAAGATATGCAGGATTTCTGTAGTTTCCATACGTAGCATGGACTACATGCCATTTACCGTTGTGACTTTAGTATACTATTAAATTATTGCTGATAATGAGGCACACGTGCATAGAGAATAGTATTAACCCGAGTTCCACTTGACTTGGACTAAACACATATCTCTCTTTGAACAGAACACTTGGCAGTCTGAAACCATACTTATACATATGGGGTATACAATTCCCTCTAAACAATTCATGTAGCAACCTATTAGCAACATAGGGTCCCTCCTTCCATGAAGCTGCACACTACCCTCTGAATAACAGAGTACATTTCTCCCCTTTATTGACCATCTTACTTAGGCTCTTCAGTTATACCAAGAAGGTAGAGGTGGACAGATCTGGCTTAGCATAAAAAGGCGTAAACAGTCAGATACTCAGGGCCCTTGAGTGTCTTTACTCACAGCGTATTCTGTGAATTCTATTACTTACCTTTGAATAAACTCTCATTGCTCCTTTCCAGTCCATGCCAGATTTTTATTTCATTCTTCAATAGGATGCCCAAAACCAGGAAATACATGGCCCATACTGGCCCTGGTAACGATGGCACTTGCTAAGTTAGAGTTTTATTCCTGACAACCGTTACAGTAGGAAAGTGTTCTAACCTAGGGTTTGGGTATTTTAAATATCTCACTCAGCCACTCTGATGTCTACAATGTCACAAACCCTTCTAAGGAAGGCTTGGGCCTTGAATAGAGAGAGAATGTTTCTACCGAAGCGAAAACGTCTGTGGTTGCACTGCTGTAGAGCTGTAGCCCCAAGTTGTGAGCAGCTGCGAATTCCCCCTCTCAAAACTGGGGCTACTCACTCTCAAGTTTCTATGCGGTCAGTTGTGACTGTAGTGGGGGCTATTGTAAATGCAGATCTCACCAGCTGTCCAGTTCCCCCTCTTCTGGAGAGAGAGAACACTAATAGATTAAAGCGCAGAGAAAGATGTCTTTACTGTACTATGTGTCCTTGGGCAAGATGGCCTGTTCTCTCACCTGTGAACTGATGTCTGAGGTTGGTTGAGGTTATGCGCTGGTGAGACTTTTGTGTGTAAAGCTTAGAGACTTGGTTCAAAACAGGTTAAGCCGCAGATGAACAAAAGATCGACGAGTTTCTCCAGTGACAAAGGGTGTGAGAGACGAGCTAATGGGACAATGACAATAACGTGAAGGAGAAAAGCTGCAGTAACTAAAGCACCAGGAAGTACAGCCAAGAGCTGATGCCTCCAAGATTTCTTAGATTCCTACTTATTATGTCTGCTCCATTCTCTTTCAGGAAAGACCGGGAAAGATGCTCCTCTGTGGTCTGGATCCTGATCTCTGTATCCTGACCATTAAAGTTGAGGAGCTCATTTACTCCTAAGTTAAAAATCCTCACAGTAGACTCCAAACACTTGGGTAATAGAATCAACAAATGGATCGGATGTGTATATGAGTCCTACAATTAAACTAACCCATGTTATAAATCCATCCGTAGCCAGGACTTGGGTTTAGATGTCATAGGAAAACACACTCTCCAGGGAACAAGGATTACAGAGGACCAAAAGAACGTTTTGCAGAAAAAGAAACGGCTAGCTCTGAGAAGTGATATTCTGCATTCATTCTAATGCCATCTCAGACATGATAATGGAAGTTATTTAACCTGCCAAATCCCCAAAACATTTACAGAAAGGCAAATGCCTCCTTCGCCACCACGGGGAAATGTTACAGCCTTTTCCTTCTCTGTAGACCTGTGTACTGACGTTAGCACTGCAGCTGCTTCCTTTGCAGCTGTTTCAGTTCATTACGGTGGGAACTTGTCAGGTACGTTAAAGCGGGGACAGATACGACAGAGTTAAGAAAAACTGAAAGCTGCAGCCTACCGGTAAGGACGTGATCTGTAAATGGCCTGGCAGCCTCCGGCCTTGATCATTCCGACATTACGTCCCATCGCACTGTTACAAGCCGAAATGTGTTAATTTGACATTTTGATGTAGTTCCAGCTTGAGTGATTCATTTTCTTTCCCTAAATTCCCACTGCAGCATATGCTAGACAGGGGATTTTTAGCCTTAAACTAAAATGTGTGCTTATCCTAAAGCCTGGAAGTGTTAAGTTACCCTAGGCATCCTTAAATTGTTTTAACATATGGGATGCTTTAAATTTTTCTCTAATCCTCTGAAACATAGATGTGTCAAGGGTTATTTTTTTTTCAAACAAATTGAAAACATTTTCAGGGAAAATTGTTTTAAACACGAGTGTTGAATTTTTCGTCACTTTTTAAAACTAAAGCATTAAAGTTATTGGGTATATTGAGTATTTTGTTAAAATTATATTTTTATACAGTTTGTCATTGCCTAGATTCACTGCTTTTTTTTTTCCCCACAAAGTCTCGTTTTCTCCAAGATGTATTATATATTCAAATCATTACTAGGAAACTTATCAAAAATAGAAAAAAAACCTGTGTTTGCTTGTTTTTTTGTAGTCTAAAGCATACTAATCTTTTATGATTGGAACACAAAATCATAGACCCTACTTGAACCTGTTTTTCTTGTTCTCCTTAGATGTGTTCTGAAGTGGTGTATGGGCACACAAGAGTCACTGGGGCTATCGTTTTCATATTCTGGATTTATTACAGATGTACTGAATCAGAAACTAAAGTGGACTTCTAAAAAGAAAATCTGCATCTTTAACAACTTTTCCAGGTGATCTGCCACTGGGACTGAAGCAGTCTAAGCAGTTTACTGAAAAATGGTGCAAGTCTTTTAATAGGAGAAGCTTCAAACATAGTAGTAGTGGCATAAAATAAATGAAACCATATTTAGAGTTATGACTTTGAGCATTTAGTATTCTAACAGCACTACTCCACCTCAACTGCACATTAGAACCACTGGGGAAATGTTAAAATCCTCTATACCACAGCCACTCAGACCAATTAAATCAGAATTCTGGGTGGGATGCAGACTTCAGTGAGCTTTACAGGGCCTCTGGTCATCTCCATGTGAAGCCATAGTAAGAATCATTGCTGTGTTTGGGTTTATTGACATGGAGAGAATCTGGAGGAGGGACTGGGTAGTCTTTGGAGCAAAGATCTCTGAGAAAACAGATATCTGAAACTCACTTTTGCATGCAAGTGTTTTAGGGTTGGAGGTTTTGCTTTTGGCTTTAATTTTAATTTTTATGTGTATGGTGTTTTGCCTACATGTGTATCGTGTACTGTGTGTGTGTGTGTGTGTGTGTGTGTGTGTGTGTGTGTGTGTGCCTCGTGTCCTGCAGAGGCCAGAAGAGGGCATAGGGTGTCCTGGGAATGGAGTTCCAACCAGTCGTTAGCTATCATAGGGGTTCTGGGGATCATGCTCTTAGCTGCTGAGTCACTCTCCAGCTGCACTTAATAATCCACTTGCCATCCGCACTTCCACCCTTGATAGAAACAGATGGCTCCATACTATACGCACGGTTTTTCAGCAAAAGCAAAGAGCATTACTGTTGCGGGCTTCTCCCCTATTACGAAGTCTTGGCCCTTTGAAGACATTATGCAGGTCAAGTGAAGCCAAAAGAAAGACCACATTTCTCTTTGTTCCCAGTTCCAAGCTCTACATGGCCACAGCTTGTTCTACACTGACAGTGTAATTAACCTGGATTCCTAATTTACTTTCTAAGTACCATTCATCATAGACTCCAGGCAACGGGCAGGCAAGGAATGTGTACCTAAATGAGAATTACAAAGTTCTGGAATGCAAGTTAGAGTCACTCATTTCTATGAACTCCAGAATGGCCCTGGATTTCACTTTCATAAATTTGATATTCACCCTCTCTCAAAACAAAGCAAAACAAATTTAATGGAATGACTTTATTCTACTGAAATTTAAATTTTCTATGGTGCTTATAGCAAAGGTTAAATTCAGGGTCTTCCACTCATATTTTACAAAACATCTCTGTAGTTAAAAAGTTATGGTTGTATATGCCCCAAACTGTAACAATATAACCAGACAGAGACACAAAATGGCAGTGCTATAGTGATGTTCAATTCTGGAAGATGAAGAAGTGATGCAGCTTTAATTGTAGTAAGGTGGGGAAATAGTTTTCAAAACAGCTTTAAGAATCGGGGAGAAAGTCATTTGTGAAAGCACAGTAGCTAAAATCTGCAGATGGCGTAGCTAACAAATAAATCAATTAAAGAATGCAGCGTGTGAACAGAAACATAAATGTGAATTAAAACCATACAAACTTCAAGTTATGTATGAAGTAAGTATTTTAACCACTGGCACTAAAATCTTAAATTGAATTCTCTGATGAAACAGAAAGCCGATATAATTGCCTACATAAAGGGTGGTTTGAGAATTACAGCTGGTAGGATAAAAAAAAATGTCTCTGTGTTTTGAATAGACAGTAAAAGCATGACAGATGAATAGAGAGCCTGCCAAGACACCAACAATAGTCCAGGTGAGGAAGAACTAAAGCACAATGTAGTTTCCGTGGCAGGTCGGGAATTAAGTCGTCCAAGCTTGTTCTCGTGATGCTCATGGTGAAGGATTCCTACATGAGATTTGGCCTCACCCACCATGCAAGGTTGTTCTGTGGTCTCTTGACCTAGTGACTTCAAAGAATTCAGGGTGTTTCCTGTAGAAACTGGCTTCTGTTTTATTTTCTTCCCTGGACCTTCAAAAGACTTCATAATGAGTATCTTGTTCATATTGGGTTATTTTGTAAATTATTATTATTATTATTATTATTATTATTATTATTATTACTGTGTATGAAGTATTCTGGTGTGTGTGTGTGTGTGTGTGTGTGTGTGTGTGTGTGTGTGTGCACATGAAATTATGTCTATCGATCAGAGGACAACTTGGGAGTTGGTTCTCTCCTTCCACCTTGGGGTCCTTCTACCTCAGGCTGTTAAGTTGTTGCAGTAAGGACCTTTACCTGCCAAAGCATTGTATTTCTTTATTCATTCATAATACTTGCTCTATTTGGGACAGTAGAGGATGTTCCTTTGTAGGTCACAGAAGCAATGCTCCCTTAGCTCAGAGGTTTCACCCTTTCCCATAACAGAGTTCTCAAGAGTCAGCCAGGGTGTGGTCCTTGGGATCTGACTCCCCATTTTGATTAGTACCTGGTCTCTGGAGAAAGTTTTCCAGCCTGTTACTCTTCAAGGGACAGATAGAATCTTCTCACTTCCCCTTCCCCAACAAAAACATTTCCGTTACATTGACAAGAGCTAAGCATACAAAAGTCTGCCAGTGCCTCAATCAACTCCATCCCTTACAAGAATACTCTTAGATGAGGTGCGGTGTAGCTGTTTCCCAAGACTTAAACTTCCCTCCTGGGAGAGCCAGCAGGGTTGGTGAGTTGTCTCTAGACTCATGAGACAAGAAAGTAGGAGGCACAGAAGCCCAGGAAACACACAATGCTCTGCAGGTCCCTGCTCAAGGATGTGGAGATAGTAAGCTGCTAGGAAACAGAAGACTGAGGACATCGCTATCTGCAGGCTGTGCAAGAGACTCCAGTGATGGAGGCATCATACATCCTCACCCGTGTTGAGATGGGGTTTTTTTTTGGGGGGGGGGTTGTTTTGTTTTTTTTTGTTTTTTCTGGTGGTGTAGTTGCTAAAGTCATCCATTCTCCTGTAAATAACTCCAGTAAATCCCTCCATCCACCAAGCTTGTCTTAGAACTGTTCACTTGGTCTGTTGTTGCCCTCTATCAGTAGTGAAGGAATATATCCAGCAGCAAATGCCAAGCAACACAAGAGTTTGGTACAATGGCTCCACAGAGTGAAACCTATACACGTCAAAAATCACTGTCACGACCTGGTTAAAGAATGACTGGGCTTTTAAACGTATACATCTGCCTTCGTTTATTTTCCTCTTATTGAAAACGACACCCGCCCTCCCTTCAGTAAGTAGCACCAGCATCTTCACAGCCATCTGCTGCCATGGTTGTACCTTCTTTTTAGCCTGATGCCCTGGACCTTTTGTTTCTTTCCAAATCAGGGATCTTCAACCTTCCAAATGCTGTGACCCTTTAATACACTTCCTCATGCTGTGGTGATCCCCACCCACAAAACTATTTTCGTTCTTACTTTGTAACTGTAATTTTGCTACTGTTATGAATAGCAACGTAAATATCTACATATTTTCTGATGTTTTTAGGTGACCCCTATGAAAGGATTTTTTTGACCTACAGAGGTGACCCACAGGTTGAGAACCACTGGTCTAAACCATAAAGGTTTAAAACCATCTGCTTTTCTTGAGATCATTGCATAATGATTTCCCCTAAACTCCAAGGGCAATCAATATTCACACCTTTCTGCTATGGGTTCCAGATTCAACTTGTGTGTGCCTTTTATCCCCAGATAGATGTGAAGCTCTGCAAAATCAGGGTCATCAGCCCCCTTTTCCTCACCTAGCACAATGCAAACACCCTCACCAGTACTCAGTTAACCATCCAAGTCCTCACTTAGATCATCTTATGTTTGGGTGTGAGCATCTGCATCTGCATTGGTCAAGCGCTGGCAGAGCCTCTCAAGAGACAGCTATATCAGGCTCCTGTCAGTGAGCTCTTCTTGGCATCAGCAATAGTGTCTGGGTTTGGTGTCTGCAGATGGGATGGATCCCCAGATGGGACAGTCTCTGGATGGCCTTTCTTTTGGTCTCTGCTCCACTCTTTGTCCCTGTATTTCCTTTAGGCAGGAACCATTCCGGATTAAAACTTTTGAGATGGGTGGGTGGCCTCATCCCTCAACCAGGGGCTGTGCCTATCTACCAGATATGGTCTCTACAGTTTACACCTCCCCTTTTTGTTCAGTATTTCTGCTAATGTCATCCCCGTTGGGTCCTGTTAACCTCTTGCTTCTGGGAGTTTCTAGTAGCTACACCCAGTTCCCCATCCCCCACTGCTACACACCGGTTCAGTTTCCTGACCCTCTGTACTTCTCCCTGTCTCCTCCCTCACTTGATCCTGCCCCCCCTTCACTCCCCCTCCTTTCTTCCTTCAAGGTCCCTCCCTCTATCTTCCATGATTATTTTGTTCCCCCTTCTATCCCAATTAAGAATTGGGGAAGGACTGAAGGAGCTGAAGGGGTTCGAAACCCCATAGGAAGAACAACAATATCACTTAACTGGACCCTTCAGTGCTCTTAGGGATTAAACCACCAACCAAAGAGTACACATGGAGGGGCCCATGGCACATGTAGCAGAGGATGGCATGATCTGGCATCAATGGGAGGGAAAGGCTCTTGGTCCTGTGGATGCTCGATTCCCCAGCATAGGGAAATGCTAGGGCAGTGAGATGGGAGTGGGTGAGTGGGTGAGGAGCACCCTCATAGAGGCAAAAGGGAGGGGGCAAAAGGGGCTGGGGTGGGGGGTTTGTGGAGGGGTAACCAGGAAGGGGGACAACATTAGAAATATAAATAACCAATAAAAAAGGGGAAAATAAATTTAAGAAATCATTTTTAATTTTGTATCCATTGCCTCAAACAGTTTCTTTGGTTTTGGTTTGTTTGGTTTTGGCTTTTTAAAGTCACACTTCATTCAGGAAGTAATACACTGGGGACCAGAGAGAGGACCCAATGTTTAAGAGCTCTGGCTGTTTTTTCAAAATCCAATTACTGTCACCCACATGATGGCTCCCAAGTATCTGTAACTGTAATCCCAGGGGATTGGACATGCTCTTCTGGTCTCCACAGACAACAGGTATACATGTGGTACTTAAACACGTAAAAGAAATGATTTTGTAAAAAGAAATAATGTTGAAGTAAAAATAATTTTATATTAAGAAATTTAGTCTTGTTGTTTTACATTTTAATTAAAATACATCTCCATTATGCCCCCCTTCCCTTCCCTCCTTCTAGCCCCTCTGAAGTACCCTCCCCAACTCCTTTCATGTCCTTCCCTCACGCTCAAACTGATAGCTGCTTCTTCCCCAATGATTGTTACATATGGATATGCACAGATACATAACACAGTCTGCTGAATCGGTCTGAGTACATACTGTTTCATGGCTGGCTATTTTGTATTGGATAACCAACTAGGGAGAGGCCATCTTCCCCCTGCACCCCCACTAGTTATCAGCTGCCTGTAGTTCCGGGTCAAGCAAGGGTTGTGACCTCATAAGACTTTCATGTTAACACTGTCTGCTCTTACTGCCATTGTTCAGATCTCATGTGTGCAAATATTTCTAGGAGAGACTCCTTCATAGAAGACTTCCTGATATTGTGACTTTTACAATCTTTCCACCTCCTCTTCTAAGACCCGCGCATTCTCTCTGTAGCACCGGGAAGTTGCCTAGGTTTCTAGTACTAGGCATTATTTCCCCTCTTTTGAGTAGGCCTTAAGTCCAAGTAAACAACAGTTTGTTATCATCAATGTAGAGTGCTGTTTACAGGGCCATTATGGATGTCTTGCTGAGCTGGTCGCTGTTGTGGTTCATAGATGTCAAACCAGGGTAGGACTATTAATTGTGTCACCCCTTCAAGCAGCTAGCTTGGTATTTTCTGGTACCATGGAAAAAAGCAGGAAAGAGGCTTTAAGGATAGATCTACCTTGAATCATCTGAGCCCTATGTTCTAAATGTGTGGAGTCTTCACCAATAGGAGCCCACCTACAGCCCCAGAGACATCCAAGGGCAGCAGCTATAGTCTGTATTGTTTGGGGCATCACTTGGACCACCTCTAGCAACAATTCTAAAGATTTCTGGTGCTTGATACTAGGGACATTATAAATCTATAGTAGTTGTGGAGAGTCCACTGTCAGCCCCAGTGGCATAGCTTCCATATATATATGTGTGTGTGTGTGTGTGTGTGTGTGTGTGTGTGTGTGTGTGTGTGTGTGTATGTTTGGGGGTCTATATGTATATGTATATATGTATGAATATGTGTATGTATATATACAATATATACATATATACAATATATTTGCTATGTATAATATATATTCACACACGCAAAAAAAAACTTATATGTACATTATTTCTTTCCTGTCACCCACCTCCCTTTCTTTCTTCCTTTTCATTGCTGGGAGTTGTACAAGCTGAGTATCCTTCCCTGAGCCAATCCTTTATCTACCTATTAATTTCACTTTGAGACCCATCACACTAAGCCATCCAGGCTGGCCACCGGCTTTGCCCTTCATGCCTTTTGAACTTCACAAGTCGGGTGCTCAGACCCTAGCTCAATGCACCTTTTCTTTGCAGCTCTTGTGTCACATTTAATTACTGAAGTACATGTTCACTCGATGTCTATTACCTGGCCATGCACACGGTGCCCATTTATGTGTCTAGGTACATACCTACCGAGATGCAGCAGAAGCTGCTTGTAAGTTTAAAATGAGATGCTAATTGGACAAGAAGGATGAAGGATTCCTTTGCATCCACATACCTGCTTTGAGATAAGTTTTCATCTCTGCTCTGAGTAAAGGTTTCCGAGGGTCCTTTGTTTCTACCTGTAGTAGACAAAGAGAACTGTCTTGTTTCCACTTCGGGGTGGAGCTTCTCCTTTCCCCCATTACTCGGTGGGTTTCCTCTACTGTCCAGCCTCCATTTCTATCCTGCTCCTTCCTTGGTCCCCAGGGATGCTGTTCTCCACAGTATCCCTTCTTTGCTGAACTATCTGTACAACCTCTCTCTCAGAAGCTGTCTCGTGCTATGCCTCCACTGAAGTGGCGCCTGATTGCACTGCCTGTAGGAGGGATTGTACACACTCAAGAATGGGCATTAGGTTTTTGATTCCAATTCACGTCCCTGGGCTGACATGGCAGGCACTTTCCCTAACCCCTAAACTACAGTTTCAGAATAAGTCAATGTGCTATGGTATTAAGAGAAATTCTAACCCAGATGATCTGCTATAACAGAGGGCACACATTGAATCTTTACGAGTCCCTGTAACAGAAGTATATCATTGCTCAAGCCCACGGGAGTTAAACCACTGCCCTAGGCTACACAGCTCAAAAGTAGCCAAACAGGTTTACATCTTCATGAGTCTAGCTTCAAAAGCCTATTTTAACAGTTCACCAACCAGGAGATTTAAAACATGAATAAAAGCATTACAAAATAGTTGCATGTGTGTGGGATGGAAAAAAAACCCTCAACATGGAGATTAGATTCTTCAGACCTTGGTGGAACCTTTTCAAGCATCCACTGATCATAGTCCCTGAAACAATGAATGAGTCATATCCTTGCAGTACTGTATACACTTCACACATGCCTGGTTCATGATAAACGCTTAGCGAGTGTACCCACATCACATTACAAGCACCCCATCTCTGACAGTACAGCCAGTTAAGTGGCTTCACTTAAGAACTTGCTCCTAAGAACATACCCAAATTTTGTTTGCTCTCTTGAATTCTTGTATTACATTTTGCCAAGCTTCCCTTTCCTGAAACATTGAAAAAGACTTTGAGAGAGAAAGAAAACAAAGAAGACATTTTATACATCAATTTAACAGAAAGAAGATATGTTTTCATCTGAGAAATGGATTTTCTCGTAAGTCGAATTAAAATACTATCTTGAAATCATTTGACAGAGGAGTTGAATTCCTTTGTGAAAAGGAGTTTTTGACCAGATCACAGAGTGGAGCATCACCATGTGAAGAGAGAGCTACGTCCTTCCTTCATATTTCCCACAGAAAGCCTCTGTGCTTTCTTCCTTTCTGCCTATTTTCTTCTTCCACAACAACAGCTTTGCTTAAAATCACCAGACTTTTCACCATGAGGGCCTGCAAACATTTTGACCAAATCAAAGCAAAACTTTCAGAGTGAAACACTTTATCCTGTGGGTCTTGATGGGTAGAAATCTGGGGGAACCAGCATAGTTTGCTGTGCTCTCCCAAACCAAGTTGACCATGGAAGCAGAGGTTGTAGTTGCTGAAAAAAAGAAGTTGCCTTAGGAAGGAAGGGTGGGTCCTTGGGCACACTCTTCATCATACTTTATGGGTGGCTGGTGTTGGTGTACAAGCCATGCATATATCTTCCAAGGTGTATGAAACAGTTTGAATATCAGCAAGAAGGAAATATTTCTGTGCATCACCAGCATTGAGTAAAGATTTATTGACTGAGAGCCTAAAAGTAGGTTACATGAGATTTGTAATATATTTGTATCATATATTGACTTCCATATCATATGTGATTATAGTCTTTACCTTAACTTATCTTTAACAAGATATTATTGCAAAGTAAGTTACATCAAAACACTCATTTTACAAATGAGGAGCCTGGATCAAATAAACCTGTTCTTTGAACTTTTTAGTGATAAATTATAGAAGAGAGATACACATTTGGGCCCATTGTTACTGGAAAACTTTTGTACACAAAGACTTCAGAACCCCTACTTGACTAGATACAAAACAGATTTAGCTAGAAAGAAAATATGGAGCCTCTCTCTTAATCAGTTAGCATTATACTCATGAAAACTATTTTTCAAGCAACATTTTGGTCCTCAGTTTAGTAACATGTCACAATCACAGGGTGTCATTCTCTGTGGCCAATTTTTACTGAAGAAAGAGTTCTCAAATCCTGAAGTGTACGTACTCTAAAGAGAAAGGTAGTCAGAGTAATTCGAGTTAAGTTGTCAGTTCTGTCCCCTTGAGAATTTCCCAACAAGGAATGGCCAGTTCTACACCTTGTGGAGAAGGGAGAGAGACATGAGGGTATTTTACCCAGCACTTCAGAAGCAGAGTCTTAGGCATTTCCTTCCTCTGTGGAATTGGAAGAGATGATGCCTTTTGAATCCTACTTGAAGACAGAGAGGAGTTTGCCAGGGCTATTGTTGTCTTGACAATGGAGGATGATTTTCATAGACAAGTTGATTGCTTTCAAAGCTGCAGGAAATAAAGACGATTTCAACAACTCCCTGCGACAGTAAGAGCAGCCTCTTCTGAAAGGACAAAGTAAGGGAAATAAAGTGGTGGCAGTTTTATTAGTCAGCTGTCCCTCATCTGGGGTGGGGGGGGAGACAATGAGATTCACAATGCTTTCATATTAGATCAACACACACCTTTCCAAGGTTCTGGTGACTTTTGTGCCTGCTGAAGCTTACAAGAACTTGTAGACTATAGCTAGGAAAAGGGGATAAAGAAACTTGAGCCCAAACCCATGTTTGTGCTCTCTAGCAGCACTAAATGTATGTAGTTAGTGTATATAACAAGGATGCTTTCTGAGCCATTGAACGATGCTCTAAAAACCTGTCTCCCCAGATAGGAAGAGAATACCTCCCTAGAAAGTCAGGAAAGTATGGTCAGACCAAAAAGATATGAATGAATGTACACTCATTGACACACACATGTAAAGTGATACACAGCAGTCTCAATGAAACCAGGCAACACGCTACATGTTCATTTCCTCTAATAGAAGGCTCATCAAACCATCAGCCATCTAGCAGTCTTCACGTTTCCCAAAAGCAGATTTCTGTACATGTAACTGTTGGGTTTGGGGCGGAAGCTGAGAACACTTACTTCAGAGACAGAAGTTTAAAAATGAAAGCTTTATTTTCTGCACACGCAGGAGGGTGCCAGTTTGGGATCTAAACTGAATCCCCAAAGGGAGATTGTATAGCATTCTAATAGGATGGGAACACAAAGCAAGGGGAGCACAGTGGGCTGTTGCATTGACCAATCATATTTCGACACAAGGGGTTAAGCAGGGAAGTTAAAGTTGGTGACTGGGACTTATCCAGGTCACCTGGTTTCAGGTTCTTTGAGTCAGCATCTGCAGTCAGGTCCCCTCCTGGACTCTGGCCTGGAATCTAGAATGAGAGGGGAACAAAGGAGTGGAGAAGCAGCACGTAGTCAGTGAAGTCAACATTTCTGGTAACACATTTATGACTTGTGTGCTTTAGTATAGGTAGAAGGTAACAGCATCTTCCCTCTTTACATCCTTTGCTGGCTAACAAACAAACACGAAACATCTGTGAAGCAGGATAGGAGTTGGGTTCTGGGACCTGGGAACATGAACTCAGGCTTGATCCTGTCAATGAGGTAGAACTTGTTCCAGAGATGCCTGGACTGTATTATCAACAACTACTAAGCTTAATAGGTAAATAATAAGCATCATACCAGGTGAACTCTGAAGATCGTATAAATCAAATCATTAATTACTCCTCAAATTCCTGGGTGGAATTATACTCAATTATTAGACGAAAAAGTTTAGGTTCAAAGAGACTTAGTAATGTGTATATCAATAAGATATAAGAGTATCTAACAGTAGAGGAAAAAAATCACTTCTGTTACTCTCCTAATGAGGATTCTAGAATTCTAGGTCCCAGGATTAGGTCAGGAGTGTAACAATATTTGTATCAAGGGCCTTAGCTCTACCCATTCTCCCAGTTATGTCTCCACGGCATGCTGGCTCTCTGTCTACAGGCTTCCAGTCTAGTACCATGAGGGCTGCAGCAGCCCCAGATATGAAGGGAGTGGTTCTCATGCTAAGGTCCTATTCCCCAATTGGTTCTTAATTTGTCAGTAAAGAAGGCCAGGCCTAATTGCTGGGCAGAATGTATAGGCAGGACTTCTGGGTCCCAGGAGGAAAAGGCAAATGCAAGAAAGGAGAGCGCAGTTTCTGCCATACTTTGGAAGAAGAACACAGCAACCATGTGAAGTCTCCGGGGGAGATAGGGCCTGTGGCCACTACTACAGGTGGGTCACCAGGGATGTTTGACAGGGGATAGATGGGAATAGCCACTGAAGCTTGGGGCAGGTGGAGAGACTGGGATAATAAATTGTTATGGTCATGCTTTTCCAGGTGGAAGATATCTGCGCCCAGTAATAGTGCCAAGAAGGCCAATATAAAGGAACAAATTGTGTTTGTATCTTTTGTCCAAAGATTCAAGGGAAGCCGGGTGGGGACTGGTAGCACGGTCTGTCCCAGAGCAAAGGTGGTAGCATAAAACTATATGCAACATAGATATCATTTGTTTATACATTAGAAATAAAGGGAAGGAAAAAGAGAGTAGGATTTTCTCTTGCTGCAGTTTCTCTTTCTATTAAGAGAGGAACTTTTATCCAGATCTACTGGAGAGATATTATACCAATAAAGTATAGAGCATGTTATGTCTAATTCGACAGACACAAACCACACCAAAAGCCAGGGGTGTACAACAATGGCTACATAGATGTTTTAGCCGTTGTTGTTGAAGATTGTCCTATCAAGAAGGAAAGACAGAATGGAGAAAGTTATGGAAAACAAAAGAAAACAAAACACTAGGCAAATTCAGTGACAGTGAGGTCTCGTGCATGCTCCACAGTTGGAGTTTGACATGGTTTAGTCTTGTATCAGAAAGCAGGGGTTTTTAGTTCAAGACCAATGTAGAAGAGGTAGAGTAGGGTAACCCTTCTTGTGGTAGGTATAGCCAACAGTTTTTAACTTCAGTACTTTGTTCTTAAAGGAGCTGAGAAGTCACCCCACTGGGTGACTTGACTTGGGTTCTTGACCCCACTGGGTCAAGAACTGCCTGGAAGAATAGCTGTGGATCCAGGAACTGACCCTTTTCCTAAGGACTGGTTGAGGTCTCTAGTCACCAAGGTAGTTTTTCATGTGGAAACAGAAAGGCCTCCTAGCCTTTCTGGCCTGATTCCATACTCTTCACTATGAAGAGGAATAAGTATCTAAGATGAACATAGACTTGGCCTAACTAGTCTTTCTCCTGACCGAAGTCACCTGTATAGCCCTTCAGTACTTCAGGCTGATGCCCACTCTGACACAAAACATCTTTGACTCCATTTTTCTTTGATTCTCCTGTTTCTTGGTACCACTTTGAGTGACACAGATGTATTCTCATTTCAGACCACATACATATTTTCCTGTGTATTCTTAATGGATTCTATCAGTTACTTATAGAAAATTACATCTCATAGTTACTTGATAGTTTCATAATTACTTGAAAGATATTGATTTGTATATAAATATACAAACAATGTGGATTTAAAACATTTATGTTCATATACACAATTATCTGTTTCCATTGCATAAACACAGAGATATAAACACACACAATTCACATGCACCTACCTAGCTAGACATTCCGTGACAGAGTAAGGAAGAAGCATAAAAGCTCACTCTCGGTTATAGACAGGGGAAATGCAAAGGACAAGCATTTTTGTTATTCAGTTTACCTGCACCTCTTGACCTTGGGTACATTGATCATCTCACTGATTTTTTTGGATAATGAATACAATAAAACCAAATGTGCACAGGATTTAGAAAAACAAGTTGAGGGACTGGAGAGATGGCTCAGCAACTAAGAGTACTAACTGCTCTTCCAGAAGTCCTGAGTTCAATTCCCAGTAACCACATGGTGGTTCACAGCCATCTAATGTCCTCTTCTGGTGTGTCTGAAGAGAGTGACAGTGTACTCACACATATTAAATAAATAAACCATTAAAAAAAGAAAAAAGTTGAGACATTTATCACAATCCTTAACCATATATCAAAATTCTTATCTGGTGGGCAAGATGACTCAGTGGTTTCAGGTCCCTACTACCAAGTCTGATGAACTTCCATTGATTTCCCCTGATCTTCATGCCTTTGGATACCTGCCTACTCCAAATGATCCCCCACATATAAAATAAATACATGTATAAAATTAAATAATAAAAACATTCCGTCCAGTGAGGAAAAACAGTCAATTCTTCCTCTAATTGGCCTAGACTGCAACTTTAATGCCAGTGCTATCTATCATTTTGTAAACAAGGGGAAATTTTTCGTCAACACCATGGTTGGCTTTCATAATTTCCAGGATATAGACTTAACCTTTCAAGGATGTTTCCTGAGTCCTTGCATAGTACTTCTAAAACAACAAAAGCATACAGAAGCCCTGGTTTCATTGACTGTCTGTGTGCCCCAGCTGGTATTGCTTTTATGCATCATAGATTGATGATGTCCATGCTGGACAATTGATTTATGATGTATGTAATCATCTGTAGTAGCAGTTTTCCCAGTGAGATTTTCTGCCCCATAGTCTAAGTCACCCACTGTCTTAGTTAGGGTTTCATTGCTGTGAAGAGACACCATGAGCAAGGAAACCCTCATAAAGAACAACATTTAATTGGGGTTGGCTTACAGTTTCAGAGGTTCAGTCCATTATTATCATGATGGGAAGCATGGCAGCATCCAGAAAGTCAAGGTGCTGTCTGTTTAAGGAGCTGAGAGTTCTACATCTTGATCTGAAGGCAGTCAGGAAGTGACTCTGTTGCACACTGGGTGGAGCTTGAGCACAGGAGGAAACCTTAAAGGCCACTCTGCACTCCCTCCAACAAGGCCACACCTACTCCAACAAGGCCACACCTTCTAATAGTGTCACTTTCGTGGGCCAAACATATTCATACCATAATACCCACATAGTCTGCAGGTTGACTGCTTGTTTGTTTGTTTTCGTGTTTTGTTTTTGCTTCTAGGCAAGAGAGAGTATCCCCAGTCCATCAGGACTTTCTTTACCCAATCCCAGCTGAACATTGTTGAGTTGATCAGATGGATAGAAGGAGGGTCTTCCAGTGTCTGACTATCTCCACCTCCTCTCTTGCTTGTTAGGGTGCAGCTTCATGGTATCTTATACTGTTAAATTCTGTGGTGGGGAATTAAAAAAGGGTAGTATGTCAACTCACTTTGAGTGTAGTCAGAAGTCATGAGAGTGCAGCCCACAGACCAACATCCTTAGCCCCACAGGAAGTATGTTAGCGGCATTAACTCTCAGGCTATACCCTAGAGCATGCTGAACTAGAAGGTTGCATTTTAACAAGATCTATAAAAACTCCATCTGCAAACTTACTTTGTTTACATAAGACAGTTTTCTATCTAATCTCTGGCCCAACCTAACTATTTAGACTACTATCTGTTTTTTGTTTGTTTGTTTGGTTGGTTGGTTGGTTGGTTTGGTTTGGTTTTTTGAGATGGGGTTTCTCTCTGTAGCTTTGGAATTGACTCTGTAAACTAGGCTGGCTTCAAACTTATAAAGATCCACTGACTTTGCCTTCTAGCATTAAAGACTTGTGCCACCACAGACTGGCTAAATATGTATTTTAGACTTTTTTGGGGGGGGGATGGCATATGCAGGTAACCTGTTTTAAGTCAAGCATGCTGAATCTCACAGTAACTTTACAAAAGTATCCAAATCCACTGACATTTTCAATGTACTAATTCTTCATGCAATGAATTGTTTGTTTCTCTTTATTCTATCCTTGGTCAAAATGCACAAATGATACCACCTGAAAATCTTCCTGAAATACTAAGACTCTACGATGTAATGTCACAGAGTGATTGAGCTATGTATTAAAATGTTCTTTTAGGGCTGAGGTTAAGAAATTTGTCTAGGCTGCCTAAAGTCCTGGCTTTAATCTAAATAATCTCTCTCTCTCTCTCTCTCTCTCTCTCTCTCTCTCTCTCTCTCTCTCTCTCTCTCTCCCTCCCTCTATACACACACACTCTCTCTCTTCCCCCCTCTCTCTCTCTGTCTCTACACACACACTCTCTCTTTCTCTCTCTCTCCTCTCTCTCGCTCACTCTCTTTTGCTCTCTCACTCACTCTCTCTTGCTCGCTCGCTCTCCCCCTCTCAAGCACATGCATGCACACATGTGTGCACATGAACTAGGACATGAAACTGTGAACACAGTATCCCAGATCTCATCTCAGTTATGCTTCATTATTATGGGCAAGCTGGACAGTCTAGGGTGGCTACCTGATCAAATAGCAGAACACGGTTCTGTGGCCCGATTTCTGAGTCCTTGGAGTCGCCATCAGCTGTGCTGCAAGGCTGCCGGGTGTCAGCTTCCCAGGATAGCATCTCCAGCTGAAATCAATAATGCTCTCTCAAAGCCTGTGGCTCAGGTCTTCTTTTTTTTTTTTTTTTTTCTTTTTTTTTATTAACTTGAGTATTTCTTATATACATTTCAAGTGTTATTCCCTTTCCCGGTTTCCGGGCAAAATTCCCCTCCCCCCTCCCCTTCCTTATGGGTGTTCCCCTCCCAACCCTCCCCCCATTGCCGCCCTCCCCCCATAGTCTAGTTCACTGGGGGTTCAGTCTTAGCAGGACCCAGGGCTTCCCCTTCCACTGGTGCTCTTACTAGGATATTCATTGCTACCTATGGGGTCAGAGTCCAGGGTCAGTCCATATATAGTCTTTAGGTAGTGGCTTAGTCCCTGGAAGCTCTGGTTGCTTGACATTGTTGTACTTTTGGGGTCTCGAGCCCCTTCAAGCTCTTCCAGTTCTTTCTCTGATTCCTTCAACGGGGGACCTATTCTCAGTTCAGTGGTTTGCTGCTGGCATTCGCCTCTGTATTTGCTGTATTCTGGCTGTGTCTCTCAGGAGCGATCTACATCCGGCTCCTGTCGGTCTGCACTTCTTTGCTTCATCCATCTTGTCCAATTGGGTGGCTGTATATGTATGGGCCACCTGTGGGGCAGGCTCTGAATGGGTGTTCCTTCAGTCTCTGTTTTAATCTTTGCCTCTCCCTTCCCAGCCAAGGGTATTCTTTTTCCTCATTTAAAGAAGGAGTGAAGCATTCACATTTTGATCATCCGTCTTGAGTTTCGTTTGTTCTAGGGATCTAGGGTAATTCAAGCATTTGGGCTAATAGCCACTTATCAATGAGTGCATACCATGTATGTCTTTCTGTGATTGGGTTAGCTCACTCAGGATGATATTTTCCAGTTCCAACCATTTGCCTACGAATTTCATAGACTCGTTGTTTTTGATAGCTGAGTAATATTCCATTGTGTAGATATACCACATTTTCTGTATCCATTCCTCTGTTGAAGGGCATCTGGGTTCTTTCCATTTTCTGGCTATTATAAATAAGGCTGCGATGAACATAGTGGAGCACGTGTCTCTTTTATATGTTGAGGCATCTTTTGGGTATATGCCCAAGAGAGGTATAGCTGGATCCTCAGGCAGTTCAATGTCCAATTTTCTGAGGAACCTCCAGACTGATTTCCAGAATGGTTTTACCAGTCTGCAATCCCACCAACAATGGAGGAGTGTTCCTCTTTCTCCACATCCTCGCCAGCATCTGCTGTCACCTGAGTTTTTGATCTTAGCCATTCTCACTGGTGTGAGGTGAAATCTCAGGGTTGTTTTGATTTGCATTTCCCTTATGACTAAAGATGTTGAACATTTCTTTAGGTGTTTCTCAGCCATTCGGCATTCCTCATCTGTGAATTCTTTGTTTAGCTCTGAACCCCATTTTTTAATAGGGTTATTTGTTTCCCTGCGGTCTAACTTCTTGAGTTCTTTGTATATTTTGGATATAAGGCCTCTATCTGTTGTAGGATTGGTAAAGATCTTTTCCCAATCTGTTGGTTGCCGTTTTGTCCTAACCACCGTGTCCTTTGCCTTACAGAAGCTTTGCAGTTTTATGAGATCCCATTTGTCGATTCTTGATCTTAGAGCATAAGCCATTGGTGTTTTGTTCAGGAAATTTTTTCCAGTGCCCATGTGTTCCAGATGCTTCCCTAGTTTTTCTTCTATAAGTTTGAGTGTGTCTGGTTTGATGTGGAGGTCCTTGATCCACTTGGACTTAAGCTTTGTACAGGGTGATAAGCATGGATCGATCTGCATTCTTCTACATGTTGCCCTCCAGTTGAACCAGCACCATTTGCTGAAAATGCTATCTTTTTTCCATTGGATGGTTTTGGCTCCTTTGTCAAAAATCAAGTGACCATAGGTGTGTGGGTTCATTTCTGGGTCTTCAATTCTATTCCATTGGTCTATCTGTCTGTCTCTGTACCAATACCATGCAGTTTTTATCACTATTGCTCTGTAATACTGCTTGAGTTCAGGGATAGTGATTCCCCCTGAAGTCCTTTTATTGTTGAGGATAGCTTTAGCTATCCTGGGTTTTTTGTTATTCCAGATGAATTTGCAAATTGTTCTGTCTAACTCTTTGAAGAATTGGATTGGTATTTTTATGGGGATTGCATTGAATCTGTAGATTGCTTTTGGTAAAATGGCCATTTTTACTATATTAATCCTGCCAATCCATGAGCATGGGAGATCTTTCCATCTTCTGAGGTCTTCTTCAATTTCTTTCCTCAGTGTCTTGAAGTTCTTATTGTACAGATCTTTTACTTGCTTGGTTAAAGTCACACCGAGGTACTTTATATTATTTGGGTCTATTATGAAGGGTGTCGTTTCCCTAATTTCTTTCTCGGCTTGTTTCTCTTTTGTATAGAGGAAGGCAACTGATTTATTTGAGTTAATTTTATACCCAGCCACTTTGCTGAAGTTGTCTATCAGCTTTAGTAGTTCTCTGGTGGAACTTTTGGGATCACTTAAATATACTATCATGTCATCTGCAAATAGTGATATTTTGACTTCTTCTTTTCCGATCTGTATCCCCTTGATCTCCTTTTGTTGTCTGATTGCTCTGGCTAGAACTTCAAGAACTATATTGAATAAGTAGGGAGAGAGTGGGCAGCCTTGTCTAGTCCCTGATTTTAGTGGGATTGCTTCAAGTTTCTCTCCATTTAGTTTAATGTTAGCAACTGGTTTGCTGTATATGGCTTTTACTATGTTTAGGTATGGGCCTTGAATTCCTATTCTTTCCAGGACTTTTATCATGAAGGGGTGTTGAATTTTTGTCAAATGCTTTCTCAGCATCTAATGAAATGATCATGTGGTTTTGTTCTTTCAGTTTGTTTATATGATGGATCACGTGGATGGTTTTCCGTATATTAAACCATCCCTGCATGCCTGGGATGAAGCCTACTTGATCATGGTGGATGATTGTTTTGATGTGCTCTTGAATTCGGTTTGCCAGAATTTTATTGAGTATTTTTGCGTCGATATTCATAAGGGAAATTGGTCTGAAGTTCTCTTTCTTTGTTGTGTCTTTGTGTGGTTTAGGTATAAGAGTAATTGTGGCTTCGTAGAAGGAATTCGGTAGTGCTCCATCTGTTTCAATTTTGTGGAATAGTTTGGATAATATTGGTATGAGGTCCTCTATGAAGGTTTGATAGAATTCTGCACTAAACCCGTCTGGACCTGGGCTCTTTTTGGTTGGAAGACCTTTAATGACTGCTTCTATTTCCTTAGGAGTTATGGGGTTGTTTAACTGGTTTATCTGTTCCTGATTTAACTTCGATACCTGGTATCTGTCTAGGAAATTGTCCATTTCCTGAAGATTTTCAAATTTTGTTGAATATAGGTTTTTATAGTAAGATCTGATGATTTTTTGAATTTCCTCTGAATCTGTAGTTATGTCTCCCTTTTCATTTCTAATTTTGTTAATTTGGACGCACTCTCTGTGTCCTCTCGTTAGTCTGGCTAAGGGTTTATCTATCTTGTTGATTTTCTCAAAGTACCAACTTTTGGTTTTGTTGATTCTTTCTATGGTCCTTTTTGTTTCTACTTGGTTGATTTCAGCTCTGAGTTTGATTATTTCCTGCCTTCTACTCCTCCTGGGTGTATTTGCTTCTTTTTGTTCTAGAGCTTTTAGGTGTGCTGTCAAGCTGCTGACATATGCTCTTTCCTGTTTCTTTCTGCAGGCACTCAGCGCTATGAGTTTTCCTCTTAGCACAGCTTTCATTGTGTCCCATAAGTTTGAGTATGTTGTATCTTCATTTTCATTAAATTCTAAAAAGTTTTTAATTTCTTTCTTTATTTCTTCCTTGACCAGGTTATCATTGAGTAGAGCATTGTTCAATTTCCACGTATATGTGGGCATTCTTCCCTTATTGTTATTGAAGACCAGTTTTAGGCCATGGTGGTCCGATAGCATGCATGGGATTATCTCTATCTTTCTGTACCTGTTGAGGCCGTTTTTTGACCAATTATATGGTCAATTTTGGAGAAAGTACCATGAGGAGCTGAGAAGAAGGTATATCCTTTTGCTTTAGGATAGAATGTTCTATAAATATCCGTTAAGTCCATTTGGCTCATGACTTCTCTTAGTCTGTCGACATCACTGTTTAATTTCTGTTTCCATGATCTGTCCATTGATGAGAGTGGGGTGTTGAAGTCTCCCACTATTATTGTGTGAGGTGCAATGTGTGTTTTGAGCTTTAGTAAGGTTTCTTTTACGTATGTAGGTGCCCTTGTATTTGGGGCATAGATATTTAGGATTGAGAGTTCATCTTGGTGGATTTTTCCTTTGATGAATATGAAGTGTCCTTCCTTATCTTTTTTGATGACTTTTAGTTGGAAATTGATTTTATTTGATATTAGAATGGCTACTCCAGCTTGCTTCTTCTGACCATTTGCTTGGAAAGTTGTTTTCCAGCCTTTCACTCTGAGGTAGTGTCTGTCTTTGTCTCTGAGGTGTGTTTCCTGTAGGCAGCAGAATGCAGGGTCCTCATTGCGTATCCAGTTTGTTAATCTATGTCTTTTTATTGGGGAGTTGAGGCCATTGATATTGAGAGATATTAAGGAATAGTGATTATTGCTTCCCTTTATATTCATATTTGGATGTGAGGTTATGTTTGTGTGCTTTCATTCTCTTTGTTTTGTTGCCAAGACGATTAGTTTCTTGCTTCTTCTAGGGTATAGCTTGCCTCCTTATGTTGGGCTTTACCATATTATCCTTTGTAGTGCTGGATTTGTAGAAAGATATTGTGTAAATTTGGTTTTGTCATGGAATATCTTGGTTTCTCCATCAATGTTAATTGAGAGTTTTGCTGGATACAGTAACCTGGGCTGGCATTTGTGTTCTCTTAGGGTCTGTATGACATCAGTCCAGGATCTTCTGGCCTTCATAGTTTCTGGCGAGAAGTCTGGTGTGATTCTGATAGGTCTCCCTTTATATGTTACTTGACCTTTTTCCCTTACTGCTTTTAATATTCTTTCTTTATTTTGTGCGTTTGGTGTTTTGACAATTATGTGACGGGAGGTGTTTCTTTTCTGGTCCAATCTATTTGGAGTTCTGTAGGCTTCTTGTATGTCTATGGGTATCTCTTTTTTTAGGTTAGGGAAGTTTTCTTCTATGATTTTGTTGAAGATATTTACTGGTCCTTTGAGCTGGGAGTCTTCACTCTCTTCTATACCTATTATCCTTAGGTTTGATCTTCTCATTGAGTCCTGGATTTCCTGTATGTTTTGGACCAGTAGCTTTTTCCGCTTTACATTATCTTTGACAGTTGAGTCAATGATTTCTATGGAATCTTCTGCTCCTGAGATTCTCTCTTCCATCTCTTGAATTCTGTTGGTGAGGCTTGTATCTACAGCTCCTTGTCTCTTCTTTTGGTTTTCTATATCCAGGGTTGTTTCCATGTGTTCTTTCTTGATTGCTTCTATTTCCATTTTTAATTCCTTCAACTGTTTGATTGTGTTTTCCTGGAATTCTTTCAGGGATTTTTGCGATTCCTCTCTGTAGGCTTTTACTTGTTTATTAATGTTTTCCTGTGCTTCCCTAAGTGTGTTCATGTCTTTCTTGAAGTCCTCCAGCATCATGATCAAATATGATTTTGTAACTAGATCTTGCTTTTCTGGTGTGTTTGGATATTCCATGTTTGTTTTGGTGGGAGAATTGGGCTCCGATGATGGCATGTAGTCTTGGTTTCTGTTGCTTGGGTTCCTGCGCTTGCCTCTCGCCATCAGATTATCTCTAGTGTTACTTTGTTCTGCTATTTCTGACAGTGGCTAGACTGTCCTATAAGCCTGTGTGACAGGAGTGCTGTAGACCTGTTTTCCTCTCTTTCAGTCAGTTATGGGGACAGAGTGTTCTGCTTTCTGGCGTGTAGTTTTTCCTCTCTACAGGTCTTCAGCTGTTCCTGTGGGCCTGTGTCTTGAGTTCACCAGGCAGCTTTCTTGCAGCAGAAAATTTGGTCTTACCTGTGGTCCCGAGGCTCAGGTTCGCTCGTGGGGTGCTGCCCACGGGATGTCTGCAGCGGCAGCAACCAGGAAGACCTGTGCCGCCCCTTCCGGGAGCTTCAGTGCACCAGGGTTCCAGATGGTCTTTGGCTTTTTCCTCTGGCGTCCGAGATGTGTGTGCAGGGAGCAGTCACTTCTGGTTTCCCAGGCTTGTCTGCCTCTCTGAAGGTTTAGCTCTCCCTCCCACGGGATTTGGGTGCAGAGAACTGTTTATCCGGTCTGTTTCTTTCAGGTTCCGGCGGTGTCTCAGGCACAGGGGTCCTGCCGCTCCTGGGCCCTTCCCCACGGGAGCCCAGAGGCCTTATACAGTTTCCTCTTGGGCCAGGGATGTGGGCAGGGGTGAGCAGAGTTGGTGGTCTCTTCTGCTCTGCAGCCTCAGGAGTGCCCACCTGACCAGGCGGTTGGGTCTCTCTCTCACCGGGTCTGGGAGCAGAGAGCTGCTGCGGGCCGGGATCCGCGGGTGTGGGACTTCCGGTAAACACAGAACGTGCCTGGTCCTAGAGAAATTCTGCTTTCCTGTGTCCCAAGCTCACCAGGCAGCTTTCTTGCAGCAGAAAATTTGGTCTTACCTGTGGTCCCGAGGCTCAGGTTCGCTCGTGGGGTGCTCCCCACGGGCTCTCTGCAGCGGCAGCAACCAGGAAGCCAGGTCTTCTAAGTACATCGTTGTTTTCCAAATGGATCTGCGAAATTGCATGTCTCCTATTAATAACCTACAAGAGCAATACACAAATAGAAATGCAGAGGGAAGCGGCTTGTTGGATGCCTTTTGGAGAAGCTGGTAAGTTAGCTCAGCTGTGCTTAACTGGTGAGATTAGATTGGACCAGGTCAACTGGTCCTTGTTGAATAAAAACCACGGAATTTTCCATTCCAATATATATATATATTCTGGGCTTCTGGATAAAAGTGAGAAGTTCTGACATCACTAGGCACCCATCTTTGGACCACTAGTTTGGAGCGGTGTAACAAGTGTTCGTAAAGAGGCATGGATCAGTGCAGTAGTTTGGACTGCTTCTGCTTTGTGTTTCTAACTTGCCTTGTTCCTGTGGGTTCCAAGTTGAACTTCTGCTACACCTCATTTCCTTCCCTCCCTTTCGGAAGGGAGTATGGCGAGTATTTATTGTTGCATCATACAGAATTCCTTGGCAAGCAGGCCTCTATGCATGCCTATAGTGACTTATCTTGCTCATAGCCATTGCAGTTGGAATGTCCATGAAGAGTTGGCAGCATCCTCTGCATGATCCTAAATGGTAAAATTAGAGAACAAGAAGTAAGCAGCACATTTGTTCATCTCTTTCTGTTCTTAATTGTGGCTGAGATGTGACTTTTTGCTTCAAGCTTCCACTGTCTTGACCTCCCTACCAGGCTGGATTGTACCTTGAAATGTAAGCTAAAATGAACTCTCCTTTAAGGCCTTGTGCCAAAAATTTTTATCTCACCCACAAGAAACTAAAACATTTTGTAAACTTCTTCGCACATAAAGATCCTGGAAATCTGTGCTAGGTACAATCTGTACAATCCAATCTCCTGCTTTGTAATTATTAAATTTTCCCTGATATCAAGACCAGGTCCACGGAAAACCCCATCAAACTTGAATTTGGTCATGAATCTCCTGAGATCATGATAAAACCACAGACTGTATCAATAGGTCCTGAGTGGCCTGGTTCTGTTTGCTAACACCCCCTCAGTTGGTGCTCATACTGCATACTGCCAGCTCTGTCCTGTGGGTAGCAAAGCTGTAAATTTCTGTCCCCAAAATTCTGTGCCTAGTGCTATGAGAAACATGAGTTAAGCTGAAGTTCACCCTTTATGTGAGCAATGTAAAGAAAGGAACAAAATAGCCATACAGTCTACTCTATATGTGTGGCATCTAAGTCTCGGCCCTTTAACTTACTCTGCTTTCAACTCTGCATAAACCCAAAGTGACAGTGACAGTGACGACAGCAGAGCAGTCAGTTAATGGGAGGGGAAACCTGGGCCACCTCAGAGTTGTTTGCTACACAAAAGGACTCCCACTGCAGCAGGCATTGTAGTCAAGCTTCAGGTACCACTGGGAAGAGTTTGAACTTCTGGCTTTGATGTATGATTACAACCATGTAAGAGCAAGAGTGTCTCCATAATATTTATAGTAAGCATAGCTAACCCGAATATTCATAATACTACAGCTAACCTGCATGTTTTGAATACCAGCAGTTTCATCAGCGTAAGCCTGCTAATGAGAAGGGGCTGCTGTCTGAGCCTCCGGTGTCCCTAGAGTTAAAGATACTGGGTGTTTGTAGTAACCATCGCTGTCCTTTGCCTTTTGATTAAATGCCAATGAATCACCCCCTGGAATGTGTAAACAAATTAGGGCAACTAACAGCTCTTATTTTTATCATAGTCTTTGGAGAGATATTTTAAACTAAATTACAGACCACATAACAGACTTAATAAAAACAGGAGATTCAAATTGGACTCTGAGGCAGGAAAGATCAATTTAACATTTGAGAGCTGTCAGTGTGAAGTCAGCAGGCGGAAACAGCCTCTTTCAGTAGGATAGAAATGTTCCACTTACATTTCCTAAGCAAGGTCTGGGTTCACTCCAAAACGTGGTATCTGTGACATACATTTTTTTCCAGTGTATTTTTGCCTGGACACTTTTGTCATCAGGCCTTCAACATAATACAGCCTCCTGTCACCCTGTGAGAAGAGAACAAGAAGACTCAGGGCCAGATTTGACAATCCTAGGGCTTTCACAGCCAGCCCATTTCCAGTCTTCCCTTTAAAAGCTTTCTTCAGATGTCTTATTGTCCTATGGTGCTAGTACACAGCCACAGTAAGCAACAGAAAGCAACTAGATGCAGCCTGTTTCTGATCTCACTGATCCCTTTGTCTTTGTCCTGAGAAGAAGTTAGCGTGATCGAGTTATTCTTCCATCAATCGCTTAGTCCGGTAGGAAACTGAGCCCCAAGGAGATAAGCAATCTGTGCCAAGTTCACACAGTTAGGGCATCACTTGATCTCTCTGTCATAGAACACGGGCTCTTCAGAAGTGAGGTGGAGTAGGACCCTCATCTCTGAGATGGTGAAAGCTCTCTAGAGGTCAGGGCATTACAGGGGCTGGATTCCTGGCCCTGACTATCCACCCCAACATCTCCAGCCAATTAGCTCAATTCTTCAGCTCCAGCTTTGATGTTTCTTCTATCTGATAGAAATTTGTCTTTCTGTAGTGCCTGGTTTTACCCCAAAATCTCACTTTGTTCAATGTCTTCTGGCACATGAAAGCAAGGTACTGATCAGACTCATTGGCAACTCCCAATGAAGACAATCTGGCTCCTCCCTGGCCTGAGAACAGGTCCTTGGGTTTCTCAAGTAACTATTATTGCTTTCTTTTGTCTTATACAGTGAGGGATTAGAAATGCCATGCATTATCAAGAAGTAACCTTTAACTGTTAAAAGGCAAGAATCTTGAGAATTTATTTATATAATATAATACTCAACATTAATTTTCAAAGTAACCAGATTTATATGTTTCAGCATGGATGCATTTTAAAAATGAATACAGAATGGAAAAAAAAGTTGATTTGCACACAACTAACTCATCCACTGGTGTGTGTCCAACCACTCATCTCATTTCAAACTGCTACTTTTTGGTCTTCTTGTCTCAATTCATTTTGAAACAAAGTTTCTGTGGCCTGGGAGAGGCCAATTCAGACATAAGAAGGTTTTCTTAAAGCACTCTTTTCTCATCAGTGTGATTAACTAGAGTAGCAGCAATAGTCAATAGTCAATGAGGGACTCTCCCCATAACAGCATAGCAAAGTAGTCTGGGAAGTGAACTACCTGTTCATGCCCATTCCACTGTGGTTATGCCCCCATCAAGGCTCACCTTTGCCACTTTCTCTTACCATCCTCCCTTTCCTCTATGCTTTGAATATGAAATGTCTACCAAAGGCTCATGTGTTAAGAGAATGGTACACAACTGGTACTGTAACAGTGATCAGGTTCTGGAAACTTCAGAAGGCAGAACCTAATTGGAGAGAGTATATCAATAAAGATGAGTTCTGAAGTTATCTTGGCTCTATGGCCTTCTCTCATCATGCCACATGTTCCCTTCAGCACTGATGCTCTGTCCAAATCTCTAGGACCAAACAACCAGAGATGGAGCCCTCTGAAGCTAAGAATCAAAATAAATTTAAATGGTTTTGTCAATAATTTGGTCATGGGAATGGAAGGAAAATCTAATACAGCTGCCTTCCCCCAGTTCTCCTAGCACTGTCCTGCCTCTTCCTGAATCTATCTGCTTCCTAAGAGATTAACAGGAAGAATGTTTGCCCCTACAGAGTCCATGTTCATAATATACTGATACTGAAAGGGAGAATTTGGAAAATCCATGCCAAAGCAAAAATTGGAACCAGAGCCCTAGATGGTCAACAGGCCAATGTATGGCTGCCTTATTGTTCACAAAGGATGATGTGAAGCCCCCACAGATTCTGGGCTGTGCCTTGACACTATACAAATCTCTAGTCTTCCAATCTTTTTCTTATTTGGTTGAATGCCAAGGCTTAAAACTAACTGTAACTCAACAAGAGCGGGCCTTTTGTTTTGTTGTTGTTGTGATGTTTTTGTTGCTTTTCTGTTTGTTTTGCCCCAGGGTCTCATGAACCTCAGATTAGCCTTGAACTTGGTCTGACACTGAGGCTGACTTTAAACTCCTGATTCTTTGGTCTCCACCCAACAGGCAGTGGGATTGTTGGTGTACACGGCTGAGTCTAGCTCTTTTGTCTGTTCTTGATTTGTTTTATTCTTTTGGTCTCTTTTCCCCATAGATTGACTCAAAGTAGAGTGATGGACAGAAGCATTCTTAAGGATTTCCAGCTAAGAGCTCCTCTACTGACAAGTTTCTATAACCTCTCAACCCCTCAAATTTCTCAACTGTAAAAGAGGCCTGGGCCTTAAAGCTCCAAAGTTCTCATGAATAAATCAATGTACAGCATTTACTCTCTTATACCCTATAGTTCATCAGTTGATCTCGAACTCCATAGAGGTGCAGTTTCTGGGGCCTCTCTGGACATACTTTATCTGCAGGGCTCATGCACATCCACCCTCCTTCTCCAGAACCAGGTGATATCCTATCAGAGCCTCAGTCATCTATACCCCAAGCATGTACTAAAAAGCAATTCTTTCATTCAGCTGCCTCCTTGGGTAACATGTAAATTCATCTTTCACACTTTTATTGTATTTTAAATATTACCATGCCTAGAGCAGACAGTGATAATGCACACTCATTGTACCATAGATACTTCTGATGATCTTACATTTGATTACCAACAATTTTAGCCTTTACAGGAATCCCCCATGACATAGAATCATCAGTCACAGGAGAGGGAAGCAACCTCTGAAAGTCACCTGAGCTGCTGGGCTAGGTATCTGTCAGGATCTCAGGAATGAGCCAGTGGAGGTGCAGAACCGACTAGGTTCACAAGGAAAGAGAGAGGCAGGGAAGCTTGCTAGATCTCCTGCAAGAAGAGAAGGCCCAGCTGCTGCTAGAGGCTCGTGTGTCATCTCAGCTCTGACAGGGCTAGCAGCTGTTCTTCACCAACCCTGCATAAATCTGCAAACAAGAGACTACTGCCGACCTCCATCCTGTTGTGCTGGCATTTCTTTTCCCTGGTGACATGTCTCGGAGATGGGAGAGTCTGTGCGATGTAGAATGTCAGCAAAAGGCTGCTGCTTGATTTCCTTGTCCTGTTCCCAGGCTGCTAGATGTGTCTAGCCTCATCCTTGCGTCGGGATAGGGCTGGAGCTCTAAATACTCACTAAGAAAGGGAGCACTGGGAATGGAGGAGGTAGCTTTCTGGAAACTAGCAAAGATGGGCCAATGGCGACCTACAGTCAGGATTGTTATCAGACCAGCCCTGTCATGTTATAATGGCCACGGCGGGGGTCAAATTTTAGGCTCAGATTGCTGTAACAGGGCCATATGTCACCATCTGTTCAAAAAAGGGGGAGATTTTGTGTCCCCAAGTTTTGCCTCATGAGGCTGAAGAGTGACTTGCCATTCATCTCCACTCTCTCAAAATTCTGTGTATGTCGCTGCTTTTCCATCAATGAAAGCAACTCAGTGAGCAGCTGTACTTTTGCAACAAGGGTCAAGAACCATCTCACAAGTCACATAAAGTCACCTTAACTCTGTTGAGTGCAGCATGATTATTTTTCACTCTATGCCTTTAAAAAGTGGGTTTGGGTTCTTTTTCATGTTCTTAGTCCAGCAGTTGCCAAGTCGTGCTGAGAATTCTTCCTTCTTACCATCTCATTTAATGCTCTTAGCACACGCCCTGCTTAACACAGCAGCACCTACGCTTCTTGGAGGCAGTATCAATGTCAGCCATGGGTGAGGGCAGTCTCTGCCCTTAACTCACAGCCATGTTTGACATTGATGCTGCCTCCCTCCGAGAGCATAGGTGCTGCTGTGTTAAGCAAGGAAAGTACTAAGAGTAGCTGGTCTTAGAAACCAAGAAAGAGAAGCAGCTCCCAGTTCTTGAGATTTCAGTGTCTCATCCCTGTGTTCTTCACTAAGGTTGATTTCAGGAAAGACTTAAACTGTCCAAAGGAAACACCCTGGAGGAAAGCTAGAGACAGTCTCAGCACGGGAAGAAATTCTTCCTGATGCCAGAAATCTAAAATGCATTTGCTTTCTTCATTTGAAATTAGCACAATAAATCTTAGAAATTGACCAGGATATAGTCAAAGAACTTCGAAAATTTCCAATGTGATTTTATAACATTTTTCCCCTGAGGCTAAATAAATAGATAAATAATATAATTAAACAGACAAAGAAAAACGTAAGAATTATATTTATGTGTGCATGCTTATGACTCTGTGTGTGTGTGTGTGTGTGTGTTTGTGTGTGTGTGTGTGTATACAGAGGTCAACTTTGAATATCTTCCTCTAATTGCTCTCAATCGTATCTTTTGAGGCAGGATTTCTCACCGAACCTGAAGATGGCCAATTCAGCAGGATCATCTGGCTAACAATTCCCAGAAACTGTCTCTGAGACCCTCTTCCTTCACCCCATCAGAAGCAATATGGGTATATGCTTCCATGCCCAGATTTTGTGTGGGTATTTGGTACCCAAACTCAGTTCCTCACAGTTATGCATTATTGTACATTACCTACTGAGCCATCTCCCCAGGCCTCTCCAACAAAACTTTTACTATTATCTTTTTAATACTACACATTCTACTTCAATTTTTTTCTAAGACTTTTATTTTCAGGATAAAAAACCAGCCATTAGGGCTGGAGAGATAGCTCAGTGGTTAAGACCACTGACTGCTCTTACAGAGGTTCTGAGTTCAAATCCCAGCAACCACATGGTGGTCCACAACCATCTGTAATGAGATCTGATGCCCTCTTCTGGTGTGTCTGAAGACAGCTACTTATATACTTATATACTTATAAGATAGTGTACTTATATAGAATAAATCTTTATTAAAAACCAACCATTAGTATTGATCTTCTGCACACTTTCAAAGATATTATCAATGCTTACTATTTCTTCTTTTTAATTGAGTCTCATTTGTTGATACAATGATTTTTGTTCACTTGTATCCCATTCCTCTCTCCCCCTTCCTTATCCTGCTGGACTGATTTTTCCCAAGTCTCCCTCCTACTCTTATAGCTTGCATATCTAGTCATGGATATATTGTGCGTCCCACTGAGTTACTTATCTTCTTTCCTTACTGGAGCAGGGGCAACTTAGTAGGGCTACACCACTGAAGAAAATGACCCACCCTCTGACAAAGCTGTTCATTGCCAGTTGACCTTCAAAGAATGGTGGAGACCTTGTCTGTAATGAAATACGGACACACTCAAGTTTATGCAGATAACTTCTGCCCATGAGTGAGTTCCTAAGTGCAATGGTCATGTCATATCCAGAAGACATCTTTTGCTTCATCCTCTGCCTCTTACCTTCTTGTTACTCTTCTTCCTCAGTGTTCTCTGCACCTTGATCTAGCCATCCCAACTGGAGCCACTCACCACCACCCCCCCAGGATTTACTCTTTGTATTTTGCCAGCTATGCTTTCTCTGTTGCATACAATTTCACAGCAATAAAAAGTGTTTCTCATGAAGGTTGGTTACAGCACTAATCTCAAAAGACAAAGGGGAGGTGAGCCACATATCAGATATCCTGCATTTCAGATATTTACATTTACAATTCCTAGCTGTAGCAAATGACAGTGATGAAGTAGCAATGAGATAATGTTATAATTGGGGGTCACCACAACATGAGGAACTGTATTAAAGGGTCACAGTGTTAGGAAGGTTGAGAACCACTATCCTAGAACCTCATCTTCCTACTAAAGTTTGCCCAGCTGCTTTCTCGCTGAGTTCTCTCCTAGTCCTGAGGCTTGCCTTCGATTTATCTTTGTGCTTCACAGTCTTTTTCTTGAAGTTATGTCTTGCCTCCTTTTGTTTTGCTACCTTTTTAGGAAGCTATTGTCTTTTATTACTTTTCTGAGTAATAGGACCAAGAAAGTAAGTTTTAGACTCTTTGAGTATCTGAAAATCAAGTTAGGCAGGGTTCAGAATTCAGAGTTAAAATTCTGTTTTCTCATCGTGGACATGATCTCCTTTTATCCTCTTGGCTGAATCTAGTGTTTCTCTAGAGAAGCTGAATTTTGTTCTTATTTTAGGATCTTCCCTGTACTGGCAGCATGTGAAATTTCATCATAATATGTCTGACTGTGAGATTTCCTTCATCTGTCCTGCCGACTGTTCCAGGAGTCATTTCAATGTAGGAACCAGTTCAATCCACTTCTTGACAATTTTCTTGGACTATTTTCTTGATAATTTGACCCCTACCCCCATTACTGTTTTTCTGGAATTTCAGAATCAGAATGGTTGATTGAGAAAAGGCAGTTATTTTATGTTTTTTCCTTGAATTTGGCTATAATTTTCATTTTCTTTTTTTCTTCCAGAATGTTCCTTCTAATTTACTTTCAAAACTCTGAATGAAATTTTAGATTTGACCACATGTTCTCTTAATTCCAAGAATGTGTATATTTTCCTACTTATATTTTTTATTTTTCCTGTTTCTGATGCAAGAATGGAATCAATATATTGACTTATATATTGCATATATATTCATTATATATATATATATATATATATATATATATATATATATATATATATACTCTTCCTGAGAAGTGAGGAGAGCAGAAAAGGATATGAGAGGGGAGTGGAAGGGGCTGACAGGGGAGAAGAGAGGAAAGAAGGGGAGGGAAGGTGTGGGGAGAGGAGAGATGGGGAGGGAGAGGAGGAGCAGGGAGGGAAGGGGAGAGAAGAGGAGAAAGACTATTCACAGGTTTTTGCTCCCCCCACCCCGCCACAGGCTCATTCTAGTTCTTTTTTTCTGTTTATTATTTTTGGATCAGTCATTCATGGAGAAGATTTTCCCCAAATGTCAGGAGATACTTGGATAAGAAATTAAACATTTAATTTGTGTGTGTTGATGGGACTTGTGGACTGGCAATTACCACCACAGGCAATTGAGCTTTGTGTTAGCTTTTAGATTCAGGATATCTGCCTATCCTCATCTCTAAGTCTTATAGAGCTGTGAAACCTTTTCATTAATGAACACCCACCTCTTATATTTATGCACTTGCCTCTAGAGACAAAGGGGAATGAAGGCACTCAGTGCTTGAGCTAAAGCAACCTCACTTTCAGCCTCATTGTTATCAATTTTGGCTCACTTCTGTCACTCTGTTTCATTGTAATTGGTGCTTCTGTGATTAAATTTCTATATAGAATAATCTTTCTACGTATTCATGTGCGGTATGTATATGGTATTTATCACTCTCTTTCTGTGTGTGTGTGTGTGTGTGTGTGTGTGAGAGAGAGAGAGAGAGAGAGAGAGAGAGAGAGAGAGAAAGACAGAGACAGAGATGGAGACAGAGACAGAGACACAGAGAGAGTGTGTGAAACAACACTTAGGCATGATTAAAGAAAACATGGCACATACACGCCCTAGAATACTACTCGGCTAGCTGCTGTTTTCATTATATGGGATCTGAAAGTCAGTTTGGTAAAGTAAAAGCCAGGCACAGAAAATCATACAGCACATGACTTCATGTATGAAGTTAAGGGCAGGATGGCATTTACAGAGAGGAGTGAGCAGAAGCGGTTAGAAGGAGAAGACTAACAAGTAGCTATTAGTCATTTACGGTTACCACGCTGGGCTATTATGCAGTAAGGTTGCCAAAAGAAGCAACTCCATATTGTGCATTCTATAAGAGCACAGAAAAGTATTCTGAATATTCTATCACAAAGAAGTATGTGTTTGAAGAGATGTTCATTTAACCTGACTTGAAGTATGTGCAGTATACATGCAGTACAACAAGACAAAACAATTCTTTCCTCTGAATGCATCAGTTAAGTTAAAAAAAAAGATGAAGAAGAAGAACTTTATAAACATGTCTATCAGGATGAAGATGAGGACCTCAGAATTCAAATACATGAAAAGTATTTTCTACCAACTCCCCTGCCTCTGTCCTTCATCCTAAAGTACCAGTGTCTAATCTGTGGTTCCTGAATCTCAAGCAGGTAGTTAGTTTCCTGTTTGTCCAATCATCTTCTAGACACTGATGCTGTATGCTGTTGCCATGCTTTGGCTGGTGTCGTCTCTTCTGTGTGCTCTTGTGAGGACCCACTATGCGGCTTCTCTTCCTTTGTTTTAGTGGTATCTCAGGAGGTTCCAAATGCAAACCTCTCCAATTGCCCTTGATAAATCCTAAGTCTTCTTGGTCTTCTTCCTGCTCGTTCAGGATCCAGCAAACAGACTTCCTATCAGGACACTTTAATGACATAAAATTACCTTTTGCCTCAAGAGTTGCTGTTTTCTTACACCACACAACTCTACTGTGTTGTGCTTGATGAGTTAACAGTTAATGTTTATGGGATGGATAAACATCTCAACTGCCACCCCCTACATACACATCAAACTTGGTGTCAACACAGAATCAGGTTATCATAGTAGAAGTATTTTAGAGAATCTGTGACTGGTTAATACATTCAAGTTATTTTGCAAACACTACTATGTAGTCCCAGATATACAGTTCAGCTATACAGAAGCTTGGTAGGAGCTTAATTAAAAGCTCCCAATACAGTATGCATATATATATATATATATATATATATATATATATAATTTACACATGCTAAAAATCAGTGTTCTCAGATAAACAAAGGAGATGCATTTAGGTTCCATCATCTCTGACAGAGGCTTCTTTTAAAATAAAAGGTACACACATCTATCCCAGGACTGTAGGTTGAGTCTCCATGGCTTATAATTTTGCCTCCAGGCATCTTTCCCAATTGCTGTTCACCTGGTATGTGTGCTTGCCAAATGGAACTCTGTTTACATTCTATACCCGTCTTTGTCTGCCAAACAAGGACGCAGCTGCAATCTATAACACAGTGCCCTCAACTCCTGATGCGGCTCAGCCTTCTGGGTGATAAGTACCTTCAAACTCCAAGTCCCATAAAGAAAATTTAGAGCCCTTAGTCGAAGATAAAGCTCTTATGTTACCCATACATCAGAAACTCCCCACTTTTTCTAAATCCCTCTCTCTGGCTAAGTTCCTACATTGCAAATATACCCGGAGAGAAGGACGATTGGGTAGCTGAGGTAGAGAAGTGCATGAAGATGCCCATGACTGGCAATATACTTAGAAAAGTCGCCTTGAGCTCGCCTTCATTGTACCACTCCCTCCTGGGATAAATCAGGTTTGTCTCTTCTAGTGAACAAACTTTCCTCTTGTAAAAAGATATTGAGGCAGTTCTTACTGTAGTTATCAAGGCAAGAGTTGATGTGTATGGCTCATTGGTGACATTGAGAAGTCATGATTTATATTTTTGGTATACATTTTGGGGAGGAAACTAAGCAATGACATTTTAACCCACTAAAGTAACCAGTACTCTCTTGTATTTTATACCACCTCTGTCATAAACAGTGCATACATTAAGGGTGTCTTCCTCTGCTGTAGCTGGATATTTAGTCTTGAATGCAGGTATCAAATCCCACATCTTGGTGAAAGTTGTGTTTCTTTGCCACAGTTTTCCTTTGCAAACAACCTAAATGGAGATGATGTATTATCCACCATCACATTAACGATTTTGCCTAAGTAAATAACAGCTTGGCAAGGCATTTGACTCTGTGGAAAGAACGCAGCACTGTGAAACCTCTGTTCCTTACATGAACAGGGGAATGTGGTCTTCTGTTTATCAGCATCAGGTCTCTCTGAGGTAGAATACCAAGGGCTCCATTTTAAACCATGTGTAGTAGCTCCCCAGACAGCCTAGGCATTAGCTGCTCAATTAGACATCTAGCCTAGATGTATGTCTAATTGACAATGAATAGATTTTGATACTATATTTGGTTAGGAGATTATCTTCAAATTGCTTTATGCATTGGATGATTCCAAATTGTTACACGGACATCTGTTTTTGTTGGCCACAAATGTGCTATTTGCAATGGCAATTTTGTCATTAACTGAAACCATGGCTCTACCTGCCATATTATTTTCTCTAACTTTCTTATAAATAACTAAGGTTTTATTTTGCAGGAGAGTGATATTTTTAAGATTAAGAACTTCTTAGCAGATGTGTTCTATTCAGTCAGCCAAAAGAATTCTTCGTACACGTTTGCTTTCCCTAAGTAGCTCCTATAACCCTGACCTTGGTGTAGCAAAGGATTCCTTTCCCTTTTCTGTACAAAGAAGCCAGGACAGTGGTAAACTTATGCAAGAAATTTTCTTCATTAAACTTATCATATAAATGTGTGTGTGTGTGTGTGTGTGTGTGTGTGTGTGTGTGTGTGGTATGTACATGTGTGCAGGTGCTGGTGGCACCAGACACATTGGATCTCATGGGAGCTGTGAAAAGTTACCATATGTAAGATGTCAAAAATGGATACACGTATGTACTTGTGATTTCTTTAACGTGAAAAATATTTGAATAATTTGAAAAAAAGTTTAAAAAGCAGATCAACGAGGAAGTTGCATTAAAAGTCTTTTAAAACTTGTTCTGTGAGGGGCATTGAACTCTGGGTGAAAATTCTCAGTCCCTGGTTTAACTTTCATGCTGTGGTTAAGAATATATACTTAGGCGAGGGCTGGAGAGATGGCTCAGCCATGGTTAAGAGCCCTTGCTGCTCTTTACTAGGACTCAGGTTTAGTTCCCAGACCCACATGTCAACTCACAACTGTGGCATAGCTCTAGTTCTGGGCATCTGACTCCCTTTCTAACCTCTGTAGGCACCAGCCATGCATATGGTACACAGACATACATGCGGGAAAGGCATGGGGACACATACATTTTTTAATTAAAACTTTAAAAAAATTTGTAGGCAGTCTTGAATCATTTGCGAAGCTATTTTCTGTGACTCTCTGCCATTTTTACCGGTGGAATGGAAGTAAAGATGTCTACTTTACAGTTACCTCCAAAGGTGCTTTGAGGTAAGGTTAGAAAATGTCCCACAGTTTATACTAATAGGGCCTGTTTGTGTAAATACTGGCTCAAACAAATAAGAAGGGCCCATCTCTCCTTGGAGCTTGGGCAGGTATTATGCATTGTTAATTCAGTTTTCAAATCAGAAAAGAAAAGGGTATTATTGTTCACTCTTAAAATCATTCCCACTGCTAGTGATGGATTCTTGCTGCAACCCACTCCTTCTAATCTGAATTTTCCTGCAAATAAAGTCACTAGGACAGAGACAGATCTCACCCCTAATTGACCTCTGCTCATCTCTTCCTTGCTAGGCTGCCTGCCTGTGGCTGTTATTTAAGCTGAGCCATCCTGCACCAGTGACCGTTATTCTGAATACACACGGAGATGTTAAGGAAACTCCACAACAAGCACAGCTGCTTGTTCCGCTGTTGAGTGGAAAGCCTCTGTCCGGGCCATTTCAAGCAGTTTGCACCAGTTTTCTTGCAACTGTTCTCACCCAGACCAGAGGGTGGAGCACTCCCCTTGGTGACCCAGCAGAGGAATTACTGTCACAGTGCCATGAATTCTGTGATACAATTCTTTTGAAGGTCTGCCATCCTTCTCTGACTGTCTAAGGAGGCTGTTTGACTGACATGGCGAGCCAGCCCAGAGATACCTGTCTGGTGCTGCCCCCTCATTTACAACATTAGGTCCATTGAAAGGCTTCTCTTGTATAGTCTCTGCCTGCTTTTGCTCCTTGCCTTAAGCAGTATGATGTGACTTGGTATCATGAAGAATGAAGAGATGGGGGCGGGGAGAGCCCTTGTCAAGTGACTGGAGACTAAAGAAGCAATAGGGCTAGAGAGCAGTAGGTGATTATAAAAGCCACCCAAGTCTCAGAGCCACAAGCTTAGCAGCACGGCAGCAGACACAAACCGAGCTTAAGGAGAAGCAGCAGTAGCTGCCATCCCAGCGGCCGCAGCAGACGCCTTGGCAGTGACTATTGCTCCAGAATCCAGCCAAATAACTCAAGCGAGTTATCGAGGAGGACAGGAACGAGAGGAGCCGTGGAAATAAAGCAAGAAGGGGCAGAGAGCCAAGAAGACAGGGGTGTAAAGATGCAGAGGATGGAGCCTTGGGCTTCATCAGTGGAAAAATTGCAAACAGTTGCCACGTCTTTACCACCAAAGGTCTCAGACACTCCACGCCCAGAAGTTTTAACACTAGCCACACTCAAGGCCCAGGGTATCCTAACTTTCTAGGCTGAGCAAACATTTCTGTCACTGATGGGGTGTAGAGCTAAGAACTTGTGTAAGCGTTGTGGCACCAGAGGGCTCTACCTGCTGCTACTCATGGCTGGCTGTTGACACTGCTCTCTGGTGTCAAACAATGAAGAAAACAAAAGGTGCCCAAAACCAACAGTAAGGGACACTCTCCTTTTCTACTGTGATTTACATCATGGAGAACAAAAGGAGCCCAGCTGACCTGTGACATTATAGGTATGACAAAATAAGAATGGATGTTTGAATTCCCCTGTTCTAGAGCGGCTGGCATCTAGGGGAGCATCCAGGAGAGTCAGGGTTTCGGGAACTTGCATAAAGCTTGTTCTATGCAAAAGATAGGCAGACAAGCGGGCAGAGCATGTGAACACAGAAGTCTCTGCTAAATGGAAGGAGATCAATGGCTTAGAAGCCTAATATAGATTAGTCACAGATTATTACTTGACTTAAGTTCATGGACACATTTCAGTGGCAGATCAGGTGGCAGGCAGAAGGCAGAGAAAGTGAGTAAATAAGGCTGCCCTTGTCTGTTCTTTGTGAAGCAGCTCCTTCCCTGCAGTGGTCTGGGCAGCAGGGCGTAGCCATCTACATACTTGTAGCAATGATGGGCCATTGATTTTCACATTCACTTTGATGCTTGCCTTGTGCTTTGCGATCTCAAAATCTATTCTGCACAGAAGGAAGTTACACATGACCATCAGCAATAACAAATCTCGGACTCTAACTGCCCAGAAAACAGCAGCCTCTGAAATTGATGACCTGGTAGTCAAGGGCACTTTGTCTTCTGTTTCCAGAACTCTGAGAAACAGCCACTGTACTAAGGGAAAAGGAAACACACTTTCCACTTTCCTATCCAATTGATAAATCCAAGTCCTTCCCAAACCTCTTTGGATGTTTCCTCTGGATGCCTCCAGAGGTTTGAACTTGCTTTAATGCCCTTTATGAGGGCCATTTGGGTTAACATTTACATTGCGCATCTAAACATCCTGCTGTGTCAATGGCCATATGAAAATCGGTTGCTGGAAGCACTATTTCGAAGAGTAGGTCACTGCCAATGGCTAGCTAACAACTTTCTTCTCAAGTGCCCATTGCCAATGAGGAGAGAGGCTCGGTAATGGGCTACTGTAAGGATAATGTCACCTGAATTCACAAAACCTGGTTGGGGGCAGCGCTATATTTATCATCGTGAGTTCAAGTTCATCAGAGAAAAGTACATAGAAATAGGCTAGGAACAAACTGTGTATGTTTTCTAGCTAAGAAAAAAATGATTCTTCACACACACACACACACACACACACACACACACACACAGAGCAAAAGCAATACTTTTCTTTTCTCCTTTAGTAAATTAGAGGTGGCCATTTCTCTATAAGCACAAGCACAGTTGTAACAAAAGACGAGGTCAGCTCCCCTATTCTGACTCCCTAGAGAGCACAGGTAATGACCACTTTTAGCAAACACCTATCAGGACAAACCTGCCATCTCCCAAAAAAGAATTGCATCTCAACCCTTGTCCAATTATTCTAAGTCATCATCCACTCAAAAAAGAAACAAATTCCAACATACTAAGAGAGTCCATATCATTCATTGAGTGTGTTATCGAAGACTGCAAAATGAAAGGAGAAACTGGTTTATACAATGGAGGTTTTCAAAAACATTTCTAAACCATAGCTATTCCGTGGATAAAATACGTATTTGTGAGGTTGCTGTTTAGACAGGACGATTTCTGTCTCTTGGTTACTTTGTCCCTCAGCTTTGAGAAAAAGGCAATAACACCAAGTTTTCTTTTCTTTAAAAAAATTTACACACCACACACACACACACACACACACACACACACACACACACACACACACAATTAGCTATCTTCGGACACAGCAGAAGAAGGCATCAGATCCCATTACAGATGGTTGTGAGTTACCATGTGGTTGCTGTGAATTGACCCAGGACCTCTGGAAGAGGTCAGTTCTCTTAACCACTGAGCTACCTCTCCAGTCCTCAAGTTTTCTTAATAAGCACCATGTCCACAGTTCCAGTCTGAGACTATAGCCATATTTTCCAACCTTCTTTTCCTTGATTTTTCTCTTTAAAATGAGGCTAGGGAAGAATATATATGCCCTGAGCTGTAGGAGAGAATGCACACAATGCTTTATGGTGAGTACTTACTATCGTCATTACCCTAGCTGGAGAAGATGCTACAAATGGGCCATGTAGTTCTAGCCTCATCATGTGGACAGAAAGATAAAAAGTACTATCTCTAAGCAAGTTGCAGGAGATGAGGAAGCCCTGCCTTCTAGAATACCTACTGTACTGGATGATAGAAAGAGGCATTCCAGGCTTGGGCGTCGTGTAGTGACCCAAACTCAGTAACCAATACAACCATTTATTCCAGTGAGGGGCTGACTGAAGAAGTCTGAGGCCTCCCTTGCCTTACTGCCGTGGTTTCCTCCCATTTGTTTGAAGTACACTAAGTTTGGGATATCACTGGAAAGGAAAACCGTTTTCCCCACTGGGGTTGCTAAGCTAATGGAATAAAGAACTTGAGTTCCAGGAGGCCATTGGTCTTAACCCCCCTGAAGGAGCATTGTTACACTGAAGTGACTGAAAGAAGTGAAAAATCAGCTTCAAAGAAGGAACTGTTTTCACTTCCAGGTTCTTATGGGTCAGCCCATGTTAGCTAGTACCATTGTGACACTTAACACCACGGTGTTAGTGACATGTGGCAAAAGCTGCTCACTTCATGACAGACCAGAATCATATAGTGAAGAAGAGCCTAGAACCAAATAATAATATCCCTCAAATGCCTACGCCTGGTTCCCTGGTTCCTCAAACAATAAGGACCCATGCCCCAATGTTTCCAGGACCTCTCCAAATATTGTCATTCAGTGAGAGAGCGATGAAGACATACTTCATATCTAAACCACATCCAGAGACAGAGGAGTCCAGCTGAAGGAAATGGCTGTTGAAGACACCTTAGTGCCTGGGTACAGAGATGCCGTCAGGAAACTCATACATTTAAGCTTCAGGTGTCAGCAAGTTCTTTCTCCTTCCATGCTCTTGTCATGGTTCTTCTGACATCAATTTAAGTAAGACTTCTGAAGCTTGCAATTGCTTCCTCTGATGTAGTGTCCCAAGTGTACTTGGGGCCACTTCAACACTGTGGATTGCACTGCATTGAGAAGCTGGACAGAGAACATGACTTTGGGGAGAGATGGAGTTGGAAGTAGGAGAGAATTTTTTTTTAGAATCTTATTTTAGGAAAAGCCCTGCCCTAGTCCCTTTCTCAGTCTCAATGAGAACCCGAAGGAGAGGGGAAACCTGTTCTTGTAGGTTCCACCATGGTTCTTGTGGCCAGTGGTGTCTCCAATGTGATACAACATCCAAAAGAAATGATACAGATCCCTATATGCAAGTTTTCCCAAGCAAAAACATCTCTGTACCACACAATCTTCATTTCATGTCCTGGGAAGTTGGCATATTAGAAACCACTCCTGAGTGAGCTAACCCAATCACAGAAAGACATACATGGTATGCACTCACTGATAAGTGGCTATTAGCCCAAATGCTTGAATTACCCTAGATGCCTAGAACAAATGAAACTCAAGACGGATGATCAAAATGTGAATGCTTCACTCCTTCTCTAAAAGGGGAACAAGAATACCCTTGGCAGGGAAGAGAGAGGCAAAGATTAAAACAGAGACTGAAGGAACACCCATTCAGAGCCTGCCCCACATGTGGCCCATACATATACAGCCACCCAATTAGACAAGATGGATGAAGCAAAGAAGTGCAGACGACAGGAGCCGGATGTAGATCGCTCCCGAGAGACACAGCCAGAATACAGCAAATACAGAGGCGAATGCCAGCAGCAAACCACTGAACTGAGAATAGGACCCCCGTTGAAGGAATCAGAGAAAGAACTGGAAGAGCTTGAAGGGGCCCGAGACCCCATATGTGCAACAATGCCAAGCAACCAGAGCTTCCAGGGACTAAGCCACTACCTAAAGACTATACATGGACTGACCCTGGACTCTGACCTCATAGGTAGCAATGAATATCCTAGTAAGAGCACCAGTGGAAGGGGAAGCCCTGGGTCCTGCTAAGACTGAACCCCCAGTGAACTAGACTGTTGGGGGGAGGGCAGCAATGGGGGGAGGGTTGGAAGGGGAACACCCATAAGGAAGGAGAGGGGGGAGGGGAATGTTTGCCCGGAAACCAAAGAATTATTATTAAGTATTAAATAAATTTACAAAAAAAAAAGAAATCAGTAATATAATATGGTGACATTTAACCTTTGGTGAGGTCGCTAAGAATTTGCAAAAAAAAAACTACAGATCTTCTTCCAAACAAATGCCCAACATAACAAATTTTTTGCAACTGTTTTAGAGGAATCATTAACTATTTAAAATTTAAGTTTGATTAGCAGCTAACACTGAATATGTGCACAGGCAATACTGTAATGAACTAAAATAATAAATCTGAATCTTAGTGAAAAAAAAAAGAAACCACTAAATATGTTTTAAAGTCATACTTTTTTTTTTTTGAAAAGCTTGTGCTTTTTACTTAGCATGTCAGACTGGGGTTCTCTATGTGAATTACCTTATCCACTTTCCGTTAACAGGAAGAAAAAACTCACCTCAACACACTTGCAGTTAAGAACATCTTTCTAGCCTTTCAATTCCTATTCTGTTAGGCAGAAGGCCAAGTAAGCAAGCAAGTGCCTCCTGTAATCAATTCCTGCCAAAGCTGAGAAAGACATATTTCATCTTCTGATTGGACCCTCAGGGCTGAATTTGCAAAGAATGAATCCTAAGCCATTAAGTCAATAAATGAACCTATTTTCAAAAGACCCATTTAAGTGGTTAGCTCAGTTGCTTAGAGGGGATTTGAAAGTAGGAAGCTTCCGGTTGAGGCAGGGAAGGAAGTAAGGGATGCAACCCAAATTTTACTTTTTCCTACTTAGTGGTCACAAAGGAAACTGTCAGTGACTGTGAACAGTTACCCCATCCATCTTCTTCTCTGACTGTGGCATCCAGATACACAAAGATACCAACACATACCACCCCCACCACTGCAGGTTTGAGTCGACAGCAGCGATGAAAATCTGTCCACTGCCATCTAGTCAAATTGCAACTGAAAGTGAGTGTTAAACATTGTCTGCCAGAAAGGTAGGGATTAAAGGGTTTAATTCTGTCCTCCATGTTTTATTATAATGAATTCCACAGTAACTGTGATTCAGTTAAAAAAAAAAGGAACCTAATTGCTGCCTTTTCTCTCAGGGCTTATAAGCAAAGGCAAGATTTCTTTGCCAGCTTTCTCTTGGCTCGTACTTCAAATCTGTCTCCTAAGTACCAAGGACGACTCTAGAGTTTTATTATTTATGCACTTGCCACACAAAGGCCACATCTAATGCTCATGCTTCACAACAGAAATCATCCACAGGCGTCTCTGCTTCTCAACAGCTTTGCCATAAGGCATTTCACTGAGAGCAGCTCTTCAAAGAGGGTCCGAAGGCCAGAGAGATAGCGTATGGTTCAGTCAGTTGGAGAACATCATACCCTGCATCCTCCCATCCAAGGTTTCAGATGTGTGACATCACCACTGAAAGACTTACTCAAGTCTGGATCTGAAATATCACCCAAACATTCATGTGATTTAAATGGATATGCTTTTTAGCTGGTGGCACTTCTGGGTGGAAACATTCAAAGATAAGACCTGTTTAGAGGAAGTAGGTTATGGAAGGTGTGAGTTCAGTATATCTGTTGTTTTCAGTCTCCCTTTTTGAATTCCTTTCTAGCTGTCTCAAGATAAGCAACTGCTTTCGGTGACTCACTCCCTGCCATGATTTGCTACCCTGCCTCACTATAAATCTAAAAGTAGTAAAAGCAGTTGATCATCAGTGTAAGCCTGTGATACGGTGAGCCAAAACAAATCTTTCTTTAAGTTAATTTTGTTAATACCCTTAGACAAGTAATTAATATAAGATTCTTCAAAGTCCTAGAGGAAACCAAACCTACAGACTGTGGTATTGATGCTTTCAGAAGACATCAGTAGCAGGGGGCTGGAGAAATGGCTCAGTGGTTGAGTACTGGCTACTCTTCTAGAAAAGTCAGGCTAAATTCTTAGCAACAGTATTGTCAGTCACAATTGCTTATAACTACAGTTTCAGGATATCCAACACCTTTTTCTGGCTTACACTGGCAATGTATACACATGATAAACAGACATACATGCAGGTAAATTTCCCATTCACATAAAATAAAAAGAAGTAAGTCTATTTTTTGTAGAAGTTACAAGGGAGCTACCAAAAACAATAGCGTTCCAAATTCTTTCTTTACCTCTGCCATTAGTTTTATTTATTGAAAGCTGGGTGCATGTGTATGTGATACTCTGGTCATCTTTACATGCACTCCGTCCCTGAAATAATTCATTTTAGCCCCACCCCAACACATATCCCTCCCAACTTCACATCTTTGAAAAAACAAGCAAAGAAACAAAACAAACAAACAATAATAAAAAAACCAAGCCACTGAGTCCAACTAGGATTGCCCATATGTACATGACTCTGAGTCTTGGGCACACTACCAAGAGCTACTCTCCACCAAAAAAAAAAAAAAAAAGAGAGATTTTCTTTTCCTCAGAAACCAACAACTCTCATGAGCTCCTCAACTGTCTGGGACACGAGCCCTTTCCCTCCCCATGACAAAATGTTTATGAGGCTGGCACTGCTGTCAGTTCATGTGTGTAACTCCATGCCACTCCAGCGGCCAGCCCTTCCTTTCATTCCTCCCCATCCTCTGGCTCTTGTACTCCTCCTGTTCTTTCTTCTAAGATGTTCTCTGAGCCTTGAAGTAGAGGTGTTCATCTAGATGTCCTGGTGAGGTCATAGCCATCGTGGTTTGAGTAAGCATACTCAATGGTGCTCACGCAATGAAGACAGAGTGGTATGCTTCTCAGAGGATGTCACCCTCATTAAACAATGCAAGACTTACTAAATTATGGTGCAATTTTAGAACTACAGTTGCACTGCACACCTGACTTAAACCCTCTTACCCACTAGTGTGTGAAGTACCATTAGATGTAGATCACCTTTAACTATGTTGTCCTCCTCTTCTTTTTCTCTTTCCCTTTACCAAGCTATGAAAGCATTACATCTTTCTAAAAGAACTGACAACTTGAAAGTCCTTAGATGTTTAGGGGCCTTTTACATGACAGCACAAACCACCATATGAAGCAGAGAAAAATTCAATGTTTCTGTTGTTTGTCTACAAATGCAATAAACAACCAAGTACTTGTTTTGATTGATTTTTCAAATTGTGCTGAATGCGTGGATTGGCAGTTCTTAGATAACAAACATACTACTTAATTTTTCTTCTTCCTAAATGGAATCTTGGATTTGGCATCAAACTGTATTGTCACTAATTATGAAGATATCCACATTATGAATATTCCATACACTAAAATACATTACTTGCCTGTATTAAGAGGCATTCGTGTTTATTAGATTATTTTTTAGCAAGGAGCTTACGCTGCAGAAAAAAATTAGACATGGCCTCTGCCTTTATTTTTGTATAGAATACAGAATATTTTGTATAAAATTCTTTTGGAAAGGCAGCAGCCTTTATTTGTAGCTATTGTGAACTCTGAAATGAGGAGGGAGAAAGAGGGCTTTATGGAGATGAGACACTTGACCTGAGCCTAGACCTAGAGAAAAGAATTAGAGACATTTGAAAGAAAGGGGGCACATGAGAAGACCACAAAGTATCAGCACTGTGGTCTCATTGGCTTTGGTCAAGGTATGGCAGCTGCAAGAAAGCATCTAACTAAAGTGAGAGCCAAACTTGCAACAGTCCTGTGTGTTTAGATTTTGTGTCTGAACATCAGCAAATGTGTGCCGAGGGTTTTAATGTCTCACAGATATTCTTGAGAGGTAGAATATAGTAGCTGAGAACTGGAACTTGACTCCCAACACTGCTGCTTTCTTGCAGATTATTTGATATCTCCGAGCTTCAGTTACTTTGTTGACATATTAATGTCTGGGCAGTCTCTTAAATGTACAAGGGCTTTTCATTTACCAGCAGAATCTACCATGTGATGCAGGGGAAATTCAATTTACTTATTGTTTTGTCTACAAGTGTCAAGTAACCAAACACCTGGCTTGATTAATGCACAATACAAGAGCGCCTCTTTGAGAGGGCTGATGGGAGACTTAAGAGAGTTATACATTCAAATACAAATACTTATTAGCACATACTATTTTGTAGGTTTTCTTTGGCAAGCCAGTAACAGTTCTGGCAGAAAAGCATGAAGTGAGTAGGGCTACATTCTAATGGGGGAGACAGACAGGACATCAGATAAATTAGGCTTACAAATTATGACAAGTGCTAAAAAGAAAACATAAATATGGAAGGATAGTTTGAAACAAAGAAATAGTAAATATGAAGGTGAGATTTGAAACAACAAGACATAAATTGGCTAAAGAAGAATGCACTGAAAGTGACTTTTTAAGTAAAGACTACAAATGCATATCAGTATATAAAATTATATCAGCTCTGAAAACTGTCCATTTAGACAAGAAACGTGTGCAAAGGTCCTGAGGGAAAGAGCAACTAAGGTGTGTAGAGTGAGTAAAATCCAGTGTGTCTGAGTAACCTGAGATTTAGATTCATATAGGTGACAGGTGATTTAGGGTAGGGAGATCATGGGTGAGAGCCATATAGGACCCTGAAATACATAACAAAACCTTATCTTTTACTCTGAATGATATTGGAAGCTATTGAAAATTTCAAAAGAATCTTTTCTTTTAGTGGTATACTGTATTCTATAAATTAGATATGTATGTACATCACACACACACACACACACATATATACATATATATGTATATATATATACATATATATATATATATATATATATATATATCAAGAGAGAGATCAACACTAGAGATATGATATGGCCTCCAAAAGTATTCACTATATTTTCTTTACTGTTAGCATTACAAGGTCTTGGAAAAAGCAAAATCTCTAGGACTAACCGGGATCTACAGCATAGTGATAATTTTGGAATTTTGGTATCTTTAATAACCATAGAAATATTATAAGAATATGTTTTCATTTTAATTGCAGGTGTGGGATATGGGACTGTTTCAGATGGTTCACAGCAGGTGACTATGATTTGCCTGGTGCTCTAGCAGGGGCATGTATTTGCCAGCTTCAGCTAGTTTCTGTGATTGTGTGATGTTAGGAATTACAGAGGTATATAAATACCAGAGACCCAACAGGTGGGTTGTTACTGGTTGTTGGTTGGTTGTGGGTGGTTGGTTGTTGGTTGTGGTTTGTTATGTATTGTGTGCAAAGAAGAGAGAGATGAAATTAAACATCCTGACAACAAAGATCAAACTTGCCCTGAGAAACTTGATGCCCCTAATCATCAGGAAGTAATTTAATGATAATGTCACCTTTTACCGACCACTGACTTTATTCAGTGATCTTTTTTCTTTCTTCTCTATCTTTTTCTCTCTTATCTAGTGTTTTAGGGGGTTCAGAGGAAGAAATAAGGATGGAGAAAAGTAGAAGAAAGAAGACCCAATAAGGTAGTTAAGACTGGCTATACCATAACATAATAGAGTATAAGATATTTTTCCAAAACTGTTTTTGGGTATGTGTGTGATTGTGACAGTGGGTTCCCTCATCAAGAAGACAGTGCCAGACAGATCAGCAATCAGCTGTGCCTTTCTCAGTGATTGTGTCCCATGAATGTACTGAACAATCTAATTACACCTGCAGATATCAAGCTATTGTCAAGCTGTAGTGTAGAGACCTAATAAAAATGCATGGGGAAAATTTGGCATGAAAACATTTATTGGAAGTTATAGAGGCTTTTGGATGCCACATTGTGTCTTTACCAACGAAGTTGATGATATTCTATCACTAAGCTCCCTTCCTCCCAGCACTTAAAATTCCTCCTAGAAGGTAGGAGGTGGTAACTTCTATTGTATGCCATAAGCCCTTTTTTTCTCCTCTGTTTCAGAAATAATGAACACATAACAATTTAAGAACAATACTAACTATAATACAGGAGAAGGCATATCTCATTCACTTACCTCACACAGTCTGTGCAAATATGCATTATTAAAAGTTTTCTGAAGATAACTTATGTAATAGCTATAAAATATCTCCCCCAAATTCAGACCCTTTTACCTAGTAATTTCATCTCTCCATCCATTAACAGTATACAATTACATATTTTAAAAAGGTAAATAACTTGAAACATCTACTCTGCTCCTCCACAACTTGAAACGTAGGTGTGCAGCTCTTTGCTTTCAAGGTTGTCTGAAAGATATACTCATTATGGACACAACATCCCCTGAGTATAGGCAAATAGTGGATGAGTGGTACAAGGAAGAGAGAAGAGAGTCACTCATGTGTGAGTGATACCCAAAATGATACTGTTGCAGGAATAGTCTGAGCTGAAATTTGCAGAATAAATGCATAGTTTTAGTTGTATTTTTCCAGTCAAGCCCCACATCTCTCTCCCCTCTTTTAGAATTTCCATTCCTGGGTCACACTGTGAAAATGTGTTTCATATAATTGGAACCTTTTTTCCTATGCAAGTTTTTCAAAGCATGTTTTGTACCTTGTTAATGAATATGAACAGGTGGTATTGGGCAATGTTGCACTATTGATTAGTTGGGGTGATATGGTAGAATTTATCAAAGTATCTTGGAGGTGACATTTCTTAGAACTTTCATTTCATAATTTATATCATATAGTTATATTATATATAAAATTATATATCCAGAAATAAAGTAAAGCAACATGTGTAGAAGAATGTTTCAGATTACTTTCCCTTTAAAGTTTGGGTGGATATTTTTTAACCTATGATGTTTCCATGATCCAATATTAATGAAGATATAACTTTGGAAATTTCTAGATTGGCAACAGAAATTTCTAGATTTGGTTTTGTTAAGACAAGAAATTCCCTTTTCAGACCTGCCTTTTGTTATAATTACTTCAGGAAGGTGGCTTGAAATTGATATACTGTCCACTGAAGAACCCAATTTAGATTAATTTATGGTAGGAGAAAGATACAGCTACAAAGAGCATTACACTCAAGACCTTATGTTCTTTCTAAAAACAACACATGTGCCAGTTGCCAGAGATTTACGTGTTTAGACAGCAAAACCATGCAAGCTGCCATTCAAGAGAAGCCTGGAGAATTCACAAGAATATTTTCAAACAATGCCTAGGAAGATGTGGATCTAGAACACAACTCCACATTCCATTCTTACTCTAAACACTGTCTTGAAGCAAAGGGCCACATACTTGAGAGGACTGCAGAATTCATCTTGTGTTGTCAACAGTAAATATGCCAATCACACTCAGAAAATGTCTGACAGCTTCTGATTCACATTTGCATTCAATCAAAAATAGCCACCCACAGCTGCCTTTGGCTAGATGGCAAACTCAGGATCCAAAAGAGGAGCCAATAGTCACTTTCTCTTCATTTGTCACCCTGAGAGTGTTATGTCTAGCATTTACTGCATAGAGGCCTTGAGCTTCTGGGGTCTGTTTTTGTAATGCTGCACCACAATGTAAGATATCATCCCAAGCCAGGAGAAGAGCACTCCTTGGCTCTGGCAGCCCCATTGCCAACCTTATGCAACAAGAGCTACTCAGAGAGCTCCTACTGGCTGATGTATCATCAGATATCTATAAAATTAAGGGCCCATAACTAACAGAGAGGGTTTAAGTTCACAGCTAAGGTGATAGTAGTCTTTCAGGCTAATTCATATAAGAAGCTACAGCACATCCAGTTAAGGTTTGAGAGAGGTAGCGAAGAAAGTGCTGGAGGTAGATGGCTCAGACTTGAACACTTACCACACCACCCATGACCTTTCTCCTTCCTGTATTTTAGATGCTTCTTCTGAAAGAAAAAAATGCTATTATTTTTTATTCGATTTGTACTCATTCATGAAACTTATGTCAATATAGATAGTGTAAATTTTGAACATGCATAAAGTCAAATACAGTATTTCCTCCAAAGCTGGGCAATTCTATTTCTGAGCCAAGAGTTAGATGAAAGAGTTTTATTTTTCCTTTTAGATGATTTCTCTAATTCCCTATTTATCCCTCTTCTCTCAAGTACACTATAAAATGAAATGAATGCTTCTGTATTGAGAAAACTGAATTTTCATATCCTTCTGTATCTGAAATATATTTGCACACCACACAAATGAGTAGGATGTTCTAAGTAAGGTACCACATGATTGTTGCACCTGGTTGGCCTGCATCCCATCATCCTTTTTTCAGGGAGTATTGTGAAGGGTTTATTGGGTATCACAGCTAAGGTGTGCATTTTAGTTTAGTAAGAAGTCGTCTTGGAGATCCATTTCCAGGAAACTAATTCATTCCATTCTAAGGAACACTTCTCCTATGAAAACAAATGGTTATAGCAAACAGAATCTGTCCATGAGCAGAGGCCTGATCTATAAACCAGGATTAGCTGGGATGTGTTGCTTGACTATAAAGGACTAATGGTCACTAAAGAAATAACTTATTACTGGGAGTCACTTCCGTGTAGCAGGAAAATGACAAGGGCATTTTAAAAATCATATTCAGTCTGGTCATTCACTGTTATCCTTTTCCTTTCTGAGTCCCAACATCTATGAAATTAGCTAGGATTTTGTACTCATTTGAATTTGGATTACTACAAAAACATCCAGAGCTCTTGATTCTAGTTTTCTCAGCATCTCCTGCATCTTCAGATTCTTCACCTAACACCTACCAGTCCTCACTGTCTCTTCCTAGTGGATATCAACTAGCTGATCTTGTGAGATCTGAAGAACATCAGACAGATGCACCAAGAAAGTTGGAAAGCAGATGATGGGCACAGGGACCAAGCTTTGCACCACAGGCCAACATGAGCCACAAGAAAATGCATGTGGGACACTGACCAGGGAGAAACAATGCTCATGGGACATTAATTGCAGAAGGGGGGAAAGGACAAAAGGAGAAATGGATATTCAGGGTAGGGCATGGAGAGTTGTCTGTATATTGAGTTAATCCAGAAGCAGGTATGACATGTCCTATAGATAGAGAGCAAAGAGGATGGAGTCACAGTCAAGGGATATCAGAACCAGAACTAAAATCCTAGGAGGGAGGGGTTGGTAAACTGCTTGGAACCAGTTATATTGCTAGCACGAAATATGTAATAGTCTTAGTAGTATATACTTCATGGGGGTAATAGATTATTTGTAAAGACACAAATGTGTTACTTGAGAGTAAACTTTTCAGTCTCTTCTAGATATTTCCAGTTCAGAAAACTAAAATAGGTCAAAGAAGTATGTATTCCAGCTACATGAGAATCCTCTAACACCTCTATGGCAGTTTCCAGGCATCTCTGCCTGTCTAGTAGGGAGACATAGAAATAGATCAGTAGAGACTGTAATACAAATGTTAAAAAAAATAGACTTCCTGTCTGATGTTCTTCAGATCTCACAAGATCAGCTAGTTGATATCCACTAGGAAGAGACAGTGAGGACTGGTAGGTGTTAGGTGAAGAATCTGAAGATGCAGGAGATGCTGAGAAAACTAGAATCAAGAGCTCTGGATGTTTTTGTAGTGATCCAAATTCAAATGAGTACAAAATCCTAGCTAATTTCATAGATGTTGGGACTCAGAAAGGAAAAGGATAACAGTGAATGACCAGACTGAATATGATTTTTAAAATGCCCTTGTCATTTTCCTGCTACACAGAAGTGACTCCCAGTAATAAGACACTTTAGACCAGGATAATACGGTACTAATAATGGCTACCATTTGTTCAGAATCTCCAGGCATTGTTTCAAGCACTTGAAATAAATGAACCCTGTTAACTCTCACAATTCTATGAAGTGAATTTTTATTATCTGGGAACCAAACCCATGTCCTTTAAAAGATAAGTGTGGGCCTGAGACTTTAATGACTAAGCCATCTTTCCAGCTCAGATTTTTATTATTTGTATAGACCAACATAATGGGACTACATACCTGACATCACAACTGTAAAGGGCAGAGCCAAATAGCCTATTGGTAGAACCTATGATCTTAACCATTATGTTTGGGTGTATGCTAGGTAAATACCATTGCATCCCTGTGCAGAATTTGAAATGTATCTTAAATTAACTCATAGTTTTTAAATTTATAGATTTCAACTTTTAAAATGTAATACATTGATTGATTGTCTGACTGATTTTATGTGTGTGTGAGTATGTACATTTGTCGGACCAGGCATATATATGTACATGTGTAAGTGTATGCGTATATGTAGTATATGTATACACATATGCATATTATATGATGTATATGTATATACCCATATATTATTATAGAGCATGTACACACATATACACATATGTTTGCACGTGTTCTTGGCCCAATATATGTGCATGTGGAGACCAGAAAGACAACTTGTAAGATTTGGTTCTTAGGACCAGGGATTAAACTCAGGTCATCAGGCTTGGGAACAAGCATCTTCCCATTCTAAGTTATCTTGCTATCACTAGATTAAAACATTTTTGTTATTTATATGTTCATATGCTATTCGTGACATGTTGCAAAGACTTACACAAGCTTTCCAAGAGACCTGTACCTCTAAATATGAGGCCCTTCATATACATATGCCTGTATGTGCTCCAGGATGACAAAGTGTCTGGCATAGAGCATTGTCCACTATCCGTTTGGTAAATGACTGAAGCAGCTACAGTGAAAAATAAGCTTGTGCTATCAGCATCCATCCAAATACGAAGACAATACCCGTTTCCCATCAGCCCACAAAGTTTAATTAATTGTCCACATTGTCTGTATCTTCCAGTAGGCTTACAGGCAGTCTGTGTGCAGGGACGGCATATTTCTTTTTTGTTTTATCCCAAGTGAAAATCAAACTACCTGGGGCATGGCTGAATGCAATAACTTTTTGGTAACTAGTAAATGAGGTTTATAGAGCCTCATAACTTCCTGTGCAGAGAGGAGAATTCGGTGCCAGGAGTTATCAGATGAGTGTTGCTTGGGTCACCAGGTTCTGCTGTGATCGCATTCTGACTGTGGGGAGGGATTTGTTATGTCAAGTCAACCAGTGTTCGTTGAATTGACAAAAGGCATGGTTTTCCTTAAAGACAAGGCAGCCTCTGTGGCAGAAGTAGAACTGGGAAAATGGGGGAAATGCGCTGGGAGCTAAGGGGCTGAGAAATGCAGGAAGTTACCAAGTATCCTCCATTTAGAAGTCTCTGCCTTGGGTAGAGGTCTGAAGCTCAGAATGTTTACTGGAGCACTGAGAAGTGGTAAAAATTAAGGCTTGAACAAAACCATAGGATTCATCCATGGAAGCTCTTTAACCTGGGGAAAGAAGTCAATGACCCAGTGGCTCTGTCAAAGGGGAGAAGAGCGAAGGCAATGGAATTTTAAAGAAAACACAGGCTTCTGTTAACAGATGAGAAACAAAGCAGAGGGCCATTGTGTAGAGAGGTCTTTGTGGAGAAAAGAATAAGGTGGAATCTTCTAATAGGACTCTAAGAGCTTGGCCTCATAAGATGAAGGTAATTTGTTTTTGTTTTGTTTTGGTGTTTGGTTTGGTTTTGAGACAGGGTCTCATTTATCTCAGGATGACCTGGAATTCACTAGACTGTTGAGGCTGGCCCTGAATCTTCAATCCTTCTCCTTCACCCTTCCAAGTGCTGGGATTATGGGTGTACAGGACCGCACTGTGTTGGAAAGATCATCTTGATCAAAAGAAGGTCTCTTGGTGCCAGGAATCACACTTTCTTGGTAGTAATGTTAATTCTAATAGATATTTGAGAGCTGAGAGTTAGACTTGACAGTTTTTCATACAGACAGTGTAGTCTCTAATAGTTAGTGATTCTCAGTATTAATTTCACAGTTTTCCACAACTGTAATATTGTATACATATTGCCATAAATGTGTCCTTTAAAACATTCACTGACATTCTTAGACAAGTGCCTGGATTATCTGGTAATCACAGTTGTGCAGGAACATTATGGATCAGGAATCAGGAAAGCCAAGTTCAAATCCCAACTTTACCACTTGGTGATCATGTGGTCTTGCTTAGTCATTGTATCTCTTAATTCTCAGTGTCTGGAATCCAAAACACATAAATACCAATCCTAACCAAATACAATTACATGTGAATTCTTTTTGAAATATACACAGGGTAAAGACCCATGAAGAGAGTAATGAAGATATGTCATAAACCTTACACATTATCTATTTTGTATATCCCTAGCCAATGATAAGGCTCCAACAGATTATGATTGTAATTTGAGAAAAAAGTTTTTTCTTAATTTTTCTTTTATTAAATTATTTTATTTACATTTTTAAATGTTATCCACTTTCCCAGTTCCCCCTCCAGAAACCTACTATCCCATTCCCCCTCCCCCTGCTTCTATGAGGGTGCTCACTCACCCACCCACACTCTCTCAATTCTCTGCCCTGACATTCCCCTACACTGGGGCATCAAGCCTTGACAGGACCAAGGGCCTCTCCTCTCACTGATGCCCGACAAGGCCATCCTCTACTACAAATGTAGATAGAGCCATCAGTCCATTTCTGTGTTCTCTTGGGATGGTAGTTTAGTCCCCATGAGCTCTGTGGAGGTTGGGGGGTTTCTAGTTGGTTGATATTGTTGTTCTTCTTATGGGGTTGCAAACCTATTCAGCTCCTTCAATCATTTCTTTAACTCCTCCATTAGGGATCCTGTTCTCAGTTCAATGGTTGGCTACAAGCATCCACCTCTGTATTTGTCAGAGCAAAAAAGATCCTCAGTAGCACAGTGAGACTTCTTATTTTAAGAGTTTAGTGTGTGTGTGTGTGTGTGTGTGTGTGTGTGTGTGTGTGTGTGTGATGATAGTGGTAGATGTGGTGATGGTGATGATGGTTGTGATGAAAGTGGTAGTGATGGTGGTTGGATGTGTGTGTGTGTGTATGTGTGTGTGTGTGTGTGTGTGTGTGTGTGTGTGTATAAGAGGTTCATGTGCAGGTGTCACAAAACATATGATAAGGTGTCTGATCTCTTGGAGTGATTTATAGGCAGTTATGAGCCACCAGACATAGGAGCTGGGAACTGAACTTTGGTCTTCTGGAAGAGCAACAAGCTCTTTTAACTGTATGTCCATCTTTCCAGACTCTTTGTCAGGACCTCTAAAAGGCAGTGTGAAGTCTCATGAAATCAAGAAACCACTCAAAAGTGAGGTATATATTAATTTTTGTGCAACTTACTGTACTAGCTTACTGGTTCATTCCTTGATTCATGTTTTCTAATAACTATGAAATAAATAGCAAATAGTTTAACACTGTCACATAAAGAATCCTTAGCTAATGCAGGATAAGACAGAAAAGTCTTCCCTAAAAAACTCATCTTGGCCTCTGGGAATCTGGAAAGGCGATGAAAATATAAGAGAAAGGAAAATATTTATTTTCAGGGTCCAGGGGCAAGACAGGACAGCAAGGTCACATAGTGTAGAAATGAGAAGAACAAATGCACCCAGAATGTATGGAGTAACAGGGCTACTGCAGGAGGGAAAGACACAGAGAGTGGGTAACTTCCAAACTTGAGCATTTGTGAGGCCTGTAGGCTTTAAGAGCCGAGGGATTCTCTAGTGCTTTGAGGTACTCATCTAAGAGGTTTAAGTTGGATGCGAGGTGACTGGAGGAAGGCTTCTTTCTGCTTCCTTTAGCCTCCTTGTTCTGTCAGGGCTTTGCTTTCTAAAGCAACTTAATCCTGGTGAAAGGAGCACAGAAAAGTCTACCTGACATTTAATGATGTCATAGCCAATTTTAGTTGGGGAATTATAGTTCTTTGGGGTACACAAGTAACTATCTGAAGGCAGAATGGGCATCTATGGACTTAGATCACCAAGGCGCAATTAGTTAATGGATAGAAAGTGCTTTTGGGATGGAAAGCAAAGTGCAAGATAGAAGTAAAATGATCTGCATGGAGATTGGCAGTTTATGGAAGTTGTGAGAAAAATTTTCCTCTATACTGGTCTTCTGCATTAGGTTGGCTAGTCTTGCTGTCACGGATCAACAGACCATTCTGGAAGGGAAATCGTTGCAGTACTTGTTTCCCGTGTTTCAATTTAGTTTCATACAAAATGCTGTCTATGGAGAACAATCAGAGTGGACCTCCACTGGGGCACAGTCATTGCAAATTATGTAACGTGTCTCACTTCTTACTGTCTTTTCCTGTACAGCAGAGGGTAGCAAGTACTGACATCACCAGCAGACAGCTATGTGAACCAGGTAAGTGGCCTTAGTGCATTTTAGTTAATTGCTGTTAATTAATTAAGTCAAGCCTACAGTTGTTCAAAAGTAGATCTGTCAACTTATCCATTCAAAGACTCATTAAAGAAATAATTTGAAAGCCATTTACTGACTGGTATCCTAGACCTAGAGACATAAGAGTAAATAGGATTGAGTTCTTGTCCTTCAAATTATAGGATAAGGGTGCTGTTGGTTAAAAGTCAGTGCAACAGGAATGTAGAATTAAACCTAGTGAATATTTGTTTTTAGGCTTTCGTTCTGAAATAATTTCATATTCCTAGAAAGCTTAAAAAGTGATACCAAGGAAACTAGTGTTCTCCATATCACCATCCCCATAAAAAAAAATCTTACATCACTATTGTACAATGTCACAGCCAGGTCATTGATAAAGAAATACTACAGAAAGTATTTATGCTGCACCAATTTTCACATGCTTCTGTAGGTATTTCTGTCAGTGTTGTTTTATTGCATATATAAATTTACATATTTAAGATCACTTAAAATATCTATAAATATATGTAAAACAGACATTAAAAGCACTCAGAACAGCAACAGCAAGCTAGTATTCTTGTCTCACTTGAGCCATTCTAGAAGACAAAGAAAGCTGAGCTTTAGAAACCTTGTTGGGAGTGTTACTTTCCTAACTCATGTTGATCCGACAAGTCTTGTATATATTTCATCTATACAAGGCTCATTCCTGGGTGTTTGAATAGACTCATCTAGTTCTTAGTGTTGGGTGTTAGGTTTTCTTGATAATCCTGTTGTCTGTGAAGGCCATGAAAAAGCCAATAAGTGGGACCTGTATGTTCAACCCTGAAAGAACAAGTTTTTGTCACTTTTAAGGTCTATGTCAATGAAAATTCCTTGCCGATAGGAGTCAGGTATATCCATGGGTATATTTATATTTTCAGTAAACACCCTGTCTTCCAACTGTTTATAGCCTATATACACTAACGGATGTCCATTGTTGGTGATTCTTGCCTGAAATAGAGTCAGTTTTCCATACTGCACTGATGATCAAAGGTTCCATGAAATGAATGTTAGAACAATGAGCTTTGCTGTAAATCTATTTTTTTAAAGCAAAACAAAGAAGAGACCATTCCATTACTTTATTTAGTTCTACACTGAGTCCTCATGTCTTAGAGTTTTATCGCTGTGAAGAGACACCATGCCCTTGGCAACTGTTATAAAGGCAAACACTTCATTCAGTCTGACTTACAGTTTCAGAGGTTTAGTTCATTGTCATGTTGGGAAATATGGCGGAATGCAGGCAGACATAGTGCTAAAGAGGTTGCTGAGAGATCTCTCTCTGGATCAGCAGGCAGCAGGAAGTGAACTTCTTTGAGCTTCTGAGACCTCAAAGTCCATCCCCCAGTGATATATGTCCTCCAATAAAGCCATACCTAGTCCAACAAGGCCATACTTCCTCATAGTTCTATGGGCCAAGCATTCAAACACATGAGTCCATGTGGGACATTCCTATTGAAACTACCACACCTGACTATATATTATTATTCCTATCTTCTCTACTCACTGTATTTTGTGTATGGACACATGTGTAAGGAGGTATATGAGAATGTGTATCTGTACACATGTGAGGCCCAAGGTTGATATCAGGAATCATCCCCTATCACAGGGACAGGCACATTGCATGTTTAGTATTTCAGTGGCTTCTGGGGAATCCAAATTCTGGTCCTCATGCTTGCATGGCAAGCTCTTACCCTTACATCCATCTCTCCAGATCCCATTAATCCAATGACAGTGCATAACTCCATAATGTTCCACAGAGAGGAAATTCTAGGTCAAACACACTTCTTTGCCAGCATTAACCTACTACTATCCTATATTTCTTTTGCTTTCCTCCGTGAAAACTCGAAATGAGACTTGATACATTTCTGCCATTATTTTTCATTTCTACCACAGTAGGAAATGATGTAAACTCCTTTCCTAAACGCAGCTGGAAATCAGGTTGCAAAAGTGGGAAAGAATGATGGATCAACAATGGATAAAGCAGAAACCAAACTCTTCCTGTGTAAGAAAAGAGCCATTCTATGAATCATCTTGGGCTGGACTTATAAAAGACCGAACTCTTCTTACAAAGAGTTGATCTTGAATAGTTTCTCATAAACGACTTATCAGGAAGTTAAAACATGAAACATCTATGTACAGTATAATATGATGAATTTATTGCACAAGTATTCCCAGTCCTTTATCCATTCCAGAAGCTGTGCACATAGTGTTTTGATTTTTCAAGGTGACTTCACTGTTTGACACAAACATGCTTTGAACTCACTATCTTCTTCCTCTGCTTCCTGGTCCTGACATTACAGGTATACCCCATTGTGATTGGCATATGTGTAGTCTTGAAGAGTTTTTCTATATCCTTGTGTCTAGGTTGCCTTAATGATTTGCTTTGGCCAGAAAAAAAATGATGAGAAAGTGGATAAACCTACAAGTTCCACACTCTAGCCTCCATGAACTTGAGTGCTTCTCTGCCTCATGCTCTCTTAGACGTGTCCTTCCCACCAGAACAATCTTAGATTAATCTATTGGAGAGTAAGAACTCAACATAAAGCAAAGCCAAGATATTTTGGCCATGGACACCATCAGAGCCCAACCCCAAATGACCTGTCAACTGACCCTCCAGTACATTTTGGGCATAGATGAAATACTCACACCTGACACAGATTATTTATTTTATTAATCATTCCATTCATTTACATCTCAAATGATATCCCACTTCCCAGTTACCCCTTCACAACCCCTCCATCCCATACCTGCCCTCCCCCACCCTTGCCTCTATGAGGGTGCTCCCCTACCTACCACTATAGTATCCCCCTATGATGGGGCATCAAACCTCCACAGACAGGACCAAGGGCCTTACCTCCTACTGATGTTAGACGAGGCCATCATCTGCTGCATATGTATCTGCAGCCATGGATCCCTGCCTGTATTCTCCGTGGTTGGTGGTCTAGTGTCTGGAAGCATTTGGTGGTCTGGCCAGCTGATATTGTTCTTCCTATGGGATTACAATCACCCTCTGCTCCTCCAGTCTTTCTGCCAGCATCTCCACTGTGTCCCTGAGCTCAGTCTGATGGTTGGCTCCAAGCATCCACATCTGCATTCTGACTCAGATTATTAACATCACCTTACTCATAGAAACCCATAGAAACATAAACAAGATGAAACTCTCATTAATGCATGGAGATCTGTGACTGATTTTCTGTAGCACTAACATGACAATAGATAACCAACACAGCAAGACTCTTAAGTCCTTTCCTGTCAGTATTTCATTTTCTTTTGCCTAGATACAGTGTATCTGGAGCTTTATCTGAGTTAGGCTGGATTTCTGCCTGGTGAAAGCAAGCAACACCCTTCTGGTAGGAAGACAGTGATGTGTTTTGCTCCTGTGTACATTACAGCCCACAAATCTCTTGTAGGCTGCTCTGTGGCAGAACTGGAGGCTAGATGCTAGCATCATCTTTCAACCTGAAAGAAGCTAAATCGAGCAGTAGCTCCCGGGCACAACCATTTCCAATCCAGTCCCCTAGCACGAGAAAGAGCTGAGTAAAAGAACTTTAGACCCTGGGTTTCTAGCTTGATGGGCTAGTACCACAATATTTCTACATGCAGATATTTGTTACAAATATTTATAGGGAAGGGGGAATCATCTCTCAGTGAAGCCTGAATTGTGATATTCTCTACCGTCAGTAGATGTCATGTAACTCCATAGTTTCTCTGACCCTGATAGATTTTTTTTCTTTAAAAAATTGCTTCAAACAGGATATTGATCTTCCTGAATTTCTTTTCAAAGGCTGAAATTTTCTCCAATAGAATAGGAAAGAATGCATCATGAGGATCTATTAACAAGTATTTCACCAACTAATTCTCGCGTATACTTTATGGCTAAATCTAGCAAATCAACTAGCTCTGGGTATCCTAGTTTGTGATTGGAAATGCAAAGTCATCAGTAATTTTGACAACTGTTTGGTGTCCATTACCCATCCTCACAAAAATGCAATAAAAGGCTTACATTTCTAGGCAAGCTACAAATACAACTCAATACTGCCATTGGTGTGCATCAGCTGACTCAAAGCTGCCTTTAATCAATATAAAAACTGAGCTCTCTCCCTCCTAAAGAAGCAGAGGCCAGGGATCCAGAATTAGCAAATCAGTAAACCTAAAAAGGCTTATTTCTATAAAGAAACTAAAATTTGTGATAAGTCTGCCTACTTGAAGACTCACATTGTTCTATGAAGACTACAATTCATAAACACACACACACACACACACACACACACACACACACACACACACACCACAGTATTTAACTTCACAATGAACAATATATATTGGGGGCCTACTCAGAAGCTTCCATAAGTGGGCACCCTTCCACTCACAGTCTATGTTTTTTAATCTTTCAAAAACAGTACTTGAAATGAGACAAATGAAACAAGGGTAAAAGAGGTAGCTGTTGCTGGCACTTCAGAGGAAGATGAAGCGAGACTGAGAATTCAAGTGTATTCAGGACTGAGGGAGTCCAAGGATATTCTGTGTATTGTAGCAATAAGTAATATCATGCTAAATCAAAGCATGATAATAATAAGAAATAAGATAAAACTTAAAATTTAACCTTAGTAGAGTCATATTCAATATAGCAATTAGAATCTGATAATATTATACACCTATCAAGAAAATGGCATATAAACAATGTCCTACTCAATATGGAGAACGTATTTATATAACCATTTAGTTATTAAGTCTTTTTTTAACTCTATGTGCATATCATCTAAGTGGTGACTGTTAATGCATCATACTGAAGTCCCACTACAAAAGTGTAGCAATTATTTTTATCATTAAGCTTTAAGTCCCTTAAGGTCAAGGACCACATTTTTTTTTTTTTGTTTCATTGCTATTGACTTAGTGCCTGGAGAGACAGTCTCTTCTGCAGTAAACACACCACCTATTTGTTGGACAAATACATAAGCAAATGAATTAATTAATGCATAAACAAGTTCAGCAAATTCAGAAATACGATCATAATAATCACTCTGCTCTTATATGTACAGAAGTTTCCTTAGCCATTAGTCTTGCAAAAACCGCTCTCTTTTTAATAGGACTGTTGGCACCTTCCCCAGATCCTTTTACAAGGCTGGCCACCCATCCTCCACCTTTTACGAGTGTCAAACTCTAAAGGTACATGCCTGCATCATTTTCTTTTTCTGAAAAACTGCCCTCAGCTGACAAGAGATGTCTTGCCTGTATATGTCTGGAAGGTTACGTGGCCCTTTCCTAAGAATAGTCAAGCTTCAATGTCAGGATGAATCAAGAAGACAAAAATCTGTTCTGCTGCCTTAAGATGGAGTGATTCTGGAGTGTTCTTTGGCTACTGGCTCTCCAGGAGTAGGCTGGATTTTAGCTAGGCTCTTCTATCTGGATGAAACTTCATTCCTTGTGTCTAACATATCCATATTCTTCATGGCCTTCCCGACAGCACTGGCTTAATAAAAACATTGCACAAGAACCATGCTTTCAACTCAGGCTGTTAATGAGAACTTCCCTCCCAGACATAGATGAGTCATCGAGAGTCTCACGCACGTTTACCTATGTCCACATCTTTTATCTAGGATGAACTGACAGAAGATGCAGGTGGAGGAATATGCCCTTGCACCTGTGCAGCGTGTCTGGCTTCTGAGGGGAACTGAAGAGTGTTCATTACAAAGCCTGGAGAATGGAGTGTCACAAATAAGCTTCTCTGCTCCTTCTTGAGGAGAAAATATATAGATTTGGGTAAAGCCAACAGTCTTTATGGTGTGAATACCCAAAAGTGTCTTTGAAGGAATTCAGAAAGACCCCATATTTTCAGAAATTGGAGAGAACTGTGCCTAAATCTGAGACCAGGACCTAATTTTCTAAAGTAGGAAACTTGTCCAGGGATTTTAATTCTCAATTTTGACAAGGCTCCTAGCTAAACCTCCAGTACTGATAGCAGCAAAATTTGACCTTGATACTGAGAACATCCTGGAAAAGGATCCTCAAGGTGCTGTCAACAAAGGTAAGCTATGAAGCCAGAAGAGGGATAATTTACTGATATGAAACACCTCCCATGACACAGAAGTTAATATCCTGAGATGAGTCAAGGTACTACTCCTGCTGCACCCCTGGGATGCCTCCAGTAGATTGAAAAAAGTAATAGCTGCATTAAGTACAATAGAGATGTCAGAATTTTAGTTGCAGAGAATAGAGGGAAAGATTAAAATCTCCAAGAAATGCGAATGCAAGAATGATTTCACCTATCTGGTCAGGAGCCCAGGATATGACACCATTACCTCGGAGGGCCCAGGGAGCCATTTGTTTTTCCAAGGTGTGGGTGATGGAGTGAGCGGCAGGATGAGAAATCTGCAGTGCATATCCTCAGCGGATCAGTGCTGATGGCAGGCAATGTTGTTATAGAACTGGGCTCCATGGTAGAATTAAGAATTAATTAAGAAGCAGAGCAGTGCATGCCAGGGGGCAGCATCTGACCAAGGAATGTGGGCATACCTGTCTTTGCTGACATCAGGGTTGAAATGACTCCTATAGCAGCCTGCATTGCCCACTATCCGAGCACTGACTGACTTGTTTGACAGCAGTATCCCTTCTCTACTGAACCTGAGACTCTATACAACCTTGTATTTTTCATATAAACAAAATTATCAAAGAACATTTTGGGACAAAACAATTTTTCTTACACTCAATGATATGATAGAGTTGGTTTGATCACAGAGTTGGAAAAAGGTATATTTCAAGCAGAAGAATATTGTGCTGTCATTTGCACATACACACACACAAATGAAAACAATGGTCACTTGAGGCTCTTAAATCATGAATTATCTCTTTCACTCACACAGGTTCAACTGTTTTATGTTTGTAAGTTCAACCTCAGAGTGTCTATCAGCATGTTTCTTAAGGAAGAATGTTCTAAAAAAAAATCTGTATTTTTTTTTTGAAAACCTGATTTCAGACCTGGTCTTATGTAACAAGAGCTAAAGGAAAACTAACTGCTGTCCCACCATCTCCAAATCTCTATGGATTCACATATTAATGATTGGCTTATTACTCATACCACAGGCTGATGGAAAGTATGCATCAACAACATACTGTTTAGGGGCTGGAGCCATGGCTTAGTGGGTGAGAAGACACAGGTTCTGTTACTAGTGCTCTGTGGCAGGGTGTTTGAACCATCTGCAACTTCAGCTCCACGGAGATCTGAGACCTCTGGCCTCTATGGACTCCTATATTTAAGGTCCAAGAAAGGCATTTAGTACAGTATGGATAGAAAGGAAGAAGAAACAGGTCCCAGGGAACACCAGCTTTCTTTCTTCCAGTGTGAAATTTCCATTTAAGTGCTGTGTTCTTCTGTGTTCTTTAGCACCCCCTAGGAGATTCAAATAGATCCTTACAAGAAGGGGCTCTAAGCAATCAGATCTCCACTCTCCTCAGAGGAACACATCCGAAGCTCTTTGCCAGTAGCAATGCTACCTCTTTTTTGAGACAAACATCTCAGCAGTTGGTATTTCTAATTCACTCAATCTGGGAAACACAACACTTATCTTTCAGCTCCTTAGGCACTGATTTCTACAGTACATCACATTTTTTGTGTCACTGATCATAATGGCTGTTAATGGGGTGAGCAGTAGATTTCACAACTGCCAATGTTGGGAACTATGTCTGCAGTACGACTCCACGGCCTTTTCAATACAGTTTGTTATAAACTACTTTTCTACCATTGGGGGAAAGCTTCATTTAACTAGACTTTCATTAGCTTTTCTCTGCTTTGACTTGCTCCTGCCTTGTGATGTTTGTGCCCTGCTGCAACCCCTTGCTCTCCAGTGCTAGCTCAGAGTTTTGACTTTCGCATGAAGAATAAGCCCCAAGCTTACTTTCTAAAAAGAACCATGGCTGCAATCTAGGATATCACTTACTAATTTTAAGAAGAGCAAGCTTCCTGATGGGGAGCTGAATTATGGCAAAGCCCAGGTGGCAATTGGGGAGAACTCTGGGTGACAAAGTGAGGTATTGAGGTCATCCTTTTCACAGTCAGTTAGATGCTGGGTCCTTCCAGGAATGAGAAAAAGACACAGGTTGTGTTCCAATGGGGAGACTTTAGAGGTGACCATCCCAGAGCTTCTGACCAAAGCTCTTGTATGACCTTTAAACAGAGATGTGATCCCTGGGACTGGCTGTGCTCTGTTTCTCTCTACTTTTTATTTTAAAATAATAATAGATTCATAGGAGATGTAAAACATAGGCAGTTCCAGGAATGATAAAGAAGCCTCATGTACATTTTCCCTAGCTTCTTCCTGATGGCTGTATCTTGTAAAACTGCATTGCAATGTCGTCACAACCAGGAACAGAATGGTGTACCCTATGTGTATAGTGTTCTCTGTCATTTTACCTGCTGTGTAAATTTGTGGGAATATGGTCTTAATCAAGATATACAATTGTTCTACAACCACGAAGCTTTTCACTCCCCATTTGTGATCCTCTCCGTCAAAATGCCAGTTATCAGGCTGGAGAGATGGCTCAGCAGTTAGGAGCACTTGACTTCTCTTCCAGAGTCCCTAAGTTAGATTCCCAGCAACCACATGGTGGTTCACAATGGTAAATAATAAGATCTGCTGCCCTCTTCTGGTATGTTTAAAGACAACAACAGTGTACACACATACATAAATAAATCTTAAAAGGAAAAAGGAAAGAATGCCAGTTATCATCCCTAGTGATCACAAGGCTTTTATATTTTTATGATTCCAAGAAAATTACATTAATTGAATTATAGCATATTCCATCTATTTATTTTTCTGATACAACGTTTCTCTGTGTAGCCCTGGCTGTTCTGGAACTCATCCTGTAGACCAGGCTGTCCTCAAATTCAGAGAGGTCCGCCTGTCTCTGCCTCCCCAGTGCTGATACTGAAGCCTGACTACATGTACCATCTTTTAACATTACCTTTTTCAGTGAACACAGAGCCTCTCCTACCCGTTTGGCTTTTATCTTTAAGCCACTAAAATGTTCAGCGATGTGCTGTGCTGCAGTAAGTTGATACATCACTCTTATGGGGAAGATACTTTCTGATCAGAGAAGGAGATGGGAACGGATTAACTACTCACACAGACCCCACACCTCAGTTGCTTGTCCGTCAGATCATTAAACACCAGAAAAGAAATTGGCAGTAACGTTAAACTCATGGAAATAGAACCCTCTATTCACATAGCAAATGTATTGGAAGGCATTGCAGTTGCATAAGCATAAACTGGCATTTCTCAAAGTGTCTATCAAGCAAGAGTGTGATGAGCAATGTCTCTGAAGATGACACCAGTCAAAGGCAATGAATGTATTAGGCCACATGTAATGCCATTTAGCCAACAAATATGCACAAGAATTGCTTATACCTGCAATCTTCTCATCTAAGCATTTGGATTCTACAGTTTGGAGTTTGCAGACAGAATTCTTTCCCACTGAACAAGCTTTAAGGACAATTCTGAGGCATTTATCAGAGCATCATGTCTGGAGAAATCCCATTCTATACCATTTCCCCTTCCCCTGGATGTGCCAGTCTTAAAACATTCTCTCATATCTTTCTAACCTCGAGAGCTTAACTCACTTTACCACTAGTCATTGAATAGTATCGAGAAAATGGGCTTGAAAATTGCACTGCTATGAGATACGCTATTAACCCGCTCAGTACCGGCATCACTGCCTTTGAACTGCTTCTGTGTGCTGAACCTGTTCAACTCACTCATTGCACAGCTCTGTGAAGCTTTAAAAGCATCCTCTGACTTAGGCTGGTACAAAGAGGTGCCATGCATCCTCTCTAGTTTTTAACACTCTTCTTCCTCATTGATTATTTGAAAGCCTGGCTCTGCACGTAGTCCTCTAGAAAATGTATCCCTTGCTTTCCTGCTGTTGCTACTCTCCTACTCTAGTGCTGTGCCTAGGACATTGACGACCACAATCCATGGTTATTGCCTTCAGTCCTGCTGTTCAGGTGGAAGGTCTAACACATGACATTAACCCACATAAATAATTTTTGGAGGCCAACTGCCAATAAAAATAACCACAGGAAGGACCTAAAGGCTGATTTTTTTTAGTACATTTTTCCCTTTTTGTAAAAGACACCATTATTAAAACATTCTTAACAATTTCTGGAACCAGTTGCCTCTTTACAAGAGTCTCTGGTTGGTAATGAAAGAATGAACATTAAATGCTTTTACATAAGTGGCTGGGGGGGAAATAGGAATGGTTGCGTTAAGAATAGTTATTTAATTATGAACACTTTATGGTGCTGTTAAGGTATCAGAACCCCACAGCTTGCTTTCCTAACAGTACATTTCTAAATCTAGTTTATACTGCTTTCCTTCCATTTTCGATATTTTGTTTCCTGGGCAATTTGAAAACAGCAGGCCAGTTCAGGGATAAACATTAAAATACAAATACTTCAGCTCTGGTGACTTTGCAAGGCAGCCACACAAAGCACTGGTGGTTCTAAGGATATTTTATTTTTTAAAAAAGCGCCCATTTCTTGGGGACCGCTGTGCCATAATATCTTACCTTCAATAGGTTGTTGATTCGTGGTGACACATTTAATGTCAGTGTTTTTATTACTTAGCATAAAATTTGGCAATAGGCCTGGTCCAGATGCAGAGGGAGGCAATACTAAGAAATCTGTTTTATTGTGTTATTCTTTTTACTGGAGAACCTGAATTTGTAAAAAATACATTGACTGGACTGTTCTGTGGCATTAGGGGGTGGGGAGACTCCTTTTTATGATGTGGAATTGTATCATTATGTTTATTAGGGTTTTTTAATAGAATGATCACCAAGGGTGCTAATGAGCATCTTTCAATACTTGGAGTTTACAAAGGGATGGTTCTCCTAGTCACGGGCTCAACTGAATCAATAGCACAGAGAGGGAATGTTACAATGTTATTGCCATCACACAGCTGAGGCTTTGGTGAGTGAAGCAATTTGTATACACTGTAGTTGGGAGAAGTAGAAATTGAATTCAGATGCCAGACCATTTGTAAATCTCAGCTTACCTTGTTTTGTATTAATGGCTTTTATCACCCTGAAAAGTACCTAAGGAAAATAACTCCAGAAAGGAAAGATCTATATTGGCTCATGGTCTTAGTTCTTTGTCTTCTAGCTCCATTACTTCCAGATCCATCCTTGTCGATACAGAATGTCATGAGAAGATACGCTGTAGCAAAGTGTTAGAAGGTAGATAGAAGGGACTGGGAACATGGCATAGCTTTTTAGGACACATGATCAGGGGCCTGCTTATCTAGCCAGGCTCCACCTACTTTCCACCATGTTCCCAATACACCGCCATATATAAATCCAATCTATCAAGAGATTGACTATTTGAGTAAGTCAGAGATCATGGTCAAAAATCAAAAAAAAAAAAAAAAAAAAAACAAGAAACAAACTCATCAACTGCCAATCAAGCCTTTGATCCAGGAGACTGTGCGGAACTGTTTCCTATCCAAACCATAAATCTAATAGAAATTCTCCCCAAATGACAAAATAATGATATTTTTCCAGTAAACAAAGTATTCATATGGTATAGATGAATACAACCTGTTGGTTATTTAGGAATGGTCTAATGGTTTTAAACATTCATATGTGCATTTCTCCCCCTTCAATCCGATTCTACCACACAGAACCCTCCACTTTCTTACCCTCAACAGTACTTTATAAAGTAATTTATGTATTTAGAATTGCGCTAAGCATTACGGATTTAGGAGGACACATTCTTGGACTTAAAAATGTTGCTGTCATGAATATCCTAGTAAGAGCACCAGTGGAAGGGGAAGCCCTGGGTCCTGCTAAGACTGAACCCCCAGTGAACTAGATTGTTGGGGGGAGGGCGGCAATGGGGGGAGGGTTGGGAGGGGAACACCCATAAAGAAGGGGAGGGGGAGGGGGATGTTTGCCCGGAAACCGGGAAAGGGAATAACACTCGAAATGTATATAAGAAATACTCAAGTTAATAAAAAAAATGTTGCTGTCAAGTGAAGGGAGCAAGATATTAAACTCAAAATTTCAAAGGAGATTTCAGAACAAGAACATCATTTTTTTCTTTTGAGGATAAATAATGAGGATATGTAATCTAGCAAGAGAGAGGGAGAAGGAGAGGGAAAGAGAGAGACAGAGAGAGAGGACAGAGATGGTAAAGGGTATACAAAGTTAGAGCATAGGTGTAAGGAGTCTTTAAATCCCATATGGCTCTTCCCGTGTAGATAAAAGCAGGTAACTTATCTATTCTCCCATTAGTCTACATCTTTTAATGACAGGAACACATTTCCCTTGTATTTCATTCATCTCTATGTGTATGGTATTCCTGTTCAGAATTCAGTGATATTTGCAACTGGTTTCTTTGTACCCAAATTTGCCTCCAAATTCAAAACCTTGGTGATACCCATTCACTAAAGGAAGGTGACACTGAGCCTATAGATGAAGAAATGGGATACTTTATTAATCATTCTCCTGCCAGTTGACCATCAGAATAACCTGATCTATTAAGAGAAGGTTTGAACTGTTGTTTCTTTAATTAATAATATCCATAAACAATGAGAAGATTTTAATCAGTCAGGTTAACCCAATGAATTCAGAAGTATTTCCAGATCCAATCTTCAGCAAATCTTGATAAGCACAAAGTACAATGCCATTTCTATTTCTGTTCTATAGGTTCTTTTTTTCTCACATTAGAGGAGCCCTGTGTAGGCAGGCCAGAATATTTGGACCCAACTTAAATATTCTCTACCCTAGTGCATGTGCCTTTAATAGACCCAAGTCATGGATCTGGGAAGATAGAGACTTCCACTGCCTCTCCTACACACACACACACACACACACACACACACACACACACACCTTTTTTTCTCTCCCTAGTAAGTCACTACTAGAACCTCCAAGATAAGAAACATCAGGAAAAAGAAATATTTGATTCTCTCATCCACTCACCTCCTAGAAGGGCTGTAAATATCACTCCTTTTACTATCACATAAGCATTTGCAGTTCCGCATCATTTTCTCTTTTGACGCACGTGGATCCAATCTACCTACTCTCTTAAAATGATGCTCCCAGGGTACAAAATCTCCTGGTCAGAGTTTCTTTTTGTGGACTTCCTTTAGCCTTCTTCTTTCCCACTGCATGGCCACCAGTCCTCATTGACTCCTGCTTCTCCAGCTATGAATGCTGCCAAGGGCACTGTAAGGGTTCAGATGTATAGTCTAGATTCTTCCCATGAGCCAGCAACAGCAACATGATTGGATTCACTCCTAATAATATTCATATTCAAAGCAATGTGTGAACATGTGGTTGGATCATGTTGAAGGACCTTGACAAATGGAAATACTTTCTTCCACTTCTGTTGTTTCTGATTGTTGTAATTTTTTTTGTTTTTTTGTTTTTTTTTTCTTTTTTCTTTTTTTTTTTTTATTAACTTGAGTATTTCTTATATACATTTCGGGTGTTATTCCCTATCCCGGTTTCCGGGCAAACATCCCCCTCCCCCCTCCCCTTCCTTATGGGTGTTCCCCTCCCAACCCTCCCCCCATTGCCGCCCTCCCTCCATAGACTACTTCACTGGGGGTTCAGTCTTAGCAGGACCCAGGGCTTCCCCTTCCACTGATGCTCTTACTAGGATATTCATTGCTACCTATGGGGTCAGAGTCCAGGGTCAGTCCATGTATAGTCTTTAGGTAGTGGCTTAGTCCCTGGAAGCTCTGGTTGCTTGGCATTGTTGTACTTTTGGGGTCTCGAGCCCCTTCAAGCTCTTCCAGTTCTTTCTCTGATTCCTTCAATAGGGGACCTATTCTCAGTTCAGTGGTTTGCTGCTGGCATTCGCCTCTATATTTGCTGTATTCTGGCTGTGTCTCTCAGGAGCGATCTACATCCGGCTCCTGTCGGTCTGCACTTCTTTGCTTCATCCATCTTGTCTAATTGGGTGGCTGTATATGTATGGGCCACATGTGGGGCAGGCTCTGAATGGGTGTTCCTTCAGTCTCTGTTTTAATCCTTGCCTCTCTATTCCCTGCCAAGGGTATTCTTGTTCCCCTTTTAAAGAAGGAGTGAAGCATTCACATTTTGATCATCCGTCTTGAGTTTCATTTGTTCTAGGCATCTAGGGTAATTCAAGCATTTGGGCTAATAGCCACTTATCAATGAGTGCATACCATGTATGTCTTTCTGTGATTGGGTTAGCTCACTCAGGATGATATTTTCCAGTTCCAACCATTTGCCTACGAATTTCATAAACTCGTTGTTTTTGATAGCTGAGTAATATTCCATTGTGTAGATGTACCACATTTTCTGTATCCATTCCTCTGTTGAAGGGCATCTGGGTTCTTTCCAGCTTCTGGCTATTATAAATAAGGCTGCGATGAACATAGTGGAGCACGTGTCTCTTTTATATGTTGAGGCATCTTTTGGGTATATGCCCAAGAGAGGTATAGCTGGATCCTCAGGCAGTTCAATGTCCAATTTTCTGAGGAACCTCCAGACTGATTTCCAGAATGGTTTTACCAGTCTGCAATCCCACCAACAATGGAGGAGTGTTCCTCTTTCTCCACATCCTCGCCAGCATCTGCTGTCACCTGAGTTTTTGATCTTAGCCAATCGCACTGGTGTGAGGTGAAATCTCAGGGTTGTTTTGATTTGCATTTCCCTTATGACTAAAGATGTTGAACATTTCTTTAGGTGTTTCTCAGCCATTCGGCATTCCTCAGCTGTGAATTCTTTGTTTAGCTCTGAACCCCATTTTTTAATAGGGTTATTTGTTTCCCTGCGGTCTAACTTCTTGAGTTCTTTGTATATTTTGGATATAAGGCCTCTATCTGTTGTAGGATTGGTAAAGATCTTTTCCCAATCTGTTGGTTGCCGTTTTGTCCTAACCACAGTGTCCTTTGCCTTACAGAAGCTTTGCAGTTTTATGAGATCCCATTTGTCGATTCTTGATCTTAGAGCATGAGCCATTGGTGTTTTGTTCAGGAAATTTTTTCCAGTGCCCATGTGTTCCAGATGCTTCCCTAGTTTTTCTTCTATTAGTTTGAGTGTGTCTGGTTTGATGTGGAGGTCCTTGATCCACTTGGACTTAAGCTTTGTACAGGGTGATAAGCATGGATCGATCTGCATTCTTCTACATGTTGCCCTCCAGTTGAACCAGCACCATTTGCTGAAAATGCTATATTTTTTCCATTGGGTGGTTTTGGCTCCTTTGTCAAAAATCAAGTGACCATAGGTGTGTGGGTTCATTTCTGGGTCTTCAATTCTATTCCATTGGTCTATCTGTCTGTCTCTGTACCAATACCATGCAGTTTTTATCACTATTGCTCTGTAATACTGCTTGAGTTCAGGGATAGTGATTCCCCCTGAAGTTCTTTTATTGTTGAGGATAGCTTTAGCTATCCTGGGTTTTTTGTTATTCCAGATGAATTTGCAAATTGTTCTGTCTAACTCTTTGAAGAATTGGATTGGTATTTTTATGGGGATTGCATTGAATCTGTAGATTGCTTTTGGTAAAATGGCCATTTTTACTATATTAATCCTGCCAATCCATGAGCATGGGAGATCTTTCCATCTTCTGAGGTCTTCTTCAATTTCTTTCCTCAGTGTCTTGAAGTTCTTATTGTACAGATCTTTTACTTGCTTGGTTAAAGTCACACCGAGGTACTTTATATTATTTGGGTCTATTATGAAGGGTGTCGTTTCCCTAATTTCTTTCTCGGCTTGTTTCTCTTTTGTATAGAGGAAGGCAACTGATTTATTTGAGTTAATTTTATACCCAGCCACTTTGCTGAAGTTGTTTATCCGCTTTAGTAGTTCTCTGGTGGAACTTTTGGGATCACTTATATATACTATCATGTCATCTGCAAATAGTGATATTTTGACCTCTTCTTTTCCGATCTGTATCCCTTTGATCTCCTTTTGTTGTCTGATTGCTCTGGCTAGAACTTCAAGAACTATATTGAATAAGTAGGGAGAGAGTGGGCAGCCTTGTCTAGTACCTGATTTTAGTGGGATTGCTTCAAGTTTCTCTCCATTTAGTTTAATGTTAGCAACTGGTTTGCTGTATATGGCTTTTACTATGTTTAGGTATGGGCCTTGAATTCCTATTCTTTCCAGGACTTTTATCATGAAGGGGTGTTGAATTTTGTCAAATGCTTTCTCAGCATCTAATGAAATGATCATGTGGTTCTGTTCTTTCAGTTTGTTTATATGATGGATCACGTTGATGGTTTTCCGTATATTAAACCATCCCTGCATGCCTGGGATGAAGCCTACTTGATCATGGTGGATGATTGTTTTGATGTGCTCTTGAATTCGGTTTGCCAGAATTTTATTGAGTATTTTTGCGTCGATATTCATAAGGGAAATTGGTCTGAAGTTCTCTTTCTTTGTTGTGTCTTTGTGTGGTTTAGGTATAAGAGTAATTGTGGCTTCGTAGAAGGAATTCGGTAGGGCTCCATCTGTTTCAATTTTGTGGAATAGTTTGGATAATATTGGTATGAGGTCTTCTATGAAGGTTTGATAGAATTCTGCACTAAACCCGTCTGGACCTGGGCTCTTTTTGGTTGGGAGACCTTTAATGACTGCTTCTATTTCCTTAGGAGTTATGGGGTTGTTTAACTGGTTTATCTGTTCCTGATTTAACCTCGATACCTGGTATCTGTCTAGGAAATTGTCCATTTCCTGAAGATTTTCAAATTTTGTTGAATATAGGTTTTTATAGTAAGATCTGATGATTTTTTGAATTTCCTCTGAATCTGTAGTTATGTCTCCCTTTTCATTTCTGATTTTGTTAATTTGGACACACTCTCTGTGTCCTCTCGTTAGTCTGGCTAAGGGTTTATCTATCTTGTTGATTTTCTCAAAGAACCAACTTTTGTTTCTGTTGATTCTTTCTATGGTCCTTTTTGTTTCTACTTGGTTGATTTCAGCTCTGAGTTTGATTATTTCCTGCCTTCTACTCCTCCTGGGTGTATTTGCTTCTTTTTGTTCTAGAGCTTTTAGGTGTGCTGTCAAGCTGCTGACATATGCTCTTTCCTGTTTCTTTCTGCAGGCACTCAGCGCTATGAGTTTTCCTCTTAGCACATTGTGTCCCATAAGTTTGAGTATGTTGTATCTTCATTTTCATTAAATTCTAAAAAGTTTTTAATTTCTTTCTTTATTTCTTCCTTGACCAGGTTATCATTGAGTAGAGCATTGTTCAATTTCCACGTATATGTGGGCATTCTTCCCTTATTGTTATTGAAGACCAGTTTTAGGCCGTGGTGGTCCGATAGCACGCATGGGATTATTTCTATCTTTCTGTACCTGTTGAGGCCCATTTTTTGACCAATTATATGGTCAATTTTGGAGAAAGTACCATGAGGAGCTGAGAAGAAGGTATATCCTTTTGCTTTAGGATAGAATGTTCTATAAATATCCGTTAAGTCCATTTGGCTCATGACTTCTCTTAGTCTGTCTACATCACTGTTTAATTTCTGTTTCCATGATCTGTCCATTGATGAGAGTGGGGTGTTGAAATCTCCCACTATTATTGTGTGAGGTGCAATGTGTGTTTTGAGCTTTAGTAAGGTTTCTTTTACGTATGTAGGTGCCTTTGTATTTGGGGCATAGATATTTAGGATTGAGAGTTCATCTTGGTTGATTTTTCCTTTGATGAATATGAAGTGTCCTTCCTTATCTTTTTTGATGACTTTTAGTTGGAAATTGATTTTATTTGATATTAGAATGGCTACTCCAGCTTGCTTCTTCTGACCATTTGCTTGGAAAGTTGTTTTCCAGCCTTTCACTCTGAGGTAGTGTCTGTCTTTGTCTCTTAGGTGTGTTTCCTGTAGGCAGCAGAATGCAGGGTCCTCGTTGCGTATCCAGTTTGTTAATCTATGTCTTTTTATTGGGGAGTTGAGGCCATTGATATTGAGAGTTATTAAGGAATAGTGATTATTGCTTCCCGTTATATTCATATTTGGATGTGAGGTTATGTTTGTGTGCTTTCATTCTCTTTGTTTTGTTGCCAAGACGATTAGTTTCTTGCTTCTTCTAGGGTATAGCTTGCCTCCTTATGTTGGGCTTTACCATTTATTATCCTTTGTAGTGCTGGATTTGTAGAAAGATATTGTGTAAATTTGGTTTTGTCATGGAATATCTTGGTTTCTCCATCAATGTTAATTGAGAGTTTTGCTGGATACAGTAACCTGGGCTGGCATTTGTGTTCTCTTAGGGTCTGTATAACATCAGTCCAGGATCTTCTGGCCTTCATAGTTTCTGGCGAGAAGTCTGGTGTGATTCTGATAGGTCTCCCTTTATATGTTACTTGACCTTTTTCCCTTACTGCTTTTAATATTCTTTCTTTATTTTGTGCATTTGGTGTTTTGACAATTATGTGACGGGAGGTGTTTCTTTTCTGGTCCAATCTGTTTGGAGTTCTGTAGGCTTCTTGTATGTCTATGGGTATCTCTTTTTTTAGGTTAGGGAAGTTTTCTTCTATGATTTTGTTGAAGATATTTACTGGTCCTTTGAGCTGGGAGTCTTCACTCTCTTCTATACCTATTATCCTTAGGTTTGATCTTCTCATTGAGTCCTGGATTTCCTGTATGTTTTGGACCAGTAGCTTTTTCCGCTTTACATTATCTTTGACAGTTGAGTCAATGATTTCTATGGAATCTTCTGCTCCTGAGATTCTCTCTTCCATCTCTTGTATTCTGTTGGTGAAGCTTGTATCTACAGCTCCTTGTCTCATCTTTTGGTTTTCTATATCCAGGGTTGTTTCCATGTGTTCTTTCTTGATTGCTTCTATTTCCATTTTTAATTCCTTCAACTGTTTGATTGTGTTTTCCTGGAATTCTTTCAGGGATTTTTGCGATTCCTCTCTGTAGGCTTTTACTTGTTTATTAATGTTTTCCTGTGCTTCCCTAAGTGTGTTCATGTCTTTCTTGAAGTCCTCCAGCATCATGATCAAATATGATTTTGAAACTAGATCTTGCTTTTCTGGTGTGTTTGGATATTCCATGTTTGTTTTGGTGGGAGAATTGGGCTCCGATGATGGCATGTAGTCTTGGTTTCTGTTGCTTGGGTTCCTGCGCTTGCCTCTCGCCATCAGATTATCTCTAGTGTTACTTTGTTCTGCTATTTCTGACAGTGGCTAGACTGTCCTATAAGCCTGTGTGTCAGGAGTGCTGTAGACCTGTTTTCCTCTCTTTCAGTCAGTTATGGGGACAGAGTGTTCTGCTTTCGGGCGTGTAGTTTTTCCTCTCTACAGGTCTTCAGCTGTTCCTGTGGGCCTGTGTCTTGAGTTCACCAGGCAGCTTTCTTGCAGCAGAAAATTTGGTCTTACCTGTGGTCCCGAGGCTCAGGTTCGCTCGTGGGGTGCTGCCCAGGGGCTCTCTGCAGTGGCAGCAACCAGGAAGACCTGTGCCGCCCCTTCCGGGAGCTTCAGTGCACCAGGGTTCCAGATGGTCTTTGGCTTTTTCCTCTGGCGTCCGAGATGTGTGTGCAGGGAGCAGTCTCTTCTGGTTTCCCAGGCTTGTCTGCCTCTCTGAAGGTTTAGCTCTCCCTCCCACGGGATTTGGGTGCAGAGAACTGTTTATCCGGTCTGTTTCCCTCAGGGTCCGGTGGTGTCTCTGGCAGGTGTCCTGCTGCTCCTGGGCCCTCCCCCACGGGAGCCCAGAGGCCTTATACAGTTTCCTCTTGGGCCAGGGATGTGGGCAGGGGTGAGCAGAGTTGGTGGTCTCTTCCGCTCTGCAGCCTCAGGAGTGCCCACCTGACCAGGCGGTTGGGTCTCTCTCTCACCGGGTCTGGGAGCAGAGAGCTGCTGCGGGCCGGGATCCGAGGGTGTGGGACTTCCGGTAAACACAGAACGTGCCTGGTCCTAGAGAAATTCTGCTTCCGTGTGTCCCAAGCTCACCAGGCAGCTTTCTTGCAGCAGAAAATTTGGTCTTACCTGTGGTCCCGAGGCTCAGGTTCGCTCGTGGGGTGCTGCCCAGGGGCTCTCTGCAGCGGCAGCAACCAGGAAGACCTGTGCCGCCCCTTCCGGGAGCTTCAGTGCACCAGGGTTCCAGATGGTCTTTGGCTTTTTCCTCTGGCGTCCGAGATGTGTGTGCAGGGAGCAGTCTCTTCTGGTTTCCCAGGCTTGTCTGCCTCTCTGAAGGTTTAGCTCTCCCTCCCACGGGATTTGGGTGCAGAGAACTGTTTATCCGGTCTGTTTCCTTCAGGGTCCGGTGGTGTCTCTGGCAGGTGTCCTGCTGCTCCTGGGCCCTCCCCCACGGGAGCCCAGAGGCCTTATACAGTTTCCTCTTGGGCCAGGGATGTGGGCAGGGGTGAGCAGTGTTGGCGGTCTCTTCCGCTCTGCAGCCTCAGGAGTGCCTACCTGACCAGGCGGTTGGGTCTCTCTCTCACCCGTAAATTTTTTATATTATTTGGTGTATAGTGGAGAGAGAGAGAGAGAGAGAGAGAGAGAGAGAGAGAGAGAGAGAGAGAGAGAGAGAGAGAGAGAAACCAGTGAGATGGTTTCTGAGGCTAAAAGCGCCCACGATGGAAGGAGAGAACTGACTACATGGACATGATCTGTAAATGCATGTTATTGCATGAACATGCCTACACTCCCAAACATAAACAATAATAATAAATTAAAGTTTAAAAATGACAGCAAGAGGCTGGGGATTTAGCTCAGTGGTAGAGCACTTGCCTAGGAAGCGCAAGGCCCTGGGTGTGGTCCCCAGCTCCGAAAAAAAGAACCCAAAAAAAAAAAAAAAAACAAAAATGACAGCAAGAAAGAGAGCAGGATATGACAATCAGGTGTTTGCGTGTGTGACTTGGTCTAAATTGCACTCATAGAAAGCAGCTCACTGTCATTCCTGGTTCACAGGCAGTGCCTAGTAAAACAAATCACCCTTTGATCCTGGATGCCATAAGTGACAGACCACACAAGGGGCAAGGATAACCCAGCACTCAGCCTTCGCCATGACCACACTCGACCCTGTTGGTATACTGTAGCCAAGTAACTGTATCTTATCCAAATGGCAGGCTACCAAAACTAGACAGAGGGAAACTTATGTATTTTGGGATTTGGGTGGTTCTCCCTGATATTAATCTCCTGTCAGTGGAATTGTCCCTGAGCCCAGTGCTGGCACCAGGTATGGTATAACAAAACTAAAAGAACTAGTTTAGTTTATTTAATATTCCAAAACTCTACATCACCCCCATGCCCAGTTATACATCCCTATAGATTTGGACACCCTCTGTAAAACCCCCAGAGCCCACCCTACTTCTCAGGTCCTTCTGCTTCAGAGTCTCCAAAAGACCTGTCCTAAAGCTCAGACAATCATAGTACATCACAAATAAGCCTTAATTCTGTTTTCTGCTACAACTATGGCTAGCTATTGGACAAGCTGGATTCCTTCTTTCACAATCTTCTCACTGATATGCACTAGGAAACAGCATTTGCCCTAGTAGTCGATAAGTAAGTAGTGTTTCTCTTTAATTAATATTCATGGCATGCTTTGAATTTTATACTATCAAAGTTTTTAATTAAATATTGAAAGCTTTTGTAGTGAAACATGACAGCCTGCTGCCAGATCACTGGCACCATCATGTTACATTATTTTGAAAGCACTTTTCCTGGTATGTAGAATCTTTAAGACATGTCACCAACCAAAAACACTCAGGTTTTCTACAAAGTAAATTGTATGAAAAAGATGCTTGTAAGTTTGGTTAGCATTTTCCCTCTACAAGACTCCAGGAAAACAGTGTTTCTTTAACATAGTTCTTAATACGAAACAGTTTGACATCTTATTGTTTCCTAGTTTATATGAAAACATGTCAATCTATTATATATGGTTCATGCTTTTATCTTATTTAATATTTATAAACAATCTGTAGTTTGAATTCCAAAGGTGGTATCTTTAGTTTCTTAATCAAACTTAAGTTGTTTAATATTGAGAGAGAGGTTTAGAGTGGAAGACATGGTTTTCAGATGGTATTACGGGCTAAAATCTAAACATAATGTAGAAATAGAATCATAATAATCCTTTAAGTTAGAAATGATGCTAGAGTACTTAATCTAATTGACAAATATGATGGATTGGATGCCATGTATCTATCATACTGTGTAATTCACATGATTATTATAGTTTTGTTCAACTTATGTCTGGGAGAAGAGTTTTTTTTAATTGGACAGAAAAGGTGAAGTATAGGGACAGTTCTGATGCTAAGGTCCTGTTCCCAAATTGGTTCTTGATATGTCAGTAAAGAAAGCCATGAGTCAAAATATGGGCAGAAGAAATAGGTGGGACTTCCGGGTCCCTGGAGGAAAAGAGACAAATGCAAAGGAGAAGAGGAGAGTTCACCATGCTTTGGAGAGAGAAGAACCAAGTAACCATGTGAGGTCTCCAGAAGAGCCGGGGGTGGGAGTGGGGCTGTGGTTACTCTTACAGGCAGGTGATCAGGGATGTTTAGCAGGGACTAGATGTATCTTAGCAACTAAAGTTTAGGGCAGGTAAGAGAAGAAGAGATAAGAACATTGTTAAAGGCATGCTTTTAACATGCGGGAGATAGTAACACCCAACAATTGTACCCAAAGCCAAGTTGAAGAGGAACAACTGTGTATAGGTTTTTATCCTTGGATTTAAAAAGCTGACTGGTAGCATGACCCATTGCTGGAGCTTTGGTGGGTAGCAAAAAGCTACACATAACAGGTATCTATACCATACTCACTACCTTAAAGCTCAAAGAACATTGCAGAAGATGAAATGGAAAGATTAAGAGCCAGAGATTGGGAAAGATTGCTGTGAAATAATGTCTTCTAGATATGACAGGCTGTTCTACCCATGGGCTCACAGAAACTCAAGGTTCTATCATGTCCAGAAAATACTATTTCACAGAAGGCATCCCAACTCAACACTACCTGCAGAAATGAGACATTGACATTTGATGCCTGCTTTTCTGGAGGGAAAGCTTTTGAGGGTATGGTCCTCAAGTAGCTTGACTGTGCTCCTATGAATGGCCATACATCCATGTGCATATAGACAGAACTAATTTTGTGGGTTATTTGAGAGACAGGAGAGGAGAGGAGAAGAAGAACATGAATTTGAGAGGACAATGTGATGTTAGGGGTAAGAGGAGATGAAGGTTAGGAATGGGGTGGATATGATCAAAACATATTGCATACATGTATAAAATTTTCAAGTAATAAAGTAGTTTAATGTGGAATACAATAGTTCTTGCTTTCCTTGAGATTTAAAAAACACTGAGATCCAGCTGGAAGAATAGTGTGTATACACTTGTAGGAGAATTGAATGATGAAGCTATGATTTCAATTACTTCAATTCACCATATTTTCTCACATTCTGGCCCTAGGCTTCTTTCTATTTAACTGGTTAGCACCTTTTCCTGAGATTTGAGGGAATGATTCATTTCTCTTTTCTTCTTCTACATTACTGAGCATTTCTTAAGTTGCTACATGTTAAACACATGCCAAAAAAGAGAATGCATGCAATCAAGCTCAGGACACATTGCAGTATGTTTTCCCATCCCACAACAGTCTCTGGTTCTCATCTACACAACCATTTCTTCCTTCACAGACGAAAACTTTGCTGAGCATCTGCTGCTGCTGTAGATGCAGTAGATCTGCTGCTGAGAAAATAATTTCAAGCTGTATTCCTGAGTTCATACATGTTTGTGTATCTACTTGGTTCCCTCTTTATTTTCTTTCTTTCTTCTACATGATACTCTGGGGGGGGCTTTGTTTAGTCATCAGTGCTAGCTATCTCAAAAGTTTAGGGGCACATTTTCTTTTTTCCATTAATTTATTTATTATTGACTTTACATCCTGATCACAGCCTCCCACCTCCTCCTAGTCTCCTCCTCATACAGTCCCTTTCCAGCCCCATTGCCTTCTCCTGTAAGGATGAGAAGCGCCCCCATTTCACCCCACCCTGGCATGTCAAGTCACTATAGAACTAGGCATATCATCTTCTACTGAGGCCAGACAAGGCAGCCCAGTTAGGGAAGTGAGATCCTCTGTCAGTCAACAGTTTCGGGGACAGAACCTACTCCAGTTGTTGTGGGACCTTCATGAATACCAAGCTGCATATGCTACACGTGTGGTGGGGGGCTATGTCTCGCCCATGTTTGCTCTTTGGTTGGTGGTTCAGTCTCTGGAAGCCCCCAAAGGTCCAGGAGCCAAGGTCTTCTTATGGAGTCCCCATTCCCTTTAGATTCTCAATCGTTTCCCTGAGTCTTCTACAAGACTCTCTGAGCTTCACCTAATGTTTGGCTGTGAATCTTTGCATCTGTTTTCATCAGCTGCTGAATGGAGCCTCTCAGAGGACAGTTATGCTATGCTCCTGTCTGCAAGCATGACGGAGTATTATTAATAGTGTCAGGAACTGTTTCTTGTCCATGGGATGGGTCTCAAGTTGGGCCAGTCATTGGTTGGCCATTCTCCATCTTTGTCCCTGTACATCTTATAGGCAGGATATATTTAGGGTAGAAGGTTTTGTGGATGGGTTGGTGTTCTTATCTCTCCCCTAAGAGTCTTGCCTGGCTACAGAAGGTGACCATGTCAAGTCAGGTTCCTCTACTGTCAGGAATCACCCCTATGGAGTCCCTGGGACCACCCCCAGGTCCAGATCTCTGGCATATCCTAAAGATGATCCCACACCCTGCTAGCCTTTGATTTCTGTTTTCTCTCTCCATCTCTCCCCTTCCTCTACCCCATTTCCCTCCGTGTCCCCTCTCCCACCCAGATCCCTCCTTTCCTCCAACACAAATGTCTATTTTATTTCCTCTTCTGAGTAAGATTCCAGCATTCTCCCCTTGGCTCTCCTTGTTATTTAGCTTCTTTGGGATTGTGGATTATAGTATGGTTATCCACAGTACACTTCATGGCTAAAATCCACTTATACATGAGAACAGACCATGCATATCCTTTTGGTTCTGGGTTACCTTACTCAGGATGATTTGTTCTAGTTGCAGCCATTTGCCTGCAAATTCTGTGATGCCCTTGTTTTTGATAACTGAGTAGTAGTCCATTGTGCAGATATACCACATTTTCTTTATCCATTCTCCAGCAGAGGGACATCTAGGTTGTTTTTGGTATCTGGCTATTATGAATAAAGCAATTTTTCTTTGTGAGATGGTGAGCATCTTTTGGGTATATGTCCAGGAGTGGTACAGCTGGGTAGAACTATTCCTAGTTTTCTGAGGAACCGCCAAATTGATTTTCAGAATGATTGTACAAGTTTACAGTCCCACCAGCAATGGAGGAATGTTCTTACTGTTCCAAATCCTCACTGTCATTTGCTGTTACTTGAGTGTTTGACCTTAGCCATTCTGAAGGGTGTTAGGTGCAACCCCAGAGTCATAATGATTTCCATTTTGAAGGCACATTTCCACATTGAAATTGATATTATGGGATGTTTCATCAGCCTATTATTTTTGTGGATTTCTTAGGCCTTCATGGTCCTACATGACATTTTTGTTTATTTTGTTTCTACTTGCCTCATTTCATTTTTACTTAACCTTTCATGTGTATTATTCACACCTCCCCTAAGTGTCTGTAAGCTCTTTGAGTCACTCCATGGTGACTTTCCACATAGCACTGGCTATAAAAATATACACTGAATAAATCCAAGTCCATTTTTCTGTCTTCTGTTGTTGCTGTGTGTTTATAAACATGAGGTGGCAACTCTAAAGTTGTGTTATACTAAGCTGCTGTAAATATGAATAATACATACACCCCAAGAAAATTCACCATCTCAGGCAGCAGACACTGCCCATGAATGTTATGATCAGTGACTGTAACCTCTTAATGACTGCAACAAATGTTCTCCTAAAAGTTATTCTTTCCCAAAAGTGGGTTTTAGACTTTTCTTCCCTTCTCAATAAAATATTACAGAGCTGAGTGGGAGGAAGAGAGGAGGCTAAACCCAAGTTCTCATATTGATCTTCACCTATATCTTATTGGTCTTATCTTAGGTGTATTAAAGATAGAAGTGTAGCTAAACCTCTAAGAAGTCTATTTATGAATAATATTGTATTTCTAGTATAAACAAGGTTTAAACTATATATCTTACTTACTACACATAAATTTTTATTTTTATTATTTAACTTCCTCTTTTCTACATTTATCATGCCAGTTTAGTGGCTCATTTCACTAGGGGTTTACTGTCAGCTCCAACTATTTATAGCATGATGTTAGTACTGAATAATGGCTTTATTATCAGCTGATTCTAGACTAAATCAATAGCATAGAATCAGTGGATATAATGACTTTCTCATTAAGTGAACTAAGGTAAAATTAAGAAAAGTAGACACGATTCATCCTACACTATACAGAAGTCTGAGACCTACGTTTTTCTCCAAGACTGACAAATCTTGTTGGAAGATATCTCTTTGGAATGTAGTAGCATACTTAGTCATAAATGTATGAAAGAATTGCCATAGTTATCTGTGTCAACTTGACACATTAAATTATTTGGGGAAAAGGAATATTAATTGAGGAATTGTCTCCATTAAACTGGCTGGTGTGAATCTCTTTTAAGATTTTCTAAACTGATAGTACATAGACGATACATCCCACTGTGGGTAATGCAATCCTTGGGAAGGTTGGTATGCGCTGCATAAGAAATGTAGCTGAGCAAACCATTAGCAACACTCCTCTGTGGTCCCTGCTTCAGTTCCTGTCTCCAAGTTACTACCTCTAGTTCCTGCTTGATTTTGCTCAATGATGTATAATATGGAAAAAAACAAATGAATATAAAAAAAAACTCTCTTCCTTCCCTAAGTTTTTTTTCTGTCATTTTTTGACCACAGCAACAGAGAAGCAAAATAAGATAGAGATGGAAATAGTATCTAATATAATTTTCACTCTTAATGTCTATGCCAGATACTGTTTTACAGGGATCAATTAAGTCTTCACTGTATTCCTGATTAAAGCTCTATTACCTTTGGTAGCATGGAGAAGACAGAGGTCTGAGTCCTGAGCCTGTCCAGTCAGTTATCATGCCACAATGAGAGCCACTGCAGTGGTGACCATAAGCATCCAAAGTTTTCCAAGAACCATGAAACATACCAGGATTACTGTTTCTAAAGAGTCACAATACCAGGTCAGCAATATCTGGCTTCAGCCCTTTTTTTACCCTGTTCCTCTTTTCAAGTGTTCATAAAATCTCTCATAATTTCATTTTTGCCCAGTATCACCACTGACTTGTGCTTATCCATTTCCCATAAGTTAGCTTACAGTTTTCCTTCAGTAGGCAAATATAGATGCTTCCTATTGAGTTCCCATTGCCCACCATGTGCATTGGTAAGTTAAAGCATCACATACTGTAAGCATCTGTTTACCTACCCATCCAGCAGAATGCTTTTCCAAAAAGGGAGGTAAGACTTCCCTTCTTCATCAAACAAGCTCCTTGCATGCTATTTGGCTCAAGAAGCATGATTTGTAGCCCATCATTTTTTAGTAGAAATGGAATACAACTGACTTTATATTAATGAAGACTGCATCAAGAATCAGAATTCTGGAAAGCATTAGAGCTTTCTATTCTCTTTTGTGGTTTTCCAACTCAGGACACTACCTGGAAGGCATATTAAAATAGTTTAAAAATTAAATAATAAAATGAATCACTCCCCTTTTTGTGATCAGTTCTGTGTCATATGTAATAGGATTTAGGAGTGTGCATTTTTGTTTCTTTCTGTCTGTACTTCTCATGCTTCTTCAATGAATTTTTGTCCCACGCAGTCATTCAAACATTGGGTATAGAATTTGTAAAATGATTACAAAGTGTCAGTCCTAGGAATTTACAAAAGAAAGATTATGGCAAAGAACTTAACTGACTTCCATAATTAAGAACAAGGCTACAAAGATGGCAGCTTAGGCTGAAATGGAAAATGTGGAGGGAAGATGAATGAAGGACTCTGTCACAGCTACCCAGTGAGGGAATCAGGGTGTTTAGTGGAAGTTGTGACAAATTAGAACAGACATGGATGTCCTCTCATTTCATGTTTGGGTGTTTGTGTTTGTGATGGTTTGTATGTGCTTGGCCCAGGGAGGGGCACTATTAGAAGGTATGGTTCTATTGGAGTAGATGTGTCCATATGGGTTAAGATCCTCATCTTAACTGCCTGAAAGTCAGTCTTCCACGAGCAGTTTTCAGATGGAGATGTTGAACTCTCAGCTCTTCATGCACCATGCCTGCCTGGACTCTGCCATGTTCCTGCCTTAATGACACTGGACTGAACCTCTGAACCTGTAAGCTAGCCCCAATTAAACGTTGTCTTTTATAAGACTTGCCTTGGTCATGGTGTCTGTTCACAGAAGTAAAACCTAAGACCATATTTATGTGCAAGTTAATATAAGCTTGTGTGAATATGCACTGTCAAGGTGAGAGACTGTTGTGAAGTGTTTTCTTCAGTAGTTCCTCACCATAATTTTTTAAGACAAGAGACTCTTACTAAATATTGTGCATGTATATCTGGCTTCAGTGGCTGGCCACAAGTTTCAGAGATCTTCATGCCTCTGCTGCCTAGCCCTGGGATTGCATGCTATGTCCAAACCCTTGCCTGTTTTTTTTTTACATGTGTCCTGGAGATTGAACTCAGATCCTCATGCATGTATGTCAAGTATTTTACTTATGGAACATCTCACCAGTCTCTATTCTTTCATAAGATGTAACTTAAAAGTATTTTAATAGTTTTAGTTTGAAAATATCCTACATTTGTATGATGAATTTTAGTCATCTTCACCCTTACCCTCTTCTCTCAGCTTCCACTCTCTTACACTAGAATGTTTCTTTTTAACAAGTCCCTGTCCTGCTCTCATGTCTTCTTCTGTATGACTCACTGTGTTTAATTAGTTTCTTGCCTGAGAGTGGGAGGGAAGTTATTTACTGGTGGTTGCACCACTGAACAAGCTGAGACATTCTTTTGGTTGGCAAGAGTTCTCTAGCTAGAGGTGGAGCCTCAGAAGACAACTCATCAAGCCAGGATGAAACACTGATTGGTTAAATCTTGAGTGAATTCATGACTTCAATGGCTGTCACATGCAAAAGATATCTCCATCATCTGGTTCTTACAGAGTTTCTTTCTCTTCATCAATGATATTCCTTGAGTTCTTGAAGGACAAACTGTCCTGTTTAGTGCCAAACCCTTCATCATAACTTACTGTCAGCACTTTGGTTAATCATGAGATCTGAATTAACTGCCTTTTACAATAAGAACCTTGCCTGATTAAGGTTGGATGTTGCTGCAATCTATGAGTATAAACATTTAAAGAAAGCTTTGCAACATGACAATTTAGCAAAATGGTGATGTTGTGTCCCTCAGAGCCTATGGTCTTCCCAGCTATGAGTTCTTAACCAAGTTGACAAAAGTTGGCATGAATTCTATCCTGGAAGTCAGGATTTAAATCCAATTAGATTGGTTGGTTATACTCAAATTAGTTCTATCACTATAACTCACCAGTGGTATACTTTTGTTTTCTTGGGGAAGAACCTCAAACACATGAGCACAGGGGGAAATTTCCTGAACACAACACAAATGGCTTATGCTCTAAGATCAAGAATCGACAAATGGGACTTCATAAAACTGCAAAGCTTCTGTAAAACAAAGGACACTGTCAATAGGACAAAACGGCAAACAGCAGATTGGGAAAAGGTCTTTACCAATCCCACATCCGACAGAGGGCTAATATCCAATATGTACAAAGAACTCAAGAAGTCCAGAGGAAAAAACACCTGTATTAAAAATGGGCTACAGCCCTAAACAAAGATTTCTCATCTGAGGAATAGCAAATGGCTGAGAAGCACCTAAAGAAATGTTCAACATCCTTAGTCATCAGGGAAATGCAAATCAAAACAACACTGAGATTCCACCTCACACCAGTCAGAATAGCTAAGATCAAAAACTCAGGTAATAGCAGATGCTGGCGAGAATGTGGAGAAAGAGGAATATTCCTCCATTGTTGGGGGATTATTAGCTGGTAAAACCACTTTGGAAAACAATCTGGAAGTTCTTTAGAAAATGGAAAATAGTTCTACTTGAAGACCCAGCTATACCACTACTAGGCATATACCTAAAAGATGCTTCAATGTATAACAAGGACACATGCTCCACCATATTCATAGCAGCCTTATTTATAATAGCCAGAAGCTTGAAAGAACCCAGATGTCCCTCAACAGAGGGATGGATACAGAAAATATGGTACATTTACAGAATCGAGTACTACTCCACTATTAAAAACAATGACTTCATGAAATTCTTAGGCAAATGGATGGAACTAGAAAATATCATCCTGAGTGAGATAACCCAGTCACAAAAGAACACACATGGAATGCATTCACTGATAAGTGGATATTAGCCCAAAAGCTCAGAATACCTAAGACACAATTTACAGATCAAATGAAGCTCAAGAAGAAAGACCAGAGTGTGGATGCTTCAGTACTTTTTAGAAGGGGGAACAAAATGCTCACTGAAGGAAATACAGAGACAAAGTATGGAGCAGAGACTGAAGGAAAGGCCATCCAGAGACTGCCACACATGGAGATCTATCCCACATGCAGTCACCAAACCCAGTCACTATTGGGGATGCCAAGATGTGCATGCTGACAGGAGCCTAATATAGCTGTCTCCTGAGAGACTCTGCCAGAACCTGACAAATACAGAGGTGGATACTCACAGCCAGCCACTGGACTGAGAATGGGGTCCCCAGTAGAAGAGGTAAAGGACTGAGATAGCTGAGGGTGTTTGCAACCCCATAGGAAGAACAACAATATCAACCAAACAAACACCCCAGAGCTCCCAGAGACTAAACCACCAACCAAACGAAGAGTACACATGGAGTGACTCATGGCTCCAGCTGTTTATGTAACAGAGGATGGCCTTGTTGGGCATCAATGGAGAAGAGGCACTTGGTCCTGTGAAGGCCAGTATAGGAGAATGCCAGGGTGGGGACACAGGAGGGAGTGGGTGGGTGGGGGAGCACCCTCATGTTGGCAGAAGGTGGGGGGAATGGGATAGGGGGTTTCCAGAGGGGAAACTTGGAAGGGGGATAATATTTGAAATGTAGATAAAGAAAATATCCAATAAAAAATGAAAAAAAATGAATGGCCATATTTACATTGTTCTCAAGAGATTGAGGATACAGAAAATAGGGGAAGATACTGCTTTACAGCATGCATCACAAATGTCTCTGAATCAAGAATGTCTTTAGTACTATATAAATTTCAATATTGAAAGCACTTGAGTTGATCATAGTGTATATGCATACTATAAATATATATGCATATCTGCATTTCAATATAATAAAATGAAATAAAAGCACATAAAAAACACACAAAATGTTGTTTGCATTTTGTTTAGACCCAGGACTCTCCTGAAGCCCATTTATGGAACTCAGAAACAACTCAAAACCTGAATTATCTATCCTCCACCTTCTGAAAGAGTTTCACTGAACTTCTAAATTCCATCCACCTAGACTGCTCCATCTTCCTGGCAAATGAGTAAACATTATTTTGGGAAATTTGGAGTTTTCTTTCATTGTAATTAATTTTTGTATCTAGAAATTCATATTTGATCTTTTTACCTGTAACTAGAGGTCGCAGAATCATTCAGTGGATTAACAAAGGCAAATCCTTATTTGACTGGCCCACAGTACACATTGCTTACCACTTGATACATGAGTATGAGCAGCAGGTTTGTAAAAAGTAGCTAAGGTTCTAGGTAAGAAGAGTGACCTATGAAGGCTGTGAATTAGAAGACTCAAGATTAACAGCGTTCTTCAAATTTCCCAAGGGAAGGTCTTTGAGTACTTTGAGGGCACTGGTACTGTCTACAATTGATGAGTAGGTTCCAAAGTCATCCTCAGCTAACACTTTGCAGTAAACCTCTCAGACCATATTTGCTTATGGGTTATAAATCTCATAATTCAGACTGTCCAACCGAATCATTCCTTGGAGAACAAAAGTGGAATGCAATTGGAGATTAGGATTCTTCTATTCATGCTTTCTACATCTCCCATCTCTTGCTCTCCAATTCCTCTTGCTACAAAATGGCATGTAAGCTCATTACTAATATAATTTTGAAATGAAATCTTAAAATTCCCTTTTCTGCTCTGAATAAGTTTCCCACAATCAAAGGAGGTGACAATTCCAATCAGATGTCAAATGCTTTTAAGGTACAGTTTTTAATATCTAGCTTCTTTCTTTAATCATTTTATGAGGACCATGTATAATAAATATTATGCTCTAAAGAAATGTACAACAGTTCTCTTTTCCTTTGCTGAAGCATGAGACATTTTTTACAGTAGAATATCAAGAGCATAAAAGGGTGTTTTTCCGAGGCAAAATTGGAGTTTCTAAGAAAAGGATTTAATATAGAGTCAAGCATGGGAATTAAAAAAGAGACCTGAGAAAAGAACAATAGCCCATGTTCAAGAATACATATGAGGTCTTAAGAGCCAGATACCAGCACAAAAGATGCTCCTACTGCTGAACTACAAACAGAACCTACACTGTAAAACTGGACTAAAAATTCAGTAGTATAGTCATAACTGTATTTATATTATGTAATAAAGCCAACCTGAAGAGTGGATTCTACTCTTGGGAGACAGAAAATAAAAAATATTTCTCAAAAACAAAATGTTAATGCCCTGTGATTCAGTCCAATGGCTTTACAATGGTAAAGAGGGAGAGAGGGAAGAAAGGAGAAAGGAAAAGAGACAGAGAGAGAGAGACATAGACAGACTGAGAGACAGAGACAGACAGAAAAAGTCACAATGAGCAAACACTAAAAAATCAGTGACAAAGAACAAAGGACATTATCAATGTTCAGAATAAGGAATATTCATAGTAAAGTCAATCCAATGTAAGGCAAATGACTTTCCCATGTAATGCTAGAAGGTGGGTAAGCCTCATCAAGACTAATTTCTTCCACATTAGCCATGCTTAGAGTATTTATGACTGGGGACCCAACATCTGTATGTAGTTTACCTCTTTCAAGTTAAGAGAAACACATCTTCCTTCAATCTTGCCTTCAGTGGAACAACTCCAAGTTGTTTTGTCATTCAAAGGGAAGAATTGTAAATGTGTCCTAAGGTGGACATTTGTCATTTTCATAGAGAATTTCCTAGAGAACGTTGGAAAAGTTTGGTGCTTTACTTAATACTGATGTGATTCTGCTGCCTAGAAATGTGAAAATTTGCCCCTTTCATCTGTGATTGGAGGTCTTCCTTGGAGAAGCCCTACAGATAAAGCAGAACTTACGTATCCTTCTTAGAACAGTGGTTCTCAACTTTCCTACTGCTGTAACCTTTAATACAGTTCCTCATGACATGGTGACCCTCAACCATAAGATTATTTTGTTGCTACTTCATAACTATAATTTTTGTACTATTATGAATAGTAATATAAATATCTGATATGTGACCCATATGGGGGTCAGCTTTTCTAGAGGCTGAAACTCTTGGTGCTCATTCATAAGCTGATCTTGCACCTAGGCCCAGACCTGTGATGTCCCTTCACCAAGCCTACTCTGTGTTCTTGACTTCAAGTTCAATAAAAAGCCTGAAGCAGAGGTCCAAGCCTCAGATAGTGGTCACAGAAAGATTAACCATCAAGAGCAATGGCAGTCATTTTGTAGAAGGTCTTATTACAAGTCCACTTCCCCTAGGCAGAAATGCATATATTCACAGAAGTAGCAGCTTGGGTCCCGGAGGTCTTCTTCCAACTTGTGGCCTAAATCATCATCACTTATCTTGCAACTCATCTATTCTTAAGGTACTCATGGAATAAATATCTTCATCATCATCTCTATAGTGTAAAATACAAGCAGTGCATCCATGTAATTAATCCTCACATGTCTGCCCCACTCAATACCTTAAAAAAACTAGTGTAATAAACCTAGGTAAACATGGTATATAGTTCAGAGAGTGACTAGATATCCCTTTGGACAATGTTAATATTATTCTCTATACATATTCTCTCTGTGTCTTTTTGTGTATCTGTCTCTCCGTACCTCACAGTCAGTCATGCACTAATGCTGTCTTTCTCCTAAAGCATCATTGTGTGTTTGCTGAAAAGTTCCTCTGACATAATCATAGCGCAATTTTCAAAATCACAGCATTAACATGAATGTAATCATATTACTATGTTATTATGTTATCTACATATCTTATTCCGAATTTACCAGTTGTCCCAACCAATATGCAATGAAAATTCAAAATCGTTCTGAAATCATTTAGTACTTTTCAGATAAATTCCTCCCTGAGAGAAATTGACCAGAACTGTTTAATGTTGCTGATGGCTGTGACCATTACAGATGGCTGTGACCCATCAAGTGGTTGCTGGGAATTGAACTCAAGACCTTTGGAAGAACAGTTAGTGCTCTTAACCACTAAGCCATATCTCCAGCTGCCAGTAATGGTTTTTAAAAAATGTTCCATGTGCTAAAGGAAACCAATGAGATGTCATATCAGAATTTTTAAATTCAGGACTTCTTTATATGGATTAATTTACTAATACACATTGTACTGGAAAGCAAAAATTTGCATTTTTTCGAGGATGAAAGTGGGTGTTGGCGAGATTAACCAACTTCATCAGTTTCACAGGTATCCTCAATGATGGAATTAAGATTCTGACTAAAAGAGTCCAGTTCCAAGATGATGTACTACCTTTTGATAATGAGGCCAAAGTAATGACTCCCTTCAAGGCAAAATTAATTAAAAAGGTTCATTTGAACTAAGGGAGGGATATGTGTGCTGAGTGAGGGTTGTGGGAAAGATGTCATTTCCAAACCTTGATGGGTACTTTCAAAGAGCCTGGAGGCTGTGGATTCATGGGAAGGGGTTCATAAGCATCCATCAGCAAAGGCTGATGCTCTCTCTAGAGTGGTCAATGCTACCAAACTGCCTCTATGGTAGAAAGTGGTTGGCACAGAGGAAGTGTAAGGGTAACTGTAACATTTTAAAGGAATTGTTATGTTTAACAAAACCTTTTTAGAGAGCAGCTAAGGCTAATGGCCTCATTTTCTGCAAAATGAATCTGACACACTTGCTCAATTATATCCCTGACCTGTTCTCTTGCGCTTCAGAGGATAAGATAGGCTGTGAGCTGCCCCAAGGTGGGAAAACACCTACTTATTTTAACAGAGTTCACGACCCTTTCTCAGCTCTGTAGAGGTCTCTATTCCCACCCTACCTGCTCCCTGGCAGCCTGCTACTACAGTCCAGACATTTCTCCACCAGAGAAGCACTGCAGCCAGTGCCTATCTCTTAAGCCACAGCATTTAAAACAATATTTACTCCAGTTTCATAAATACGAGCTCTGAAAGAGACATGCATTTGTGAAGTGGCGGCATTAGAATATTTGCTCATCATGTTGAATCCTTGGTTTGCATCTTACAACAATTCCATCTCCATGTTCTCCAGCATACTTCCAGTGGATTACCCTACTGATCTATGCAGCTACCTTTATATTCCTATGACCAAAACCTTTTTTTCTTTTTTTAAAAAAAGCATATTAAGGGAGTGAGGAACTGATTTATTTCCTAGTTTCAGTCCATGTTTCTTGGCTTCATAGACCCCAAGCCTGTGATGAGGCAGAACATTAGGGCAGTGCATGCATTTGGCCTGGGCTGTACACTTCATAGTAGTTAAGAAGCACAAACAGAAATAACGCAGGGGGTATGACAAGATGCAATCTCTAAAGACACACCTCTAGTGACCCACTTCCTAAAGTTTCCAGAACATTCTGAAATAGAACCACTTGCTGAGGATATAAGCTTTTTGGAAGGAGGCTTCATATTCAACTCATGGCATCATCTTCTGAGAATTACTTGATACCAATACAACTTCAGAGTCAGTCAGTCAGAGGATGGGAAAGAAATGATTAAAAATGACCACTTGTGATCTACTTACCCTCTTACCCTGAGCTCAGTGCTTTGTGCACATCAGTTAATCCCCACAATAAACCCATGTAGAAGAATTAGTATCCAAAAATAGCCATGAGGAAAAGAAGGCTCTGACAGGTTACATGACCTGCCTGCACTGGTTAAAGCCCATGGTCATGGTACCTTTCTTGTTGGTGAAGCCTATACTGAAATAGAGACAAATGACCCTGCTGATTAATTTTATGCCTTTAATTCAGATAATATATTCAACCAAGTAGGAAACAATCAAATAATAATCACATTCCTGTGCTATACTTCCTTTCCAGTGGTATCAAACGCTGAGGGGCAGAACAGTTTGTGGGGGAAATAGAACACAGAAGATGAAATAGGACGCTAATGGACTTTAACATGGAGCATTCTCTTTGCAGTGATGAGTCCTCTTGGTTTTCTGAACAGTTCTTACATCCACCTCCTCCTCAAACTCCATGTCTGCGTCCTTCTCCTCTGCTAACCCTTAGCTTTGTCCTCCACCCTCTGTTCGTGCTAAATTCCTTTCCTAGGTGATCTCATTCTCTTGTGTAGCTTAAAATAATATTTCTGTACCAATGACTCATAAACTTCTATCCCCAGCTCTTAACACTCCCTTGGGCTCTAGATTTATTTATCCAACTGCCTACTTGACATCACCTCTTAGCTATCTAACAAACATATTAAATTTAGTATGTTCAAGATAAAATTCTCCATTTACCCACATCCATCTTCTTTATCTGTTAATGATGTCACCACTACCAAGCTTCTTAAGCCAAAAAGGTAGAAATAACTTTCATTTTCTTTTCTTTCCTTACACCTCTCAAACAATTTATGCACAAATGTTACCCATGCTTATTTCTAAAACATATTCAAGAGCTCACCACTTATTATCACTCCATTTCTCCATTTATAACTGAAGTCACCATTACACCTGGGGCACTGTCACCACTCCTCATAAGAGTTCATTCCTTGTCCAGCAACCAGCCAAGCTGACTATGCTAAAGCACAATTTGGTTTCTTTTTTTTTTCTTCTTAAGTTTCCAGTGGTTCAGTCATGTTTAGAGTAAAATGCAAATTCCGGGACATAGCCAGCAGGCTGGACATCACATATTCCTTGTCAAACTCTTCAGAAATGACCGCATTCCTTTTTCCCCACCACCCTCCTACCACCCTGGTGTTCTTTCTGTTTCTCTAACATACTGAGTTAAGGGTCATTCATGGTATGGACCTTTGTAACCCACTCTTTCCTCAGCTTGGTAAGCACATGCCTTAAATCTTCATTATTGCTTATATTTCCCCTCATTTGAGTGTCAACTAAAATGTCCCAACTTTGCCACCACTTTTGATTGTCATTTTACCCAAAATAATTTCTTCCATTCCCTCCCCTAATTCACCATATACAGTAATCCATTGTATATGGATTATTATATGGACTATTCCAAAAGCATTCTCATTGCTTCTGAGCACTGTATATTGCCTGTTTACTCCCTAGAATATAAGATACAAGACAAACATGACTAAAGGAAGATGCTTCAACTGATGAAAGGTTCAGTTCTGTGGAATCAGAAGGATGGTTAATATTATAGAGATTGGGCGAATTAATCTCAATGTCCTCTACTCATGGTGGAGCCATCCACTAGTAATTGATTATCAATAAGACTTAACATTAAAATAGTCTTTTCTGGAATCACTTAACTTACATTTCAAAACACCAATGGTCCAGTCTTTTAGGTGTACTTTCCATTTTAAAATTTGACCTGTAACCTTTATCTATCATCTCTAAGGAGTTTGAATATGCAGTCCAGTTGCCTGGGAAGAAATCATTCGATTATAATCAAATTTCAGGACCCTATAAAACTTTAAGATTGTATTTCTCTCATCTTTTTCAATGCAAAAATACATGCCTAGACTTAGACAACTGTATCAAAGCCACAAAATATGTGGTGCTGGCTCAGTGGCCAGGTGGTCGATAGTGAGGAATCTTTAGTGCTGATAAAAGTGCAGCAATCTGTATTAAGCATAAATTTTATACTATGCATATAAGAGCATCACGTGCAGAAACTTAAAATAAAACATTTACTTGCACATTTCTAGTTCTAGGGGGAATGATACTACAGTAAAACAATGCGCTAAGAATAAAAGTGACAGACTGCCAAGCAAGTGTAGCAAACAGGGACCATCTGAAATGCTTGGAGATTTGAAGAATTGGAAGAAGCAATTGTTCTTATCACCACTTGGTAAAAATACTGATTATATGAAAACTGTAAAAGCCAGAAGATCAGAGAATTTACTGGGACTGTATTTTGTAGGACTGTCAGAAGCTATGCCCATAAGGCCTCATCAATATGATGGCCTAAATATGTACTGAACAAGGACAAGAACAATAGACACACCAAAGTGGATGAGGAAAACCCACAAAGCCACAACCCTAAACACAAGACGACAGACACCTATGTAATGCTGAAAGCTGGAGAAACAATCTCTCCCCCACAGAAGAGCCTGCCAATTGGTTATCTAATACCAAATGGTCAGCCCTGAAAACATGCATACACCTAACATTATACAAACTCAATATATATATATATATATATATATATAACAAATATTAATATAATTAGAAGTCGTTAATTTGAAAGAAAGCAATGAAGTGGAGTATATTTGGGGATTTGGGTAGGAAGGAAAGAAAACAAAGAAATTACGTAATTATAGTATAATGTCAAAAGAAGACAATAACTGATTCCTTCCTTACAAAAAGAGGAAATTTTTCACACCGTAGTTAAACTCAGAGTTTAACATTTATCAATTAATATATATTATATTATTATCTTAAAATATTATAATATTTATATATAATACATTTTATATATATGAATTTTATTTAGCTCAAAATACCTACAGTTATATTAAATAGAGAAGCATGTACCTAACAAAAAAATTTGTGTGTGTGTATGTGTGTGTATTGGCACAAGATGTTGATCAGAATCAGCTAACAAAGTTGATTAAATTTTTGAAAAGTTATGCAACCTAAGAAATAACAAGCCTAAAAGTTTAATGACAATTTGCTATGGTGAAAAGTTTAAAACACTAATAGCTGTGTTTGTGATTTAAAAAAAAATAGTTTGTATGATTCTTTGTGGATTTCACATTATGAACCACAATCCCACTCATCTCCTTGTTCATCAGTATCTGACCTCTACTTTTGAACCTCTCCTCTCAAAGAAAAGAAAAACAAAAACTCTCACCATAGAAGCTGAAGTGTGTCCCACAGTATATCCTTTCTGTCCAAAGAGCTTCACTTGCAAATGTTAATTGCAAGTGGTTCAAGACCTCTGCTTCTGCTACATTTTCAATGCTGGATCATCAATGGACTCATCTTGAATATCCTGTTGTTATCCTGTGTCATGAAGATCTCGCAGCTTTAGTTCTGCATGACTGGCCCTATCATGTATTCCAGCAGTTCATACATGGGGTGGATGTTGGGGTAGGCTAACTCAAAGCCCTGGATCTGGGCCTGAGAGGTAACTGAGTTGATCTGCCCAATAGTTCTATGTACCCATTCCACTCCTTTGCCCAGGTGAGGATTGGGGCCAGGAGTTCTGTGCGCTACTAGTAAAAGGCAAGGCTGTCTCTTTTGCCCATGCCATCAGGGTCAGGTTTCCCATTCTCAGGACCTCAGGACCAGCTCACCCACATACCCTCTACTAGCAGCAGCTCTAGTGTGCTACCCAGGTGAGGAGCAGGACCTTTCTCCTGAGAGCTACAGCCTTTGTATGTATGGGGAGGGTGTTAGGTCTCTCATCCAGTCAAAGGGCAGGGCCAGCTCTCCCATCCTGTACAGATGAAGGATAGGGACAGCTCTGCTCTGCCTCAGGCAGCAGCCCAGACCAGAACTGTCTGCATAGCTTTTTGTGGTGACATAGACATTGACACAGACCCCTGCTGCTACAGGGCCACAACAAACCCAGACATGACCCTCAGTGGCAACACAGTCAAGACTACACCATGGCCTCAGATGGCACACAGGCTACTTATATCAGGCTGTGTGTCCAGTTCCACTTCTCTTCATAACCACAAACCTATTTCTCTTTTCACTCTCTTCTTTCTCTCCATTTCTTACTTGCTCATCATGGTGGCGCTCAAATGAGCCATGCCATCATTGATGTCTTCTTTTGAAAGGTAGGATGGTGAGATGTTTGCCCAAGACGAAGATTCCAAAGGAAATAAATCCTTGGCCAAAATTAAACTCAGCACAGAAAAACTGTAATTCAACAGAGTTGTTCAGTCTCATGGATGAAGAGACTTATCTACTACAACCAGAAATCACTAAGAAGTTATGAACTTGGATTTCTATGCTTTGACCAGACAGGACCTCTGGTTGTTTCCATATTGTTCCTAAATCTACATACAAAATAGTTATAATTCTTTCATTTCTAATCACATGGGAGAATTATAATCCTTTCCTCAAACTGCATGCATGAGACATATGACCAATTTTATCACTGATCTGGGATGAAAAAGGACACATCTTTTTCTCCAGATTAGAGCACTTAAGTTCCAGTGTGAAGGCACACAGAGGTTTTTTACATAGAGTCTGGTGGCCATCTGTAGTTTGCTAGACTTCACTGTCTTGATTCCAGGGCCACATAATGAGCAGAGCATCACACCTCTTCACAAGAGCCATACAAAAAAGCCACTGCTAGTTCTGAATTTTAACTGAGTTTGTCTATGTCTCAGCCTCTGGTACACGTTTGAAATTCTTTTTTAAATTCTTATTTTAACAACTTCTAACAATCTATCCACTATTTATGACTAACTCATAAAATATGCTCATGTATCTCTTTCTAACATTTTATGTATTTTTCTGCTACATCAGTATTCATGGATGCCTAATAATCCATGGTAGAAATGATATAAAAGTTTTTACACGATGCCATATTTGTAAACCTAAATGAGCGATTTCCAGTTTTTAGTATTATAAGTAATAACATAATGTATAATCTCATAGCTAAATCTTAACATTAAGTTCCTAATGATTACCAATTCTTATCATTTGTACATAAAAGTATATGCAACATTTTAAATATTTGAACATTTCATAATTTTTTCTGGTTACATCCCAGGCATTAAAGTTAGAGTAATGAATATGACATATAAAGGCTTCATGGAGCATAGAAACAAATTGCTTGCAAAGCATTTATCACTAGTCCCAATACACATGCAGGCAAGAGTATATGAGTACCCCCTTCCCACACCTTGGCCACTATCACATGGGCCTGTCACTATCTTTTGCCATCCACAGCACTATCTATCTGGAATATCCTATCTATATTTGGAAGATGGCAAGATTATAGTAGTTTTCCAGACATGATGTAGTCCATATGTATGTTTTTTTTTACTTTCAGGAGAATGCACCCCACAAACTAAATTAAGCTGAGCAAATCTCAAATATCTGACCTAAGTCTTCTAGTTTCTCATAGCACTGTTCTCACTGTAGCATCTATTTACTCCCTTACATATTTATTAATTTTTCTCCATAGACCACAGAGTCCTTGGAAAAGAACAGGAAAGATGCTTGAAAGAAGTGTGAAGTTAGCCGATCAGTCAAGATTAGCTGAGGGAGATGAAGTGTGGCTAGGTCAGATACACGCTTATTCTTCAACAGCAAGACACAGTGAGTACTTGTAATCTCTTTCCATTCATCTCATCCTCTTTCGCTATGAAAGTTAGTTTTGAAGACAAAGGGGGTAAGGGCTGAATGCTTGGAAAAGTCTGATCAAGGTCAGTAGCTCAGAAGTAGTATTGCAGACTAAGTTGGTTTGTGGGTTTAGGGATTTGTTTGTTTGTTTTTGCTTGTTTGTTTGCTTGGTTTTGATTTTATATTAGTTGTATTTTATTTATTTGCATTTCAAATGTTGTCTCCCTTTCCGGTCTCCCCTCTGCAACCCCCCAATCACTCCTCCCTCCCCTTTGCCTCTAAGAGGGTGCTCTCCCCACCCACCAACTCCCACTTCACCCCTCTAGCTTCCCCCTATGCTGAGGTGTCAAGCCTCCACAGGACTAAGGGTCTCCCCTCCCACTGATGCCAGATAAGGCAATCTTCTGCTACATATGTATCTGGAGTCATGGACCCATCCATGTATTCTCTTTGGTTGGTGATTTAATCACTGGGATCCCTGGGTGCTCCAATTAGCTGATGCTGTTGTTACTATGAGGTTGCAATCTCCTTTAGCTCCTTTAGTCCATCCCCTAACTATTCTATTGGGTCACTGGGCTCAGTCCAGTGTTGGCCGTGAGTATCTGCATCTGTATTTGTCAGGTGCTGGCAGAGCCTCTCACAGGACAACGATAGCAGGCTCCTGTCAGCAAGCACTTCTTGGCATCAGCAATAGTGCTGGGGTTTGAAATTTGCAGATGGGATGGATCACAAGGTAGGGCAGTCTCTGGATGGCCTTTCCTTCAGTCTCTGTTCCACTTTTTGTTCCTGTGTTTCTTTTGGACAGGAACAGTTCTGGGTTAAAATATTTGAAATGGGTAAGTGGCCCCATCCCTCAACCAGGAGTCATGCCTACCTACTGGAGGTGTTCTGCATAGGTTCTATCTCCCCTCTGTTGGGTATTTTTGTTAATGTCATCCCTATTAGGTCTTAGGATCTTCTCACTAAAATCAGAGACAAGGCATGGTTGCCCATTCCCACCCTATTTATTCAATATAGTACTCAAATTTTCAATCAGAGTAATTAGACAACAAAATAGGTCAAAGGGCTACAAACTGGAAAGGAAAAAGTCAAAATATCACTATTTACAGATGATAAAGTATATGTAAGTGACCTTAAAAATTCCAGCAGAGAATTCCTCCACCTGATAAATAACTTCAGCAAAGAGACTGAATATAAAATTAACTCAAACAAATCAATAGCCTTCCTCCACACAAAAGACAAATGGGCTGAAAAAGAAATTAGGGAAACAACACCCTGCACAATAGTCACCAATAATATAAAAATATCTTTGTGTGACTCTAACCAAGCAAGTGGAAGATCTGTATGACAAGAACGTCAAGTCTCTGAAGAAAGAAATCAAAGAAGACGTACGGAGATGGAAAGAGTTCCCATGTTCATGGACATCAGAATAAACAAGGTAAAAATGAGCATCGTATCAAAATCACTCTACATATTCAACACAATCACCATCAAAATTCCAACTCAATTCTTCACAGAGACAGAAAGAGAAATTCTCAAATTCACCTGGAATAACAAAAACCCCAGGAGAGTGAAAACTATTCTCAACTATAAAGCAGCTTCTGGAGAATCACCATCCCTGACCTCAAGTTCTGCTACAGAGCAATAGAAATTAAAAAAAAACTACATGGTATTGGTACAGAAACAGATAGGTAGACCAATGGAATAGAATCAAAGATCCAGAAATAAACCCACACACCTTTGGTCACTTGACCTTTGACAAAGAAGCCAAGAACATCCAGTGGAATAAAGAATAAATTTATGGCTCAACTGGCAGTCACCATGCAGAAGAATACAAATTGACCCATTTCTATCTCCTTGTACAAAGCTCAAGTCAAAGTGGATGAAGGACCTCCACATGCTGAATCTAATAGAAGAGAACCTGGAAAAGATCCTTTAATACATGGGCACAGGGGGAAATTTCCTGAACAGAACACCAATAGCTTATGCTTTAAGGTCAAAAATTGACAAATGGGACCTCATAAAATTGAAAGGTTCTGTAAAGTAAAGGACACTGTCAACAGGGCAAAACAGCAATCTACAGATAGGGAAAATATCTTTACCAATCCTATATCCAGTATAGGACTAATATCCAAAACATATAAAATAAAACTCAAGGTTTACTTCAGAGAACCAAAAATTCCCATTAAAAAAATTAAATACAGAACTGAACAAAGAATTCTCAACTGAGAAATCTTAAATGGCTGAGAAACATCTAAAGAAATTTCCAACATCCTTAGTCACCAGGGAAATGTAAATTAAAATGACCCTGAGATTACCCCCTCACATCAATCAAAATAGCTAAGATCAAAAATTCAGGTAATAGCAGATGCTGGCAAGATGTGGAGAAAGAGGAACACCCCTCCATTGTTAGTGGGATTGCTAGCTGGTAAAACCACTTTGGAAAATAATCAGGAAGTTCCTTAGAAATTTGAAAATATTTCTAACTGAAGAGACAGCTATACCACTACTAGGCATATACCCAAAAGATGTTCCAAAATATAACAAGGAAACATGCTCTACTATGTTCATAGCAGCCTTATTTATAATAGCCAGAAGTTGGAAACAACCCAGATGTCCCTCAATGGAAGAATGGATACAGAAAAAAATGTTTGTTTTGTTAAGGATCTGAAGAGAATAGTTGTAGTTCAGCCTCATGAAATTAGAAACAAACATTTGGCATATGATTATGCAAATAAATTAATATAATTACACATATATAACTAAGAGAAATCAGGAATGAATTCAAATTGTCATTCTTTTCAGCCATTCCATTACCAAAGTCCACATGTAACTGTGGACAACATAATTTGGTACATCAAATCCATGCCAATAAGTCATCCATCAAATGAAGCTTTAGGTGTGATTAATTTTTAAGCCTCTCAGTGGAGACATTGGAGAATAGCTTAAATATATATGTTTTTTATACTTTATGAGAAAAATATTGTTTTTAAAAATAGAATATATAGTACATCCATGCATGTATTTAATTTCTTAGAATATCTTTTCTTGCTAGGTCTTTGAGAGTTATTTGTCTTTCTGTGGAGTAGGAGATATAGTTTGTATGTCTTCCCCAAAAATCTGCTTTATACCTAATCCCTCAATTCTGGGGAAAACATCATTAGCACATTCTTGGTCTTCATATGTGATCTTTCCTTACAGTAGAAGCCCCTCTTCTGTAGAAAGCCTCTGCCACCCCAGAGCTTTTCCCACCACTTTTGTCACCAACTTCTAACAATTTCACTCTTTTACATATCTTCACTGTGGTTTCTCCTTCCCTATGGCCACTTACTGCCTTTCATAGCTGGGATACCTTCTCTCTACCATTTTGGTTCCAGCCTGCATTTTCTGTAATTCTTGCTTTAGGATTTTCTTTAAATCTCTCTTGAATTTTTTTGGTCAGCAACGAGAGTCTTAGATATCCCATGCATCATGCAGACCTCACAGATACACAATTATTAAATGATGATCATCTGTCTGTCTATTATCTATCTATTATCTATCTATCATCTATCTGTCCTGTTTATTTCAACTGATAGATTTGTCTAATTTAACCAATATCAATAAGTGTTTCATTTTTACACTGAGTTAGTTTCCTATGACTTCTGACATTTATTGTAATATTTTGATTGATAGGCTCATTGAGAATTTCATGCATACGTGCAATGGATTTTGATCATATTCACCCCACTTCTTTCCCTATTTCCAGATCTCCCCACCCTTCATCCACTGGAGCATGATGGGCCACACTGTTTGAATCTTACTTTAAGCAAGTCACCTACCTAATTCCTTAAAGGAGCACGAAGTTGCAATTGCAACAGCTCTCAAAAGTGTCTTCATATTCACTTGTCTATGAATTGTCTTTTTATTCTCTTATCCCTTTTATGATGTCTAGTACACAGAGAAACACATAAGTGTGTAACTAGCATGTTACATTTAAACAAACGGGTGAGTGAATAACTGGGTGATGGACAGAGATAGGATCTGTTATATTGAACCATTTTAAAATAAAAAATCCTTAAACATTAAATTACCCTTTCTATGTTACTCATGCATATTACTAATGAAGAGAAATCTAGTGCCCCTCGTGTTTGCTTCTCAAATTTGTTCTAATAAAGGAAAATCTCTAGCTCTCACTAGAGAAGCCCTTTGGAATCTACCAGATCAAATAAATCTATCTGGTTGTTTTATACTTTAAATTAGGAAAGAAAAGAAACAACTCAAGACTGATAAATGTTAGATTTTTAATGTGATTGGTTCTTATGAGATAATGTTGTATAACTGAGGCCTTAAGTATGACTCTCATTTATGGTGACTGTTTTAACTTTATGAAATCATTTTCATTAGCAATGTGACAGAGAGGAGCAAAAGCAAATGATCCTGTGTCTTCTAACAGCTGCAGACTTAGAGCAGAAAATAAATGGCAAAAGTATATTTGGATCCAAGTGTGAACTTAATTTTCTTCCAACACTCATTCTGAGCTCCATTTTTAAAAAGCAAAAAATCAATTCTTGTGTATACCCTCCAGCTTTAGATTAAAGTGGGAGTTCCTGATGGAACCCATCCCTGGGATGAGTTACTGATGGAACACATCCCTGGGATATGCCTGGAGTCTGGAGAGAAGCGCATCTCAGTATCTCTTCCTGAAGAATATCTTACTGATTCCCAGTCCCCACCACAAGCCCCAAATCTCAGATTCCATTCTCCAGTAACAATACAACAGACATCCTAGCAGGGTCACTACCAATGGAACAGAGAAGGCCATGTGATTAGACTTAAACCCTTTCTGCAAATATACAAGCCCTAAGACAGCTTTCCTCCCATGTAAAACACTGTATCTTGCATCTGGTATAATGAAACTATCTTGTCTACTTCAAATCATGGCAGCACTAAGAAACACACAGTCTAGGTTCTATAAAAACAGTATCAAAACTTTTCTTATCTATGCTATTCTGCTGTTTCATTTCTTCTACTAATGTTTACAAGTAAACAAATAAAAATGGTTTATTGACAACACTGTATATATGTGTGCAAGTATATTATTGTGCCTTGTTGATATTACCCCCCCATTGCTTCCCTTCCTCATCTCAAACAGTTTCACTTTTTAGGTTTCCAGATTTCACATATGAGAGAAAGCATGAAATATGCAGGGGTCTTTCCCGCCCACTTCTATTACTCTCTCCTGTTCCTCCACCTTATTTTCTTGGGGCCTCATCTCCCTCAACCCCAACCTGAGTTACCTCTCTACATTCATATCGTGTGCATGCGTGCGTGCGTGCGTGCGTGCGTGCGTGTGTGTGTGTGTGTGTGTGTGTATGCATGTAGTGTGTATATTTAAAATTTGCAGATGATGGAGAACATGATATTGTCTTTTTGAATCTGGTTTATTTCAAGTCACATTATCTCCATTTCTATCCTTTTTCATATAAATGGCATAATTTCATTCTTAGTGGCAAAATAAATACCCTTATGCATATATATATATATTAGTTTCTTTATCCACTCCTCTGTTCATGTAATTGTAATGTATGACTCTCACCGAAGTACACAACCACATACAGATTAGTTTTCATTTTTTAATTTTGATCATGTGATCACCACAACCATGTTAATTAACTAATTGTAATTAAAATTCTAACAGTTTTATTCACTCATAAAATGCAATTGTATATGAACTAGAAGTCAAGTACTCTGTGCATTAATTTTGAGATATAATAATAAACACAAAATCAATCTGGAAGTCATTCAACTTCTCTATACAAGGCCAACTATTTAGGCTTGTGAACTATACTGCACGTCCAATCACAATTTTGCTCTCATTGTAGGAAAACACCTGTAGACTCACAAGTTAATGAACTAGACTCTGTTACTATAACACTTTATTTACAAAATACTTGACAGACTAGACTTGGTCCACTGATGTGGTTTGCTGTCCTTTGACCTAGTTATTTAGGATATGAGTCAATATTGTCTAATAATATTACAGTGGACACAGAGATATGTATGTATCTAAATATTCAACACTGAAAAAAGTAAAACATTTAGGAATGTGTGATGTGATATTGTTTATTGACCTTGATTTGTATAAAGTATTATTATTTCAAAAACAAACAATATTTTTTATATCTTATTACTTGCTTTCATTTTTTAGTTCCAGGTCTTTTATACACACAGCTCAAAAAATTATATTATTGCACTCAAGTGTGGCTAGGTACCTATGAGTTTATTTAGGCTGAATTACTTAATGGAACATGGATATCTCAGGCCAAAATGCCCATCCCCACACTGGTAATGAATGATGAAAGTTGCATCTAGGGAGCCACCCCACATGACCTGTAGGCAGCCATACCACCAAAAGCTTCTTCTCTGTCTGCAATTATTCCTTGCTTATATAACCTCAGAGAAGGTCCATGTGAGCCTTGTGAGTTTTGTACAGTTTCATTAACCCTATTAATCTTGTAAGTTACAAGAGCCTCTCCTGATCTCACCCTCACTGTTTAGTCAGCACTGTCTAATAAGAATAAAAAATAATGCATAAATAGGGACATATATAGAAACTTACATATATAATAAAATATTGCAATATAGAGGAAACAGCTGCACACATAAGAATGTGAGGATAAGCCAACATTATTTGGAGTAAACACAGAAGAGAAAAAGACCATTTCACTACTATGGTACATGTGACTACCAGTCAGAGAGGGTCTTTCAGAAGAGAACAAATCTGTGGGGTAAGCAAGGTTTCCTGAATTGAGAGCAGGGAGAGAAACAGGATTCTTGCTAGAGGAAAAGATACATATAACATCCTGGAGAAAAGAAAGGTAGCGACGTCTTCAAAGAATAAGAAGCATCAGCTTACACAGTCAAATGGGGGTGCTGACCCTGAGCACCGGCAACACCTGTGGGGACAGTGTGCAGTGAATTGGACGTGAGGTACAATAACCACAGAATTAATGAAACTTAGAGCCATGACCCAGCACACGGAGGAAACAAGAGGGATGGATGATGTTGAGGGTATGGGCTGAGAGATGAAACTGACATCAGTCAAAAGAACATTCGGGAACAGGGGAAGATTTGAATAAAGAAGAGTTTAGCCTTGACTGCCTTTGAACCCTTAGGGAGACATGTGCAAAGATAACAGGGAACGCAGAAGCAGTGTGCACAGAGCAGTCCTTTGCACGGGGGAACCTCTTTATGTCAGTAGCTGCCTTTTCCAATGTGATCAGGGCTGAGGAGATGGCTCAGCAGATATAGCACATGCCAGGTAAGCACAAGGACCAGGATTCAGATCCCAGAACTCATGTAAATGGTTGTAAAGGGAAATCTGCTTGTAATTCAATGGTTCAAAAGATGGAGGAAGGATATCCACAGAGAATGATATTTGTACCCGTGAATTCTGGGTTCAAATGAGACACCCGGCCTCTGTAAATAAGGTGAGAAGCAATTGAGAAAGACACCCAACATTGCTATCAGGCCTCTAAACTCACACATTTACTTGTGCACACACCACACACACACACACACACACACACACACACACACACATGCAAAGGAACCCTCCCATACACAAAAACATGCATACATACATGTATACACCCAATTAGAAAAAAAAAAAGCTCTCTCTTTCTGTCATTCAACACAAAATATTTGTAATAGATTTCTGTCACCTCAAGGAGAATGAGATTCCCTTTAGCCTGCCTAGCAAGAGGGCTTTTTCTACCCTTTCCCTAACTAGCCCCTGTTCATTTTCATATGTCAATTCTAATGTCACTGTTCAGGAAGAATTTCTAGGCTCACAGATGAGATCCGATCCCCTTGCTGTCTAGATCCAGTTACATTATTTCCTCAGTAACAATTTCACACTTGCAATTTCACATCTATTCACACAACTGTTTGATTAATGACTTTTGGCCTAAAAAATAATGATTAGTAAGCAACAAGTCTATTCTTGCTTGCCATTGTTATACTAGCCTCTGTCACTTAATTGGCAAACTAGATACTCAATAAATATTTATCAAATGAATAAGCAAAATATTAAAAGTTTATTTGGAAACCCAAAGTTATCTTGGAGGGATCATAGATAGTAGCGCAATTTCACTATTCAGCCACAAATATAATCAAGTAAATGGTATTAACCTTCTGTGTTATTTTATAATTTGACTTTTATTTTTAATTCTTCCACCACATCTGAGGTGGTGGAAATTCATTCCCAGTGGTTTTGTAATAGAGGCATTCCCTGGCCAGTGATCCTGTGACTGACCAATGGAAATGGAGAAGTCTCATTTTCCCCAAGTTCCTTGTAAGTTTGGGGACACATTAAGAGGCTTATATGATGAGGCTCCTTTGACAACACATTCAGAGACTGAGTCAACCCCTTATCACATTGTCTTTCTTTACCTAGGCAACATATGTACGACACTTTAACTATCTGAATGGAGATACAGGGAAGAGAGAAATTGTAGGTAGAAAAGGTTCGTCACTTTTCAAAACATGATGCTAATTAGCTTATGTGGAAAACGAAAGATGGCAGATGACTTTGAATGAGTGGACTCCACAACTACAACAAGAAATGCATGCAGAGGCAAGAAATGCCCAGAAGACAATAGAAATGCTTTCTAAGTCTTTTCTGTGTCCATAGTCAGTAACACAGCCTGACTGGGAGTCAGCCCTTTACTCATAGCTCCTGCATTAGGCACACATCTCACATTTCTCCCTGGCAATTATTCATTCATGGCTCCTGGATTACTGTCCCACCTCTGGATTGTAAGGTCCCCAAAGGCATGGACACTCAATCAGAGTGTCCACCTTATCCACTGCTATGATGTCAGCCCTGCCACAATTTGGCACAAAATACTGTGCAAGACAAATTATATTGAATAAGTCAGTGTGTTAACAGAGTCCTAACCTCCATTGTGTTACTATTTTACAACTCTCACCAATGGCGACCTGAGGAGGGTAAGGTTTATTCCGCTTACATGTCCATTAATAAGGGCAGTCAGGACAGGAATTTCAAGAGGAACTTGAAGCAAAAAGTATGGAGGAATTTTCGCTTGCTGGCTTACCCACAGAGCATGATAAGCTAGCTTTCATATAAGCCCAAAGCTACCTACCCAACAAATGGTGCCACCCACAGGAGACTAGGCATTCCTACATCAATTAGCAATCAAGACAACCCCTGTAGACATATCCAGAGGCCTTGATCTGACACCTCAATTACAATTCTTTTTTCAGGTGACTCTAAGCTGTGTCAACTTGATAGTTGAGGGCAAACATGAGAAGAGTAAATAAGAATACACAAAATCAGAGTTCCAGCTCACATTTTAAGCTATTGGAAGAGACCTTTCATTTATGCCTCTCACCTCTGTATAAAACAGTTTAGTCCATTCAGAGCATTTATTAAGAAACAGAAGTTAAGGATATAAGCCCAGAAACCAAAATGATTCATTTAAATAGCAGCCAAGGAGGAAATTATTTAAAGACCCTGAGTACTGCTTCTTACAAAATGGAGAGAGAGCTGTGCATGGAATGTCGTTGGAACTGCTATGAAGAGCAAATGATGTAAGCACTGTACAACTTTTAAATCATTATTCAACACATTTAAACAATCTAACATCACCTTTTACACTTATGATTCTTCACTTTCAGGGTGACAATTTCAAAACTGCCACATTTGCTGCATGCATACCATTTTTTGAGCAGCAAGGAAAATATTCTGTGTGAGGTTTCGCAATGAAGTCATAGTTAATTCTATGGGTTATTATTTTACCTCTCAACCATTATGAGACTGGGGCTCAAGGGGGCTACATAAATTGTTCAAGGTCTCATAACTAGTAATTAGATTTATTGTCATTGGACCCCAACTGATAATGCAGCAGCTTCACACACTCTCTCCTGAGATGTACACATCTTACATCTCATACTAGGTTATAAATTTCATGCCAGGCAAGGATTTGAACTGATTTATCTTTGTATTCCCGGAAGCATCTACCTTAATGCTTTATAAGCCAACAATGAGTAAATATTTATTAAATGACTGAACACACAGTGAAGGGACCCCAAAGTCAAACTCCATCAATGTCACTATGTTGTCCTGGCACTGAGTTTACAGAGGGTACTCCTGTGCATTGTGAGTGCAAGCAATCTTTTCATTGTTTGAGAAGCACCGCCAGGAACACTAATGGTTTTAAAGGGAAGTGTTCCCTAGAAGAAATGTCATGTACTCAGGTACACTGTGCTATCAGATCTGTCTCAATGTTGTCTGAATTCCTCTTGAAATGTTTATACTTACACATAGCACTGCAGTCCACTGTGATTTAAGGAAGCGTTTATCCAGGACTGTGGTGGTAACTCAGTATTATCCTTCATGGCAAGCCTGAGCAGCCGGTTAGAGCATCTTGAATCCATGTAAAAGAAGCGTGGCAGCAGGATCTTGTACTCCTAACACCAAGGAGGCACAAACAGGCAGATCTCAAGAGCTCACTGACTAGTAGCCTAATCTGCTTTGACAAGCTTTAAGCCAATGAGAACAAAGTAGATACCACCTGAGAAAAAAAGAATCCAAAGTTGTCCCCTGGCCTACAACACACACACACACACACGCACACACACACGATCTGAAGAGTAAAAAGGGACACATTGAAATGATTTATATAGCATTTGGTTTACCATTCTTGTGGGAGCTGAAGAAAATTTTGGTCAGATTAAGTTTATTAATGTGTCTATAATAATTTTGCTTTGGGGCTATGATCTACACATCTTCCAGTTTCAATTTTCCAGTCATTTTATGGCCTGTCAGGGGATAGACGATCATGTCAACATTCCTTGAAGAACTGGTCATGAAGGAATTTCAAATTGCAACTACTATACAATGACGTCAATGATAAATCATTATATTTGTGTAAATTTTCTGATTTTCAAGGCTTTATATTTTATACAAAGTTCATATAGCAGATTTTATTAATCCCAGAAACTGAGTTACTTCTCAATAAATTAATTTGTAAGAAAAATACATTAATTAAAAATAAAAGGTCACTTGTGATGAATGCAGTTAGCTTCCCAGAAAACAGCATGGTGCAGACACAATCCAAGAACACCTAGACAGTGCATGATTATCTCAGGCAGGAGGGATGTGAGTGGCAGAGTTAAAGTCTTAAGCTTTAAGAACTATACAGATCACATGATACTGTCTGTCACATTATCACATGATAATGGCATTCTTAAATATCTGGTCCATGGACTACCAGCTTCAGGACCCCAGCAATAAGGCTCATGCTCAGTACTGACTTTTAACTTCAGAATTAAGACATTTATGGTGACCCCAGTGCTGTGTGTTTTAATCAAGATCTCATGGTGGATCATTTAATGTTTCTTTGTGTACACTGCTGAGCTGCAGAATTGATCTTTTCTTGGAGAGATGAATAAGACAGCCGTACCCTTTTCTTACATGGATGAATCTCCAGATCAGTAATTTTTTTCACTACCACAACACAAATGAATAAAGAGTATGTATAAAATAAAGAGAGAGATTATATTAAGAGAGTAGAGTAGAGTTGTGATAAAAAGTAGTTTCAGATTCCCTACTCCTGGGTCCCATTGGTACCTCAAGATTTTGAAACTGTTGAGCTGTTAAGCAGTTCCTCAAAGCAGACTTCACACTCTGATCACCACTCCCGAGGTCCAGCTGGGATATGATGATGTGTGGTACCGGCCTTCCAGAACATAGTAAAATACAGAGCAATTTCTACTTTTCATTTTTATTTTAGTTCATGTATGTGCATCTCCTTGTACGTGTGTATGTGCATGCATAAGAATGCACACGTCATGATGTGAAGGCCATAGGAAGTGTTCAGGACGTGGGTTTCACCTTCCAGTGCATGTTCTAGAGAGCACACTCATGTTGTCAAGCTTGCATACCAAATGCTTTTAGTTATTGGGCTATCTCCCTGACCCAATTTCCAGATTTTTATGCTAGGAAATGAGATTTTAAAAATAGGAATTCTTAGGAACCACAGAGTTTGCCTGTGACTGCCATATAGTTCTGCTTCTAGTTTTTAATACCAGATGTTATTTCTGAGGTAATGTGCAGAGGAGGGAAAACAGTAGGAAATTCTGGTCTACACTAAGCCAAAATAGCAAGCAATTGTTTTTTTGTTTTAAGTGGTTGATTTATTTAAAAAGTGTCAATCAAATCAGCCAGAATCCAAGCTGTGTAACTTATAGTCTATAGATTCCTAAGGAGTCCTAGTTCCAAAGGGATGCTCCCCCGGAACCATAATGAGCATTTTGAGAGTATGTACAAATTTGACATTTTTCTAGGGTATTTCCATAGATTTTCATTATTTTTCTCTCATGTGGATGTGGGCAAGAGAAGCTGAGCTTTTCCTTTAGTTTCAGTTCTCATGATTTCTCTTTTCCCCCTTTACTCCCCCAGCTCTTTTATTCTTTTCATTAGCATATATTCATCGTACCAAATAATGAGTTTCACTATTACATTTTCATGCATGATTATAATGTTCTTTGCGCGTACTAATACCCCATTACCCTCTCTTGATTCCAGTGGTTATTAATTATGCTCCTATAAAATATTCCTGCGGCTCATTCTACTTCCACGCTATCCTCATTTTGGTCAAGATTCTGCTTTTCTTAAACCCCAAACCTATTCCATGCATGCTTTAAAAACTTCCAACAGCTCAGCCATGGCCTCTAAGTCAGACACAGGCGCTTCAGACCGCTCACAAGAAGGCTCTGGCTACAACGCCTTTCATTCCCTCTTTTGTGCACATTCCAGTCGATGGACAGCTTATTCTTTGAAAGAACTCTTGACTTCTGACTCGTCTATTTAGAGCTCCCAATCTCTCAGTCAGTTCCTCCTCAACATTCTTCATGCCTTTGACAAAAGTTGCCCCTTTTATGAAATCTTCTCCAATCGGGTCCCTGAAGTACTAATGTCTCGCTCTCTTGGTGAAATTGTTCCCATTTGAATCTATACAAATGTTACTGATAGGCTGCTCAGACTGCAATGCTTATGTACAGGAACTGATAAAAGTAGAATTTCCAATTTATCTCAGAATATTTTCTCAGGATCAATCCATTCAGGGATGCCACTAAAAAAAGTAATATTGGCTTTGTTATGTGTTGCTCAGAAATGCCTCCCCCCCCCAAATTTGGAAACCAACTGTAGGTACCAGCAGCTAAATCTGACTTATTTCTTAGATAAAAGAATACAATTAAGACAGACCAGTAGGAGAACAAAGAGCTTTTTCTCATCTCTTGCTCTTTGAACCTTGTGATTAGAAGCCATCACGTTTTCAGAAACCAAGAGTCAAAAATCGTTTTTAAAACAATCATCTACCTCCATTATTATAATTTCTTATTCTCTCTCTCCTTTCTTCTTTGATAAGAAGTGCATTTATTGGGGGAGAGGAATAAAAACGAGTATACAGTATTGGAGATAGGATATAAGAAACCCAGATTTTTTTACATAGATGGAAAATTCTAGAATATAAAACTCCACCCAAAGCTGGTCCACCAAGAAGAGTTAGAATCCTGTGTGCAGATTTTCTAGACTCAGCCTAGAGTGACTGGCCTGGTGACTTGCAGAACCATCTTGGAGAAAGAAGGATATGTTCCCCCATCTCGGTCCAGGGTTGTCTGGATTCTGCTTCAGCCAGACACATTGATGGGATTGTGGTAGAAAGAGTCAGTAAGTATCTATATTAATTACTTTTATGTTGGTGACAAAACACCATGGTCAAAGGCAAGGAGTTCTGAGAGGAGAAACAGGATGCTGGCTGATGAAATTTGGCCCACACACAGGAAATGAGAGAGTGGGGGACAGAGAGAGACAGAGAGAAACAGACATACAGAAAGACAGACAGACAGAGACAGAGACAGAGAGAGGCAGAGAGAGAGAGAGAGAGAGAGAGAATGAGCAAGAAGTAGGATGAGACTTTAAACCCTCTCAGTGGTAGACTTCCTCCAATGAAATAACCTTCCTGAAGGTTCCATGAGCTCCCTAACTGGAGACCAAGTGTACAAATATGTGGACCTGGGGAAGCCATGTCTCATTTAAACACAGTTCCCATGACAGGAAACAGCAGAGTTGATGGTGAGTTCTTTCTGTGTATAAGGAGCTGAGAGACTTGACTATTCCAATGGCCTATAATCCTCTCTCCTTCACTCTATTCAGGAAAGGGGGCTTTAAACAATCCTACCAGTTCTGGTTCTATTGACAACCTAACATTTTATTTTTGGAATAAAACTTAGTCACAAATTTTTAAATTACAATAAGACAAATAAGCTATCATATCCATCAATTTACATACTCATGACCAGTGACCATTTTTTCCTGTCCCTCCTTCTCACTGATGGGACTCTGAAAACAGTTGACAAGGAAGGACGAGTAAGGAATGCTGGCTAGGCAAACACTGGTGTTGAACCACCACCTTTCTCTTTGCAACTCTTGGTGTTAAACACTCTAAATTCCCTTGCAGAGCCCCAAACTCTCTGGTTTCTTTTCAATCACATTCAATGATTTCTGGGACTCTGTTCTCTAGCAAACCCAGTTTGGGGAGCAGCAGAGAAAGAGCAAGCTTCCTAGGATGGGCTAATTGTGTCCTGGTCTCTCAGATTTTTCTGGCTCACTCCAGGCAGCTCTTTACCTGCCTGCTTTGGTTAATCTCTTTATAAAATGGAAATAGAGTATTGTCTTTCTCATTAAATCTTTGTTTTCTGAGTTACGAGATGCTATAGTTCAATATGTGTTAAATGATGCTAACAGTTAGTGTCATATCCTTCACAAGCAACTCCAGTGCTTAAGATGAATCCAATAAATAATCTAAAATAATTTGGATCCCTGGGGGAACTCCTTAATGGAAGAGTAACCAAGGTGCTCCTGAGTTAATTATCACCATCTAGACTGAGGTAGGGGCTGGTTTTTGTCAACTTCAATTTGTGAGATTGATTTTATGACTTCTAGGATCTCCTTCACTGGTGAACTTAAGAAGGGATAATCAATATGAGAAAAATACCATTACTTTCACCTAGGTTTCTGTTATTTCCATCTTCCTTCCCTCCTGCCCCCCAAATCAGTGCTGTTTTCACAGTAAACATCTTTCAAAATTTGGTTAGAATTAAAATATACATGTATAGCTTTCCTTTCATAATATTCTGGGTTGTGATATTCAATGCCTTTTATATGGGCTGTGCACTATCCCAAAGCATTGAAGACTTCCAAGTTCTAACATTAAAACAGAAAACCTGCATGAAACATACAGTTACTTTCACTCGAGCGTTTCTATTTAATAAGCCATTTGATCTAGATTCTTTTCGTTGCTACGCTTAAAATTTGACTCATTTGCTGCTGTAGGAACTGCCATAAAAAGTGTGCTACTGCAAAAATCATATTTTATTACAATTTTATTTTGTAATAATATAGAAAATATGGCCTGTTCCGCACAATGACTGAGTCAGTGGTATGGAGTAATGCCTCATTTATCCAGGTTGGCTGTGTAATGAGGTGGCTTGTGCTGTCATCTGTCCTGATAACTGAGGCTTATATTCCCTCCACATGCAAAAGGCTTTATTCCTTTTTTTAATTTTCTTGTGTGTGTGATGTTTGTGTGCATATTGTAGAGGCATACACACACCCATGTGTACATGTGAAGGTCAGAGGTTGATACTGGGTGTCTTCCTCAATCACCTTTTCACCTTATATATTGAGGCATAGTCTCTTGCTTGAACCAAGAGCTCTTCAGCTTGTTCCAGGAATTCCCTGTGTCTGTCTCCAAAATGAAGGGATTACAGAGAGCCACCATGCCTGCCACACATTTATATGAATGCTAGGGATGTGCACTCAGTGTTCATTCTTATGCAGCAAACTTCCCATTCACTGAGAGATTTTCCTACCCAACTCCTACACCACTTTTCAAGACAGAGTCTCTCATGGAACCTAGAGGTCACCATTTCTGGTAGACTAGGTAACCAGCAAGTCATGAGTTCAACTTCTCTCCCCGTACCCCCTGTATGTAGGTACTAGGGATCCAAACTCAGATATCCAGGCTTGCACAACAAGCCCCTTTTCCACTGAGACATTTCCTAGTCTCCTGAGCTGATTTTTATTTTGATGCTTCTGGTTTGAGCTGTAGTTTAACCCATTTCTAGACTATCATGGTCTAGATCTCCTTTCTCATTATTAGTTTCTTCTCTCTCTCTCTCTCTCTCTCTCTCTCTTTCTTTCTTTCTTCCTTCCTTCCTTCCTCCTTCTTCTTCTCCTTCTCCTTCTCCTTCTCCTTCTCCTCCTCTTCCTCCTTCTGCTTATCCTCCTCCTTCATCCTCCTCCTCTCCTCCTCCTCCTCTTCTTCTCCTCCACCTTCTCATTCTTCTCTTTCTTTTCCTCTTCTTCTTTGAAACCATTTTTTAATGCTTCTGACCCACATATGTTCCCATTCAGTTTTTCTCACATAATTTTAACCACACAGTGGTAATTGGGCATGTGTGAGATTGCAGATGACCCAGGCTAGCAGCAAACATCCTACTCACTTGTTTCATTACCAAACCCAGCAAGGTAGCACAGTCCCCATCAAACACATGACTTGCTCATCCTACTCACTATTTTTAATCTCAAAATGTCTCTCTGACATTGTACCCACAGCTAGTTTGTACAGTCCTTGAGGCCAGGACTGTTAATTGGATTCATTAAACTGTAGAATACAGAATGCTGAGTGTGCTAAAATAATGTGTGATTTGTCTACTTTGTATCTTCCAACCTTAGGGAAAATCCACATTGCAATGTTAATGCAATGTGATACTAAAATTTTCTGTCATTTGGCATTATGTCTGCTGAAATCTCCCTCCAATGGGATCAACTGGCTTGCCCCAGGCTTTACTGTGCAGAAGTAGAAACATTTCTTGTTTAATTTGGGACACTGTGACTGGGAACCTGATTCTGCCTCAGTTCTTTTCTGTTCCTGAGTTCTTTCGCAGAGATATTCTTCTAGATTGTGTGATTTGTGAGTAGCCTCTCCAGTCCTATCCTAAACCCTCATTTTAGCCTTTATTTTTTTTACTTGGCTTGTCTAGTAACTCATTTCTTAAGTCATATATAGGTCACAGTTTTCTTATATCAATCAAATCTCTTTCCTCTGACAGTCAAAGGCATTTTCAATAGAGAAGAGTTCACAGAAAAGAAATGCAAAGGAACTTTATATTTAATAATTAAATGACTGTGGTTCATTTCAATTTTTCTGACGTTTTCATTGTAATGTCTGGTTATCTCAGTTTACCTGATCCTGCAAAACTCACTTCAGAAAGCCATCTTTCCCCATGACATTAATTCTTTCAGTGTCAGATTCTTGATTTGTTCAGAACATTACAAGTGCTTCTTTCCTCTGTCTCTAAGGCCGTACTGTCTCCCAAAAGCATTCTCCAAATCTGTAATATGTCCATGACATTTGGACACACTTGCAAAGTGGGGTCACCAATTCGAGTACAACGTGCTCATACTAACTTTTGCTTAGCATGTTGAGCCTGTAGAGGGGCTTATACAGGGGCACAGCTTTATATATCTTGCCTAAACCCCAAATTCTCCCAGGAATGATAAAGTTTCTGATAATTCACCAAGAATCTTGTTCAGTGTGACTTTATTTTCTTAGAACTAACTTACAGAAGTACTGTCTCTTTTGCTGTGAGGAAGCAAGTGCAAAAGTCACTCTGTTCAGTGCAATCATTTTGCCTTATTTGTGGCATTCCTGAAGAATCTGGAATGAATACAATCTATCCTTAAGCTATAAACAGCAAATGGAAATGAAAAATATAGTCCGGTGCCAGTACTTTATAGTAAATTGTATGAATTAAGGAGTGAATAATATATATGCATGTAAATCTTAGAAAGAAATAATAAAATACAAGTGCTTGCCAAAGATTAGCATATTCAGTAATATAAGGTTCACCCATGTTGAAATGAAGGTTGTATGCCATAATTAAGTGTATGTTTACAGGTATATAACAACATAAGAATCCACATAATCTGTGGTGGACTATTCAAGTTGTTTTCTATTTTCTGTCTCTACATTCACTGTTGCATGAACTTTCTTGTGTCTCTTGCTATGCAGGCACAAAGATTCTTTATTATTGTATATCTAGGAGCAAAATGATGGTTCTGGAAAAGGGTCACTAACACCTCTACTATACCTTACGCATGAGACTTGCAGGTTTCTGTTCCTGATATCTTTACTATGCTTTGTTAATCATCTCTTATCTGAGCCACTGGTAGACATGAAATGATGTCTCATTGAGCTTTGCATTAGTATCTTTCTGATTCATAATGAAGTCAAGCATTTTAGTGTGTATTTAGTCATTTATGCTTCCTCTTCCCTGAGGTATGTTTGTCTTCTCTTGCTTTTATTGTTCATTGTTTTATATGTTTTCTTCATCCACATTCTATTATTAAAACTGCATACCTGAGATAGGTAACTTATAAAGAAGTTCATTGCCTTCCAGCTTCTGCCTCACATGGAGCTGAATTGGTCCCACAGATATCTGTACACAAATCCCGTGGAGAGAGCTGGACTCTCCAAAGTGTGGACATTCCTGAGAGCTCAGGGGAGACCACTACTTCTGCTCACATTCCTTGTCAAGGAGGAACCCACCTAATGCCCTCTGCAAAAAAGAATCTAGCAGCAGTCAGGGGCAGGACCCTTCCAGTTTCTGCATGGGCCAAGAGCTGAAAGCCAGCTGCCAGGAGCACTGACATACCTGAGAGCAGAAGTAAAACCAATTCTTCTGCTCCAAGTTATCTTCAGGACATAAAAACCCAGGAGCAGTCTGGGACAGGGCACTTGCAGTTTCTGCCTGTGCTCAGAGCAGAACCTTTCCCACAGCACTCTGTACCCAGAGCCGGCTGTTAGAAAGCAGGTCTACAGGAATGCTGACACACAGGCTTACAGGAGGGTCAAGCCACTCTAACAAGCTAACACTAGTGACAACCTGATGTCCAGAGGCAAGCACAGGAACCTAAGCGACAGAAACCAAGACTACTTGGCATCATCAAAGCCCAGTTCTCAAACCAAAGCAAATACTAGATATCCAAACACACCAGAAAAGACAGATTTTGATTTAAAATCACATCTCAGGATAATGATAGAAGACCTTCAGAAGGACATAAATAACTCCCTTAAAGATATACAGGACAACACAGGTAGAAAGCCTTAAAGAGGAAACACAAAAATCCCTTAAATAATTACAGGAAAATACAACCAAATAGGTGAAGGAATTGAACAAAACCGTCCAGGATTTTAAAACGGAAATAGAAACAATAAAGAATTCACAAAGGGATACAACCCTGGAGATAGAAAACCTAAGAGAGAGATCAAGAGTCATAGACACAAACATCACCAACAGAATACAAAAGATAGAAGAGAAAATCTCAGGAGCAGAACATACCATAGGAAACATTGAATCAACTGTCAAAGAAAATGTAAAACAAAAAAAAACGTCTAACCCAAAACATCCAGGAAATCCAGGACACAATGAAAAGACCAAAACTAAGGGTAATAGGTATACAAGAGAGTGAAGACTCCCAACTTAAAGGGCCAGTAAATATCTTCAACAAAATTATAGAAGAAAACTTTCCTATCCTAAAGAAAGAGATGCCCATAAACATACAAGAAGCATACAGAACCCCAAATAGATTGGACCAGAAAAGAAATTCTTCCTGTCACATAATATTAAAAACACCAAACTCACAAACAAAGAAAGAATATGAAAGTAAGGGAAAAGGATCAAGTAACATATGAAGGCAGTCTTATCTGAATTATACCAGACTTCAAACCAGAAACTATGAAAGTCAGAAAATACTGGACAGATGTCATACAGAAACTAAGAGAACACAAATGCCAACCCAGGCTACTATGTCCTTCAAAACTCTAAATTAACATAGATGTGAAACCAAGATATTTCATGATAAAACCAAATTTACACAACATCTCCAGCCCTACAAAGGATAATAGATGGAAAACTCCAACACAAGGAGGGAAATTACACCCTATAAAGAGCAAGAAAATAATCACATTGCAACAAACCCAAAGAAGAAGGCAACATAATCATAATTCTCCCTCTAACAACAAAAATAATAGGATACAACAATCACTATTCCTTAATATCTCTTAAGATAAATGGACTCAATTCCCTCAATAAAAAGCTATAGACTAACAGAATAGATATGTAAAGAGGATCCAGTATTTTGTTGCATACAGGAAACACACCTCAGAAACACACAAATACAGACAGTACCTCAGAGTAAAAGGTTGGAAAACAATGTTCCAAGTAAATAATACCAAGAAACAAGTTGAAACCATTCTAATATTGAATAAAATAGACTTTCAACCGAAAGTTATCAAAAAAGATAAGGAAGGATAATTCATATTAATCAAAGGAAAAATCCACCAAGATGAACTCTCAATCATGAATACCTATGCTCCAAATGCTAGGGCAACTAGATTCATAAAAGAAACTGTACTAAAGCTCAAAGCACACATTGTACCTCACACAATAAATAATGGGAGATTCAAAACTCCATTCTCATCAATGGACAGATTATAGAAACATAAATTAAACAGAGACAGAAAAGCTAACAGGAGTTATGAAACAAATGGATTTAACAGATATTTATAGAACATTTCATCCTAAAACAAAAGAATATACCTTCTTCTCAGCACCTCATGGTGCCTTCTCCAAAATTGGCCATATAGTTGGACACAAAACAGGTTTTAACATATACAAGAAGATTGAAATAATCCCATGAATGCTATCCAGTCACTATGAACTAATGCTGGTCTTCAACAACAACAACAACAACAACAACAATAAAATGACAGAAAGCCCATATACATGTGGAAGTTGAACAATGCTCTACACACTGATAATTTAGTCAAGGAAGAAATAAAAAAGAAATTTAAGACTTTTTAGAATTTAATAAAAGTAAAGGCACAACATACCCAAAATCGTGGGGCACAATGAAAGCAATGTATAAGGAAATCTCATAGCTCTGAGTGTCTCTAAAAAGAAAAGAGAGCATACACTAGCAGCTTGATGATACACCTAAAGGCTCTAGAACAAAAAGAAGCAAATACACCCAAGAGGAGTAGTCAGCAGGAAGTAATCAAACTCAGGGCTGAAATTAACCAAGTAGAAACCAAAAGAACTATACAAAGAATCAACAAAACCAGGAGCTGGTTCTTTGAGAAAATCAACAAGCTAGATAAACCATTAGCCAGAATAACCAGAGGGCACAGAGAGTGAATCCAAATTCACAAAATCAGACATGAAAATGGAGACATAACTACAGAATCTGAGGAAATTCAAAAAATATCAGATCCTACTACAAAAGCCTATATTCAACAAAACTGGAAAATCTGGATGAAATGGACAATTTTCTAGACAGATACCAGGTACCAAAGTTAACTCAGGATCATATAAACCATCTAAACAGTTCCATAACTTTTATAGAAATAAAAGCAGTTATAAAAACTCTCCTAACCAAAAAATGCCCAGGACCAGATGGGTTCAGTGCAGAATTCTATCAGACCTTCATAGAAGACTTCATACCAATACTGTCCAAATATTCCACAAAATAGAAACAGGCAGAGCACTAACCAATTCCTTCTTTGAAGCCACAATTACTCTTCTACATAAACTACACAAAGACCCAACAAAGAAAGAGAACTTCAGACCAATTTCCCTTGTGAATATCGATGCAAAGATACTCAATAAAATTCTCACAAATTGAATCCAACAACACATCAAAACGATCATCCATCATGATCAAATAGGCTTCATTCCAGGGATGCAGGGATGGTTCAATATATGGAAATGCATCAATGTAATCCACTACAAACAAACTAAAAAAAAAAACCACATGATCATCTCATTATATGCTAAGAAAGCATTTGACACAATTCAACACCCCTTCATGTTAAAAGTCTTGCAAAGATCAGGAAATCAAGGCCCATGCCTAAACATAGTAAAAGCAGTATACAGCAAACCAGTAGCCAACATCAAACTAAATGGAGAGAAACTTGAAACAATCTCACTAAAACCAGAGACCAAACAAGGCTGCCTACTCTCTCCCTACTTATTTAGTATATTACTCAAAGTCTAAGCCAGAGCAATCAGACAACAAAAGGAGGTCAAAGGTATTCAAATTCGAAAGGAAGAAGTCAAAACATTACTATTTGCAGATGATAGTTAAGTGACCCCAATAGTTCACCAGAAAACTATTAACCCTGATATTCAGCAGAGTAGCTGGGTTTAAAATTAACTCAAACAAACCAGTAACCTTCCTCTACTCAAAGGATAAACAGGCTGAGTAAGAAATTAGGGGAATGATACCATTCACAACAGTCACAAATATCATAAAACACCTCAGTGGGACTCTAACTGAGCAAGTAAAAGATCTGTATGACAAGAACTTCGGCTCTCTGTAGAAAAATTGAAGAAGATCTCAGAAGATGGAAAGACCTCCCATGCTCATGTATTGGCAGGATTAATATAATAAGAATGGCCATTTTGCCAAAAGCAATCTACAGGTTCAATGCAATCCCCATCAAAATTCCAAGTCAATTCTTCATAGAGTTAGAAAGAGCAGTTTACAAATTCATTCAGAATAACAAATAACCCAGGATAGCAAAAAATATCTTCAATAATAAAAGAACTTCTGTGGGAATCACCATTCCTGACCTTAAATATATTATAGAGCAATAGTGATATAAACTATATGGTATCAATACAGAGCCAGGCAGGTAGATCAAGACCCAGAAATGAACCCACACACCTATGGTCACTAGATCTTTGACCAAGGAGCTAAAACCATCCAGTGGATAAAAAAATAGCATTTTCAACAAATGATGCTGGTTAAACTAAAGGTCAGCATGTAGAAGAATCCAAATTGATTCACTTTTATTGCCCTGTGCAATGTTTAATCCAAGTGGATCAAATACCTCCATATCAAACCAGATATACTCAAACTAATAAAAAAAGTGGGGAAGAGCCTCAAACACATAGGCATGGGGGTAATTTTCCTGAACAAAACACCAATGTCTTATACTCTAATCAAGAATCAACAAATGGGACCTCATAAACCTGCGAAGCTTCTGTAAGGCAAAGGACACTGTCATTAGGACAAAACAGCAACTAACAGATTGGGAAAAGATCTTTTCCAATCCTACATCTGATAGAGGGCTAATATCCAATATATACAAAGATCTCAAGAACTTAGACTATAGAGAGTCAAATAACCCTATTAAAATGGGATACAGAGCTAAATAAATATCAGAAGAAGAATGGCTGAGAAGTACCTAAAGATATGTTCAACATCATTAGTCATCACGGAAATGCAAATCAAAACAACTCTGAGATTCCACCTCACACCAGTCAGAACGGCTAGGATCAAAAACTCAGGTGTCAATAGATGCTGGTGAGGATGTAGAAAAGTAGGAAAACTCCTCCATTGTTGGGATTGAAAACTGGTACAACCACTCTAGAAATAAGTCTGGAGGTTCCTCAGAAAATTGTACATTGTATTTCCTGAAGATCCAGCTATACCACTCCTGGGCATATACCCAAATGATGTTCCAACATACAACAAAGACACATGCTCCACTATGTTCATAGTAGCCTTATTTATAATAGCCAGAAGCTGGAAAGAACCCAGCTGCCCTTCAGCAGAGGAATGGTTTCAGAAAATGTTGTACATCTACCCAATGGAGTACTACTCAGCTATCAAAAAATGACTTTATGGAATTCATAGGCAAATGGATGGAACTAGAAAATATCATTTTGAGTGAGATAACCCAAACACACACACACACACACACACACGCACGCACGCACGCACACGCACACACACACACACACACACACACACACACACACACACACACAAAACCACACATCGCATATTCTCACTGATAAGTGGATATTAGCCCCAAAGCTTGAATTACCCAAGATCCAATCCACGGACTACATTAAACTCAAGAAAAAGGATGACCAAAGTGCAGATGCTTCAGTCCTTCTTAAAATGGTGAATAAAAATATTCATAGGAAGAGAAATGGAGACAAAGTTTGGAGCAGAGACTGAAAGAATGATCATTCAGAGCCTGCCCCACCTCGGGATCCAGACCATATATATAAAGCCACCAAACATTGATTAAGTCAAGAAGTGCATGCTGACAGGAGCCTGATATAGCTGTCTCCTGAGAGGATCTGCCAGAGCATGACAAATACAGAGGCGAATGCTAGCAGCCAACCATTGAACTGAGAATGGGGTCCCCACTGGAGGTGTCAGAGAAAGGATTGAAGGAGCTGAAACTGCTTGCAATCCCATAAGAACAACAATCTCAACCAACAGGAGCTCCCAGGGACTAAACCATTACCCAAAGACTACACATGGACAGACCCATGACTCCAACTGCGTATGTAGCAGAGGATGGCCTTGTTGGGCACCAGTGAGAGAAGCTCTTGGTCCTGTCCAATGTCAGGGCAAGGTGACAGGAAGGAGTGGTGGTTGGAGAAGGGGAACAACCTTTTGGAAGAAGGGATAAGGGTATGAGATAGGGGGCTTATGAATGGGAAACCAGGAAAGGGAATAATATTTGAAATGTAAATAAAAATATCCATTAAAAATTCATTTAGTTCATGGTTTGAGTAGCTGGGTTATCTAAGAGCTCAGCCACGGGTGCACTCTAGTATGAACAGACTGAAGTTAGCACAAGAACAGTGTGTTAACTTAGGCCTCCTTTTCTCTCTTACAAAGCCATTGATACCCACATGGTGGCACCACTCTCATGACCTCATTAATCCAAATTACCTCCCAAAGGCCCCATCTCCTAGTAACATTAACATACAAATTTGGAAATTAAGTTTCAAGCACATGACCTTTTTGAGTGGGGGACACATTTAAAGTATAACAGACACAACTTATTAATCCTTTCTATGAATTGCAAATGCCTTCTTTCAATATATGGCATTATTTTATTTCATCATCTATGTGATCTTTTTATTCTATAGTTATTTCAAATTAAAAGTAAAAACCTATTACTAGCAATTTGGGGATTTTGTTTTGCTGTTGAGATGACTCTTCAGCTCATAAGATTATCCTTTCAGAAGTTTCCCTTATCTAGAAATACTGCATGTTTTATTTGCTTAGATCTGATTATGATTTGTGGTGTAAGATCATAACCAATATTTATTTTTTCTGTCTGAATAACCAATTGTCTAAATCATATAGTATTGATAGTATTGCTTTGCCTTGCTGATTTATAATGCATCTGGTGTAACTGATGTTCTATGTACATTGTGGACCTGTTCCTTGGATTGTTTTGATTGAGTTTGTATATTCCTGCAGCAAATTACCCTTTCGTAATCACGGTTACCTTGAATGAGGTCAAACATGGTGAAACAAGGTACTTTCCCTGCATGAAAGCTTGGGTCTTCGCATCACTTCATTTTAGGCTACTACTTCAAAAATCTTTTTTTTTCTGTATAGAAGTTTATAGCTAAAAATTACTCTTTTAGAATGTCTTCAGCAAGAGAAACACTTTAGATTCAGTGGCAATAAATTGAAAGTGAAATATAAGAAAAGAGATAAAGAAATGCCTCAGAGGGTAAAAGCATTTGCTATTCAAGCTTGATGACCTGAGTCTAGTCCTAAGACCTCACTGTGGTAGGAGAGTACAGGAGGTCGAAAACCTGTTCTGTGACCTTCACAAGCATGCCATGCACATGTTCTTCTGTACACACACACACACACACACACACACACACACACACACACACACACACGATGTCTTTGTCACATAAAGCAATTATCAGCACATTTTCTGGGTGGCTCTTCTCCAATTCAAAACCCTGGATGTAAGCAAAATCTATCTGGTAACTTTGTCCCATGAGGTATCATAAAGCAATTGGCTGCATAGAGCTTGAGGAGTGGGGGGAATCATGACATTCACAAGCCCATCTCCCCAGCTCCACACAGGAGACTAGAGTCACAGGGATGTGGAAGTGACAGCAGGATTGGAACACCTGGCTAGTCTTTGCTGATCTCTTCTTCATCATATATTGAGGACAGTTTTGAACCCATCAGAAATCTGTTATGTTTCTTTGAAAACATATATAGGGAGCTAGAGAGATGGCTCATTGGTTAGGAGCACAGGTTGCTATTCCACATGACCCGAGTTTGATTCTCAGTACCTAAATGGCAGCTCACGACCATCTGTAATACGAGTTCTAAAAGCTACAGTCCCATCTAATACAGGCAAAACACACGTACACTGAAATAAAAATAAAATTTTAATATATGTACATATGAGCATGAGAGGGAGAGAGAGAGAGAGAGAGAGAGAGAGAGAGAGAGAGAGAGAGAGAGAGAGAGAGAGAGAGAGACTGTTGGCTACACTGTTCCATAAATGCCTACTAGGCTCCATTAAAATATTCTACACTCATATTGCTCTTTATCAATCAATTGAGAAAAAATCTCCCACCCCTGCTTTGCTTTAATAGCAAAATTCTAGTGCTTTTCTGTTTGTCTTCTTAATATCTGTTGTATTTATTTGCCATCAGACACATAACTTTAGAATTACTAAATACTCTTGGTAAATGGAATATTTTATCACTACTGTATGGAAATCTTTATTAGTAATAACACTCCTTTCCTTACTGAATATATGCCAAATAGTGGCACAATTAATCCTATCAGCTATTCTAACCAAACACTAATCATATTGAGGAGTATTTTGTTTGGGGTACCATTAACTGATTGCATTAATAATACAATTTTGATGATTCTAAATTGTATTTGACTAATGGCCTTATACTTCTGGCAGTAACATTCCACATTCAAGAGCATCTAATATCACTATGAGTCTCTCCATAAATCTGATGTCTATAAATTTCTATAAGCCATGTCCATGTCGTGATCTCTGCGAAAGAATAGAAAAATACATTCATTTAATGCCACACAAAGAACCTACCTAATTAACCAGCTGACACAACAAACAAACTGCTTTTGAAGTCTGCATTTCATACTTATAAAAGCTTAAATATGTTCTTTGCTTTGTGTCATGAAATAAGCTTTGACACAGACATCAAAGTGAGTCTTGTTCTTTTACTGCCACTTTTCTGGACTTAGGATGTAAGCTACAAATATCAGCCAGCGACAGCGATGTCAGTAATTTCAATCTCTCCACTTTGTCTCATTGCTATTCATGGCCTACACCCATTGACCTGCGTTTCTTCTGCGGCATTGAATGTACTGCAGAACCTCAATACCTTTCATCTCATATGGTCCTTTGAAGTAGGGAAATTACTTTGTAGACATATTAGTAGCTCCTCAAAAGCAAATCTTCTAACTGAATTATTTTCTTTGATAGGACCTGAACAATGATGCAATCATGAGTTTTCTATGTGTGGCATTGATAACTCTGAAGGCTGTGTCTACCTTCAGCTTTCCACCCGTATGTTTGGATGTCTGTGACAACTTTCGCCATTATTGTGTGCCAAGATTGCATGCAGCCAATAGGATTTCCTCCCTTATATAGTGTAAACCAGGCCAAGGGTTCATAAAGATGTCTATGTATGAAGAAACCAATCCACCTTTAAAAGCTGAAGAGATGAGTCAAAGTAAGTTATAGTTGATTAATATTTAGGGACATCCACCCTAAAACTGCCACACAAGAGATCACCCAGATTTATTGCGCTTTTCCCTGATTGAGATTTGATGGAATGTTCATTTTTTATTTGAACGCTTCTCACCCTTTTGATTCGGAGCTAGTCTATGGAATGTCCCCGGCCGTGTTGAGCTCCGAGACTCTGCTGCTCTTGTTGAAATGATCTATTTCTATGGCAAGACTGCCAGCTTGAGATAGTCTCTTGCCTGCTGAGCCATTTGCGGTGATGGATGATACGAGGAAAGTAACACTTTCCAATTTGGCATCTTTTCGGCATTAACTGGGTCTTTTATTCCACATCCTTTCAGGCCTGCCCTTATTTTTCTGTGAACTCATTGACTTCTAGACAAGAAAATGACATATTTCCTTAAAGAATCCCCCCTAGCTAGGAGTTGGTGTCATTTTTTTTAAGGAACCTTTTAGAAAAGTCAGAAATGACTCTTAAAGCCTGATGTTCTTCCATTAGAAACAAAGAACTTTTGTTGAAATATGTGAGCAAGGTTTTGTCTACCTGGTAATATAGTATATTATACAAGGAAACCACCTGAACCTTGAAATAGGAAATTTAATGAAAATGAAAAAAATGAAGCATTTATAATAACATGTATACACAATGATTATGCCTGTTTGACAAATATTTAGCTTTTCTATTTTATACATGGGCAGAATTGTAGTGCTTGTCCCCTGTAGTTAGATAAGATGAAGCAATTTGTTTTGCCAAGAAACTTGTCTGGGTATATAAATCGGTCCTTTCTCAAGCTGCATGTCATGGTGCAAGACCCTTAAAGGCCCCATGAGTACTCTGAGAGGTAATAGACAAAGTTTTAGGAATGACTGCCTCTAATGACCTCCAAAGATCCACATGTTGGCAGACCTGTGGTGGTGCCATGGATGTTCAGAGATAGGAGTAAGTGAGAGAGTCTGTCAGTCATCTGAAGGATCTCAGAGGTAGGACATTAGGGACATTTTGAGGGAACCAGGGGTTCCTCACTACTTCCTGTGGCAACTTGTTAAGCAATATGCTCTGCCACATGCTACAACCAACAGTGCCATCTACATCAGAGCCACAAAGCAGTGGGTCTGCTCCATTGCATATTATGACCTCCAGAACCGTAATTAAAGATCAATATTTCACCTTTACTTATTTGTTGCTTGTTTGTTAAGGTTCTTCACAATGCAAGGATTGGAATTCTATGACATTTTACATAAAATGAAACATTGTATCTTTATGACTTGATTGCCTCAGGTACTCTATTATAGTAACAGCAAGTTGACTTAATTAACTATCTTGTAAATCTGAGCCCCAAAGTCCCTATTCTGGAAAGTCAACCCTTGCTGATCTACACTACATGAATAGTTTGACTTATGAAGTAACTAGATTTGGGGGTTGATACTACAGCACACACCAGTTTCTATTTATTTTACCAAAATTCACTATTATCAATATGTAAAGCTTACACATTGCCTCAGGATACTGTTTAAACAAATTCAGAGATTAACTCTCCATTATAGGTGTCTATGGGTTTCTAATTTTTGAAGTTGTTACTAAGTTGTGTGAGTTGACTTTCTTAATCAGGAAACTATTCTATTATGAAATTCTACCTAGCACTGAACAGAATGATCTTTGGATATTCCAGATGTGAGTCAAGAATCAATCAGCATTGCTAACTTCTGAGAAACAATGTAACCAGGGATTGGCATTTAAAGGCATAGACTTATCTGTTAGTCCTTGCTCTCTAACTTGGTGAAGCCTCAATTTCTTCACGTAGGAAATGGAGATGGTAATAACGTTGCCCCTGAGGTAGTCATGGGGGAAAGTAGCAATGAAAATAGGGATGGAGTTGTAGGCAGCATTCAATAGACTATTACTCTTCAGTGCCAGAGTAACGATGCAATTTGAGCCCCTTATGAATAAGCAGAACTGATGCTTCATTTCACCACCCACTTCCCTCTCCTCTCTGTCCCAACTAAGTCCTTCTGAGTTTGTTTCCTCTTTCATGAGAAAAATTGGCTTGAGCAGCAATTCCCCCAGGGCATTTGTACCAAGTTATTTCATAAAGAAGTATGGTAATGATGCCATCTCATGTAGTATGTGATTTCTTTGTGTCCGTATCTTTTGCTTTGGGTGACTTGCCAGTAATTTCCCCTTGCAACATTCCAGTAAGCAAGACACATCTTTTTGTACTATTCATTTTTATTTTCTTTTATTTCTTTATTCCTCATTTTTAAAAATAACAAATTTGAGGTGCTTAATCTTATTGTCACGTGATGTGCCATGTTTGTTGCTATCCCTGGCATGCCTGTCCTTTTCTGAAGGGAAATAGAGAAGGAATGGATGGAGAAGATGGAGGAGGTGAGGGGCAGAAGGAGGAAGTGAAAAGTGCAGGCAAGATGTGATATATGAGAGAATAAATTATCCCACCTACAGTGACTTCTGCCATGATGGATCCCTGCTCCTCTGGAGCCACAAGCCTAACTAAACTCCTTCTTCTATGAGTTGCCTCTGGTACTGTTATTTTATCACAATGATAGACAAGTAACTGATGCAGATAAATTTGTACCTAAAATAATGGCTCTGTTTAATTGACAGATTTAGATCAGCAGAATTAGATCCAGGATGGTCTGAATACTGATCTGATGAAACAAGTCAGATCCTCTGGTTTGCCTTGAAACCACTCTTGCCACCCTTCTCCACTCTTGCTAGTATCCTGGCATCCCATCTAGTCTTGTATCTGTTCAGATTTTTCAATTTTATGAAAGTATTGTTATTAGTATTAAATTAAAACCTGCTAGACTAATTGGGCTTCCACTTACCTCCAGCCTCTGCCACGGTTTCATTTAGAATGAGGGAAACACAGCAATCAGGCCTGTCAATTTAACATGATTACATCTGAAAAACAACCAAAGGTAAGCTTCCTTATCCTTCTGACCCACTGACAGTCATGAGCTCCCTTGGGAGGAAGCTAAATGATACTGCATCTTAAAGGCTGGAGCAAGCTCACTCTTGAACCCTCTGGTGATGGTGATCATGGGCGAATTGTCCCAACATGACATCCTGCTGTGGCTTAGATATAGATTTTCACTCCCATACTCCAAATTTTTTTGTATAAAATATTTTCAAGGTCTAGCAAGATATCTTAATGTATCAGGGCACCTGGTGCCAAGCCTGTCTATCCAACTTTAATCTCTGCACCCCAACATAGTGAAAGAAAAAATCTATTCCCTAAATTTGTACTCTGACCTCTATACGTATTCCATGGTACATGTGCAGGTACACACATACACACGTATGCACGCACATAAAATAAGCTTAAAGGTGGTTTTTAAAAATATCTTCAAGGTATTGTAAATGGTAGCCACATTAGTACACATGAAAGAGTAAGGTGTTTGCACATCTAGTTTTAAACATGGTCATCAAGGCCACTTCCTCTTTGTGCCAGATTTCTTCTGGATTTGCAAGTTACATTAACATCTAAAGAAAGAATTTTATTCAATTAGAAATACTATATGAAGCTAAGCCATTCATAAACTCTAATAATTTTAGATTTATTAACAATAAACCATACTTAGAATAAGAGTTTAGGCAATTTTATGAAAACAGAATTTAATAAGATTATGTTGGAAAAATAATTTTCAGGAAGATAACAGACAAATCACATTAAAAATAGATGTTGATGCCAAATGGAAGAATGTATGCAGAGCGTGCTAAGCAGAGTTATTCTGTTTGTGTTGTTTTAAATGTTTTGATAGGAAGATTTTTGTTTTGCTTAATGGAAACAGATGTCTTTTTATGGCTAAAAGTTCTAATATTGAAAATGGTTTTTCCATGGGAATGTTTAATAAATATAAACATGTTTATGTACACAGATAAACTAACTAATAAATATTCCAGAAAGTAGTTTTAATTTGTACGTATCTCCCGTGTTCTAATCATTAATGGATACTCACCCCAAACAGAACTCATACATCATCTAGAGAAGCCAAGTTGTGAGATGTGGTGAGCGCTTCTTCCACTCCCAGGATATGGCTGCCAGCATAGCCCAGAGCACCACAGACAGTTGTTTTAAGCAAGAAATTGAACATTCCTCCTCATTTCAAAAAGAAGTGTATTTCTTCTGGGTTCTTTTTTATTCCACAGCATCAAGGATTCCAGACACAGCTGTCACCTGAGCATCATGGCTGATAAATGTCTTCTTTGCCTCAAAGGAATGTCCCAGAACCTTGATGCTCTCCAGCACTGCCTAAATTCCAAACAGACCTACATGGTTTTGTGACTTTGAAGATTAATCTCTGTCACTCAGAGCTCGTTGGCTTCTCTTGCTCATTTCTGCAATGTCTGCAGATGGTGTGCTGTTCTGTGCCAGCATTATTTATCCACAAGTTCCCTTCTCACACAGTTCCCTCTTTGAGCTATAGTGGAGAACATTAAACATTGAACAATTATCTAACTCTTCTGTCAGTTTATGAGTTTTCATAGTTCTGGTCCAAAAGAACATCCTTACATTAACATCCACTGTTGAAAAAGGCTATTGCTCGCAAAGCCTCTCAACTGAGTAAAACAGGAACATTGACCTAAAGGAGGCTCCCAAGTCACCAAAAGAAACACTTGTGAGCATCCAACTTTCGTTTCTATATATTCAACACCACGCTTCTAATGCTGCCTTCGTCTCTGTTGCGTCTTTCTCCTGGAGCTTGAGTTGTTGGCTTTGCCATTCTCGTGATCATTTTTATTAATCCATAAATGAGCCTTTTGTCCTTGAAGATGATAGCTTTGGAAGAATAGAAGGAAGACAGATGAGCAGTAATTGTCATAGCAAAACTTCTTTTGATCCATTGTTAATTTTCCTTTCAATGCTTTAGGAGACCTTTTATCATCTCAGTTCATGGATGAGAAAACTCAATAATTTACCTTTGATCACATCTGTTATAATTGTAGCATGAGGATTTGAATGCAGGAGTTTACCTTTGAAGTTAGTAGTTATAGATTATAAACTCTGTTTCTTCAATTCTTGAAAACATAAAAATGTAGAGAGAGAGAAACAAAAACACGGAGGAAGCAATAAGGAAAAGGAGGAAAAGAAGGAGGACACTGAACAGAAAAGTGGGGCATTCTGGGAAGCGAACTGAGGATGAACGAAGAGGAAAATCGAGCAAAGAGAGGGCAAAGAACACTGTAAAAAGACCTCATAATATCCCCCATGGTTCATAGCCCAGATATCATATGCCTTAATAAAGCTTGGGAAAATGTCACAATCAATAAAAAAAAAGAGGTATCAGCAGATAATCTTAAGGCCTCCTTTTAAAAATATTTATTATTAATTTTTCAAGGATTTCATACATTTTTAACATTTTTATTCTCCCAGCCTTCTCCCAGATTCACCCTCTCAATTCCACACTTTGTGTCCTCATTTTGTAAAAAAAAAAAAAAAAAATCTACATTAAGTCACAAAGTGCTGCCCATTTACTCTTCATTGTATAGACATTCACTGGAGTGTGTTGGACCTACCAAGGGGCCACACACTTAACAAACACTAAGACCTTTGTTCATAGTTCAGAAAACAAGCCCCTTAACAAATTTCAGATACATTTCACAACCGTTAAGGTATATACTTTCTTTAACTAAATATTCTCACCAGCATCTTTTTATACTGTGCATATAATCACTGGTGTTCAGGAGGATTAAAAGAACTCTGACTCTGACATCATAAAGGTTCTTTTTGTATTGGATGTGGAAAACACATTGGAGATGCAACAAGAGAGGACAAGAAGGAGGATGGAATTATACCAAAGACACTTTTCCAGAGCATTTACATGCTAATAGCCTGGTCTCTATCATTGGTATACTCTAGAAGTTTAGTTTTCTAATTAAATCCAATGCTCTCAAAAGAAAGCAGGCAGTGATTCTTACCTTGAGCCAAACCTTCTAAACCCTACACATGGGGGAGAATCACACAGTCGTGAGAAAGGGTTCACTATATTTATCTTGCATTATCATAACCATTGAATTCTTTGGCTGCTCTAATGCAGTTTCTTTTGTGTGCTGAGCTATGAGGAAGGACAGCATCTGTAGGCTGCTTTCCTTCTGAAGAGACCCAGCCACTAGAAGGCACAGCCTCTCTCCTATCCTCCTCCAGGCATCCAAGGCATGATTGATTTGGACAGAAATGACTGCCTTTCTCTGATGCCACAGCTGTCATGATGGGACTTCTCCAGCATGGTAGGATTTGCTTTCTGTAACTGTCCAGAACTGAATTCTGATCCTGTAAGTTATACTTTCATTAAACCATTTCTTAACTACTCAGAGATGGTAGAAATACCAGTCTCCCTTTTTGTATGTTACAGATGCTATCTCATTCATACAGCATGCTCCAAGGATGTATACTGCCTTTAAAGGTTCTCCTGTGTTCTGGATCTTTGCCATGTGTCAAGTATTATCCTGACTTCTTCTACCTACCTTGTTCTAGTCATACTAACAACTTCCCGTCTACCAACCGTTTTTTGCCAGCTATAAGCAGTTAGGGTGGAGTGGACCATAAAATGCCTATCAGCAGTTAGTTTAACCACTGGGAGGAAGAATGAGGGATTAGGCACTATACCGATCCCTGATAGACAGACAGATGAGAAGACAGGCCACAAATAGATAATAAAGATGCCAAACTACCAACTTCTTCCTTATACTCTTGACTAAAACAAAGGTCTAGCAGGTTTTTTCTCCTGCTTGTACATCAGTCCAACAAATTCAAGGTGAATCAAGACATGTTTATCCCAAAGTTGTGGGCTTATCATCCTCCCTGTTTTTGTTCAAAGTGGCCAACCACAAATGAGGGGAAAGGGAAGCTTCAAAGACTCTTAAAAACCCCAGCCCTCAAAGATTAAACCAGGATTTGGCTTCCTGATTGGCTTTGAAGAATGTTTCTCTTGGAGTGGCTTGCAGTGTCTGTCACTATTTCCTTACCCATGATAAAAGCTTTACCAGAAAATTAATAAAATAATAATAATAAAGTTATTAATAAATTATCCTCTTTAATTTAGCTTATGCTTCTGTCACAACTCTAGCCCTTGTGATAGATAAGTTCTCTAACACAATAGGCCTCAGTTTCATCATCTTTAAATATATATTTAAAGATATGCATTTCAGAGAGAATGATATATTTCAGAGGGAAATTTTTACAAAGACTGAAAGTTGCATGCTCGTTGGTGCTAAGCGCCTTCTCAGGTACGTAAGAGCTGCTCGCACTCACAGCATCCTTGAGAAATAGAAAGGTTGACTGATTCCAAGTTTCTACACATACCATTACTTAAGGAAGCTCTTAGTTGTTTTTTGTAATCTTAGTGGTTGTTTCCATTACAATGGCTCTGGTGGTTCATGGTACATTCTGTTTCAAATGGACCTGGAATCCTTGGCATTCTCATTGAAATTATGAAACTCAGATACAAAAGCAAAAGAATGGAGATATAGGAGAACTCAATCTGCCGTCCTGAGAAACAGGAGGGGGAGTCATTGCACAAGTGGACACTTATCCAAATCCTTCTGCATTTCTAATACCTATGCCAAACGGCCTCTCAAACACCAGGATCCCATCTCGTAGGAAAGCCAAGTATAGGAACCTCCCACTGCTCCACCAATATTCCATGCCTTAAGCTGTAGTTGGGGTAGCTTTTAAAGTTTCAAGTTGAATCAACTGTCAGTGGTTTCCTGGAGTGCTGGGTAGAGAAAAATTTCCAGGCCAAGTGTAGGTTCAGCCAGATTTAAAAAAAGAGTTGTAATTGATTAATAATGTCTTCAAAGAACTCGGGGTGAGGATAACACTTCCACTCGCTGCTTGTTTGCTGATCACATATTAAAGTATGAAGGGGTTTCTAAAAATAAACACCAGGAAGGGTGTTGGCACCCCAGTGCTATAACTGCTTCCTGCCTCATGATACTCTTGTTTGCGCCCTTCTCCTGTAAAGCCTATTTCAAATAAAAGGTAATGGCTGTGATTACGGACACATTTTCTCATTTACACCTCTCATTTTTATGTGCATTTTCATTCAGCAGTGAAATTATAACACATATTTGGTGTCTGTTGTAAGCATCTGGGGATGGTTTATATTACAACGATTGGAGAAATAGAGCTCTCTACTGGACAGTGATTCTCCAAAAGATGTTCAGCTTCGCTCACTGAACTCGTCTCATCAATGATATGCTCACGCAGCTGAAGGCAAATGTTTAAACACTTAGTTAATGCACCATATGTCTTAAATGGCTTAGTTCCATCTGACATTTTCAAAATCCATTTTAATGGAAACTCGCCAAGTAAACTTACTTCCCTGGAAGATGATGAATTCATTCATCTTAAGCCCAATTCTGGACCTCTCAGACACAATGGACTCTTAATTTGGAGTCTCTCAGCTCTAGTAACAATGCTGGCTTCGTGCTCATCCTTCTGAGCATGGGAAAATGCCAGCTTAGGTGGTTCAAGGGGATGTAACTTGTATTCTGAAGATCACATAGCTAGTTATTGGCAAAGGAAATGCTGAGAAGAAAAGATCATCAGCCCTAGGGTAAAGTACAGGGGTAAAGAGAGATTAGCATGGAGAACCAATCAAATCAAGGGACCAGTATCAAAGAAATTGCAGAATCAGAACAGGAAAAAACATTTATAATAGAATACAGTTACAACTCGTCTTGCTTAAGCCACATCTTCTATAAGTTAAAAAACAGTACAGAGGAGGAGAACTACTAATAGTATAAACATGACTCTTAAGTGCTAGAAAGACAGATCAGGAAAAAAGCATTTGCACCTCAGAATGAGGATCAGAGTTTGGACCAGGGAAACTCACATAAATTCTGGGTGGATAGAGCAGCGAGCCTGAAATCCCAACACTCAGAAGATAGAGAGAGTGTATCCCTGGAGTAAAATGAGGAACATGCTCTGCATTCAATTGAAAGATACAAAATGAATGAACAAGCTGGAGTAATCTAGAAAGGTTTCTGATATCAATTTTGATCTTCCTCAGGAATGTACACACATGTTCATGAATGTTCCACATACAAACATGCATAATAGAGACAGACAGACAGATACACAGACATACACACAGAGAGAGAAAGCACCCAAAATGACACTTAGATATAGTAGTTAGAACCCCATTTTAATCATCATCTTCATCAAATACATTAATATCTCAAACCAGGGTTCCACTTATTATCAACTATAACCTTGGGCAAATTATTTCAACTCTCTGAACCTAGATTCTTTACAGCATTGATTAAAATATTAAACACATATAAAAATGAAATATATTTTTAAATAGTAAGTTAATATTTAGAAGTGAATTCATCTTCATGTGTAAGCTTCTAATCAGCCCATAGCAGAAGATAATTTTATCACATTGAAGTACATTCAATTTGTTTCCAGTGATTCCTATAAAAATGAAGCTAAAGTATTATTCTCTCAGACTTTCTCTCCTTTCCTCTGTAGACACTTTTTACAGAGGATTCTTTATCTCTAATCTTTCTGCTTCTAAGCCTCACCATTGACGAGAGGCAAACAAGTCAAGAGAGGAATTTCATGTAATGCCTTAGCTTCCATCCCTTGCTGGTTTGCAGCTGAGGCACCTTAATCTCCTTGGCCTTTGGCCACTGGCCTCTGTCTTATCTGCTCTTATAAGGTTGTTCCCAGTAAATGTAGGTTATCCTATGTGACTGTGTCCATCTTTGTGGTTTCCTGCTGGAATCCAATGGTATTGAAAGGTCCTAGATTTCTGTGCTTTCTTTGCTCCAGCTAAGACCCGTCTTCACCATCAGTCCCTCCTGCTATGCTATTGGCTTCTTTGAAACTCTAGAGAACATTCTGCTACTTTGTTATTGATGTGACACTAGAAGGCAAAGATCCTGGGGAAGACCTGGCACTCACATGCAGACCTCCTCCTTGATCACTGATGTTCCCTAATCCTCTGCTTACTGGACATGGGATTGAGTAAGTAAGTAATCGGATTTCTCAACACAATCCCTCCAGTGATCTAATGCAGTGAGGTAGAGATTCTAAGGCTAATAACAACTGAAGACTTGGAGGTTTAATATCTTTATCTGTCCAAAAATGATGTGTAGACATTAGCAGATTCAGAAAATATGATGACAAGAAACAACTCTAAAGTTATTTCTTGGCATTTAAGTCTGTCAGGGACTAAGTCCTCCCTTGGAAAGTGTGCGTGTGTTGGAGGAGATGATGTTTAGAACTGCATGCAGGCAGCTATTCCATGGAGAGGAAAGAACGTTTGGAGAAGTAGTGGACTTTAGGACATTAGGCCACACTACACAACAGGACTTTTGTACATAAGAACTAACATTAACTGTGTATGCCTGCACAAGACCTGAACAAGAGCAAACTCCTTTTAAACTCTTGAATGCATGGGAAAAGAGTGCCTAAGACCTCACCCCTAGCTGAAAAGTTAATGGCAGACCAGTTGGTGGCTAATGGAAAAGGAAGAGTCACTTCTCTGTGAAGGCATGGTCACCACTAGGTTCCATCGATACCAGTGAATGATCTCACCCTCACATGCATATAAGCAATGTTAAGCGAGACACGGTGGGCTAATACTAAATAAAATGAAATTGGAAGACATGAAGTTGGAAGGGAGATGTGATGAGAGAATCCTGAGAAGAATTGGAGGGGAGAGTGTATAATATTAAGGTACCTTGAACATATGTAGGAAATTATGAGAGAATTATTTTCTAAGTTAGCAAAGTGCTTAGAACTTAGGCTGAAAGACAATCTACAAGTAGAGATACAACCCATAAAGTGCACTCTCCTCTCCCTTAGCCCCTTCTTTCTCTCTGTTGAGCCAAGTTTGAGATAGCTGATGGCTTGCTAAGACACTAAAAGAGAAGTCACTCAAGCTGCTGGGTATCTATCTATCTATCTATCTATCTATCTATCTATCTATCTATCTATCTATCTATCTAATCTGTCTGTTCAGCCAGGTCTAAGCTAGTTTTTTGGCCTGCTAAGACACTAGGAAAGCCATCACCAAGCTGGGAATCTGGTAGGTAATAGGATAAAATGGCAGCATCTACTTCTTCCAGCCCTTAGCCAAAACTACTTAACACTGTCTTGTCAATCAAGATGCTCCTGGAATTCCTCTTTGCTCCCTCTATAAACTCTACCTGCAGTTGTGACTGAGCTCTGTGGACAAAGAAAAGAAGAATAAACAGAATCTAGAGAGACTTCAGCTCCTTTTCTAGGAAATATGAATGCCAAGACAGACAGACACATTAATAGGAGTGGGCATGAGGAAAGACATATTAAGCATGAGAGTAACTTAGTATCTTTGAAAATAGTTCATTCATGGCTGTCTTTTCAACCCTTAATTACTGCTTGTTTCCTGTCACTCTTGAGGCATTCAATACTTTGGGGAAAGTGAGAACATCCTAGATAAAATAAATAATTGCATGGCTTTGAGTTGTAAGACATAGGCTTATATTCTGTGGGTCCATAGGCTAAACTCAAGTGGACCACTTTGATGGGTGTTTATTTGTTTTAATTCCCATTTCCTTACCTTTGCAGTGAGAAAGGACACAAACTAAAACAAAAGACTCTTTGATGTTACTAGAATTTGTGTGAGCATAGCCTGGAGAGCAGACAAGTGAACCCATTTTCCTTGCCATTTAAGGTAAGCATTGGGGAATGAAGATATGGCTAGTTAGGTTATGTGGATAAAAAAGCAGGAGGCTGACAACTTGTATAGAGGATGTGGTTTCATATGACAGCAAGGATAGGCTGCCATTGGGGCAAAATGGAAAGTCCCATCTGGGAGGACCAGAGATAGTGTTCTCCCCTATCTTTCTTTGCCCCATTTCTCATGATCTGTGGGAGGCTTGATGTGACCACAAACTACGTAATCAGAAAAAGACAAAGCCAACCTCAAAGACAAGTAGCCCTGAGGATAGCCATAGTATTCCACTCCACCACAGAGATGTTACCTGTTCCCAATATAATGTGCAAATAAAATCCCAGCTATCGAGAGGACTCAGCAGTGACTACAGTCTGTGATCTATTGAGGAGAAGACCAGTAGGACCTCATAACCTCATATGTATCCTAACTATGACTTCCTCTTTCACCCAGCTACTATCTTGGGCAAGCCAAATGTATGGTGAATCAGTACAGAAAGACTACATTTTATACCAGGAAGTGGAAATTTTCGATCTGACAAGAATAAGTGTTTTCTCTACCAGCATGGTAGAAAGTTACAGGAGAAGGTGATAGAAAATAAATTAGTGAAATTATAAGAAGATTGAGAGTCTGCTTGGTTGTTTGCTTGTTTGGATATATTTATTACTCTGTTCCAGTTACCATCATAGAATACCACAGACTGAGTCGATCAAACAGTAAAATGTTATATTCTCTGAGCTATGAGTTTTCAAAGATTAATTTAATTCCAAGGTTCTGTGAGGGTTTGTTTCCACTGGAACATTCTTTCTTTGTCCTTCCCTGGCCCTTCCCTGTGTACTCAGAAAGAGTGAGAGTTCGCTTATCCAGTTCTCATTTCACAAAGTCACATTTCCTATCCTATTAAAACCTGGCCTCTTTGTCCTAAATTAATTAAATTAAATTACCACCATAGAAACATATCTCTAAGAAGGTAAGTCACACTGGAGGTTAACACTTCAGAAAACCAAATTAGGGGACACAGTTCATTCCATAAACTATAGCCATCACAAAAATAGCTCAGCTGTTAAAGGCTGTGCTCACAGCAAAACAGTCTAAACATGGTATCAGTATTATTCAACCATGACCACAGTCTGGTACTTGAGTCTATATACTTAAGAGAAAACTACTATAATATATATACTATTAACAAAAATCAAGTAATTTTTAATATATTGTAAGCTCTGTATTAACTGTGTTGCCTGTGCTAATCACATTTAACAAAAATTATATAGATATCATCACTTCTATAAACTCTTTCAAAAAATAACCTCCCACCCCATACCCAAAGCCTCATCAGTTGATGGTGCACAGTAGGTTTTTTTCCCCTATACTCCTGCTTTAATTAGAGGTCACAATGCTTTGGTGTTTTTCTTCGGCATCTTCTCTGACTTACTGGAGTGATATCTTCAATGACCTTCAACGTCAAGCATGCCACTCTTGTCACCTCTGCTCACTGGAGGCACCACATTGAAAACTTTGGTCTGATCAAGGCTCTGCTGCTAATGCTGCCACCGCTGAGAGTCTGGGACATCCTCATTCAACAGGAATGTCATGTAAGTTGTCCGCCATGTTGCTTGTCTAAACAAGGCCAGCTTGCTGTCTCTCAAGATCTGACCTTCAGATCTGACCACTTCTGGGAATACATTCTTTGAGTTTTACTGTGCTGTAGCCAGGATTCACTACTTAGTATCTGCACCTTTCCTACTCTTAGATTTACCCGCCCTCAATAGCACTTCTGAATTTTATGATGAAGACAGTTTGGACTCAACAGAGTTAAGAAAGAAAAGGGAGACATGGAAAAATAGAATAAAAAGTATATTCTAAATGAATTATCCATTGGTACCATGACTGAAGGGACAAGATATAAAATAAGAACTAATTTCAAATGAAATGATCTGTTATAAATTCACCAGGCACTGTGAATGGTTTTCATGGGATATAATCCAATATGCATCATTTCTTTTGTGTGCAGTAATTGGTCAGCAAGTGGTTAATACCTCAAGAGATGCTCCTTATAGTTCTCACCAAACTTTTCAAGGGAAATGCATGTTAAATATTAAGTGAAACGATTTCTGTCTGCAGATGCCACTGCCTTTCTTTTTATTTCAGCTTCTTTGATAGGAAGCTACCATTTTTCTCTGAACAAGCCAGAGCCTGGAGCCTAGATAGAGGAATAAATCCACAGCTCATCTTCTCACAGATGTCATTTTAGAGCAGCTCTATTCGATGGCTCCTAGATAAAGCAATCAACCTGGAAAGGAATGAAGAGCCCATATACTACAAAGTGACATATAATTATTACCGTACCTATTAAGTGAATAAACCAGCCAGAGCCCAATTACATTGCTGCAACACACAATGAAATATCTCTTAAACTATTCTTCAACAAAGAAATAAACCTGTCATGGAAGAAAAATTTGCTGTACATCAAGGCTGTATATTGAGGAAGTAATGTTGGTGTCAGGGTCGTGCTGGCTGTAACTCAATGTGCAATTAAGGGAAATTAGAGGCAGTCCTCATTACATACATTTTGCACTTTGTTTATTGTGCTACAAATTCTGTAGTGGAGCCACTGACTTGTAGCAACAATAGCTCATTTAATGGAAAATGAGAATGTTAACAAAGGGTATTTGATGGTGGAGGAGCACAGTACAGCAATTTACATTTTTTGTTGTGCACCCCTGCTCTTAAACTGCATCTTTGATTGAGCATGAAGTAGCCACAGTCAGAGCCAATATGACATAGCTGAAATTCTACTTGCAAATCAAAGGACTGGAAAAGAAAAATAAAATTGGAAGTAAAAATGTGTCAGTCATTTTCATCTCAGTGAATAAATCTCCAATCAATCATTTCTCAAAGAATTAAGAAAGAAAGGGAACACAAATGGCCAAGACAAGCCTGTCTGCCTGGGACTCATTAGAAGACAGCACTAGTCAATAAAGATCATGTTTGAAGGCTATCTGTCCTCTCCAAGAATATTCATTAATATTTTGCTGAGTATAAATGCTAGCACACTTGGTCTGAAGACCCTAGAGTTACCTAAAGAAGATTTCCCCCCCTGAGAACAGAGTTGTATTATCCACTTGCTGAAATAAGACAAAGTGTCCATTTCAGAGTGACAGGGTGATGTTAGAATGGTTATTCTACTGAGAGCCATGGACTCTGGCGGGGGTGGGGTGGAAATTACTCCAATGGAGCCGTACAGCTGATTTGCATTTTGATGACTCTCAGGTTATGGGTCACTTTGCAAATATCTTATTGCATGAGTATTGGGTTCCTCAATCTAGAAAATAATTTTATGACTTCTAGTCTTCTCAAGGTGTGTGGTTGGGCTGCTGCTGCTGCTGCTGCTGGCGGCAATAATGGTGGCAGTGGTGGTGGTCCAGCTGCTTTAGTTTTTGAGACAATATGAATAGAAAAGAAAAGAGATACATGATGTTTTGAAAAGTGCCCTGGTTGGGTTGGGTTGGGTTGGGTTGGATTGGGTTGGGTTGGGTTGGGTTGTGCGTGTGTGTGTGCGTGTGCGTGTGTGTGTGTGTGTGTGTGTGTGTGTGTGTGTGTGTATCTGTGTGTTGTTTTGTTTTTGTGTCTTTCCAATTTGTATATGCTAGAGTTATCTGAAAAAAGGAAAGCACAATTGAGAAAATGCTTCTATAGATTGGATAAGTCTGTATAGCATTTTCTTGATTAATGGTTGATATGGGAGGTCATAGGTCACTAGGGGTGATGGCACCCTTGGTCTTGGGTGATATAAGAAGGCAGACTAAACAAATCACGGAGAACAAGACTTTAAGTTGTGTTCCTCTAGGTCTTCTGCCTTGATTCCTGCCTCCAAGTTTCTGTCTCGCGATCCTTTTGGTGATGAAGTATGACCTGAAAATTATAAACTGAAATGTCCCCTTTCCTCCCCAGCCCATCCCTTATTATTATGTTCTATCGAAGCCATAGAATAACCCTGACTAAGACAGAATTATACTGACAGGAAGTAAAGCCTAGGACTAATTTTAGCTGTTTCTGATATATCTGAGATTAAAGATCTGAGTTCTTCCAACCCTGGAGTTTTGATAATCTGATACCTTGGCCACTGACTCTTCCCAAATGAAACTGGCCTTATGAGTGTGACTGCATGTGTGTGTGTGTGTGTGTGTGTGTGTGTGTGTGTGTGTGTGTAGGAGGAGGAGGAGGAGGAGGAGGAAGAGGAGAAAAAGGAGGAAGAGGAGGAGGAGGAAGAGGAGGAGAAAGAGGAGGAGGGGAGGAAGAGGAGGAGGAGAAGGAGGGGGAGGGGGAGGAGGGGGAGAGGAAGAGGAGGAGGAGGAAGAGGAGGAGGAGGAGGAGAAAGAGGAGGAGGGGAGGAAGAGGAGGAGGAGGAAGGGGGGAGGAGGAAGAGGAGGAGGAGGAGGAGGAAGAAGAGGAGGAGGAGGGGGAGGAATTTAAATAAATCCCAGAGGTGTATTAGAGGTGTATTTCTCACTACCTACTCCAATGTTCTGGGTTTTCAAATGAAAGTCACATGTACAGCCTTAATATTTTGATATGCCTTAATCAGCTCAAGGGTTGGTCCACTTCTTAACCTCCACACAGTTAATCCACCACCCTCTGATAATGCAGTTATTCCTTACTAAATTCTATATTCCAGTTTTACAGCCCTGGACCCAGTCAAACAGCCCTCTTGGGCGGCTGTCCCCCAGCTCCTACATGCGGTTTTACTCTCTTTCCTGCACCTCCTCAGGGGCATCTCTTCTCCTCCCTCTCTCCTAGCATGGTAAATCTCACTCCCTTCTCTTTCATTCCTGGCCCTAACCCGGAAATCCTAAAATTCCTGCCTGTGTCCACCCTGCTCAACCATTGGCTGTCTACATCTTTATTTACCAATCAGAACCAACTGTAGACAGGTTCTCAAAAGCTACATGTGTGCAGACATTCTCATGCAAACAGTGTTTCGGACACAAATTAACATAAGAATACAATCAGGCACATATGTGTATGCATGTCTGTGTATCTGCATGAGTGTAAGGGGTATATGTATGTATGTGGACACTGAAGGTCGATGCTAAGTGTTGTCATCAATCACACTCTACCTTAACTTTTTGTTATTTATTTCAATGTGTAATCAGTTTAAAGATTAATACAGTGTATGTTGTTTCCTTGATAACAAGTCTTCAGAGTCCTGTTGTGCATTGAATACTCCAGTCCAACTCAATCAGGTAAAAACACAGTTCAAATGTCCAACAGACCCACAGGGTCTTGGGTGATTGTTGTGTAGGGTGTCCAGTACTGACTGAGACAGGTGCTGTCTGCTGAGGCCACAAGGTTAGAATTAAGGAAGATTCATTGTGTAGCATGCAGTGTGTGAAATTATTCATTAGTAATTCATTAATATTCAATAAATGTATACTGAAAAGCTACTCTACATTGGCAAGATAGGCGGGGCCCTTACTGGTGGGAAAGAAGGTAAGAAGACTCAGATGGGACACTGCTGAGAGGTTCTTCAGTTATGAGAATTCACCCACACCCACCCAGCTCAATGTTTTAGAAATGGCCAGAGGATTTATATTTCCAATATATTCTCTAGGCTCTGTTGCTACTGGTGGTGATGGTGGTGGTAGTAGTGGTGGTGGTGGTGGTGGTGGTGGTGGTGGTGGTGGTGGTGGTGGTGGTGATGATGATGATGATGATGATGGCAGTGATGGTGGCAGTGGTGGTGATAGTGGTGGTGGTCCACCTGCTTTAATTTTCGAGACAAGGTCTTTCACTAAACTTCGAGGTTTCCAATTTGTTTAGACTGGCTGACTAACAAGCGCCAGGGATCCTCCTGTCTGTGCTCCTCCAGGGCTGACATTAAAGGTACACACAGTTTTGTGGTTGGTTGTGGTGAAGTTGTTGCTGTTGTTGTTGCTGTTGTTGTTGTTGTTGTTGTTGTTGTTGTTGTTTGAGTCTGGGGGTTGAGCTCAGGTCTTCATGCTTATGCTGCAAGTCCTGTACCAACTAAGCCACCTCCACAGCCCCACATGTACATCTTTAAGTCTGTTTGTCTATGTGATCAGCTACTGTTAACGTTTCATTTCGAGAAAAATTAAGAATGGCCAAAAGACTTTGGGCTATCCCTTCATCGATCACTTTAAAATAACTTCAATTTTTAAAAAGTGAAAACACTCCCCGTGTCTGAGGTTAGACAGATGTGGATTGTCGGGGGAGTAGGAAGGAGGGCACAGATGGCTGCAAGGAAAAACTAAAATACTAATTCACTTGCCAGGATTCTCAAGGAGAGCAGGTTATGCTTCTGAGCAATTAGAGACATCTTCCAAAGTCAGAGCTCTGCCAAGCTGGGAAAGAAGAGCTATTTAAAATTTTACTTCTCTTCCACGGGGAGAAGAGAGACTGAGTCACATGTTTAACCCTTCCCAGACTTTGCAGCCATATTTATTCCATAGTGAATCTTAAATTTTATGTCCTCATGCTTCTTTATGCTCCTTTAAGAAAACCATTCTGCATTTCTGGAAAGCATTCCTTGTTAGCGTGTCAGTGTCAGGTCTTAATTAGGGTTTTGATTCATTAGATCCTCTGAAGGATGTTGGTACCCAAGGTTGCTGAAAGGACTATGCTACAGAATATGGTATAAATCTTACCGACAATCTTGATAGGTGGTTCAGTAAAGAGTGTCTATGACTCTTCTCTCACATTCCTGACACTGGCTATGGCATGTGTCCAGGCCCTGTAAGGTAAATGGACCACTCATATACCCATTAACTTCATGCATTCATTCGATTACTTAGCCAGTAATATTATGTACCTACTGCACTGGCATCTGAAAGTGAAGGTACCCAGGGCTAATGGAGACATTTTTAAATTTTTCTTACCCCCACCTGTCTCTCTGAAAGAGAGAAAGAGAGGGGGTGGGGAAATGTTCACATGTGTGAGAACATGTGGGGAGTTGAGTGTATGTTCATGTTGATATCAAGAATCATCCCAAATCTCTTCCATTTTGTTTAGTGACAGTGAGTCTCTCAACCATACCCAGAATTCTCTGCTACAGCTAGTCTGGTTAGCCAGCTCGCTCTAGGGTGCAGTCTCCACCTTCCAAGCTGAAATTACAGGCTGGCTACTACTCTGCTTTGCATCTACATGGATGCTAAGAACCAGAATTGCAGCAATCACACTTGCAAGGCAAGCAACTAAAATTGAGCCATCTTACCAGCCTTGGTTATTAACCATATAGTTGCTTTGCTTTTACAGAGACATTATATGTATCAAAGAGCTAGTCAAATAAAAAAATACTAAAATTTCACACCTAAGTCATATGTAACTTAGTAAAATGCCAGTGAAACTAATAGTCTTAAAAGAAAAATGGGAATAATTTTTGATTTAAAAATGAAATTTTCTAACAAATAAGGTAATCCTAAAATGTGTACCTTTTTCTTTTTCTTCCTCCTCCTCCTCCTTCCCCCTCCTCCTCCTTCCCCTCCCCCCTCCTCCTCCTTTTCTTCTTCTTCCTCTTCTTCCTCTTCTTCTTATTTTTTATTAAGGAAGGGGTAGTGAATCTTTTTTTAAATTAAAGGAAAACTCAAGAGAAGACTGGAGAGATGGAGCAGAGCTTAAAAGCCCTTGCTGTTCTTCTAGAGAACTTGAGTTCAGTTCTCAGTACCCACACAGAGCCTTCCAACAGTCTGTAACTCCAGTCCTTAGGGAATCTGATGCCCTCTGCTGACTTCTGTGGGCACTGCACTCGTGTGGTGCATTGACATACATTCAGGCAAAATACCCCCACACATAAAAATAAGTAAATTACAAAGAAGAACTTGGGCATTGTTTATATACAGGCCAGGAATGGGTTCATGAGTCTCAGATGCATTTAAGTTCCCAGAACCAGTGAAGTTATATGTGTGGGGGTAGAAGTTTGCTTAGAATCACATTTTATGCAACTGTGCCTTACCTTCATCCAACTGAAGCTTCAGGGTAGTTCTCTGAATCACTGTGCTCCTGGATGCATGCACTGTGCACACACAGAGCTGGATATCAAAGTCTAGTCCTGTTTTTATGTGAATGTACATATGTATAATCGATAAGGATTCCCAAAACTCTGAGCCAGAAGCAGACCCTCACCAGACACAAGTCTGCTAGGACCTTAATTGGGAACTTTTCCTCCCCAGCAACCGGGAACAACTTCTGTTGCTTATAAAATACGCACTTTGTGGTGTTTCTTTATGAGAGTCTAAAGGAATAAGACTTCAGTTTCTCTCCCAGAACAGGAACCCCCAACTTTTAGGAAAATGGTATTCTTTTCACAATGGCGGTTTGATTTCTAATTCAACTGTGTATTTGCTTTTTTTTTACACGAACATTTTACAGTCATTTTCCTCCAAGAGTGATAACAAGTAGAATACTCTGTGTTGGGCTCAATGCTATGGCTTTTGTATGCATTTAATTCTTATAAAGATAAGACACTATAGATCCCGTTAGCATCCTTTTTCTATGATGCTGATAACTAGCATTGACAGAAGTTTTGCTTTATGCCACGTACTTCACGGGCTGAAAACTTGTTTTAACTGCATATTATTACATCACGGAAAGAGTATTGGACAGCTTCTGTATTTCCATCTTCTTTGACTTCCTCTCTTTCGGTAACACTTGACTCTTCATTCCTTTGAGAACACACTTTTAGAAGCAGCCACTCTGCATTAATTATACCTGGTAACTCAGAGGCTATCCAATACTGTTCGGTACTCCACACCCAACACAGATGTCTTCATCTCATATTTCCCCCTCACTTTACACAAGTGTGAAGTAAAATGAACACCACTAATACATTCTGATGAATTGTGCTCTTACTTTTCCACCTCCATCCTCTGAACTCTACCTGCAGGCTCGTTTTTACCTGAGCACACTGTTTCCATATCTATCTCTCTTTTTTTTACTTCTAATTTGCTAAGCACATAAACATCAATAGTTTTCCAAGGGAAACATGTCTTAAATGTATTGGTATACATTGTAAATGAATTAAATACCAACAACATTAAGTACACGTCAAAGAGAATCCATCTAATTTAAGTTCTTTCAGCTAAAACAAGGCTGTATTGTCTCAACTCTGTTGGGAATTACTGAGTCACTTAACGAATAAATATTAAGTGAAAAAATATTAAAATTTGAAGATACAAGCAGGTAAAAGAATACAGGTCAATATGCCAAGAATCATAAGAGAAAGTACCAATGCTAAAGAAGCTGAGCCTCTTGGTTCTGCATTAAGTGTTAGCTTAACCATAAGTGCTAGGTGTCTTTAGTGCAGTTATTGAATCCTTCAGTGTGGCCACTAAACAAAAATAAAAACAGGAATAGATTAGCATCCTTTATCTTATAACTTTTTGGAAAAAAATCTTTACAATAAGTAAAAACCTCCTGGTTCCTGCCTGTGCCTGGAACTGAACTGAACTGGTCACCCAAATACCATGGGAGAGAGAACTGGACTCTCAGAAGTGTGGACAATCCTGAGAACTCAGAGGAGACAACTACTTTCTGCCCCTATTCCTGACCTCTGGGCACAGGGACCTAGGAGCAGTCATGGGGGGACCCTTAGGGTTTCCACTTGCTCTGATAGCTGAAAGCCAGTCACCAGGAGCATCTACAAACCTGAAAGCAGAGGTAAGACCAACTCTTCAGTGCCAAGCAAACCACCTGGAGGCTTCAGGTCACACAAACCGAAGTGTAATTCCCTGTTCCCAGATCCAGCTGAAAGAAAACAGGTCTACAGAAGTGCTGACAAACAGGCCCACAGGAGGGTCAACTCACTGTCAGAGACAGTAAGACGAACTAACACCAGAGACAACCTGATGGCTAGAGGCAAGCACAACAACAAAAGCAATAGAAACCAAGACTACTTGGCATCATAGGAGCCGAGTTTTCCCACCAAAGCAAATACAAAATATCCAAACACAATGGAAAAGCAAGATTTGGATTTAAAATCACATCTCATGATGATGACAGAGGGCTTTAAGAAGGACATAAATAACTCCCTTAAAGAAATACAGAACAACCCAAGTAAACAAAAAGAAGCCTTTAAAGAGGAAACAAAAAAAAATCCCTTAAAGAATCCCTTAAAGAATTATAGGAAAATGCAACCAAACAGGTGAAGGAGTTGTATAAAACCATCCAGAATTTTAAAATGGAACTAGAAACAATAAAGAAAACACAAAGGGAGAAAACACTGGAAATAGAAAACCTAGGAAAGAGATCAGGAGTCATGGATACAAGAATCACCAACAGATTACACGAGATAGAAGATAGAACCTCAGAGGCAGAAGATACCATAGAAAACATTGACACAACCATCAAAGATAATGTAAAACAAAAACAAAAACAAAAAAAAAAACCTCCTAGCCCAAAACATCCAGGAAATCTAGGACACAATGAGAAGATCAAACCTAAAGATAATAGGTATAGAAGACAGCAAAGACTCCCAACTTAAAGGGCCAGTAAATATCTTCAACGAAATTATAGAAGAAAAGTTTCCGAACCTAAAGAAAGAGATGCCCATAAACATACATGAGGCCTACAGAACTTCAAATAGATTGAACCAGAAAAGAAAGTCCTCCTGTCACATAATAGTCAAAACACCAAAAACACAAAACAAAGAAAGAATATTAAAAGCAGTAAGGGAAAATGCCAAGTAACATATAAAGGCAGACCTATCAGAATTACACCAGACATCTCACCAGAGACTATGAAAGCCAGAGGGTCCTGGGGAGATGTCATACAGACCTTGAAAGAACACAAATGCCAGCTAAGGTTACTGTATCCTGCAAAACTCTCAATTAATATAAATGGAGAAAGCAAGATATCTCATGACAACACCAAATTTACACAACATCTTTCTACAAATCCAGCCCTACAAAAGATAATAGCTAGAAAACTCCAACACAATAAGAGAAACTACAAACTAAAAACAAGAAAGTAATCACTTTGCAACAAACCCAAAAGAAGAGAGCAACACAATAATAATTCTACCTCTAACAACAAAAAGCCAGAAAACAGTAACTATTCCTTAATATGTCTTAACATCAATGGGCTCAATTCCCCAATAAAAAGACATAGACAAACAGACTGGATACAGAAAGAGGACCTGGCATTTTGCTGCATACAGGAAAAACACCTAAGTGACAAGGACAGCCATTACATCAGAGTAAAAGGCTGGAAAATAACTTTTCAAGCAAATGGTCCAAAGAAACAGACTGGGGTGGCCATTCTAATACCGAATAAAATCGACTTTCAATCAAAAGTTATCAAAAAGATAATGAAAGATACTTCATATTCATCAAAGGAAAAAATCTGCCAAGATGAACTCTCAAACCTGAATATCTATGCTTCAAATGCAAGAGCACCTAAATTCATAAAAGAAACTCTACTAAAGTTCAAAACACACATTGAACCTCATACAATAAATAGTGAGAGATTTCAACACCCCACTCTCATCAATGGACAGATCATGGAAACAGAAGTTAAACAGAGACACAGAGAAACTAACAGAAGTTATGAACCAAATGAACTTAACAGATATTTATAGAACATTTCATCCTAAAACAAAAGAAAATACCATCTTCTCAGCGCTTCATGTTACCTTTTCAAAAATTGACCATATAATGGGTCACAAAATAGGCCTCAACAGATACAAGAAGATTGAAATTATCCCATGCCTCCTATCAGATCACCAAGGACTAAGGCTGGTCTTCAATAGCAGCAAAAACAACAGAAAGCACATTGGTGTATAAGCATGTGAAAGCCAGAGGTTTCTCTCTCTATTCCTCTCCACTTTCCGGTGTTTTTAGCTCATATTTTTTCTGCTATAGAGTCCTCTATTGAACCATACGCTCACTGATGACACTCCACTCACTGGCTAGTGAATCCCAAATGATTCTTTTGGGTGCCGGCACACATAGCTCTTATGTTCTGGAGATCCAAACTGAGATCTCATGCTTGCACAGCAAGCAATCCAGCCACTCAGCCACCTCGCTGATTCACATTTTAATATTTCTTCTTAAGCTTTTAACACAGAAAGGTGTTGCAGATGGCATTTTCCAACAGTGGCAGCAGTCATTGTAAGAGGACAGTATTGATTCAGAAACCCCAAGATCAAGCTCTCAGCACAAAAGAGATTCATTTGCCCCAGAGAAAGAGAGAGAGAGGTCAGGTATAAGGAACAGGGATAGAGAACAAAAGAGAATGGGGAGGCTACAAGGAGAGGAATGATGGGTATTTGTCCAAGAGTGGGACAAAAGACTACCTCTAGATAGAGAGAAAACAGACATGATACATGGGCAAACGACATTTTATAAAGAGAACGTGGAAAACCCCTTGTTAGGATGAAGTGTTCAATTTTAATTGACAACAATAATTAGGTGAGCCAACAAGGACTTTTGATGGCTGGAATGCAATACTGGACCTTAATAGTCAGCCTCAGGCAGAGAAGGTAGGGCCATATAAGGGAATGGACTAGCTTTAGGAATTTACCTTATACGTATAATAATTTACACTATTACATATAACAGGTGAGAGCAGGGCAGAGTGGTTTAGGAGAAAGGCAAGACAAGGCAGGGCCATGCAAGCCAGAGTCCCTTCAGTCTACCATCTTTCCTGCTTAACTTGTCATGATGGCAGATACCTTTTTTATTCATTTTATTAGGTGATGGACTCTCTTTACTCTGCTCTGAACATAGTACCGTGCTCTTTACTTAACCACAAGTGTAGAACAGAAGTAGCTTCTAAAGATTTATCATAAAGATGCCTGCACTTCATTCTGTACTCTTTAACACTTGCTCTTAGAAACCAGCCATCAAGCTGTAAGGAGGCTTAAATTACCCCATGCAGAAAGACCACAAAGAAAGGCTGCATAAAGTGCTTAGGCAACCATCTAGCTGAGGCTCTAGAAAATTACTACCATCAGTTATTAAAAATTTTTGGCTGCTGTGACCAAATACCTTCAGCCGAATAATTTATAAACAAAAGACTTTTGTTTCTTGTAGTTCTGGAGGCTATAAAATCTAAGATTAAGGTGTTGGTTTGTTCAGCATCTGATGAAGATCCATTCCTCATGCCCAGTGTCTTCTACCTTCCTCCTCATGTTGTGATGGGGTGGGCTAGTTCCTTAGGAAGTCACTAATCTTAACCATGAATGTCAAGCATCCCCAGACTCCCATACCCTAATACTATCACTATGGTAATGTTGTAAGAATTTTGAGGAGACAGAACACATTCATATCACATAAATGAACCCCCAAAGTGGAAATACTTTGAGCTGATTCCAGCAGCCACCTGACATGTCACTTCTAGACTTCTGTTTTTCCCAAATGAGATATTAGGCATTATGGATCAAATGTTAAATGCCTCTGCTTTGAACCTCTTTCCTATTTAAGAACAAAATCAAATGGATATCTTTCCCATTGCACTTTGAGACAATTAGTTACTCATAAATGGCAGCCAAGGTGGACAGTACTTCTTCACTTTATATGTGGCAGATACAATTTGCATGTCCCCATTGAGGTCACCATTCTCATCCTAAGGGGTTACCCCTATGTAAAGACCCTGGAGAACCCAACATAGGCAGATGTCACACAATATTGAGAATCTTTTCTAGGCGTTACTGTAAGGAAAGTGATCCTGAAGTGATGTTAGGGAAGAAGACAAAGAAAGGCTCCCAGTTAGTTATTGATGTCACCTGTTGCTTCACCTCCTCTATATCCTGTTCTATTCCCATGCTGTTCCTTTTAACATCTAACTACCAGAGTTTTCAGATTCACGTTTTCAAAAACACTTCTTTGCACAAGCACGTGTTTATTTTTAAGATGTAATCTTATTATTTATTTATGTGTGTGTATCAGTGTTGGCATCTATGCACATATTTATGGGTACCTGCAGATGACAGAAGAGGGCAACAGATGCCCTGGCACTGAAGTTATAAGTAGTTGTGAGTCACTTGATATGAATGCTGAAAACTGAACTTCAATAGTTTGAAAGAGAACCAAGTAAGTGCTCTTAATTGCTGAGCCATCTCTCTAGCTCCCCAAACTAGTTCTTTTACATATACATCTTTGTGTAGTGTGCTTCTATCTAAAAACATAGTCTTAGTGCTCTTCCTAAAGATGTCTCAAGGGCTTCACCCAGAAGAGAAAGGCGGGAGATGCCACTGACATGAGTTCTTGCTCCCAACTCCCCAGAAAACACACAATGGAAAGTAGATAATTATTTTCTGATTGAATGAACAGTCGAGGCTTTGTTAATTTAAATTCTTGTTCTCTTTCTGTCTCTGCTCATCTGGGCCTCTAAGTTTCCCAGAGTACACAGTCCAGAGGAAAGACAGAAAGGAAGGAGATTGTAAAGAGTTCACCAAACCACAGCTTAGAGAACAACCCCTTTTTTTTTATGAAGTCTGATGTTTGCAGAAATGCCCTGCTGCTAAAAGTTGAGCAGTTGGGACTGGGATCTTGTTTAGGCCTCAGATTTCTTTGGGGAATTTCATAATGCATCACGGCTGCTGCCAAGAGAGATGATTTTCTGACAGAGCTGAGACTAAGTGATGGCTATATTTTGCAGTTCTGCTACCCATTGGCCTTAACTGGCCCCTTCCTAGCCTATGGGGAAGTGGTTTTTACTTAGGTAGAAGCATGAAGACTTAACAAAGTTAAGAGCATGTCTCTCTGGTGCTGGTACATAAGCACCCCTGGGAAAAACCCAAGGACTATTCATAGAGAGCAACCCTTAGCCAGGATAAATGCTTTGTGGTAACTCAGAGTATACCTTAAAGTCATCCCTCTTTCATAATTACTTTTATCATGAAAAGACTTCATAGGAAAGAAACATTCGTTCAAGACTCACCACATCTCTATAAAAACGTCCTAGCCCTTGCCTTCATTGTATTTACATAAAGCCCTATACAAGTTCCTCATTGTCTTAGACATGGTTCTTTGCTGTGAAGAGACAACAAGACCATGGTAGCTCTTATATGATAAATCATTTAACTAGGGACTGGCTTACAGTTTCAGAGCCTTAGTCCGTTATCGTCATGACAGGAACATGGTAGCACGTAGGCAGATATGGTGCTGGAGAGGTAGTTAAACACTCCATTCTGCTCTGCCTGCAGAGAAGAAAAAAACAGGCCTGGTATTGGCAACAAGGCCACACTTACAAGGTCACACCTCCTAGTCCTTCTTGAATAATGCCACTCACTGTTGAGTAAGCATTAAAATATATAAGCATAAAATATAAAATACAAAAAGCTTATGATTTTTTCTTATTCAAACCATCACAATCATGTTGACTGACAGCTTTTGATACACATGGTGGAAAACAATAAAATAATAAATGGCTTATATTTTTGAATTGTAAAACCATGTGTGTTATAAATGGAGTTGTGATCATCCTTTGGTAAGTAACAGAAGTGAGAATATTGAAAATTACATCTTCACTGTAATGCTCTGCTATGGGTTAGATATAATTTGTACCCACACCCATAGGAACAGATGTCTGAACGTTTGGCCCCCAGCTAACAGTATTGTTTGGGAAGGTTGTAGATCCTTTAGGGGTGGAGCCTTGCCGGAGGAAGTGGGTGACTGGGGATGGGCCTTGAGGTTGAATAATCTGACCTTGCTTTCTGTTTGAAGTCGTCTCTACTTCCTGACTTCACATGCAGTGTGAACCTCTGTCTCCTGCTAGTGCAGTAATGCCTTCCTGCCATGGTGAACTTTACTGCCCTCCCAAATGAAATAAAATTAGTTCTTGCTTCTTAGAAGTATTTGGTCACAGCAATAACATCAAAAATAGTAATTAATACTGAAAATGGGCACCAAGAAAGAGGTTTGTCACTGCAATAAAACTGATCATGTAGTTCATAGACATTTAGAGCTAGTTTCTAAGTCTAATGCAGAAGTTTGGAACAATGAACTGAAAAAAGTCCTAAAATGCCCTGAACAGAACTTAATTGGCCATCTCATGGGAGTTTGGTAGACAAGAAGAATGAGAGAACTGCCAGCAGTGGAAGTCCAACTCATGAGGTTTCAGAGAGGAACATGATTCTATTGGGATCTGGGCTAGAGGCCATTCAGGTGAAATTCTGGCAATCTGTCTTCATTCTGCTTCTATCCTGGGAACTTGAATGAGGCTGAACTTGAAAGAAACAGGTCAATGTGTTTTGCAGAGAAAATTTCAAGGCAGGATAGCATTCAGGTGGTCATATGACAGTCCTTCTTATTGTCATTATCCATATCTATAATGAAATAGAGGTAAAAGTCTGGCAGAAAGATGTTTTAAAAATTCAGTTTGTTGAGGAATAAAGCAGGAGTTTAAAGCTAAGCAAGTGGCTGTAATTGTTAAAGAGACTAGACCTATTAAAGAGAAAGTCTCTGCTGTGTACATGCTAGAACAATGAGAAACTTGCCCTTAGGTCAAGACTCCACTGATCAAAAACCGAAACCTACTAAAATGCACATTTATTTGAAAAGAATGGGTCTAAACTGAGCATGTCACAAAAGGTGTTCCTTGTTGTAAACAACTGCCTAGGGAAGTAATTTTGCAGAAGCAGCCACCAAAGTATCTGCGGGCTTCTAGAGCTTTGTTCCAAGGGAGCTTGACTCCATCCAAATCTGGCAGCAGAACTCAGCAGCATCCTTCATACAATACTGGTTTTCATGCAAGATTGAAAGGTTATGGTGTCTTGTTATACAATTCCAAAGATCTGTTGAGGCCACGTATTGTACAGGGAGAATTTAGGCCTAAAAAGAGGCCTTGAAAAACCATTACATGAAGCTATGAAGGTTCAGCCTTGGTTGCCAAAGAGACTCCAGGATAGCAGAGATGCAAGGACCATGGGATTTCTACTGAGGAAAGGTATGTACACAGAAAACAACTAACCCAAAAGAAAGGATGTGTGTCCTACAGGCATCAGAGTTGGAGGAGTGGGGCTGGAGGTGCACTGTTACCAAAGTCCTTTGCACACAAGAAGATTCCAAAACAAGACCCAGATTCCAGAGAATTGAAGCATTTGGTGTCTGCCCTTCTGGATCTTGGACTCTCTTTGGTACAATCTTTCTTCACTGTGCCCCAGTTCTCTCTTTGTGGGAGAGAAATGTTTACTTTGTTCCATTGGATATTAAACCTATGCAACTTGTTCTTTACACTATGGGGGCTAAAACTAGAGATTGTTTTGAGTCTCAGGAGACTTTGTACCTTGAATAGTGTGTTGGTATAATGTGGACCACTGGGACCTTTAAAGTGGGAATAAATGAATTTTGCTTCACTGCTTCATGGACACCAGAAGCAGAATACTGTATTGTGAATGCGAAGCATGCATCCCCGGGTCAGGCCTTTGAGCCTTTGGTTCTCAGTTTGTGGAACTATTTGGGAAGGTTGTTAAATCCTTAGAAGGTAAAACCTCAGTGGAGGATGTGGGTCTCTGTGAGTAGGCCTTGAGATTTCATAGCCTAGCTCCATGTTTTGTTTGTTTGTTTGTCTCTCCACCTTTTTACTTCCCATGCACTGTAATCAAATACCTCCTACTCCTACAACCATATTTCTCCTACTCCCACAGCCATATTTCTCCCACTGTGAGTGACTGAATCCTTGAAACTGTAAGCCAAATAAGCCTTTACCTCTTCAGACTGTTTCCTATCTAGTATATGGTCATGATTACATGGCAAATAACTAATACACAGTACACATTTTTTTCTGAATTTTCAAGAAGAGAAAATGATGCTAGCTATTTTCATATTTGTGCAAACAGAACAGCATGTTGTGTAAACTTAGAGTGGCCAACCATTTCAATTTGTCCGTGTCTCAAGAAACCCCTGAAACCCAGACAAGACACTTGATAACCTGTAAGCCAAAAGAATAAATTAGTAAACTAGGATTTCCAGCAGCTCATTAATGGTAAATATCTAGAATTTTCTGCCCTTTTCTAATAAAATACAAATTTCTCTAAGGAAAAGACATTAACATTTTAGTAAAGATTACTTATCAAATAGTTCCAGTTTACTCATTAATTCAACAATATTTATTAATAGTATAGTACATGGGATTAGTTTCTGGGGACATAATGATAAATAAGCCAGATATTAAAGAAAAAAAAGTCGGTGGGGGAGACAAACAAGCAAGCCTTGATATCCAAGCAAGATAGTTCCATAATTTTTCAACATAATAGTAGGATAGCACACACAGAAGAATAAATCCCAGCCTGTGGAGGACAGTGCAGATGTGTGTGTAAGGGGAGGGTATCTGAGACCCAAAGCAACCAGGAATTAATGGGGGTAAGAAGTAAATGTAGAGGAAAGATAAGCCATATCTACTGGAAGCAGTATATCTAGGACAATAGTCTCTGGGAGTTTATAACCAGCTTCACTGGGGTGGAAGCTTTAAGGAATAGGTGATAGTAAAAATGGGCTCAATGAAAGTAGAAAGGCTCCACTGTGAGTGGAGGGCCACAAGCATAGAAGTGGGGGGTGTGGGAATGAAACGTTGGCTGAAAGATTAACCCAAACAAATGGTGCCTGAAAAAGTTTAGGGAAATGTCATTGTCTAAAAAAAGAGTCATTTAGAGAAGATAGTATATACAGGTGACATGAAAAGAGGAGAGATATGCTCAGGGTTAAAGATTTAAGAGGGGATATGGACTTTATGGAGAGGAGGAGCACGTAGGATAATGTTTTAAGGGAGATTTAAAGAGAAGAACCCTGTATGGGTGGAGAATGCTTCCTCCAGAAGGCATGGGTTATTAAATGAAAATCTTATGAATACTTCCTCATGCATTATTGACAGAAAGGTCCCAGACACCAAAAACAATACAGGCTATTACTAGTCCTCTTGATTGTCCTCCATAACTAGATTGCCAGACCCTTTTACTTCAGATACCATTTATTTTGGATGCAAGACATAAAGAAATGGCATATATATATATATATATATATATATATATATATATATATATGTGTGTGTGTGTGTGTGTGTGTGTGTGTGTGTGTGTGTGTGTGTGTGTGTACATATATTATGCAAGCTTCTGGGGAACAACAAACATCAATTGTCTTACCCAGCCCTGAACCACCCTGCATGTTATTATATTGTGCCACTAGCAAGATGTGTTCACTGTTGCAGTAGTAACATGAAGGTTATGGTGGTAGGGTAGTTTAATGATGGTTGGCCCATAGGGAGTAGTACTGTTGGGAGGTGTGGCCCTATTGGAGGAAGTGTGTCACTGTGGGCATGGACTTTGGAGGTTTCTTTCTATGCTCAGGCTCCACCCATTGCAGAAGAGAGCTTCCTCCTAGGTGCCTGAGGATGCCAGTCTCCTCCTGTCTGCCTTCAGATCAAGATGTAGAACTCTTGGCTCCTTCTCCAGGCACCATATCTGCCTGGATGCTGCCATGCTTCCTGCCATGATAATGGACTGAACCTCAGAACCTTTAAGCCAAGCCCAATTAAATGTTGTCCCTTGTAAGAGTTGCCTTGGCCATGGTGTCTCTTCTCTGCAATAGAAACCTTAAATAAGGCAGGTGGTAACCACTCTCTATTCTGATTGGATATAAGCTCTTTGCCACTGGAGGGAGTTTGTGCTCAGTACTTACTATAATCCCATTAATAAGCCCATGACTGGGAGATTATAGGTTCTAGGGGGAACATATTATTGTTACACTGCTCAGTGGTCATGCTGCCAAACTACATTATAAATATTTATGTTTGCTACAGATTTGTGCTACTCTCGGCCTTACACAAAGTTTTTCCTTTCAAAGAGGTAGGTAGCAGTTAATGAAAAGATTCATAGCCAGCCAAAGTGCTTGTATAAATAACTCCCATGTTTTGAACCATAGATGGGCCCTCTATATCAATCTCTCACCATCCCAGACTCGGGGACTTTGATAGAAGAGGGCGAAGATAATGTATAAGTGAGTGGTTGAGGAGGAGCGCTAGGAAATGCTAACTTTCTGAAATGACCCGGATGTTCATGCATCAATTCACAGCAGCTCTGCTTAACTGCACAAGGCTTATGCACGACCAAGACAGCCAAAATTCTAGCACAAATATGGAGGAAACTCCTAGGATCCATACCTATTGGAAAAGTTACTGGCAATTGATGTCTGCTGAAGGAAAGCCCTCTCCTCTGAGATGTGGCTGCTGGTAAGTTACTCATGCCTCAGTAGAGAGACACAAACTTTTACGTATATGGGCAGAGCTGATTAGATTTAGGGGGTCACTAATAACAAAAGAGAAAGACTGAAAAGTGTATAGAAAGTTGAGAGGACAATAAAGTAGGAGACACCAAAAGGAGTTGGAGAGAAATGGTGGTTAATGAATATGCTCAATAAGCATGATATAAATGTATGAAATTTTCAAACAATAACTAAAATAAAATTTCATCCAGTTAAAGATCATAAGATGTGCATGTATATGGAACAGGGAAAAAAATCAAATAGAATGAGGTAACCCAGGCACAGAAAGACAGAAACCTTGGGTTTATGCTTAAATGTGGATCCAACATGGAATCTTTAGATTTGTGTCTTTAACTTGGAGATCCTGTAGAATCTAGGAAAGTAGAAAGAAGCCTTTGGGTTGTAGATCGCTTAAGGAGAGAGACATTAGGATGTAAGCAGCATGAAAATAGAGAGGAAGAATATTGGGTCAGAAAGGGTTAAGCCCCCCTCCCCCACTTAAATGTAGAGAAGGATGATGGGGGTGGAATTAACCATAACAAAGGTTTTAATAAAATCTTAAGTGAAAACCTACCAATTTCTAATCTAATTAAAAGATATAAATTAAGGAAAAATAAAGACTAAGAAGAGAGACACCCTATATGGCTAGAAAAGGTTTGTTCTAAAAACTAAGTATTATTAAACAAAAATATCTCAGTGCTGGGTATGGGGAATCTCTTTATGGGTTGTTGATCAAGGATGATGCAGAGGCTTCAAAAACAAATACAGACTCTTAACAACTCTTGGTTGCTCTCCAGGACTTATTGACAAGACTGTGTTGCTGAAGACAAATCACATTTTCACTGAGAAATCAAGCAGGAACTTGACTGGAGGTTTCATCAATTCTTGCTAGCTTTAATAGTCCTAGAAAGTGCAATGGAATCTGCTGGTAATAAAAAAAAATTGATGGTTTAAACAGCTGTGAATTCTACACATCACAATGGCAAACTGCCAGGCAAGTTGCTCCCCACCACCGATGCAACAGTGACACAACCAGGTCACTGGTTCCCAACCAGGTTCTGATTAAAGTTGAAGCCCATAACATAGGATAAAATCCGTATCTGGTACTGTAAACCCAACCAAAAAAAACAAAAAACCCAGGGCTAAGTAGGAATTAGTTGTTAAGGAGTAATGGTTCTCATTGTGTAATTAAATTGATGTGGTGCCCATGCTTATATCTGTAAGAAAATACTGCTCTCGGCCTTAAAGTACCGTCTCTTCAATGAATGAGAGTGAATAGAAAAGCTAACAGCTGATGTTGGTAGTCGAAATAAGTGACAATTCAGTGCTTAGCTCTAAATAGGACACGTATATGTACTGTGCCTCTAAGGGTTAGGGAAAATCATAGGATAGGGCAAAAAGATCATAGCAGCAAAGAAAGTTGCTGGAAATATCTTCTGTACATGGTACATCCAGTGCATCAAAGCAAAGAGACATGGCTCTGAAAAGGGGACCTCTATGAAAAATCACATGTTAACCAGGGTACATGAGAGACAGGAGAAAGTAGGAGTAAGAGTAATATTAAGAAATTCTAAACATATTTAGAAGTTATTGAAATATTTTGAAGTATAATACTAATTTAAATTGCACTATCCTAAGGCATATGATTATGCTTTCAGAGATCTTCCCCAAACTTTGTATTCTTAAATGTTTGGCTAAAAATGTTTAACTGGTATTTTAAATTGCATTTATTTTTTAATTTTATTTTTCTTGGATATTTTATGTCTTTACATTTCAAATGTTATCCCTTTTCCCCTTCACCCATCCCCACTCCCCCTGCAACTATAAAGACTTTCCACTCCCATCTCAGTGCTCAGGCATTCCCCTACACTGGGGAAATGAGCCTTCACAGGACCAAGGGCTTCTCTTCCTATTGATGCTGGACAATGCCATCCTCTGCCACATATGTGGCTGGAGTCATGGGTCCCTCCATGTGTACTCATTGGTTGGTGGTCCCTGAGAGCTCTAGTGGGGCATTTATTTTCTTAATTTAATAGTGTGTTCCAGTGTTCTAAACGTGGAGACAAGTCTATCAAAGGTCTAGAACTCAAATTAGCCCAAATTTGGTGGAAAATGCCTGAATTATAGAAATGCCACTGGGACCCAAACACATGGCTCTTTTGTACTTTGGGCTTTATTCTTGACAATAGAATAGTTAGCATTGGTAAGAGGTTTCCAAAGAGAGAACCAAAATTTTTAATAGATTTGTGCATAGTTCGGTGAAATAATGACACAGACTGTTAGATTATTAGACTGTTAGGCCTAGAAAAGAAAAGTGATGAGATCCATTAGTAATGTCTGCCATGATGTTACTGATCACAGTCAACGTGGAGAGTGGTCATTATCTTCCTCTACCCTTTTAGCTCTAGAGCTGTGCCAGTGTTTTACTCTTTGACACTACCATTTAATTCATCTCACTTCACTGAAGACATTTATTAAGCAAATACCTAGTGAAATGGTGACATTGCTTCATTCCATGCCTTTCCATCCCTCTCTATCACACAAAGCTTCCAAAAGTTTACAACGAATCACTTTTGAAAGGATAGCCAGTAAATATTTTGGTGTAGTCTCTATTCTGCCTTTTTAATCTTTGGTAAGTGGCCCAGGCTTTTAAAGACACTTTTCCTTACCATCAGAATATTATTTCAATAACTCATTTCCTGGAGATGTTTGAAACATGGTTAATTATTGTGGGAATTTAAATACAGTGTCAAAGTAAATGATAGCAGGATTCTCTGGTCAGGCTCAAGGTTAAAGGCAACCACATTACCCAACTATAGAGAAACATAATCATTCCTTTTCCCACAGATAACGAAGGTCTTCCTGTCAGCCTACAGGAATCCCATTCCCTTCTCCTACAGTGTAACCAGACACTTTGCCACAGAGAAATAACACTCTTCTGCTTGGCTTGGCCTCAGGGTAATCAGTCAAGGCTAAGCAAGGCCGGCCAACTTTCAATGCTACAGTAACCACAAAAACCACACAGAGCTTGGGCGGAGCACGTGGTCTAGACAGTCATCATTTTCAACCCAGGGAGATGAAGTCACACAGCCTTTGCTCTCATGAAAATAAAGTGTTGAAATACAACATTAGAAACAAATGTTTTCCCAGTGGAGAATTTTTACCTTGAGAAGACAAGATGCAGTTCTAGATCCCTGAGTAAGGAAAAGCAAACCCAATGGGACAGATTGGTAAGACCTATTACAAACCAGAATGCCCCAGTCTCACAGAAGGTAAAGGCAATGTGACACTACCAGAGGGGAGATATTGTCATCTGAAGAAAAGGTTTTCCCAAAAGAAATACTGAATCACCCTAATCTTGGAAGAGTAGAAACTTCCAGAAAAAGAGAAATAATAAACTTAAAAGCATTGAAAAATAACTTCTCTCCGCAAGGATAATAGAATATCATTAATAGTGTTAGGGAGTGTTAGCACCAGCTGGCCTGTGGGTTGGGTCTCTAGTTGGGCCAGTTAGTGCTTGGCCATTCCCTCAGCCTCTGCTCCATCCTTCATGCCTGCATTTCTTATAGACAGGATAAATTTGAGGTTGAAAGTTTTGTGGGCAGGTTAGTGTCTCTATTGCTACACTGGGGTTCCTGTCTGGCTGCAGGAGGTGGCCTCTTCAGGTCCTGTATCCCCAATATAATGAATCATAGCTAAGGTCACCCCCATTGATTCTTGGGTGGCTTCCTTATCCCTAGTCTCCATCTTATCCTAGAAATGCCCCCATCTCATCCCCATCAATTGCAGATTTCCATTCATTTTCATGGCCATATAGCCATCACTCCTATCCTTCCCACACTTGATCCTGAACCCCCCCACTCCCCTCCCCATAGCATCTCTCATCCAGTTCTCTCCCTCCATCTGCTTTTTATGACTATTGATGACTCTTATGACTATTCCCCCCTTTTTAAGTGAGATTCAAGCGTCCTCACTTGGACCTTCCTTCTTGTTTAGCTTCTTTGGGTCTGTGAAGTGTACAATGGTACCTGTATTTTATGACTCATATCCACTTATTAGTGAGTACATACCATGCATGTATTTGGGGACTGGGTTACCTCTCTCTCTCTCTCTCTCTCTCTCTCTCTCTCTCTCTCTCTCTCTCAGATATTTTTATTTACATTTCAAATGTTATTCCCTTTCCTGGTTTCCCATCCATAAGCTCCCTTCCCGCCTCCCCATCCTGACATTCCCTTACACTGGGAGGTCCAGCCTTGGCAGAATGACATTCTCAAGTTCCATACATTTGCCTGCAAAATTGATGTCTTTGTTTTTGATAGCTGAATAGTATCCCATTGCCTCACATTTTCTTTATCCATTCTTAAATTGAGGCTCTACCCAGCAGCTAACTCAGACAGAAACAATCACCCACAGCCAAACAGTGAACTGAGCTTGGGGACTTATATGGAAGAATAGGAGGAAGGATTGCAAGCCCAGAAAGGAATAGGAACCTACAGGAACATTACCAGAGTGAATTAACCCGGACCCTTGGGGGCTCTGAGAGACTGAACCACAAACCAAAGAGCATACACAAGCTGAACCTAGGCCTCCCTGCTTCTATGCAGCAGATATGCAGCTTGACCTCCGTGTGGGTCCTGAACAACTGGAGCAGGGGCTATCCCAAAAGCTGTTGCCTGTACGTGGGATATGTTCTACAACCTGGGCTACCTTGTCTGGCCTCAGTGGGAGATGATGCACCTAGCCTCCCAGAGACTTGAAGTGCCAGGGTAGGGGGAATAACCATGGGGCCCCCACCTGCTCAAAGAAAAAGGGGAGAGGTGATAGGGGAAGGATCATGGGAAGGGGTGACCAAGAGGATGGCAGTGAGTGGAATGTAAAGTGATTAAGTAAAAAGAAAATTAAATTTAAAAAGAAAAATAACTCAGCAAAGAAAGAAAACGTGGGCTTTAAAGTGGCATTTTTTTTCTGGTGTCTGAATAGTAATCTTCCAAGTAAAATAGCAAGAGCCTCTTCCCCACAGACTTTAAAGTTTCTGCAGTGGAAAGGCTATTCATGGCTCACCAACTCTACGAACTCATTCTCTCACCTTGAGGCAACTCAGTAACCTTGCTTTTTACCTCAGCTTCCCAGTCAGCCAAGTGGGACAAGCAACTTGCAGTCTGCTTCATTTGCTAAGATGTCACAAAGATTAATTAACAACATTAATACACTAAATGTTCTTAGAGATGGTCAAAGAAAAAGTGTAATTATGATCATCGTTGCTATGGATTACTAAATAGAATATTGCCACTGCTGTTCAAAATGAGGTGGTGCCAGGGGACTGTACCTGGGAACAGAAAATCACACTAAAGGGTGATTTTTGCATGGTTTCCCATGGCCCCAGCTCAGGTGCATGTCTTCAGTATTCTTGCCCAGGGACTTCAAATTTCCACAGTCTTGATGTGTGAGTTGAAACTGGATTGGTGTTGGAATCAGAAACTGCTCTGTTCTCTGCTACTTACCGATTCTGAGGTTTGGTACAGATCTGGGTAGCTGTCTCCATGCTCAGAATCTTCATCTACAGAGTAAGCTAACTGACAGCTCTTCATCTCTGGGACCCAGAGTGCTCCTAAAACCCTGCCTATTTCTGGAAACTGTGCTGACTGCGCAAAAGCAACATATCATTCTTGAGAAAATCTGCCATCGAGTTGGCTTTGTAGGTAAAGTCCTGCCACACAAGCACGGAGACCTGTGTTCAAAAGTCTCTAAAGCAGTTGGGCCCAGCAGTGTGCATCTGTCATCATGGGTTTAATACAGTGACATGGGAGGAAGAGGCAGGAGCATCTCCAGAAATGTGACGGCCAGCTAGCCCAGCATATGCACCACAAGCAGGAAACAGCAGAGACCCTGCTTCAAACAATGTGGGGTGCAAGACCAAGACCCAAGGTGTCCTCTGACTCCACAAGCACACTATGGCATGCACATGCAAGCACACATGTGCACACATCACACACACACACACACACACACACACACACACACACACCCCACAAACAAACAAATATCTTTTTAAAAGTAGGATAGTGGGCTGGAGAGATGGCTCAGCCGTTAAAGGCTAGGCTCACAACCAAAAATAAAAGTAGGATAGTCCACATTACAACTTATTTCATAAGGCAATCTACCAACATAAGTCCATCTAAGACAGATGTCTTTGAATCTGAACAGTGATCAGAAAAGATGATGTGTCTGTAAAACTGAACACTTGGATGCCCAAGGATCTACCCTGAGTGCTTATGAATCTGTAAGAAGTCAGAAAGACAACAAACAAAACTATCTCTCTTTCCTGACATGAGACTTCTCTACAGAAAATGGAGGGAAAATTTGTAATACTTCTAAAATCACCATATCTTATAATGGTGGGTGTTGAAAAGAAGTATAAATTATTCTAGTTCAATTTCTTATTTTATAAAATAGAAACTTAAGGCTCACTGTGATCCTGGAACATCTTCCTTCCCGATGCCTAGACCCCAGGTATTTCCACAGTACATCATCACCGATGTACAAGGCTGGTTGCTAAGTGCTCTGGATACTAGCCTCCTGACTTGTTCCTCATACTCACACCTTCTGTTCCAAACTTACTGCTGATCTGAATCCAAACCACAGCACTATAACTTTGGACTGGAATGTCAATCTCATAATCTACATTCCTTGAACTTTTTTTTGACTCTTAATCAATATTCTACAAATACCCATGCATGCCTCTTCTGCTCAAATGTCCACTGATGGCCATTGCATATGGAAGAGTAACAGCAGTACCTGCTGACTCTAATATAATGTAAGAGATAATATAAAAACACTCCTACCCAAGGGGATGACACTGTGTACTCTCATCCCTGGTGTTCAAGTTCTAGAAAAGGATTGACAAAAATGATAAATGCACAACTTCCCCTGGTTTGCTGTTCATCTTAAAAGGAAATCCAATTACAGTTTGCAATTGCATTTTGGTGAAACATAATGAGCTCTCTTTGGAGTTGCCTTATTCAGATCAAATTACTTGGTGGTAATTTAAAGTACATTGCATTTCCCAGATACCTCTCAAGGCACCCACAGTGTTTGAGTTCCTGGGTAAGTATTACACAAACATTGGCCAGCCAATAGGTTAACAACCAAAAAATCCATTTAGTGGTTATCCACAGACAAGTCACTCTTTATGTCCCTCACACCGAGAAGTTAAAGGTCACAGAACCCCTTGGAAGTAAGTCATTTCTCAGGAAAATGATAATGAAGGAAAATTTCCTTTTGAGGACAGCACCACAGAGAGGTCTGAGCACTTCTGTATGAATGATCAATATTATCAGTCAATAAAATTTCCCAGTCAATCACTCTTGTATATTGACATAAATGACACAGGGCCATATGTGACTAGCAAAATTGACATACTCTGAAACATCGACCAAAACTCTCAAGGATGACATTTTCATTTCTCAAGAAATGACAGAGAAGGAATAAAATGTGCTCCAGAGTTGTGACCACAAGTGAAGAGGAGAACTAAGCTTTGGGGTGGTATAATGTACCCCAATTTCTCTAAAAGAATTCTGCACAAAATATCAATAGGTCTGAAAAGTTGCTCTTCACTAATGCCAACGAGCCAGAAAGGTCATCTAGGAGTTTGTAAAGCGCAGCATTACCTGATGTTTCATTTTATTGAGCCAGAAGTCTCATAATGCTGGGGTTTTTCTTTTCCATGCAATGAGATCGATGGCCTTCAAGATCCATGTTCTTGACATTTGTACTTTCATCGATGACAGTTTGTGTCAGCGGACTTTATCAACACTTGTGTTTATCTCTGATGACTCATCTACTAGTTGTAAGCAATAGCCTAGATTTGAAGGATTTTTGGACAATAACATTAACTTCTTCTGCTCAGCTGCTGGAATCATGCATCTATCATGTCTGATATGTAATTACCAAATAATACTTTACCATCTTCAGTCATATGGAGAATCACCATTGAATGGTGAATGAACCTTTAGGTAGAAGGTCCATTTGACTCCACATTAAATGTGTGCTGTCTTTGGCCTGTGTTAGAGAAAGCAAACAAGAAGGTAACAGTGCCAAAACATAGCAGCCTCAAAATTAGTAAGCTTTATTCCTAGAAACGAGGAAGTAGATTGCCTTTGAGCAACATGCAATGTAAGAACTGCGGATCAGAACACGTGAAAATAGGCTGGTTTCCAAGACAACGACAGGACTCTGAAGGAACCTATTTTACTGTAATCATAGTTTAACATTATATCAGTCTTAGAATTAGGGAGGAAGAACGAGGGAAAGTTGGAGAATTTCAAAAACAAACAAAGATGGAGGTCATGAAGGGCAAAATTAGCAGTGCCGAGGTAACCACTGGCAAAAGTTATTGAACTCAGTATGGTCTAATCCATAGTTTCATGTAAGTCCAGTATAATGGTGACTTAAAATAGGTTTTATGTACATTTAAGTTTCTGTTTATTTTGTAACATAGATAGATGTCCTGGGTGTCTTCACAGACTTGTACGTTGAAATGTCTGGTATTGCCATTTTGAGCTGTTGTAGAAACTTTGGGACACAAAGTCTAGCTAGCACATAGAGATTACTGATGGATGGCTGTGAAGATTATGGCTTGACTTTGCTTCCTTCCCACCCCTTGTTTCCTGATTCTCGCCTATTTGAACAAGTCATGCCACAAGTCCCTGCTACCATTGACCAAGCATCTCTGGCTCCTGTGCCTTGTTTCCCCATGGTACCCTCTGAAATGGAGCCCAAAGAAGCTTCTCCTGTCCTGAGGTGCTGCTGGTGGGTATTTCATGGCAACAATGTAAAGAGTAATTAATATGGTATGTAACATCCATATCCTTCGTATGTTCTGTCAGGATTATCTCCACCTCACTGTGGATAAGCTAATGTCTTGTTTTTCCTGCTCTCTGTTTTCTCATTAGAAGTTGTTCTCTCCTGAGAGGACTTTGCCAGCACATCTAATCTGCATTTTATATTCCTCCTGTTCATTCGCACAGCATTGTGTCCTTACTTTCACTGCAACATTGCTTATCTATATGTGCTATTATAAGTTCCTTGGTGGTTCAATGTCTCCGTAAGGTTTCCAATGCCACATGCTAGACCTTTCTCTTGTCTCTGATAGTCTCACAACACATCACAGTGTCCAGGAAACAATAATCTTTAATTATTAAAACAACAACAACAAAAAGCATTGCTCTGATTAATATATGTTGACTCCAGAAAGAGAATGTTCTAGTTGGCCCAATATTATTCATGATAGTTGTGCAAGACCTCAGATTTCACAGTGATATAATAAGTGTCACTCATTTCGTTAGGACTGACCATTCCCTGGGAATTGTCTAAAAATAGATCTCTTTGGTCCTTTCAAGCAAATCTGATTCAACTGGCTTCTTCCCAGTGATGACATCTTGTACGTCTTATATTTTCTCCTAATTTGCTCTGTTAGTGTTTACCTATACCAGAAGTCTGACCTATATTTGTACCTCTCAACTGTGAAACTTGATTCATGTGAATTCTATCTGAGGCCTTCCCAGAGTTCCCTGAAGTCAGTAGGTGGGTGAGGAATAGGTGTTTGCAGTAAACAACTTAATCTGAGCAATTAAATTATGAAGGCTGAAGGACCATTCGAGGACTGTAGACGTTTATACATTAATAATTTTGTGACTGTTAAAGAAGAAATATTTAACCATGAGTTAAGCTTTACTGTAGACAGAGAAAACATGTACAGGGGAAAAATAAAGGCAACTAGATATAGTACCTGTAATTCCCGCAGTCAGGAGGCCGAGGCAGGACAATCTGAAGTTCCAGGCCATCCTGGGATGTATAGAAAAGCCCTGTCTCCAAAACAAAAGAAAGAGAAATGAGATAAATGTATAGCTTTAAAAGTGCTTAATTCATTTTAATCAGCAGTGCAAAAATAATCACATTCCTCACACTGAGGACCTTTTCTGGTACAATTACAAAGCTATTGCTAATGATCAATGAATTGTGAAAACTGGAAGAGACTCCAAAAGTTCAAAGATGAGGAAATATTATTCAGAGTTTTCTAAGGCAGGAAAGGTAGTCACAGGAAATGACAAACAGGCAAACCTGCTGCCAATCCATAACTGAATTAGCCATTATCTTTTTTATTAATATTAAAATAATATGGTAGCAATCATGAGGGACCATCAGGAGAGACTCCCAAATGATTCTGAAGGCATCACGGAGGAATATGAGCATGTTTATTAATAAAATTCTCAGAAGAAGAGGTAGGAGGGGAAATGAAACTTATGATATCTGCTTTAAACTTATCAGTAATAATGCAATCCACATGATAATACTTCAGAGTTAGAACACCCAGCACATGAAAAATAATAACTTAAGATACGATTAAAGTGCTTTTTAAAGGGAATAAGAAAGCATCATATAATATATAGGGTAAAGATAATAACACGAAGAAAAACATCAGAGATTATGTTAAAGAACTTTATGTCTTTTACCTTAATCAAACTAGTGCATAAAGATTTTATTTAATCATTTGGACTATTAAGAGAGGATGGTGCTTTTGGAATATATGAAGCAAATCAAGTGCATATTCTACAATAAGCATTACTGAGTTGCTACCATGTGGCAGACATTTTCTAGACTAGGGAGGAAGTGGGAAACTGGGTCACCAGGTCTCATCCCGACAGCCCTACAGGGACAGGAAACCCTACACAGCCAGTAAAAAGATTTTTAAAAGGAAATAATTTTGAGGGACGATAATGTAATTGAAAATCCACTGTAAAATATATACAAAATGAAAAGGGTAAGTATTATAATTGAACAAGAAAATATTTGTGTTAAAAATGAAAGAAAAGAACAATTCCTTAATGATCTCGGAATGCATACATGTATTTTTAGAAACTACCCCTAGGACTCTACGTGCTAAGTGATCAAGTCTCAAACCAACAAGATTTACACAGGAGAAAACACAAATAGGAAACAAATGTCTGGAAAAATGTTCAAGCTAACTTGTAATCAAGAAATGCAAATTTAAGCAACTCTTTAACATCTGCTAAGTTAAAAAAAAAAGTAAGTTGAAAAAAATAAAAGCCAGACTCACAGGAAGGATGACAACATAAACACAGTCTCCACTCTCCTCAAGGATAATAACTGAAATTACGGAAGAGGAAGAAGAGAGGGTGTCGGGTACAAACGCCAGCAGTGGCCTGGGGAATGGGGCCAATCGTACATGAACTATGCAGTTGACGGTTTCTGCCAGTTTCAGCATCAACTACCATTCCTTAAAAAACGATCGCAGGAAAAAGGAAAACGATGGCAGAGGCCATGGGCAGGTCCAGGGCAGATAGAAGATGGTATACTTGGAGACCGTTTTCCTGTGGCCAGGAAGAGCTCACCGGAATGTTGGCAGGGAGATGATGAGAAAGCAGTGGGATGCTCCTAATTATTTAATTCACCTTGGGAAACTGATGGAGGCATTACTCAGCTTAGAATCATTTCAGAATGATGGGGTATAGACTTTCTACAGGCTCTAGCAGCAAAGCAACATGTGGAAGAAGTGGAAATGGATGGAATATGAATGAAAAAAAGAAGGATGGGTGTTCTGAGGAACATGTTTAAAGCCACTTCAAGTACAAAGCCTCCCAGGCCAAAATATTTCCTCTTTACAGAATTGCTTCTAACAAACGCATTGCCCTGAGCCTGTGGCCAAGTACGAACCTGGAGGACTAGACTGCCCAAAGGACTAGAGACAAAGCCACTGTTTCTGCAGTAAATTCAGCAAACTACACAAAATGCCAAGGAAACTATATTTTTGCAGTTGACCGGGGCATATGTCCACATACACTATGATTTTGTCCATTTGGGCTCTCAAATCACCACAAAGGCAGCTAAAACCTATGAGTATTACTTATGGAAAAACAGTATGTCTGCACAGAACTGTCCTCAGGTGAAGAACAGTATGGGGCTGGGGTCATTAGGATAGCTAAGGAGCTAATGAAGTAGTGGGGGGAGTATTGGAATGTTCAGACTCCAGAATCACAATCCCAGTTCTAACATTTATTGCTATGCAACCTTAGGTAAGATCATTAACCTTTCCATGCCTCATTTACAAAAGGAAGGTAATCAGGATGCTTAAATAAGTATGCAAAATACCATAAAAATATTCAACACATGGTAAATATTAAATATTGCTGTCATCATCCTTATTTTATTATGCCTAAGCGAAAATTTTATAACATTCAAAGATAAATAAACTTCAGATACACCATCCACGCTTTGTACCAAATATTTCTGGCTGTTCTCCCAGCAACATGTACTTCCCACCTCCTTCAGACTTAGGCAGAACTATGTAACTTGCTTTAATCATTGGAATGAATGAAAGACTTGCATATGGCCTGTGAGGGCAACATTAGGAGTTAGTGCGTGTGTTATGGAGCTATTTCTCTTTCAATCACAGCGACTACCTAGATGACAGTCAGTTATCTAGAATCCTGGATTGAGGATAAGGTGAAACAATTTCTTTTTTTTTTTTTTGTTAGTAACTTTTTTTTATTAACTTGAGTATTTCTTATATACATTTCGAGTGTTATTCCCTTTCCCGGTTTCCGGGCAAACATCCCCCTCTCCCCTCCTCTTCCTTATGGGTGTTCCCCTCCCAACCCTCCCCCCATTGCCACCCTCCCCCCAACAGTCTAGTTCACTGGGGGAAACAATTTCTATATCAGGACTGAGAAATGAAAACCTGAACTGACAGTAAGGAATTAGGGTTATTTGTTACTGTTGGCATAACATACCGTATTGCTGGTTAACAGAAGATGGAAAGTGAGTGTTTCAGAAATGCTATTCCCAGAAAAAGAGTGAAGAGTTTTGGAGAGTTGTTTTAGATACGTAGAGAAGCTGAAGATAAAATAGGCCTGAGAAAGATTAGGTAAAACACGAGATGCTGAGGTCTCCAGGTAATATTAATAATGAGGAAGCAGAGTCTGTGAGGGAAAAATCAGAAAGCAAACGTGGCAAGCTTTGAACCCAAGCTGAGGTAATTCCATGCTATCTAGTTGGAGTAGAGCTCGTCTGTGGAGTGTTCAAAGTAAACATAAGTGTACCCAAAGAATGCTACCAAAGCACTGGGTGCTGTATTAGTTAGAATTAGTTACATATGAAGCAGTCCTTGTTACTCAGAACAGAGGATTTCCTCAATCATCCTGTGTAGACCTCTAAACTTTAGAGCAGGGCTGCACAACACACTTCCAGGACTAACGGACGAGTTCTCTAAGTGCACTGCAAAATACAGCTCTCTGTAGCCACAAGGCATTTCAGTATGTGAAGTGTGACAGAGAAATGAGGAATGACAATTTTAATTGTTTTATTCTATTCTGTTCTGTTATGTTCTGTTCTATTCAGTTTTAATAAACAATGTAAATATCCAGGTTGACTACTGAACTGCACACGCCGATGTAAAGTATTGCCATAATTGAAATTTTGCTGCATTAAACACGTTCGTATCTCATCACCGGGGCAGGATATAAAGACCATTAATTTTTTAACATTTTTTATTGTATTTTGTTATCTACGTTTCAATTTTTATGCCCTTTCCCGGTTTCAAGTTCAGAAACCCAGTAACCCATCCCCCTCTCCCTTCTTCTATGAGGGTGTCCCCCCACCCATCTATCCACCCCTTCCCACCCCCTGCCCTGACATTTGCCTACATTAGGGGGGCCAACCTTGGCAGGACCAAGAGCTTCGCCTCCCATTCGTGCCCACAAGGTCATCCTCTGCTACATATGCAGCTGGACCATGGGTCTGTCCATGTGTACTCTTCGGTAATGGTCTAGTCCCTGGGAGTTTCAGTTGGTTGGTATTGTCGTTCTTATGGGGTTACAAGCTCCATCAGCTCCTTCAATCCTTTCTCTAACTCCTCAAATGGGGACCCCATTCTCAGTTCAATGCTTTACTGCTAGCATTTCCCTCTGTATTTGTCATGATCTGGCAGAGCATCTCAGAAGAAAGCTATATCAGGCTCCTGTCAGCATGAATTTCTTGGCATCAGGAATATTGTCTGGATTTTGTGACTGTATGTATATGGGCAGTCTCCCCAAATGGGGCAGGCTCTGAATGGTCATTCTTTCAGTCTGTGCTCTTCTCCTCCTACAAAGATTTGTGTTCCCCTTTTAAGAAGGACCGAGGCATCTGTATTTTGGTCATACTTCTTGAGCTTCATGTGGTCTAGATTGTATCCTGGCAATTCGAGCATTTGGGCTAATATCCACTTATCAGTGAGTGCATACCATGTGTCCTTTTTTGTGATTGGGTTACCTCACTCGGGATGATATTTTCTAGCTCCATCCATATGCCTAAGAATTTCATGAAGTCATTGTTTTTAACAGATGTGTAGTACTTCATTGTATGACTGTACCGTATTTCCTGTATCCATTCTTCTGTTGAAGAACATCTGGGTTCTTTCCAGCTATTGGCTATTATAAATAAGACTTCTATGAACACAATGGATCATGTGTCCTTGTTATATGTTGGACCATCTTTGGGTGTATTCCCAGAAGTGGTATAGCTGGGTCCATAGGTAGTACTATGTTCAATTTTTTGAGGAAACTCCAGAATGATTTCCAGAGTGATTGTAGCAGCTTGCAATCCTACCAACAATGGAGGAGTGTTCCTCTTTCTCCACATTCTCAGCAGCATCTGCTGTCTCCTGAGTTTTTGATCTTAGCCATTCTGACTAGTGTGATGTAGAATCTCAGGGTTGTTTTGATTTGCATTTCCCTGATTACTAAGGATATTGAGCATTTCTTTAGGTACTTCCCAGCCACTCAATATTTCTCATCTGAGAATTCTTTGTTTAGCTCTGTACACCATTTTTAATAGCGTTATTTGGCTCTCTGGAGTCTAACTTCTTGAGTTCTTTGTATATTTTGGATATTAGTCCTCTATCAGATATAAGTTTTGTAAAAATCTTTTCTCAATCTATTGGTTGCTGTTATGTCCTAATGAGATTGTCTTTTGCCTTACAGAAGCTTTGCAGTTTTATGAAGTCCCATTGGTCGATTCTTGATCTTAGAGCATAAGCCATTGTTGTTTTATGCAGGAAATTTTCCCCAGTGCCCATGTGATCAAGATTCTTCCTCGCTTTTTCTTCTGGTTTGATGTGAAGGTCCTTGATGCAATTGGACTTAAGCTTTGTGCAGGGGGATAAAAATGGATCAAATTGCATTCTATATGTGTAGACCTCCAGTTGAACCAAGACCATTTGTTGAAAATGCTATTTTTTCCATTGGATCATTTTTAGCTCCTTTGTCAAAGATCAAGTTATAATAGGTGTTTGGGTTCATTTCTGGGTCTTCAATTCTATTCCACTGATCTATCTGACTGTCCCTGTACAAATACCATACAGTTTTTATGCCTATTGCTCTGTAATACTGCTTGAGGTCAGGGATGGTGATTCCCCCAGAAGTTCTTTTATTGTTGAGGATATTTTTCACTATTCTGGGTTTTTGTTATTCCAAATAAATTTGCAAATATCTTCTTCTAACTCTATGAAGAATTGAGTTGGAATTTTGGTGGGGGTTGCATTGAATCTCTAGATTGCTTTTGACAACATGACAATTTTTACTATATTAATCCTGCCGATCCATGAGCATGGGAGGTCTTTCCATCTTCTGAGATCTTCAATTTCTTTCTTCAGAGACTTGAAGTTCTTGTCATACAGACTTTTCACTTGCTTTCTTAGAGTCACACCGAGCTATTTTATGTTATTTAGGATTATTATGAAAGGTGTCATTTCTCTAATTTCTTTCTCACCCTGTTTATCCTTTGAGTAGAGGAAGGCTACTGATTTGTTTGAGTTAATTTTATACCCAGCCACTTTGCTGAAGTTGTTTATCAGGCTTAGTAGTTCTCTGATGGAACTCTGGGGTCACTTAAGTATACTATCATATCATCTGCAAATAGTGATATTTTGACTTCTTCTTTTCCAATTTGTATCCCTTTGACTTCTTTTTGTTGTCCTATTGCTCTGGCTAAGACTTTGAGTACTATACTGAATAAGTAGGGAGATAGTGGGAAGCCTTGTCTACTCCCTGATTTTAATAGGATTCCTTCAAGTTTCTCATCTTTTAGTTTGATGTTGACTACTGGTTTTCTGTATATTGCTTTTACTATGTTAGGTATGGACCTTGAATTCCCAATCTTTCCAGGACTTTTATCATGAAGGGGTGTTGAATTTTTTCAAATGCTTTGTCAATATCTAATGAAATGATCATATGGTTCTTATCTTTGAGTTTGTTTATATAGTAGACTACATTGATGGATTTTCATATATTGAACCATCCCTGCATCCCTGGGATGAAGCCTACTTGATCATGACTGATGGTCATTTTGATGTGTCCTTGGATTCAGTTTGGGAGAATTTTATTGAGTATTTTTGCATCAATATTCATAAGGGAAATTGGTCTGAAGTTCTCTTTCTTTCTTGGGTCTTTGTGTTGTTTAGGTATAGGCATAATTATGACTTCCTAGAAGGAATTGGGTAGTGCTATGTCTTTTTCTATTTTGAGGAATAGTTTGGATAGTATTGGTATGAGTTCTTCTAGGAAGGTCTGATAGAATTCTGCACTAAACCCATCTGGGGTTCTGGGTTCTTTTTGGTTGAGAGACTTTTAATAACTGCTTCTATTTCATTAGGAGTTATGGGGTTGTTTAACTGGTTTATCTGTTCCTGATTTAACTTTGGTACCTGGTATTTGTCTAGAAAATTGTCCATTTCCTCCAGATTTTCCAGTTTTGTTGAATGTAGGCTTTTGTAGTAGGATCTGATGATTTTTTTAATTTCCTCAGATTCTGTTGTTATGTCTCTTTTTTCATTTCTGATTTTGTAAATTTGTATACACTCTCTGTATCCTCTAGTTTGTTTGGCTAAGGGTCCATCTATCTTGTTGATATTCTCAAAGAATCAGCTCCTAGTTTTGCTGATTCTTTGTATAGTTCCTTTTGTTTCTACTTGGTTGATTTCAGCCCTCAATTTGATTATTTCCTGCCTTCTACTCCTCTTTGGTGTATTTTTTTGTTCTAGAGCTTTTACATTTGCTGTCAAGCTGCCAGTGTATGCTCTATCTTGTTTCTTTTTTGAGACACTCACAGCTATGAGTTTTCCTATTAGCACTGCTTTCATTCTGCCCCATCAGTTTGAGTATGTTGTGCCTTCATTTTCATTAATTCTAAAAGGTTTTTAATTTATTTCTTTAGTTCTTCAGTGACCTAGTTATCATAAAGGAGAACTTTGTCCAGCTTCCGTTTATATGAGGGCTTTCTGTCGTTTTTGTTGTTACTGAAGACCAGCCTTACTCCGTGGTGATCTGATAGGAGGCATGGGATTATTTCAACTTTCTTGTATCTGTTGAGGTCTGTTTGTGATGGAAAGGTACCATGAGGTACTGAGAAGAAGGTATATCCTTTTGGTTTTGGATGAAATGTTCTATAGATACCTGTTCAATCCATTTGGTTCATAACTTCTGTTAGTTTCTCTGTATCTCTGTTTAATTTCTGTTTCCATGATCTGTTCATTGATAAGAGTGGGGTGTTGAAATCTCCCACTATTATTGTGTGAGGTGCAATGCGTGCTTTGAGCTTTAGTAAGGTTTCTATATGAATGTAGGTACACTTGCATTTGTAGCATAGATATTCAGGATTGAGAGTTCATCTTGGTGGATTTTTTTTTCTTTCATGAATATGAGATGTCCTTCCTTATTTTTTTTGATAACTTTTGGTTGAAAGTCAATTTTATTCAATATTAGAATGGCTACTCCAGCTTGTTTCTTGGGACCATTTGCTTGGAAAGTTGTTTTCTAGCCTTTTACTCTGAGGTAGTGTCTGTCTTTGTCACTGAAGTGTGTTTCCCATATGCAGCCAAATGTTGAGTCCTCTTTTCATATCCAGTCTTTTAGTCTATGTCTTTTTTGGAGGGAATTGAGTCCATTGATGTTAAGAAATATTAGGGAATAGTGATTGTTGTTTCCTGTCATTTTTTTTGTTAGAGGTAGAGTTATATTTGTGTGGCTCTTTTCTTCTGGATTTGTGGCAAAGAGATTACTTTCTTGCTTTTTCTAGGGTGTAGTTTACCACTTTGTGTTGGAGTTTTCCATCTATTATCCTTTGTAGGACTGGATTTGTGGAAAGATATTGTGTAATTTTTTTTTATTAACTTGAGTATTTCTTATATACATTTCGAGTGTTATTCCCTTTCCCGGTATCCGGGCAAACATCCCCCTCTCCCCTCCACTTCCTTATGGGTGTTCCCCTCCCGACCCTCCCCCCATTGCCGCCCTCCCCCCACCAGTCTAATTCACTGGGGGTTCAGTCTTAGCAGGACCCAGGGCTTCTCCTTCCACTGGTGCTCTTACTAGGATATTCATTGCTACCTATGAGGTCAGAGTCCAGGGTCAGTCCATGTATAGTCTTTAGGTAGTGGCTTAGTCCCTGGAAGCTCTGGTTGCTTAGCATTGTTGTACATATGGGGTCTCGAGCCCCTTCAAGATCTTCCAGTTCTTTCTCTGATTCCTTCAACGGGGGTCCTATTCTCAGTTCAGTGGTTTGCTGCTGGAATTCACCTCTGTATTTGCTGTATTCTGGCTGTGTCTCTCAGGAGCGATCTACATCCGGCTCCTGTCGGCCTGCACTTCTTTGCTTCATCCATCTTGTCTAATTGGGTGGCTGTATATGTATGGGCCACATATGGGGCAGGCTCCGAATGGGTGTTCCTTCAGTCTCTGTTTTAATCTTTGTCTCTCCCTTCCCTGCCAAGGGTATTCTTTTTCCTCATTTAAAGAAGGAGTGAAGCATTCACGTTTTGATCATCCGTCTTGAGTTTCGTTTGTTCTAGGGATCTAGGGTAATTCAAGCATTTGGGCTAATAGCCACTTATCAATGAGTGCATACCATGTATGTCTTTCTGTGATTGGGTTAGCTCACTCAGGATGATATTTTCCAGTTCCAACCATTTGCCTACGAATTTCATAAACTCGTTGTTTTTGATAGCTGAGTAATATTCCATTGTGTAGATGTACCACATTTTCTGTATCCATTCCTCTGTTGAAGGGCATCTGGGTTCTTTCCATTTTCTGGCTATTATAAATAAGGCTGCGATGAACATAGTGGAGCACGTGTCTCTTTTATATGTTGAGGCATCTTTTGGGTATATGCCCAAGAGAGGTATAGCTGGATCCTCAGGCAGTTCAATGTCCAATTTTCTGAGGAACCTCCAGACTGATTTCCAGAATGGTTTTACCAGTCTGCAATCCCACCAACAATGGAGGAGTGTTCCTCTTTCTCCACATCCTCGCCAGCATCTGCTGTCACCTGAGTTTTTGATCTTAGCCATTCTCACTGGTGTGAGGTGAAATCTCAGGGTTGTTTTGATTTGCATTTCCCTTATGACTAAAGATGTTGAACATTTCTTTAGGTGTTTCTCAGCCATTCGGCATTCCTCAGCTGTGAATTCTTTGTTTAGCTCTGAACCCCATTTTTTAATAGGGTTATTTGTCTCCCTGCGGTCTAACTTCTTGAGTTCTTTGTATATTTTGGATATAAGGCCTCTACCTGTTGTAGGATTGGTAAAGATCTTTTCCCAATCTGTTGGTTGCCGTTTTGTCCTAACCACCGTGTCCTTTGCCTTACAGAAGCTTTGCAGTTTTATGAGATCCCATTTGTCGATTCTTGATCTTAGAGCATAAGCCATTGGTGTTTTGTTCAGAAAATTTTTTCCAGTGCCCATGTGTTCCAGAGACTTCCCTAGTTTTTCTTCTATTAGTTTGATTGTGTCTGGTTTGATGTGGAGGTCCTTGATCCACTTGGACTTAAGCTTTGTACAGGGTGATAAGCATGGATCGATCTGCATTCTTCTACATGTTGACCTCCAGTTGAACCAGCACCATTTGCTGAAAATGCTATCTTTTTTCCATTTGATGGTTTTGGCTCCTTTGTCAAAAATCAAGTGACCATAGGTGTGTGGGTTCATTTCTGGGTCTTTAATTCTATTCCATTGGTCTATCTGTCTGTCTCTGTACCAATACCATGCAGTTTTTATCACTATTGCTCTGTAATACTGCTTGAGTTCAGGGATAGTGATTCCCCCTGAAGTCCTTTTATTGTTGAGGATAGCTTTAGCTATCCTGGGTTTTTTGTTATTCCAGATGAATTTGCAAATTGTTCTGTCTAACTCTTTGAAGAATTGGATTGGTATTTTGATGGGGATTGCATTGAATCTGTAGATTGCTTTTGGTAAAATGGCCATTTTTACTATATTAATCCTGCCAATCCATGAGCATGGGAGATCTTTCCATCTTCTGAGGTCTTCTTCAATTTCCTTCTTCAGTGTCTTGAAGTTCTTATTGTACAGATCTTTTACTTGCTTTGTTAAAGTCACACCGAGGTACTTTATATTATTTGGGTCTATTATGAAGGGTGTCGTTTCCCTAATTTCTTTCTCGGCTTGTTTCTCTTTTGTATAGAGGAAGGCAACTGATTTATTTGAGTTAATTTTATACCCAGCCACTTTGCTGAAGTTGTCTATCAGCTTTAGTAGTTCTCTGGTGGAACTTTTGGGATCACTTAAATATACTATCATATCATCTGCAAATAGTGATATTTTGACTTCTTCTTTTCCGATCTGTATCCCCTTGACCTCCTTTTGTTGTCTGATTGCTCTGGCTAGAACTTCAAGAACTATATTGAATAAGTAGGGAGAGAGTGGGCAGCCTTGTCTAGTCCCTGATTTTAGTGGGATTGCTTCAAGTTTCTCTCCATTTAGTTTAATGTTAGCAACTGGTTTGCTGTATATGGCTTTTACTATGTTCAGGTATGGGCCTTGAATTCCTATTCTTTCCAGGACTTTTATCATGAAGGGGTGTTGAATTTTGTCAAATGCTTTCTCAGCGTCTAATGAAATGATCATGTGGTTTTGTTCTTTCAGTTTGTTTATATAATGGATCACGTTGATGGTTTTCCGTATATTAAACCATCCCTGCATGCCTGGGATGAAGCCTACTTGGTCATGGTGGATGATTGTTTTGATGTGCTCTTGGATTCGGTTTGCCAGAATTTTGTTGAGTATTTTTGCGTCGATATTCATAAGGGAAATTGGTCTGAAGTTCTCTTTCTTTGTTGTGTTTTTGTGTGGTTTAGGTATAAGAGTAATTGTGGCTTCGTAGAAGGTATTCGGTCGTGATCCATCTGTTTCAATTTTGTGGAAGAGTTTGGATAATATTGGTATGAAGTCTTCTATGAAGGTTTGATAGAATTCTGCACTAAACCCGTCTGGACCTGGGCTCTTTTTGGTTGTGTAATTTTTTGTCATAGAATATCTTGGTTTCTCCATCTATATTAATTGAGAGTTTTGCTGGATATAGTAGCCTCGGCTGGCATTTTTGTTCTCTTAGGGTCTGTATGACATCTTCCCAGGATCTCCTAGCTTTCATAGTCTCTGATGATAAGTCTGGTGTAATTCTGCAATTCTGCCTTTATATGTTACTTGACTCTTTTTGCTTACTACTTTTAATATTCTTTCTTTGTTTTGTGTATTTGGTGTTTTGACTATTATGTGATGGGAGAAATTTCTCTTCTGGTCCAATGTATTTGGAGTTCTCTATGCTTCTTGTATGTGTATGGGCATCTCTTTCTTTAGGTTAGGGAAGTTTTCTTCTCCAATTTTGTTGAAGATATTTACTGGTCCTTTAAGTTGGGAGTCTTTAGTCTCTTCTATAGCTATTATCCTTAGGTTTGATCTTTTCAGGGTGTCCTGGATTTTCTGAATGTTTTGGGTTAGGAGTTTTTTGTGTTTTACATTTTCTTTGACAGTTGTGCCTGTGTTTTCTATGGTATCTTCTGCCCCTGAGATTCTCTCTTCTATCTTTTGTATTCTGTTGGTGATGCTTATTTCTATGATCTATTTCCTAGGTATTCCATCTCCCTGGTTGTCTCCCTTTGTAATTTCTTTATTGTTTCTATTTCCATTTTTAAACCCTGGATGGTTTTGCTCAATTCCTGCACCTGTTGCATTGTGTTTTCCTGTTACTATTTAAGGGATTTCTGTGTTTCCCATTTAAGGGCTTCTCCTTTTTTTCTGTGTTGTCCTATATTTCTTTAAGGGAGTTGTTTATGTCCTTTTTTAAAGATTTATTTATTTTATGTATATGAGCACACACACACACACACACACACACACACACATAAATGTGTATATATGATGTCCTCATGCACTTCAGAAGAAGGCATCAGATCCCATTACAGATGGTTGTAAGCCACCATGTGGTTGCCAGGAATTGAACTCAGGACCTCTGGAAGAGCAGCCAGTGCTCTTAACTACTGCGCCTTCCCTTCAGCCCCCTTTTTATGTCCTTCTTAAAGTTCTCTATCATCATCATTAGATGTGATTTTAAATTCAAATCTTGCTTTTCTGATTTGTTTGCATATCCTATATTTGCTTTGGTGGGAGAACTGGGTTCTGATGACGCCAAGTAATCTTGGTTTCTATTGCTTAGGTTCTTGTGCTTGCCTCTTGCCATCTGGTTATCTCTGGTGTTAGCTGGTCTTTCTGTTTCTGACAGTGGCTTGACCCTCCTGTATGTTTGTGTGTCAGCACTCCTGGAGACTGGTTTTCTCCCAGCAGGATCTGGGTACAGAGACCTTTGTCTCAGTGCCAGCTCTGGGTGCAAGTGCTTCTGGATTACTATGTTCAGAGGGCTCCAGGCAGGTTCCTCTTGGGCCAAGAATGTGAGCAGAAATGGTAGTCTCCCCTGTGCTCTCAGGATTGTCTACACTTCTGAGAGTCCTGCTTTCTCCCCAAGGGATCTTGGCACACAGAGCTGTGGGACCCTATCAGCTCTGGGGGCCTATACAGATCATTATTAGTAGACTTATTTGAATATATACACTCTCTGCATATTTGTATGTAATTAGTGCTACAGCAACCTGTTTTTCCTGGGACCCTAGAGTTGATGTCATATATTTTTGAAAACTTTCTGTATTGTTTAAGATTTTCAAATGAAATTTTATCCTTGTACAAAAACCTAGACTTTTTCTCATAACATAAAAATTTATTAATAAATAGTGATTATCCTATGGCAAGAAATGCTAATGGTATTGCAATTTGGTAAATTAATTCTAAAATATTAAATGGGTTTGCTTGTACCCCAAGAAACTTTCAAAAAAGCTTTTCCCACTATTCAGACTCTACAGAATATTTACTGCAATTTTTTTTTTGCAGCAAATTGTTTAAACTTCTTTAAACTATGTCTGTGGATTACAATGAAAGAGAAAGGCAGAAATGTTAAAATGTTGATTTAGGAGAAGATAATGTTGTTTTTATTGTACTTTAATATTTAATACCATTCAGTAAAAAATCTTTACAGACATAGCGCATATATAGATATAAAGCATTAAGTATGAAAACCAATACCATAGTTCTCCATGACTCAACAAAATGAAGTCTGTCTCAGTCATACAGATCACAGTGTGACATAAGGGATTAGCTATCACTGATGGCTACTTCTGAATGGTCACTCTTCTCATCCACCTGTCTGCAGCCATCATGGAAACAGAGGATAACATTAAGGGTTATGCAAGGAGTTTGATGGCTAAATTAGACACAGCTTATTGTTTTACAGTAAAGAACATAGTCACATAGCTCACACAGCAGGTTGGTACTGTTAGTAACATGTCAAACATATATTTTAGAATTACAAAACCATATATACAGAACCAAAACATATATAAAAACATTGAAAATGTCACATAAAAATAAGAATCAAACCCACAACGAGATGTTCTCTCACATGTGCTAGGATAAACATTGTTTTTTAAACAAGTAACAAATGATAATGATATGGGGGAAATTATAACATGTGTGCAGTCATTAATAGAAATATTAGATGGTGCATGTATTTCGAAACACAATACGGGATTTTCTCAAAAAGTTAAAAATAGAGCTACTGAAAAATCCAACAAGACTTCATCTACTGATCTGAAATTAATTGAAGACAAGATGGCTAAGAGATATTTACAGTCCTATTCTCATTGCAGCATTAATCAATGAACAGAAGATGTGACAGCTGCTGGCTTGCCCATCAAATGTCTGAGTGAACAAAATATAAGAATACACATGCATGAAATGCAAAGTTTTCAAAAGAAAAAATTGCATCCTTTGTGAAAACAAAAGCATTAGCTATTCACAGGACAAATGTTGAATGATTCCACTTACATGAAATGCCTAAATTAATAAGAGTCACAGAAACAGAAAGTATAGTGGTGGTTTCCAGGACCTTCTAGAAGGAGAGAGTGAAAGGCACATTTCAATGCATATCATGTTTCTGTTACACAGATAAATAAGTCCTTAGAATCCACTGTTTCGGTGGATTCTAAGTGTATACATTAACAACATTGAGTTTCACACTTGAAATATTGAAGATAGCTCTTGTGTAGTTTTTAGCATAATAAGATAGTTATATTTTTAAAATTCCCCTTAAATCATTCATATTTCATGTCATGCTAGAAGCTGTAGATAGTGTAATGAGACACTTTTTTTAAAACACAGAAATCCACAAGTGCAGTATAAGGGCTATGTTGATAGCCCCTAGAATTGATCACTTCTTACCATTTTGTCAACAATATTTTGTTACAGTATCATACAGCCATTTACCTGTGTCACTCTGTTCATTGATGTATTTTCTTCAAAATGTTATATGAGCAATCACTGCTCATACTTAGTATTCTAGTTCATTTGCTTCCACGACAATAACAGAATTCACAGCATGACTACACAAATATGTTATTTATCTACCACCTTGTCCTTGTTCAGCTGCTCATCTTTCTCTCTAAAAGTGTCTGCAAAGGACATATTTTATCGAGTCTCCTAATCAAGGCATGAAAAGATATGTGCATAAAAGAAAAATTCATTTGAGCTTGCATATTTTATATGCATGTGAAAATATATAAAATACACTACAGCAAGTTTTCAGATAAAACAAATAATGAAGGGCGAAATTATATGTGGTGAAAGTCTGTGAACATACGTCACAAAACAGAGAAGCTAGAGTATAACCAAGAAGATGGAATTTATGAAAAGTCAGGATGAAAACCTCACATGAGGTTGAAAGATTTAAATGCCCATTGCAAACAGAGAAATAGAGCTTCACAAGAATTTGTTTGAAAAACAATGTCTGGGCCATTAATTAATCCTTGCTTTTCTGGGGGTCAAATATGATATTCAAACCACAAAGCTTTCTATTTATACAGTTAATAAAGGAAATAACTGTTAATTCTAAAATTCAGGTAAAAAAATGTCAGGACATCCAAAGCATCATATTAATATAGGCAGAAGAGAGAGGGACCATTTTTGCAGGCTGCTTGACAGAGAAATAGATTGAGGGAAAGCCGGGAGAATTAAACAGGGCTCTAAATGTTGCCCAGACCTCCTTTACCATCTGTCATCACTACATCTCTGCCTCATGATTACTGTCCAAGCCACCAATTGCACACTTTGGCGCTGACGTCAAGCAGACCTAAGATCCTTATTTTTAGAGTCCAGAGCTCCTAAGGAAGGCCTCTGCTTAGCTTAGTATTACCCCACATCTTTGCAAGTTATAATGAAACCCCACCTCTGGAATCAATGTTTTTCTCACTTTACTGACTTTCTTGAAACCTTGACTTGATCTCAACCATCTTGTATAGGCTGTAATTAATATCTGTAGACAGTTTCAGATACATAAGACATAAAGACTAAAACACACATGTGAACTATCATACATGCAAAATGATATTTTTCTCACTGCACTTATATTTTTAAGATTCCTAAATGTGAACACGCTACTTATTTCTCCTAGCAGGAATCAATAGCTCAGCACCTGAGTGGAGCCTTTGTCTATAACTACAGCAGGTATAACCAGAATGGCTGCCTGAACCGTGTATCAGATCACTACAACCTTCACATTTATTGCACTCTGACTGTGTGCAATACATAGGTGTGGGTCTACACTAAAAGATTTATCGTCTCTCAGGGCCAACAAACCAGGAATAGCCAGAGAAGATGGATGACACGCATCCAAGAGATTTAATAGGCTGATAGTTTCTGACCCAGTGTCTTGGTCACTGATACATCTTGAGAGACCTCAATGTAACCCAGACAAGAAAAGGTGTTTGGGAGAAACAAGATTTCCTGGAGAATAGAGGTATTAAAAAGAACAGGAAATAGGGGAGGAAAGCATGAAAAGAAAGGTATAAAAAGGGGAGGAGGGAAGGGAATGAAAGGCAGAGACAGAGAAGGAGGGGGAAAGAAAAGAGAGGCCCAGGATAGAGGTTTCCATTTGGAAGATTTTGCCAAGCCATCGACAATAAGTGTCTGAAAACAGATTCAAGAGCAGAAGCACTCACAAATCCTAAAAGCCCCGATGAATCTAGATTCTCCATGTCACAAATTCTCATCGAGCTTTAATAATTTTTGAGCTAATGTGGCATAACCTTCTTCTTCTTCTTCTTCTTCTTCTTCTTCTTCTTCTTCTTCTTCTTCTTCTTCTTCTTTTTCTTCTTCTTCTTCTTCTTCTTCATCCTTTTCCTCTTCCTCTTCCTCCTCCTCCTCTCTCTTATGCATATTATCCACTTACATCTTCATTTTAGCCCAAGGACTTAAGAATTTTTAATTATATCCTTAACAATGAAACCCAGAGAGGTCAAACAGCCTGACAAAGATAACACAGTGCTAAGATTTGAGCCGAGATAGTCAGACATTGGCGTTAGCTAGTCATTTTGTTGTACTGGTTCTCAAGAAAAGAAAGTAGAGGCGAATGCCAGCAGCAAACCACTGAACTGAGAATAGGTCCCCTATTGAAGGAATCAGAGAAAGAACTGGAAGAGCTTGAAGGGGCTCGAGACCCCAAAAGTACAACAATGCCAAGCAACCAGAGCTTCCAGGGACTAAGCCACTACCTAAAGACTATACATGGACTGACCCTGGACTCTGACCCCATAGGTAGCAATGAATATCCTAGTAAGAGCACCAGTGGAAGGGGAAGCCCTGGGTCCTGCTAAGACTGAACCCCCAGTGAACTAGTCTATGGGGGGAGGGCGGCAATGGGGGGAGGGTTGGGAGGGGAACACCCATAAGGAAGGGGAGGGGGGAGGGGGATGTTTGCTGGAAACCGGGAAAGGGAATAACACTCGAAATGTATATAAGAAATACTCAAGTTAATAAAAAAAAAAAAAAAGAAAGTAAACTGTGAAGTTCACTGGATGGCTCTAATTAATTCGGTGTTGGAGTAGACCTGAGAAACACCGTAAGGAAATTATGTTCTGCAGCACTTAAGGGTAAAGACGGGATGTCCTCAGCACATAGCAGGGGACAGTGCTATTTAATACACACCAGCTCGAGCTTCTGAGATGAGTTTGCATGGGAAGTCTTCTGGGCCTGCTACAGCAGGGAGAAAAGTAGGGCAAAGGGGGTGACTCATCCATGTTTCCTGTCCCTGTTAGAGGAAAGTAACAAGAATCTGAAAGTAAAAGATGTCTCATTTTGACCCTGCCCTGCTGCCTGCCCAGCTCCTTACATTTGTGGCTTAAAAACATATACTGTCTTATGAAGAAAACTGGGGCTCTAAACTCTCCTCTTCCAGTTCATCTGTTTCTCCGGGTCTGTTTTCCTTAGACATGCCATGAAAAATTGAGAAGATATGAATTCCAAATGGCTTGTAAAGTATGGATATATTTTTTTTTCAAGAAGATACTTAGTACATAGAGGGAGCAACTGACCAAAGAGAATGATAGGAGCTGGCAAGATGACTCAGCAGGAAAACGTGCTTGCCATCAAGCCAAAAGACCTGAGATCCATTCTCAGGATCCACATAGTGAAAGAAGAGAACCACCCATGGCAAGTCGTCCTTTGAGCTCCACATGCACACTGTGGCATGCCTGCTCACATACATGTACACACACAAGTAATAAATGAACATAATTGTCCTAGTTAGGGTTACTGTTGCTGTGATGAAACACCAAGACCAAAGAAATTTGGGGAGGAAAGTGCTTGGTTTATGCTTCGCCTTCAAAGGAAGTTCCAGAAGAGAAACTCAAATGGGGCAGGAGCCTAGAGGCACAAGCTAAGGCAGAGGCTATGGAAGAGTGCTGCTTACTGGCTTACTCCCACTGGCTTGCTCAAATTGCTTTCTATTAGAACTCAGAACCACCAGCCCAGGTGAGGCACCCTCACAGGCCCTCCAGCCTCAATCACTAATTAAGAAACTCCCCTGCAGGCTTGCCTATAACCTGATCTTATAGAGACATATTTTTCAATTGAGATTTCCTCCTTTCTAATGACTTTATCATCTGTCAAGTTGGCATTAAACCACCCATCACAATAATAAAAAAATGTTTACAAAACCAGTAGATATATAATAGTAATCTGTTGTCCCTGATTGATAAGGGTTTGAAAGGATTGTCTCTTCCCAGGTTGACATGCTTTATGGTATTATGATTAAGTTCAAGGTCTTTGGGTCAAGAAACTCCCATTTAATACCCTTCCTTGAACTGGCTGGATGATCTTGAGTAGTAGATTTATCACTGTCTTTTCTGCTTAAATTTTTAACTAGAAATAATAATAACCCTTAATTTGAGGTAATACATATCCCACAAGTATATGGCAATGTATAATTGAGATGGGATGAAACTCTGTGATAGAGTAATTGCCTACCAGGTGCATGGTACCATGTTTGACCCCAACATTAGGAATAAATGAACATGGAAAGCATAATGTGCAACACATTGACACCTCCAGTTAGTGATGAGCCCAGAGGGTAGGGAGCTGGCTCTATTAGAAAAGTGCCTGTAAAATGATGAGTTCATCTCAATCCTAAATATCTATGCCCCAAATACAAGGGCACCTACATATGTAAAAGAAACCTTACTAAAGCTCAAAACACACATTGCACCTCACACAATAATAGTGGGAGATTTCAACACCCCACTCTCATCAATGGACAGATCATGGAAACAGAAATTAAACAGTGATGTAGACAGACTAAGAGAAGTCATGAGCCAATTGGACTTAACGGATATTTATAGAACATTCTATCCTAAAGCAAAAGGATATACCTTCTTCTCAGCTCCTCATGGTACTTTCTCCAAAATTGACCATATAATTGGTCAAAAAACGGGCCTCAACAGGTACAGAAAGATAGAAATAATCCCATGCGTGCTATCGGACCACCACGGCCTAAAACTGGTCTTCAATAACAATAAGGGAAGAATGCCCACATATACGTGGAAATTGAACAATGCTCTACTCAATGATAACCTGGTCAAGGAAGAAATAAAGAAAGAAATTAAAAACTTTTTAGAATTTAATGAAAATGAAGATACAACATACTCAAACTTATGGGACACAATGAAAGCTGTGCTAAGAGGAAAACTCATAGCGCTGAGTGCCTGCAGAAAGAAACAGGAAAGAGCATATGTCAGCAGCTTGACAGCACACCTAAAAGCTCTAGAAAAAAAAGAAGCAAATACACCCAGGAGGAGTAGAAGGCAGGAAATAATCAAACTCAGAGCTGAAATCAACCAAGTAGAAACAAAAAGGACCATAGAAAGAATCAACAGAACCAAAAGTTGGTTCTTTGAGAAAATCAACAAGATAGATAAACCCTTAGCCAGACTAACGAGAGGACACAGAGAGTGTGTCCAAATTAACAAAATCAGAAATGAAAAGGGAGACATAACTACAGATTCGGAGGAAATTCAAAAAATCATCAGATCTTACTATAAAAACCTATATTCAACAAAATTTGAAAATCTTCAGGAAATGGACAATTTCCTAGACAGATACCAGGTATCGAAGTTAAATCAGGAACAGATAAACCAGTTAAACAACCCCATAACTCCTAAGGAAATAGAAGCAGTCATTAAAGGTCTCCCAACCAAAAAGAGCCCAGGTCCAGACGGGTTTAGTGCAGAATTCTATCAAACCTTCATAGAAGACCTCATACCAATATTATCCAAACTATTCCACAAAATTGAAACAGATGGAGCCCTACCGAATTCCTTCTATGAAGCCACAATTACTCTTATACCTAAACCACACAAAGACACAACAAAGAAAGAGAACTTCAGACCAATTTCCCTTATGAATATCGACGCAAAAATACTCAATAAAATTCTGGCAAACCGAATTCAAGAGCACATCAAAACAATCATCCACCATGATCAAGTAGGCTTCATCCCAGGCATGCAGGGATGGTTTAATATACGGAAAACCATCAACGTGATCCATTATATAAACAAACTGAAAGAACAGAACCACATGATCATTTCATTAGATGCTGAGAAAGCATTTGACAAAATTCAACACCCCTTCATGATAAAAGTCCTGGAAAGAATAGGAATTCAAGGCCCATACCTAAACATAGTAAAAGCCATATACAGCAAACCAGTTGCTAACATTAAACTAAATGGAGAGAAACTTGAAGCAATCCCACTAAAATCAGGGACTAGACAAGGCTGCCCACTCTCTCCCTACTTATTCAATATAGTTCTTGAAGTTCTAGCCAGAGCAATCAGACAACAAAAGGAGATCAAAGGGATACAGATCGGAAAAGAAGAGGTCAAAATATCACTATTTGCAGATGACATGATAGTATATTTAAGTGATCCCAAAAGTTCCACCAGAGAACTACTAAAGCTGATAAACAACTTCAGCAAAGTGGCTGGGTATAAAATTAACTCAAATAAATCAGTTGCCTTCCTCTATACAAAAGAGAAACAAGCCGAGAAAGAAATTAGGGAAACGACACCCTTCATAATAGACCCAAATAATATAAAGTACCTCGGTGTGACTTTAACCAAGCAAGTAAAAGATCTGTACAATAAGAACTTCAAGACACTGAGGAAAGAAATTGAAGAAGACCTCAGAAGATGGAAAGATCTCCCATGCTCATGGATTGGCAGGATTAATATGGTAAAAATGGCCATTTTACCAAAAGCAATCTACAGATTCAATGCAATCCCCATCAAAATACCAATCCAATTCTTCAAAGAGTTAGACAGAACAATTTGCAAATTCATCTGGAATAACAAAAAACCCAGGATAGCTAAAGCTATCCTCAACAATAAAAGGACTTCAGGGGGAATCACTATCCCTGAACTCAAGCAGTATTACAGAGCAATAGTGATAAAAACTGCATGGTATTGGTACAGAGACAGACAGATAGACCAATGGAATAGAATTGAAGACCCAGAAATGAACCCACACACCTATGGTCACTTGATTTTTGACAAAGGAGCCAAAACCATCCAATGGAAAAAAGATAGTATTTTCAGCAAATGGTGCTGGTTCAACTGGAGGGCAACATGTAGAAGAATGCAGATCGATCCATCCTTATCACCCTGTACAAAGCTTAAGTCCAAGTGGATCAAGGACCTCCACATCAAACCAGACACACTCAAACTAATAGAAGAAAAACTAGGGAAGCATCTGGAACACATGGGCACTGGAAAAAATTTCCTGAACAAAACACCAATGGCTTATGCTCTAAGATCAAGAATCGACAAATGGGATCTCATAAAACTGCAAAGCTTCTGTAAGGCAAAGGACACTGTGGTTAGGACAAAACGGCAACCAACAGATTGGGAAAAGATCTTTACCAATCCTACAACAGATAGAGGCCTTATTTCCAAAATATACAAAGAACTCAAGAAGTTAGACCGCAGGGAAACAAATAACCCTATTAAAAAATGGGGTTCAGAGCTAAACAAAGAATTCACAGCTGAGGAATGCCGAATGGCTGAGAAACACCTAAAGAAATGTTCAATATCTTTAGTCATAAGGGAAATGCAAATCAAAACAACCCTGAGATTTCACCTCACACCAGTGCGATTGGCTAAGATCAAAAACTCAGGTGACAGCAGATGTGGCGAGGATGTGGAGAAAGAGGAACACTCCTCCATTGTTGGTGGGATTGCAGACTGGTAAAACCATTCTGGAAATCAGTCTGGAGGTTCCTCAGAAAATTGGACATTGAACTGCCTGATGATCCAGCTATACCTCTCTTGGGCATATACCCAAAAGATGCCTCAACATATAAAAGAGACACGTGCTCCACTATGTTCATCGCAGCCTTATTTATAATAGCCAGAAGCTGGAAAGAACCCAGATGCCCTTCAACAGAGGAATGGATACAGAAAATGTGGTACATCTACACAATGGAATATTACTCAGCTATCAAAAACAACGAGTTTATGAAATTCGTAGGCAAATGGTTGGAACTGGAAAATATCATCCTGAGTGAGCTAACCCAATCACAGAAAGACATACATGGTATGCACTCATTGATAAGTGGCTATTAGCCCAAATGCTTGAATTACCCTAGATCCCTAGAACAAACGAAACTCAAGACGGATGATCAAAATGTGAATGCTTCACTCCTTCTTTAAATGAGGAAAAAGAATACCCTTGGCAGGGAAGGGAGAGGCAAAGATTAAAACAGAGACTGAAGGAACACCCATTCAGAGCCTGCCCCACATGTGGCCCATACATATACAGCCACCCAATTAGACAAGATGGATGAAGCAAAGAAGTGCAGACCGACAGGAGCCGGATGTAGATCGCTCCTGAGAGACACAGCCAGAATACAGCAAATATAGAGGCGAATGCCAGCAGCAAACCACTGAACTGAGAATAGGTCCCCTATTGAAGGAATCAGAGAAAGAACTGGAAGAGCTTGAAGGGGCTCGAGACCCCAAAAGTACAACAATGCCAAGCAACCAGAGCTTCCAGGGACTAAGCCACTACCTAAAGACTATACATGGACTGACCCTGGACTCTGACCCCATAGGTAGCAATGAATATCCTAGTAAGAGCACCAGTGGAAGGGGAAGCCCTGGGTCCTGCTAAGACTGAACCCACAGTGAACTAGTCTATGGGGGGAGGGCGGCAATGGGGGGAGGGTTGGGAGGGGAACACCCATAAGGAAGGGGAGGGGGGAGGGGGATGTTTGCCCGGAAACCGGGAAAGGGAATAACACTCGAAATGTATATAAGAAATACTCAAGTTAATAAAAAAAAAAAAAATTTAAATATCTAAAAAAAAAAAAAAAAAATGATGAGTTCAAATCTCAAGCACCCACATGAAAACAAGGACATATAGAGATGGATTTTAAGGTAGGAGCAAAGGGCCAAGGTTTGGTTCTCAGTGTTCAGCTATTTCAATTTGAGTTTCAGAGGATGTGATACCCTCTTTTGGCTTCTAAAAACAATGCATGTATATACATGCAGACAAACACTCATACACATATACATAAAATTAAATTCTTGTTTTGATTTTAGGGGTCAACGAAATAACCTTAGTAGACAGAGGTAATTGTTACCAAGTCCAATGACCTAAGTTTAATCCCTGGTATCCATGTGTTAGAAGGAGTTAATTGACTCCTACATTATCATCTGATTTTCACATACATACTGTGACATGTGCAAGCACGAGCAGGCATGCACGCGCACACACACACACATACACACACACACACACACACACAGCAATACATTAACATATTAAAACAATGAAACAAATAAACATTTAAAACTAGGCATACATCTATAATGCTAGTACTGAGGAGGTAGACATATAAAGATAGATGTAACTCATTGGCCAGTTAGTAGTCTTGGTGAATTGATGAGTGCCCAGCTAATTGAAAGATCTTGTCCCAAATAGTAAGAGGAACAACAGAGGAAGGTACACCATGTCAACCTCTCGCCTTCACATTTCTGCTCACACAAGTGCACACACATATGAACCCATACAAAATATACACAAATATGGGCACATGCAATATTTTAAATGGTAAGCCAAAACCACTACAAGGCAAAGAGATTGGTTAATATAACAACACATCCTTAAACATGAATTTTCATTTGTCTATTTATTGATTCTAAGTTTAGTGTTCAGATGTGGTGTAATGTTTTGGAATTAGATAAATCCTTCATAAGACTTATGTTTTGTTTTATGTGTATGATTGTTTGCCTCTGTGTGTGTGTGTGTGTGTGTGTGTGTGTGTGTGCGCTCATGTGTGCACATGCATGCATGTGCACAACTATTGTGCCTAATGTATGCAGAGGTCAGAAGAAGCTATCAGATCCCCCATCACTGGGTTTATAGTCGGAAGTGAGTCACCAAGTTGGTATTGGGAAACAAACTTCAGTCATCTGAAAGATCAGTAAGTCCTCTTAATATCTGAGCCATCTCCAGGGCACTGGAGTTACACAAACATTAAATTGAGTCCTATTTAATGGCTGCATAGCCTTGGGAAAATTGCTGTTAACAATGGGCACCACAGTTTCCTCACCTGTGAAGGAAAATGCTACTATTTGCATCCACGTGTTGGGGTAAGGAAGGCAGGCCAACCGTATGAAGCACTAAGTCTCAGACCAGGTACATAGCAAACGTTTAGGGAATATTAGCTACATGCCATGGATATTATTTCCCCAGTATTTACTGCTCACTTTCTTATAGAGCACACAGTAGTCTTAGCTCCAATACAAACTCAGCCTGGCTTGTGTATAGAGGGAAGACTCCTGGTCCTTTGCAATTTCAGAGCTCCAAGCTTACCTGCAATCCATTAAGCTAAACAGTGAAAACACCGTCTTCTCTTTCTTCATCTCAATTTGATTTTTATTCTGTTCTCTGTAACTAGAAGGTTTTCTTACCTGTCTTAGCCTGCGTGTCACTCCCCACTCCTCCCTTTATACCTAAATCCTTAAAAATCTCTGTTTTCTCAGCAACCTTTGACTTCAGCTTACTGGAAGTGAAGAAAGGTTCCCTTCTCTTCCTCCAGCACTGATTTTGGACTTGTAATTTCATTTCCACAAAACTGCTGGCACTAATGCTGATATACAATGTAAATAATTCATTAGAAATATATATTTGTTTGATGTTTATACACTCACGGTGTGTCTATAGAGTCTATTATATCAATCAAGGGAATAACAGGACTCTTAGTCACCAAGAGTGAGTGGAAAATCTCTTCTCTAAATAGGTAAAAATTTAAGGGCCATGCAGATCAACTTGGAAATTCAAACACTAATGCAGCAGGGGACTTCAAGGTGCATATATTTTAAAACTCTCTGTTTATAAATATGGAAAATAAGTCCCTGACCACACTAATGTAGACACAGCAGACCTTAAAGTACTCCAAGATTATGAGATCTGATTCTAGGAAGGGAAGAAAGGAGGAATGGCAAAGTCAAATAAATGGTGGGTGACATGCAGAATGCCATGTAGCAATCAGTGTCCTCCATATCTCAACAACAAACAACAATGTAACCATGTCAACAATGATCTTGGCACTGGGGACTGTATTACACATAGATGTAGAAAAGAAGGAGTCAGACTGTGCAAAACTGAACAACCAATGCCGTGGGAATTATGTCAGTGTTGAATGACTGTGCAATGTGAACAACCAATACCATGAGAATTATATCATTGCTAGATTACTCTGCAGTATATTTCTTGACCTTGCTGACCTTGGTGGTGCATTCTCTGGTGAGTTTCTCCAGCAAGCAGGAAACCCTAGATTTCCTAGCCCCAGAATTTAAATCCGTGTAGCTGAGACAATACTCAAAAAGCATAGAGTTTAGATGAAGCTATGGAGGGAACAAGGATAGTATTGGTTATCCTCTCTAAGCTAGGCTATATAGAAAGCCTCTTGGCAGCCCCCTTGTTATATATATCACATTCAATGTGTATAGTATCACATCCTTCAGAAAGCACTTGGAAGTATACGTGAATTTGACCACAGACAATATGAAGAGAACCCTGAAGGAGTGGAAGACAGGAAGTCCTTATGATTTTTAAAGAATAAGCCTTGTCCTCTAGAATTCAGAGGCTAGAAATATCTGTGTCCAAGATATACACTTGACAGACTGAAGAGTGAGAAGGACTTAGCTATACATCATGAAGGAGAAGAAGAAGTAACAAAAGGGAATAGAAAAGGCAGATAAAAGTGGTTTTACCCATTAATTCAACTCAACGTTTAAAGAATTTAGACCAATTCTACATTGCTTACCAATGAATCTGTGAGACCAGCATTCTTCTGATATCAAAGCCACACAACATTTTATGAAAAAAGAACCCACAGAGAAATATCAAACAGGAAAATATGAAAATTCTTAGAAAATGTAACAATAGGAGCTTATGCTATTGTATATAATAGGGCTATTGATCCAAAATGCAAGAGGGAGGAAAGTCAAGTACAAAGCTGCAAAATGGATACACAAGAAAGATAGCTCCAAACAACACTGGAGATAGAAGAAGTTATCAAATATGTAATCCTATTGGTCAGTGCTTTCCCAGAGGCCCTCAGCAGCCTACTTCATGAATATTCTTAGGTTAGGTTCCCTAGAAGCCAAGCTCAGCCAGGGGTTCCAGAACAAGTGGCTTACAAAGAAAGCCATTCTTCTAGGAAAATAGATAAGCAAGGGAGGAAATAAGGAGTGATAAAAGGCAGAGACACAACAAGATATACTCCCAAGTAAAGATTGTCCTTGCCCTGCTCTGCAGGGTGCTATGGAGTTAGAAAGGACAATCATTCCACCTTAAGGCAAGAGAGTGGGTATCATTTGCACTGTGTATCTGTCCAGCATCAGATGCTCCTGGAGGTTAGGAGACATCATCTCTCACTTTGCCTAGGGGAAATAGATCTCATATACTGAGGATAGCTATGTGCAAAGACCAACAGGTACATTCTCCTGGTACCTTCTTCAGCACTTACTCTCTATGGAAGATTATTGATAACTAAGCAACTTTGCAATTTACCACAAAGGAGTTCGGAGAACCACCCTATCCAGGAGAGCTGGGTCCAAAGTGAGCATAACAATGCAGATGTAGTTAGAAGGGAGAAGGGTAAGCAGTAATTCAGAAACAGTTTCAATGGTGGAATTGGGGATCTATTGAGTCTATTGAATATGGGAGCAAGGGATAGCAAAGGTGAGCTTAGCTGAGAGATGTAAGAAGTATAGAATCAGAATCAGGCCCTGGAGAACTGGAGAAATAGTAGAGGCTATTGTCAAAGATATCAAAAGTAAGAAAGAGCAGGGGTTGTGAGAGATATGAATTCAGCCTATGCATTTTCAATTTGAAGAAGAATGGGCAGTTTCCAAATTCTGTACCTCATGTCCCAGTTTGGCGGCTAACAGCACCAGGATGTAGCCAGGGTCAGGAGGAAGGAGGAAGTTAAGTAATCTAGTTCAAGTACTTGCCCTTTTCATGTCACCGCAGCTCTGCTGTATTGGTTTAGGTCCCAAATACTGTCTGAGGGAAGGACTAAGGCACAGGTTGTATGTTGAAAGACGGTGCTGAGGAATGATATCATGAAGGTGGTATGAGAGAAAGACTTGAAAAGAGCACATTCAACAATAGCTCATCTTGGTGACAAGCAAGGCATGATCTACGGGAGTTACTCAGGTAACTTGTGCTGCATCCACCTCAAATGTCTCTTACTAAGAAACTACTTTTTTCTTCCAATGGAATTCCTTTTAGTTGTATATCCAAAACTCAGGACCACCACATCCTGAAAAACAGCAAAGGTGAGTTGGTAGGTAAAAAAACCCTTGCCTACCTTACTGGGACACTCAACCCACTCAAGCAACTGAGTGAAGCACTACCAGCAGCTACCATTGCATTTTCTCCACAATTTTGTAGGTTGAATTCTCATGCAGGCATCTTGAAAGAAAGGCTCTTTGTTGGCTCATCTAGTCTCACCTCTAGTCCTCCATGTAAAATTGATAGTGTACTCTAGGGACATCCCTCCCATTATCTAGTCTTGGCAAGATGGGACAATGGTAGAAGCAGGCTAAACTATGCCACATCGATTTCCCCTGTGAGTCTCTCTGGGCCTCCTGGGAGCCAGTCTGCTCTCAGTGACTATTAAGAGTTATATCTCTTAACCCCTAGGTCATCCTGCCAGTGCAAATCCAACAGATGCTCCAGCTCCAATTATTTCCAAGCACCTAGCTGGGTTGAACTGGAGCTTATGTTCAAAACTGCACTTTCTACCAGGGTAGGGACAAGCAAAGAGAGAGCTGTTCAATAAAGCCCAGGCTACAGACTGGCATGGCAGTAAGGCAGAAAGGTCCATATCCAAATTAGTTGGGCTGCTGTGGCCATCAATCAAGTGTGACCAAAGTTCTCAGCATGTACATCAAACCTGGACCCTGCTATCAACCTCACACTGAAAACCTGTCCCCAGAGGATGCTTAGGAAAAGTAGCCCTGCGAGCAGCCAAAGCTATCATTCCATCAAAGTACTATAATCCCACAACCTAGAGAAGAACGACAAAACAACCAGCATGGTATTAAAAACATACAGTACTTACAAGAAACAAGTCTCTGTTCAACTGAATTCTTAGAATGTTTGGACAAAGTCTGTTACCTGCCAAGTGAAATTAGATGTAGAAATGACAACCAAATATATCAATATTTGTTATCTTCTTTGCAGATCCATAACTATTACACCATGGACAAAACAGAGATATTATTCAATATTTTAACATTTTCTTTATTTATATCCAATGCCCAGGGAAGCTATGATAATCTACCACTCACTTCATATATATATATATATATATATATATATATATATATATATATCTCAAATTCAGTTCAATGCTTACTGTGTTCCCTGTGTGGCAAAAAGCATTCCTGTTACCTTGTGAGCTGCTTTTAACTGGCCTCTTCACCATTATTTTCAGTGTATCCTCTTCAATCTCAGAAATACACTCAAATACACATTCTCTTAGGCTGATCTTTTGGTCCTTTTTACAAAGCCTATTTTGCATATTAGGAGTGGTGCGTGCGTGTAGTCCTCAGAGCAGAGCTTTGGGGTCAGGCTGCCTGAGTTTGATTCCCAACCTACCATTTATTGACCATCCAACAGAGTAACTTAACCTAGCAGAACCTTGGGTTTATCATGTATTAGGTGAGGATAACAGTGCCTGCCTAGTAGATTAGAGGCCTGGCCCAAGTATAAAATGTTATCTCCTCTTCTGGGAACCCCATTCAGTATTTTATCTCCTCCTATAGTCACACGTGGGCTCACTGTGGGGCCTTGAACTTTGTTCAGATCTTGAAAGCTTTTCTTTGAGTGGGTGACTCAGAGTAATTAGAATGTGAGGGCAATAAAATGATTTAAGTTCTCTGGGAGGCCAGTCGGGAGGGCTAGGATAAACTTCATAGTCAAATGCTGTCCTCGGCATAAACAGCTTAAAGTTCTAACTGCCCCACATGGAGCAGATGAACTGTCACCATTGAGGGCAAGAGTCCATTTTCTACAATGAAGATAAAGCACGTGCTCCTGGACCACACAATGTAAGGTAGACACTCAGTCAAGCTAAGAATGATTTTTGGAACCCAGGATGGAGATTGATAATCACCTCAGCATCAAGGCCCTGCACTGTTGGGTTTTCTTGCCCTTACCACATAGGAAAAGCCTCATAATCCAAGCTGCTCCCAGGCTCTGATCTTTGGGGAGGATTTAGTGAATCCAGTCATTCCACAACCTCGAAAAGCAAGCTAGCCATTGCACCACTGAACACTTACTGTTGACTTTTGCATTTCCAGCAACAATCCCATGACTCTGCTTGAAAGTAATTGATCACGAGAGAGAAATGACCATAAAACATAATCTAAGAAAGAAATTTGGTAATTTTATAAAATATTGAAAAGATAGTTCTGCTATTAGGATGCTGACAGGTTATTAAAATGTTCTGGGCTTGAGTTTTGCAACTGAAACTTCACATGAGGGCCAAGTATAAAATCATAAAATGCAGGACAATTCTATGAAGAAGTGTCTGGCAGTTCATCATCTGACCTTCCCTAAACTCTGAGGCAACATCAGGAGCCTCCATACACAGCACATATATTTTGGAGAATATAAGATACTCAGACAGATGTACCAAAAGATCAGGGCCTAACACCTAGGGGCTATCTCTGGAGACGATTTCTTTGGTTGTCCAGAAGTTTTACTTTGATACTCTCCTCTCATTTCACCTCTACTAAGGTCAAAAAGACCACTGCAGACACACTCTAGAGCCTGAGGATAAAGGTCTTGAAGAAAACTGAGTCTGGTTCCTAATATGGACTGAAGAATAGGAAAGATATGAATACAAAAATAGAGGGCAAAATAAATATTCTTGGAGGAAAAACTACAATCTAAATGGTTCAAGGTTTCCTAAGCCTTAAGACATTCCCCAGGAAGAGAGTGAGACCTGCTTTTTGAATTAGAAAGTATGGTCTTTGTGGAATTATCTGCAGCAGCCCAGTGACTAACCTGCTTCATGTGTCAGAAACCCCTCTGGTATGTGCCTCCAGCTTCACTTTCAGAGTAGCCACTGTATCCTAACAGGCCACTGGACTTCCCAATGAGGACTTCCCTTCTATATGGCTTTGTGGTTCTGCTGTTTTAGCTACATAAGTAGCAACCATTGAAATTATAGGCTGCCCTACCCATATCTTCAAAAAGCATAATACCATGGAGTATCTGCAGGCATGGAGCTTGGAGAATGGGGAACTCAGAAAGCTACCCTAAGACTCCATCCTCATGGGGTCAAAAAGTCTCGAGTTGCTTCACAGAAAATCTCCTTTAGTCAAAGTGATCTGGGTTATTATCAGGAATGGCTTTGACCAACTTTGATACCAGATTGTACTGCAAACCACATAAATCTGGTACGTCATCCAAGAACCAAGAGCTGTGAGCTAATGAGCTGCCCAATGCTTTAGAAGTTGTTAGAGAAGCAGTATTTATCTATTCATGTGTGCGTATGCACACACAGATACATTTTATAATTTCTGTATCTATGTATTTTTATAGATGAATATATAAATACATATACAAGTATGTTTCTCTTCCTACATATTCTCTCCTCTTCTCTCTGAACAATAGAAAAGATCCCCATGTCTTTCTCAGTGCTGTACATCAGCAGTATCATGACCTAGATCCACTCACATACTATTTCATTACTTAGGGAAATACACTTTGTTTGACCTTTTCTGTGGACTTGTACCTTTTTAACTCATATACACAGTTTCTCTCCAGTGATAAAGAGAACCCATAAAGAAGTGGTTTTATTGTTCAACATTATACACTCTTGCATCATATCTGGTTGTCAAATACAGCACTGTTAGTTTCACATTCTTTTTCTTGTTGTTTATAAATACTCAGTTCTTCCATTCTTCCTTAAATTATCTTTGCCATATTTTTGGGTTCCTCTCTAATGAACAGAATACATTTTGACATGAATTAATTATATCTTCTATGAAAGCCTTTCTCCTAACTTAATTTGAAAATTATACTTTGAAAGTAGGCAGCTACTTACATATTCTTCGTTGATCTCCTCAACTTGCCTCAAACACTGGGCCCTTTACAGACTTTCTACAAACACTTCTCCCAATGCAGGAAATTTCCATCTTGGAAACTCACTGCTGAGTTAAGTCTATCATGTCATAACACCTTGGATGACTGATAAAATTGATAACATAGGCAATTACTCATCTGGACTGTGTGGGAAAAGACTCACTGAGGAACACATCTTGAAGAAGCAGTGGGGTCAAAAGAAGAGAAGGAAAGGCATGGCTGGTTGGCAGGAGCAAACGTGGAAGACGTGGGATGCATGAAGTAAAGAGGGAAGCAACAAAAGAAAAATCAATTATCTACTTCCCAGTTTTGACCCAAGGTTAAAATGGTATGGTCCGGTTATGTAGAAATGAGTGAATGAGTTAATAAAGCACATCTAAATAGTTAGAGACTGGATCTAGTGGGAGAGAGATCTTATCCTACAAATAGATATAACCTGCTTGAGCTGCGTGCCAGGTAAATTCAGGAAGAATGTCTGCTATGTACTATGGTCACCAATGATATGCAAGGACTAGAGACTGTCATTCCTTTATTTTCCTTTGACTTAGACAGAGTCACATGTAATCTGCTTCAAAGAAGCCATCACCTCTTGGAAACTCACAAGCTCTCTCACCATTGTATAGCCGAGAGTGTTATAACTAACCATGCACAATCACCCTAGCTCCCCCTTTACTGTGGCTAGGAGGCCCTATTTCTCATTACATTAGCTACAGAGTAACTAACTGAGTAAGCAAATTACAGGTCTGAAGTCAGGGATGTGTCCCTCTCACATCCCTGGCTTGGGTCACACACTAAAGTCAGCGTTTTTCACATATTTCATCAGCAATAGTAACAGATCTTTCCAGTGAGCTACTAATGCAATCATGTGTGTGACTGCCCCCAGTCAGGCTGAGCTAATTTAACATGAAGTAATCAGAGATAAGAAAAATTCACTGAAGTCATAAAATCATACACATCAGGGACTCTGCCCCTGAGGAAGGTGAAGTTTACTGGGAAGGGAAGGGAGTGGACCAAAACGATAAGAAAAGTGAACCAGAGAAACAAATGAAGATTTTATGAGAAGTTAAGATAAATAATAGAACAACTCTTTTTCTGGCATAAAAGAAATAAGAAGTCAATTAAGGACTCAGCAAGGTTTTGCCAAGAAAAGAAGGAAAGTTACTTGCCAAAGGAAAGCAACGTTACAGAAAAACAAATGGATGAATGCATTTTTTTTCCTATGTTCGCCAGGGAGAAAGGCGTGCTTAACCAAAGCTAAGTGCTTCCCTGAAGAAAGAAAATGAAATCGCTGGGCACAGATATTTCCAGAACGAAGGGAATCTGAAAGTCAGCTTGGAAATGTTAAAGTCGGGGCTTTCCAGGGCTAGAGAAGCGGCTCAGCGGTTCAAAGCATTAGATGATCTTCCAGAACACGCAAGTTCAGTTTCCCATACCCATGTCAGGTGACTCACAAAAGTCCGTCACTCCAGATCCAGGGAATCGGACATTTATCCCTGAATTACCTGAACTCATATGCAAATACCCATATACATACACACAAACCTATACATAATTAAAAATAATAAGAATGAATTTGAAAAGTAAGGGTTCTCTGGTGCTCTCAAGAGCCACAGTGAGAAATGAAGTACTTTGTCAAAGCCTTAGTTACAGAAGACCAGGGACTAGGGACCATGGACCAGGCATCCTCCCCAAGAGCAAACCTTTTTCATATCAGTAGAAGATCCCATTGATAAATCAGAGCATCAAAACCAGATATAAACTTCCTCAGTTGTCACAAGGTTCCAATATTTCTCTTTTCATCGTTGCTAATTCTAAAACTAGAGTCGGGTTGAGCACTTGCTTTAAAACCAAAAAGGAGTCAGTAAGAAAAATGCGAAGAGGAGTTAACACCAAAGGCTTGCACGCTCGACTCTCACACTCAGCTGGGCCACAACCAGGCATTTTCTGCCTATTCTGGCCCCATGAAACCTACATGTTCTTGTTCACTGATAAATGTGGAGAGAACTCATTCAATATTGGGAGTATATTAATCTTATATAACATAGAAATTTAATTTTCAAATGTTCTTTAAAAACTACTGCGGAGGAGAGCACAGGAGAGAGGATTCATGATTAAGAGCATTTGGTGTCCTTATAGAGGACTGAGGTTTGGTTCCCAGAGCCCACAAAGTGGTTTGTAGCCATCAGTAACTCCAGTTCCCAACAAATCCTATCCCTCTTCCAGACTCTGACAGCACCAAGCACACACACACACACACACACACACACACACACACACACACACAGTGTGCATGTGCACATATAGGCAGGACACTCAAATGCATAAAAATTTAAAAGTTGGATTTTTTTTTTTTAAAGAACTAGAAGAAAATAGATACAAATACTGGACCTCACCGAACTGAACCTCAGGGTCAGGGGAAGGATTGAAGCAAAAATTAATATTCTAATTTGAAAGTTCCTGGCGTCTTTTCCATCTTGGAAATAAAATATTCCAGGCTCTGCACCAGTACTGTAAAAGGCTACCTCGGTGCCTTTGACAATAAAATCTTGTGCAATGACAGTCTCTGTGAGGTCCTCTGTTCCTCGCTTTGCCCTTCCTCTTTCCCATCCAAATTCCCTAAAAAACATGGGTAGTTTCACTTAAACAAATATTTGTGTAGCAGGTTACTTGTATTAAAATCTTCTCACATACTCTATTAGTATGAAACACAACTACACTACTGGATTTAACTCAATTAAAATGTGAATAATTATCATATGCAGTTGAACACTAAAGTGCTTTAAACTTATTCCTTATGTATATGAACTTATTCCTTATGTATATAAACTTATTCCTTATGTATATGTATATCTCCTTCCAGTGTTAGGAAATGAATTATGTCGTCTCTCATATTTGTATGTTGAAGTTCTAAACTCACTTCTCGGAATGCAGCTATATTTGGAGATACAATTTTTAAAGAGATAAACACTAAAATATATGCATTGAGAAGCAGCTCTCACTGCCATGTGAGGAGCTTATATCTTCCTAAGAAGTTGGATCCATAGTAAGATGCAAAGAATAAGTATACACAGAGGGACAACTAAGTAAGGACTCAGTGACAAGGTCATATTGACAAAGGAGCAAGGCCTCAGGAGAAAGCTGCTGCTGCTGCTGCTGCTGCTGCTGCTGCTGCTGCTGCTGCTGTCTTAATCTTGCAGTTCTAACCTCCAGATGAATAGAAAAATACTTTTCTCAAAAAACAAACAAAAAAATCAGACTATGGTATCATGTTATAGTTGTCGTAGGAATTGTACCACAGATATACAACCTACTTATAGGAAATAGACATTTTTATCTAGCTTACCCATGCATGTGACCTAACATTTCAGAGTAGAAGATGAACATATGAAAATCATCCATACATCTTTAAAACAGCATATAGTAGCAGAGAGAAACGACAGAAATAGGCCATGAGTTCCATAGGGTAAAGCTGGGAAAGTAGGGACAACAATCAATGCTTTTTTATGATGACCCAGGGATGCCATCATACTTAAGGAACTCTCCCATTTGGTCCTTCCACAAGCCAGGCAGGTGGGTGTGATTATCTTCACACGTAAGAGCATGAGACACAGAGTTCAATGACCCCTTCAAGTGCTTCAAGTGCACACATCAGCTAATAGCAAGTATCCAGCGCCTCATCTTCAGCAACACAGGACTGTTGCCGGGAAGTGAACACTGAGGGCGTTTGCCATTGCTGCCTCCTCTCTCTCTCCTGTCCTTCCCTATGCATCCATCTTACTAGAAATCTGCACAGCTTATGGTCTATCTTCGGCAGAGCAGACATCAACTGACAGAGGAGAATCGGGTCTATAAATTAAACAGAGGTCTGAAACGAAGGTGAGAAATTCATTTCCTATTTTGTTAAATGGTGTCAAAAGATGACAATACCATTATTCACCAATTCCACTGCCAACAAGAGGAAATGTTGATTCTCAGCATTGAAGAAAGTGCCAGGAAATGGACAACTCCCCATCTTTCTGGTAAAAGGCAGCTGATGCTATATTTCTATGGAATAGTTTATTGACATATATCAAGAGTTTAAAACTTTAAAATTCAGTAAATCTTTTTACTTGAGGTTTTTTCAAAAACCTTGAAAAAATGGGGGATGTGGGCTAAGGTACACAGCAACAGAAGTCAATATAAATTAAATTTTATTTATTGTAATACATTCTATATAACATATATGGTAGTAACTAGTGAAGTCAAATATTTAGTTAAGGAGAACTAGAAAAAATGTGTTTTTGTCTATACCTAAGTTACTATGCAGTTATTTTAAATTATGTTACAAGAGAATATTTAGTACCATGGGAGGATCACGATACATTATACAGTGTGATTTCACTCTCATTGTGTTTTTAAAAACACATCTATATCAGGCATAGATTTGCTCTTTCCATACAGGTGCAAGAACTATCACATTTCTCCCTTTTTCTAATTTAGATAAAAGCTGGCTTAGAACCCTATCCTCCACGCCTGAAAGGAAGCTCCGTTTAAGGAACAGTTGGAACTCTCCCCCCACCTCCCCCACACACATATCTTTATTTAGATCATTCTAGTACCTGAATCTAATATGGCCTTGAAAAGAGAAAAAGTTGCCTGCCTTTTGGGCCCTAGTCACTGCTTCTACTGCAATAGAATAAAGCTTGCTATAATGCTGAAGGTTGCGGTTGTGGAATATGAGGTGAGGAGATTCCCTCATAGCAATGGCCTCCTCATAGGCTTGGCTTTTGCTTTTATCCTCCCAATAGTCTGGACTGGGATTTTTCCCTGGGATTTTTCCACTACTGCTCAACGAGATGGACAAGCGTACATCTCTGACCTCAGTGTACCTGCAATTGTTCTTCTGAACCTCTCAGGCACTCTTGCTCTCTTGTAAGACTACTCTACCTTTTATATTTAAGTTCTGGGTTATATTTCTGCTCCTCTTCCAGGACAACTATGCTTCTATTCCATGAGAAGCCAGTCTTCCAAATAAAGATGTTGGTTGGCTGTATTTTCCATGACCCCATAAACCCAAATAAACTGCCAGTTTCGATTCATCAGATTCAACTGATATATGTATCTACCCCCCCAACAGAGAGATGCACCCAACACAGCGATGACCTTAAACTCAAGAATTCCAACACAAAGGGTTTATTTGGTCTTTGGTTTGTTTTTCATTGACAAAAATATGCATGTGTGTGTTGAAACAGAAAGAGAGAAATGAGAGGAAGAAGTTCACAAGCACAATAGAAAATAGATTGATAGATGATAGATGATAGATAGGTAGATAGATAGATAGATAGATAGATAGATAGATAGATAGATAGAAGATAGAAGATAGATAGATAGAAGATGGATAGATAGATATATGATAGATGATAGGTAGATAGATAGATAGATAGAAGATAGATAGAAGATAGATAGAAGATAGATAGATAGATAGATAGATAGATAAATAGATAGATAGAAGATAGACAGATAGGTAGATAGATAGATAGATAGATAGATAGATAGATAGATAGAAGATAGATAGATAGATAGATAGATAGATAGATAGATGATAGATGATAGATAGATAGCACATAAATAAGTGTATGTTTAAAATAATAAAATGAAAGGGTCCGTGACATGCTTTAGCAGATAAAGACACCTGCTTCCAACTCTGACGACCTGAGTTCAATCTGCAGAACTCACATGGTGGAAGAAATAAACTTCACTCAAGTTGTTCTCTGACCCACGCATGTCCACATTTTCCTTTACAAAATCTTTGTGATAAAGATTCTGTAACCCATGGCTCCCTCATAGATCTGTCTTGGATTTGTGACCAGAAATTCTCGGGGGACAGTGGGGAAGCCAAGTGAACAAGAGCAGATATAAACAGGGTCCAGCAGCACTGTCTTCACTGGGCTCCTCTGATGCCGGAATGCCTCGTGTTCATTACTAAATGCAAGGATTGGTCCACATACATGTATTTAAGAGAATCTTCCACACCCGCGGATCCCGGCCCGCAGCAGCTCTCTGCTCCCAGACCCGGTGAGAGAGAGACCCAACCGCCTGGTCAGGTGGGCACTCCTGAGGCTGCAGAGCGGAAGAGACCACCAACACTGCTCACCCCTGCCCACATCCCTGGCCCAAGAGGAAACTGTATAAGGCCTCTGGGCTCCTGTGGGGGAGCGGCAGGACCCCTGACAGAGACACCGCCAGACCCTGAAGGAAACAGACCGGATAAACAGTTCTCTGCACCCAAATCCCATGGGAGGGAGAGCTAAACCTTCAGAGAGGCAGACAAGCCTGGGAAACCAGAAGTGACTGCTCCCTGCACACACATCTCGGACGCCAGAGGAAAAAGCCAAAGACCATCTGGAACCCTGGTGCACTAAAGCTCCCGGAAGGGGCGGCACAGGTCTTCCTGGTTGCTGCCGCTGCAGAGAGCCCCTGGGCAGCACCCCACGAGCAAACCTGAGCCTCGGGACCACAGGTAAGACCAAATTTTCTGCTGCAAGAAAGCTGCCTGGTGAACTCAAGACACAGGCCCACAGGAACAGCTGAAGACCTGTAGAGAGGAAAAACTACACGCCCGAAAGCAGAACACTCTGTCCCCATAACTGACTGAAAGAGAGGAAAACAGGTCTACAGCACTCCTGACACACAGGCTTATAGGACAGTCTAGCCACTGTCAGAAACAGCAGAACAAAGTAACACTAGAGATAATCTGATGGCGAGAGGCAAGCTCAGGAACCCAAGCAACAGAAACCAAGACTACATGCCATCATCGGAGCCCAATTCTCCCACCAAAACAAACATGGAATATCCAAACACACCAGAAAAGCAAGATCTAGTTTCAAAATCATATTGGATCATGATGCTGGAGGACTTCAAGAAAGACATGAACACACTTAGGGAAGCACAGGAAAACATTAATAAACAAGTAAAAGCCTACAGAGAGGAATCGCAAAAATCCCTGAAAGAATTCCAGGAAAACACAATCAAACAGTTGAAGGAATTAAAAATGGAAATAGAAGCAATCAAGAAAGAACACATGGAAACAACCCTGGATATAGAAAACCAAAAGAAGAGACAAGGAGCTGTAGATACAAGCTTCACCAACAGAATACAAGAGATGGAAGAGAGAATCTCAGGAGCAGAAGATTCCATAGAAATCATTGACTCAACTGTCAAAGATAATGTAAAGCGGAAAAAGCTACTGGTCCAAAACATACAGGAAATCCAGGACTCAATGAGAAGATCAAACCTAAGGATAATAGGTATAGAAGAGAGTGAAGACTCCCAGCTCAAAGGACCAGTAAATATCTTCAACAAAATCATAGAAGAAAACTTCCCTAACCTAAAAAAAGAGATACCCATAGACATACAAGAAGCCTACAGAACTCCAAATAGATTGGACCAGAAAAGAAACACCTCCCGTCACATAATTGTCAAAACACCAAACGCACAAAATAAAGAAAGAATATTAAAAGCAGTAAGGGAAAAAGGTCAAGTAACATATAAAGGGAGACCTATCAGAATCACACCAGACTTCTCGCCAGAAACTATGAAGGCCAGAAGATCCTGGACTGATGTCATACAGACCCTAAGAGAACACAAATGCCAGCCCAGGTTACTGTATCCAGCAAAACTCTCAATTAACATTGATGGAGAAACCAAGATATTCCATGACAAAACCAAATTTACACAATATCTTTCTACAAATCCAGCACTACAAAGGATAATAAATGGTAAAGCCCAACATAAGGAGGCAAGCTATACCCTAGAAGAAGCAAGAAACTAATCGTCTTGGCAACAAAACAAAGAGAATGAAAGCACACAAACATAACCTCACATCCAAATATGAATATAACGGGAAGCAATAATCACTATTCCTTAATATCTCTCAATATAAATGGCCTCAACTCCCCAATAAAAAGACATAGATTAACAAACTGGATACGCAACGAGGACCCTGCATTCTGCTGCCTACAGGAAACACACCTCAGAGACAAAGACAGACACTACCTCAGAGTGAAAGGCTGGAAAACAACTTTCCAAGCAAATGGTCAGAAGAAGCAAGCTGGAGTAGCCATTCTAATATCAAATAAAATCAATTTCCAACTAAAAGTCATCAAAAAAGATAAGGAAGGACACTTCATATTCATCAAAGGAAAAATCAACCAAGATGAACTCTCAATCCTAAATATCTATGCCCCAAATACAAGGGCACCTACATACGTAAAAGAAACCTTACTAAAGCTCAAAACACACATTGCACCTCACACAATAATAGTGGGAGATTTCAACACCCCACTCTCATCAATGGACAGATCATGGAAACAGAAATTAAACAGTGATGTAGACAGACTAAGAGAAGTCATGAGCCAAATGGACTTAACGGATATTTATAGAACATTCTATCCTAAAGCAAAAGGATATACCTTCTTCTCAGCTCCTCATGGTACTTTCTCCAAAATTGACCATATAATTGGTCAAAAAACGGGCCTCAACAGGTACAGAAAGATAGAAATAATCCCATGCGTGCTATCGGACCACCACGGCCTAAAACTGGTCTTCAATAACAATAAGGGAAGAATGCCCACATATACATGGAAATTGAACAATGCTCTACTCAATGATAACCTGGTCAAGGAAGAAATAAAGAAAGAAATTAAAAACTTTTTAGAATTTAATGAAAATGAAGATACAACATACTCAAACTTATGGGACACAATGAAAGCTGTGCTAAGAGGAAAACTCATAGCGCTGAGTGCCTGCAGAAAGAAACAGGAAAGAGCATATGTCAGCAGCTTGACAGCACACCTAAAAGCTCTAGAACAAAAAGAAGCAAATACACCCAGGAGGAGTAGAAGGCAGGAAATAATCAAACTCAGAGCTGAAATCAACCAAGTAGAAACAAAAAGGACCATAGAAAGAATCAACAGAACCAAAAGTTGGTTCTTTGAGAAAATCAACAAGATAGATAAACCCTTAGCCAGACTAACGAGAGGACACAGAGAGTGTGTCCAAATTAAAAAAATCAGAAATGAAAAGGGAGACATAACTACAGATTCGGAGGAAATTCAAAAAATCATCAGATCTTACTATAAAAACCTATATTCAACAAAATTTGAAAATCTTCAGGAAATGGACAATTTCCTAGACAGATACCAGGTATCGAAGTTAAATCAGGAACAGATAAACCAGTTAAACAACCCCATAACTCCTAAGGAAATAGAAGCAGTCATTAAAGGTCTCCCAACCAAAAAGAGCCCAGGTCCAGACGGGTTTGTGCAGAATTCTATCAAACCTTCATAGAAGACCTCATACCAATATTATCCAAACTATTCCACAAAATTGAAACAGATGGAGCCCTACCGAATTCCTTCTACGAAGCCACAATTACTCTTATACCTAAACCACACAAAGACACAACAAAGAAAGAGAACTTCAGACCAATTTCCCTTATGAATATCGATGCAAAAATACTCAATAAAATTCTGGCAAACCGAATTCAAGAGCACATCAAAACAATCATCCACCATGATCAAGTAGGCTTCATCCCAGGCATGCAGGGATGGTTTAATATACGGAAAACCATCAACGTGATCCATTATATAAACAAACTGAAAGAACAGAACCACATGATCATTTCATTAGATGCTGAGAAAGCATTTGACAAAATTCAACACCCCTTCATGATAAAAGTCCTGGAAAGAATAGGAATTCAAGGCCCATACCTAAACATAGTAAAAGCCATATACAGCAAACCAGTTGCTAACATTAAACTAAATGGAGAGAAACTTGAAGCAATCCCACTAAAATCAGGGACTAGACAAGGCTGCCCACTCTCTCCCTACTTATTCAATATAGTTCTTGAAGTTCTAGCCAGAGCAATCAGACAACAAAAGGAGATCAAAGGGATACAGATCGGAAAAGAAGAGGTCAAAATATCACTATTTGCAGATGACATGATAGTATATCTAAGTGATCCCAAAAGTTCCACCAGAGAACTACTAAAGCTGATAAACAACTTCAGCAAAGTGGCTGGGTATAAAATTAACTCAAATAAATCAGTTGCCTTCCTCTATACAAAAGAGAAACAAGCCGAGAAAGAAATTAGGGAAACGACACCCTTCATAATAGACCCAAATAATATAAAGTACCTCGGTGTGACTTTAACCAAGCAAGTAAAAGATCTGTACAATAAGAACTTCAAGACACTGAGGAAAGAAATTGAAGAAGACCTCAGAAGATGGAAAGATCTCCCATGCTCATGGATTGGCAGGATTAATATAGTAAAAATGGCCATTTTACCAAAAGCAATCTACAGATTCAATGCAATCCCCATCAAAATACCAATCCAATTCTTCAAAGAGTTAGACAGAACAATTTGCAAATTCATCTGGAATAACAAAAAACCCAGGATAGCTAAAGCTATCCTCAACAATAAGAGGACTTCAGGGGGAATCACTATCCCTGAACTCAAGCAGTATTACAGAGCAATAGTGATAAAAACTGCATGGTATTGGTACAGAGACAGACAGATAGACCAATGGAATAGAATTGAAGACCCAGAAATGAACCCACACACCTATGGTCACTTGATTTTTGACAAAGGAGCCAAAACCATCCAATGGAAAAAAGATAGCATTTTCAGCAAATGGTGCTGGTTCAACTGGAGGGCAACATGTAGAAGAATGCAGATCGATCCATGCTTATCACCCTGTACAAAGCTTAAGTCCAAGTGGATCAAGGACCTCCACATCAAACCAGACACACTCAAACTAATAGAAGAAAAACTAGGGAAGCATCTGGAACACATGGGCACTGGAAAAAATTTCCTGAACAAAACACCAATGGCTTATGCTCTAAGATCAAGAATCGACAAATGGGATCTCATAAAACTGCAAAGCTTCTGTAAGGCAAAGGACACTGTGGTTAGGACAAAACGGCAACCAACAGATTGGGAAAAGATCTTTACCAATCCTACAACAGATAGAGGCCTTATATCCAAAATATACAAAGAACTCAAGAAGTTAGACCGCAGGGAAACAAATAACCCTATTAAAAAATGGGGTTCAGAGCTAAACAAAGAATTCACAGCTGAGGAATGCCGAATGGCTGAGAAACACCTAAAGAAATGTTCAACATCTTTAGTCATAAGGGAAATGCAAATCAAAACAACCCTGAGATTTCACCTCACACCAGTGCGATTGGCTAAGATCAAAAACTCAGGTGACAGCAGATGCTGGCGAGGATGTGGAGAAAGAGGAACACTCCTCCATTGTTGGTGGGATTGCAGACTGGTAAAACCATTCTGGAAATCAGTCTGGAGGTTCCTCAGAAGATTGGACATTGAACTGCCTGAGGATCCAGCTATACCTCTCTTGGGCATATACCCAAAAGATGCCTCAACATATAAAAGAGACACGTGCTCCACTATGTTCATCGCAGCCTTATTTATAATAGCCAGAAAATGGAAAGAACCCAGATGCCCTTCAACAGAGGAATGGATACAGAAAATGTGGTACATCTACACAATGGAATATTACTCAGCTATCAAAAACAACGAGTTTATGAAATTCGTAGGCAAATGGTTGGAACTGGAAAATATCATCCTGAGTGAGCTAACCCAATCACAGAAAGACATACATGGTATGCACTCATTGATAAGTGGCTATTAGCCCAAATGCTTGAATTACCCTAGATCCCTAGAACAAACGAAACTCAAGACGGATGATCAAAACGTGAATGCTTCACTCCTTCTTTAAATGAGGAAAAAGAATACCCTTGGCAGGGAAGGGAGAGGCAAAGATTAAAACAGAGACTGAAGGAACACCCATTCAGAGCCTGCCCCACATGTGGCCCATACATATACAGCCACCCAATTAGACAAGATGGATGAAGCAAAGAAGTGCAGACCGACAGGAGCCGGATGTAGATCGCTCCTGAGAGACACAGCCAGAATACAGCAAATATAGAGGCGAATGCCAGCAGCAAACCACTGAACTGAGAATAGGTCCCCTATTGAAGGAATCAGAGAAAGAACTGGAAGAGCTTGAAGGGACTCGAGACCCCAAAAGTACAACAATGCCAAGCAACCAGAGCTTCCAGGGACTAAGCCACTACCTAAAGACTATACATGGACTGACCCTGGACTCTGACCCCATAGGTAGCAATGAATATCCTAGTAAGAGCACCAGTGGAAGGGGAAGCCCTGGGTCCTGCTAAGACTGAACCCCCAGTGAACTAGTCTATGGGGGGAGGGCGGCAATGGGGGGAGGGTTGGGAGGGGAACACCCATAAGGAAGGGGAGGGGGGAGGGGGATGTTTGCCCGGAAACCGGGAAAGGGAATAACACTCGAAATGTATATAAGAAATACTCAAGTTAATAAAAAAAAAAAAAAAAAGAAACAGAGACACTCCAACAGGTGCACACGCATCACCACCACCACCGCCACGACCACCACCACCACCACAGGGCCCTACTACCTCAATTAAATCTCTAGTGATTATTTTTTACAATTACACTTCCCTAGTGCTGCTACAAAATGATAATAGATCTCACATCACACCCATGACGTCAAAACTCCAACATCTTTTGCTTAAGAGGATCACAGAATATTAACTCGTTTTACTTAAACTCATTTACTTTGTTCCTTGCAAATTGCACCCATTAAGGAGGACCCTCCCAGGAGAGGCCCTTGGTCCTGGGAAGGCTCAATGCCCCAGTGTAGAGGAATGCCAGAGTGGGGAGGCTGGAGGGAGTGGTGGGTGGGTGAGCACCCCCATAGAAGCAGGGGGATGGGGGGATGGAATAAGGGGGTTGCAAAAAGGAAACTGGAAAAGGGGATAACGTTTGAAATGTAAATAAACTATCCAATAAAAAGTATGTATACAATTAGATTGTTAAAATTATAAACTGTAAAATAAAATAAAATAAAATAAAGCACTAAAAAAAAAAAAAGAGAATCTTGCTTTTTTTCATATGTTGCCCTTTGTAATCCTGATATAGTGAATGGTGTTTCTCATAGAAAAGGGCAATTCTGCTGTAGCAACATGTCCAAGAAATGAGCTAATAATATGCTAACTATTGGCTCCATGTGCAGGTCCTTCTTCCTGCTGGCCTTTGCATGTCCTCAGTTTGAGAGCCGCCTCCATAGAAAGAGTCGAATATCTGTGCTTGGAAGATATAGAGACCCCATTAACTGCGCCCAGTAGTCCAACCACATTCTGCTGATACAAAAACAGTCCTTTGGATTAAAGCCACAGTCATAATAGAAAAATGTTCCTCCCTTCCTCCCCAAACTCATAGTGTTCCAAATCTGAAGTCACTGCTGTGGCGTTGCTCAGGGCAAAGTCTTTAATTAGTTCAATATGCTTTGAGTCCTCTAACTGACAAGCCTTGTATTTCTTTTCCTTCGTAATGAAAAGGTCTAAGTCAAAGTAAATATATAATGAGTCAGTTTATTTCACTTACTGACTATTTTTCTACCTTAAGTGTGAGTCCTGACATGTCAGGAACTTAGATTAATACCTCTTTGGCACTTAAATTTCACTGTTGAAATTAAGTAATTATTGGTGAATCAATAAAGTACAACAATTCACAACAAAAACACGATGGCTGATTGTGGTGACAAGTACTAAAATATCTCGGCTTTTACAGTTAGAGTCAAATTTGAGTTTGTCTCCCAAGCTTTCAGTATTCCCATACATAAAAGAAAATATTTATCTGACAGAATCATAAAGACAAAGTTCGTAATCATGAAATGCTTGGCATATTTAATAGAAGTAAGATAGCTGGATCTTTGTAATGGGTCAAAATGGCCATTCATCACTTCTATTTGCTGGTTTTAAACCTTACCATTTGAAGGCATTTGGTGTATTGGAGGACTGGTCTGGAAAGTAGTCCCCCTACCTCCCTCTCCTGCACTCCCTCCCTCCCTCTGCCTCTGTCTTTCTCTGTCTCTCTGTCTCTGTATCTGTCTTTCTCTCCCCCTCCCTACTTCTTCACTTCCCTCCCACACACACACTCTGAAATGTGATGCTTTGTCCCTAGCCATGCTTCTCCATCATTGCCACCCTTTACCAGAGCCCTCACCAGAGCCCAACCCAATAGGAATTCCTATCTGCTATTGGATCGTGAACCTTTCCACCCATGAGCTATTTTGAACTACCCTTAAGTCACAAGAAAATTGTTTCAGGTATCTCAGTTCAGTGACACAAATCTGACTAACAGGACTATCTTTAAATTACAATGGCATTACCCAATTCTCCATGGTGGTGTAAAGAATAAGTTCCTGTGGAAAGTGGCTAAAGAGCGCTTGACACATCTCTCTGTTTCCCCCAACTTCATTAGGCTAATGGCTGCAGTCGGAAGAAAAGAGTAGATTAGCCACAGCCACCACCCTCACTGCAACTATGTCTGAGTTGTGACCACAGGAAATGAGGTTGTAACACAGACAGAAACTACCTGTGCCCTAAAGTCTAATATAATTTAAAGTGTATTTATTTTAAGTTTAATAATTTATTTATGGTTATTTGTTAAACATAACATATTTAAAGTTCAATAGATTTTAAAAATAAAATTCTCTAATCCTCAGGTCTAGAGCCATTCATGTGCCATGCTTTCTAGCCCTTCTTGTAACTAGCCTTGCCCACGTAACAGACTGATCAGCAAGACGACTAAATGGCAGTGATTAGTGTCATCTAGATCTTGCCTTCATGGGGGAGGGATGTGTATATTCTCTTTCCTATTCCTTGTGTATGAGACTCAGTCTTAGCACAGAACCCTTTTGGTCAATGTGGGCACAAACATTAACCTGTAGGAAGCAGGTCATAGTACAACAGCAGCTGTACCAGTCTATTCTTACTGGTATAAATGCTTTGTACTGGCAACTCTCTAAACAGTAGACCTTTATCGCTCACAGTTAGAACTAGCCTATCAGCAGACCTCGTGTCTGGTAAAAGTGCTTTGTTTGTTTCATAGATGGTGACTTCTTCCTACCACCTCACATGTTTGATTAAATAAGGATGCTTACTGTGACCTTTTTTCTAAGATAGAAATCTAATTTCATCTTCGTGACTTAATCATTTCACAGGCTCAGTACCGTCTCATTCCATAATAGACACAGAAACTACCTGTGCACTAAAAGTTTAACATGCTTTAAAGTTTATTGATATTTAAATATGATATATTTAAAGTTTAATAATGTACTTATTATTATTTATCAAACCTAATGTATTTAATGAATTGGAAAGCCCACCAGCATTGCCACATAAAGAGTGGAATAGATGAAGTCATGCTAGTCCCAGAATGGTTATATTTAGTCATCCAAGACAGAGAAAATATCTCCTTTGTGTAAAGTGAAGATAGCGTGGGGGTCTTTACTACTGCAAACAAAATCAAATCTAATTTAGTGTAGAAATACCTGGAGATCTGTAGCTATCTAGGCTTTATTCATTCCATCTTCAATTCTTTCATCCTCCCCTAAAACCTTCTCAGCCACCAGGGTGAAAGTGACCTGCTTAGTACATCTTGCTTATTCACACTCACACTGGTCTGCCCTTCCATAGATTTTAAGACCCCTCTTGCTTCATGGATAACTAATCAGAATCCAGCTCACCACTCAGTGAAATCTCCCTTCAAGGGCAGTATTGTCTATGATTCCTTCCCTGCTGGATGGCTATTCTCTGGGATTTTTCCCTTTGTCTGAGCTCTAAAACAGCTGACCATACCATCTGTCATTTAATTCAAACTCCACTCTCTTTTCTAACCCATGGGTTTGCATTAAAACAACCGCATCCTCCTACCCCACCCCCTTTCTTCAACAGCAAACGTACTAGTAACAAGAAACATAATTTAGACATATTTATTATGTTTATATATTCTTATCAAACTTTAGTGGTAATTTCTAAGCAGGAAACATCATTTTCTCTACTCTCCAAACATTTCTGGTCTTTAATGGTTTGTTTTTAAGTTTTCCTGCAATATGATGGTCTCGAAAGTAAACCAGCAAATCATAATAATCTGTGCATGTGACTCATGAATGAAATCAGAAAATGTTTATTGATAGATAAATGAATCATGGTAGCAGCCTAGCATCTATGAAGTACATCTTTCCTTTACTTCATGCCTAATACCTAATACCAAGGGAAAAGGTGCTCGCTTTTGTCCTTTCATTGTAAACAGCATAAACTTGACAAATTGACTTACACAATAAGACATTGCATCATCTTATAACAGGAAATTCTAATGAGTTGTTGAGACATGACTTGTCAAGACATTTGAAAGAAGTCATAAGAGCTGTGTGGCTTACTCTCCATGTCTTGGATGTGTCTAAGATATGTCTTAGTTGCTTCATGGACGAGCAAATATTGCAGCCAAACAAAGAACATGTTCTAAGATATCTGAAAAGGGACAGGAAGTGGTTTGAATGGTTAAGCCTGGGCTAAATGCTCTACACCAGCCAGTTGTTATAGCCAATAGATTTATGCATGTTACTGGAAGTACCTAGGTCACATTTCTACTTCTGAAGAAATAAAACAGAACGAGTTGAGCAATTGCCACACAAGTCCCGGGAAGAAGGATGATATTCCAGGAAATGTATTATATATTATATCTTTATAACATTATATATTTAAACCTCAAAATATATCACCATTCTATAGCTCGTAATTGCTCACAATCTCATTCTACTCAAAGCTTTTCTCCAAAAAGCTATTCTGATTTTCTTTTACCCACATGTTTGCCTCTTGTTATCTTCCAGTTACCTTAAGGCCTTATTCAGTGTTTACCCATGAATTAATTTTCCCCTGAAATGGCTCAAATCTGTAAATCAGAGTAAAGGGCATCCAAAGATTTGCTTTACCTCCTATTTCAAGCTTACAGTGCTGGGTACCTTGAGCAACTCCTCAGAGAAGTCACACAAAAGTTTTAAAACATGCCTTGGTGACAGGAAAAAAATTCAAGTTGACCTTATTGACTGGCCCCCATCAACTTGGCAAGAGAGCACTTGGTAATTAATCAAGTAATTTATCTTTTAATTGAGATCAGGGTTATTCTGCCACTTCAGAAGACAATGGACTAGTTCTGCCATCGGGAAAAAATAGGCCCGTTGAACAATTTATGAGCCGTAAGTGTCTGAGTTCCTGGCTTGCCCAGTGTTCCAGTACTTGTTGAACAAGTACTGTCTAGTGAAACAAGAGTTGACCTGGTTGTAGTTAGAGGTTCAAAATATGAATTACAGATAGAAGGCTGAAACCACGCAATTCGTTCCATGTGTTTGCCTCCTTCTAAAAGACTATACTCAAAACTCTTTGAAATCTTAACCCAGATTTTATGCAAGACTTCCTGAATCACTATCTCCTGCCTAAGCCTTCTCTACAGTCAGAGCCATCCTCTGCTGTTCTCACTAGTGATTTCTTGGTATTTTTACCACTACAGGCATCTAACTAACATGGCTGCCAAGCTGGACAACTTGCAATTAATTTTTCTCAAGTGTTATTCTGCATCTGAGAGATAACTAGCACCATTAACTTTGTATGATGATCAAAGTGAGATTCAGAGATTATGCAAGCATTTAAGACCAGGTAGCTAGTAAGCGACATAGCATGTCTCAAATCCAAACCCTCTTACTAAAACCCTCTTGATTACAGTGCTCAAGGGATGACTCAGTCTGTACGTTGCCAGCCTTGTGAGCATAAGCACCTAAATTAGATCCATGGCCCTCTTGGAAAAGTTGGGCCTGGTAGATAGTGGTTGCTAGAACTCTAGTGCAAAAGAGTCAGACTTGAAGACCACTGGCCAGCCAGTGTAAACCCTGGATTCAGTAATGAGCCCAGTCTCAAATGACAAGATGGAGGAGAGAGGAAGACACTCTGTTACTTCTGACCTCTACACAAGCATGCAATCACGTACACATGCATCCTCATGCACAAGAATCAAGAATTCACACACACACACACACACACACACACACACACACACACAGAGAGAGAGAGAGAGAGAGACAGACAGACAGACAGACACACACACCTCTTTTTGTCCCCTAGGACACTGATTATAACCTGTTTGGTGATCTTGACTCATCAATCAGTCTGAGGGTTTGAAACAGGCCTATTTGCTTCTGAGTTCGATCTTCAGAAAGTTTAGACTAACTTGTGGTATTGTTATTTGTGTTAGTCAGCTTCATACGGCTGTCACAAAATACCTCAAAGAAACATACTGAAGGAGAAAAGATGGATTAGGTTCACAGTTTCAGATGTTTGGGCCCATACTCACACATCCCTCATCACTAAGGAAACAGCCATATATGTCCTATGCTCCTTGTGAACCTGGTGTTCTTGGGAATTCAGCCTCATCTAGGCTTTTTTTCTTTTTTAAGTAAATTTTAGAACGGGAAACTGTACTCTCATTGACCCTAGGAAGGAGTGCCAATGAGCAAATCTTCCCCATATATAGTTTAGAGTTGAGCTTTTATAACTTACAAGGAAAACATACAAAGAACCAAAAATACACGGCAATAATCTCTGGATGTGAAAAGCTTAGGATCTAACCCCAGCTTGTAGGATCAACTACAAACCCCAGTTTGTAGTCTTCCTGCAAACTGTGCAAATAAGCATTGGAAATACCACTCCCCCTCCAGCCTCCAATACAACTTCAAGGTTTCTGTGTCCTGTGTTGGAATTCTCAGACCAAGGATCTGAAAGGAGAGGCTATGGTGGGTGATGACACTCTTCTTGTTCATAACCTTCAGAGGAGAAAATATAATATGTCTGTGGCCAGGTTTTTCTGAGAGATACCAGGTGTGCAATTTGTAAGCAAATGACAATTGACATGACTATTGATTGCTCTGACCAGCTAATTATGAGCTTGTGATTCCCTGAAGCCTTAAAATTTCTCCTGGCCACCTCCCAGCAGTTCTCATTTGTTTGCCTTCAACCCATCCCTGGAGAGAAACCTCTTCTCTCACCAGCTTTCCCTGTGTCCTTCTCCTGCTTGCCAGCTTCTTAATAGCTGTCACCAGATATCAAAGGGGCTTTAACTTATTGCATAATCAGCTTTTCCTCTGACACCCACCCCCCCTTGCCATCATTACCTCAGGGCGTTGGAACTTCGCTGACAGATCTGTAAAGAAGCCAGCTGTTTCTGAGCCCTAACAACCTCTTTCAGCTGGTCTCCTTCTGAGAACAGCTGCAAAAGTTCCAGCAAGGAAGGGTGGAGGGGCAGTTTGATGTAATAACAAATCATTAGGGAGTGGTCAGTCCCCCCCCAGAAAAGCTGGGAGGTGGTAGTAGCCGCCCAGCAACCCCCTCAACCCTCTCCCTCCGCAAGGGAGGCAAATTTATGCCACCTCTGTGTGAAAACTCCTCTTCTGGAAAAAGAGAAGGAAATCAAGACTCATGGCCCCACCCTTGCTGCCAGAAGGGCTGGAACCATTTCTTGCTGTCTCCAAGGTTCACAAAACGATCTGCCAGGAGTAGACACAAAAAGATTATCCTCCATGCAAAATGTGAAATGCACACTCATTTGCACCAAATTAACTGTGTGGAAGAAACATGGCTAGCTGACATCTAGTCACACTCAGAGTGTTGGGAAAAGTACTCAGCACGTGTTTCCTTGTGCATTTCCATAGCAAGAAATGCATGGTGGAGGGAGTCAATGCCCCCAAGAAATTGAATAATTTGTTTAATGTTTCATAATTCAAAGGCAGTGGAGCTAGCGTTTGAGCTGGAGTCTGGTTAAAAAGTAGAGTACTGTAGCCAACACATTTTCTCATTTCCCATGCCGCCCCGCCAGTAGGAGATGGAATGTGTTCCCTTATTCCTATCATTTTAAAATAATATTTTTATTAATTGTTTGAGAATTTCATAAACATTTTTATTGTATCCACCATCCACTCTTAAATGACCCCACCTCTTTACCTATCCAAGTTTGGGTTCACTCTTTTTTAACCCATTAAGTTCTGTTTGTACTGCCCAATTACTGTTGGGTATAAAGCTTCCCCTGGTGTGCAGTCTTCTTACCAGGACTCATACTCTTTTTTTATCATTTTTATTGGATATTTTTTATTTACATGTTATTATCTTTCTTGGTTTCCTATCCATAAACCCCTTATCTCTTCCTTCCCTCCCTTCTTCTATGACAGTGTTCCCCAACCACCCATCCTTCTCACCTCGCTGCTCTGACAATCCCCTATACTGGGGGATCCAGTCTTGGCAGGTCAAGGTCTTCTCCTCTCATTGGTGCCCAACAAGGCCATACTCTGCTACATATGTAGCTGAAGTCATGGGTATGTCCATATGTACTCTCTGGACAGTGATTTAGTCCCTGAGAACTCTGGTTGGTTGGTATGGGGTTGCAACCCCTTCAGCTCCTTCAATCCTTTCTAACTCCTCCAATGGGAACCATGTTCTCAGTTCAATGGCTGGCTGCGAGCATCCACCTCTGTATTTGTCATGCTCTGGCAGAGCCTCTCAGGAGACAGCCATAGCAGACTCCTGCCAGCATGCACTTCAATAGGCAGGTAGATGAATGGAATAGAATTGAAGACCCAGACATGAACCCACAGACCTATGGTCACTTGATCTTTGACAAAGGAGCTAAAACCATCCAATAGAAAAAAGATAGCATTTTCAACAAGTGGTGTTCGTTCAACTGGAGGTCTAGATGTGGAAGAATACAAATTGGAGGTCTAGATGTAGAAGAATACAAATTGATCCATTCTTACTGCTCTGTACAAATCTCAAGTCCAGTGGATCAAGGACCCCCACATAAAACCAAACTAATTGAAGAAAAAGTGGGGAATAGCCTCAAACACATGGGCACTGGGGAAAATTTCCTGAACAGAACACCAGTGGCTTATGCTCTAAGATCAAGAATCGACAAAAGGGACTTCATAAAACTGGAAAGCTTCTGTAAGGCAAAGGACACTGTCATTAGGACAAAATGGCAACCAGCAGATTCGGAAAAGATCTTTATCAATCCTACATCTGATAGAAGGCTAATATCCAATATATACAAAGAACTCAAGAAGGTACACTCCAGAGAGTCAAATAACCCTATTAAAAATGGGCTTCAGAGCTAAGCAGAATTCTCAGCTGAGGAATATCACATGACTGAGAAGTACCTAAAGAAATGTTCAATGTCCTTAGTCATCAGGGAAGTGCAAATCAAACAATCCTGAGATTTTACCTAATACCAGTCAGAATGGCTAAGATCAAAAGCTCAGGTGACAACAGATGTTGGCAAGGATATGGAGAAAGAGGAACACTCCTCCATTGTTGCTGGGGTTGCAAGCTGGTACAACCACTCTGGAAATCAGTCTAGAGGTCCCTCAAAAGATTAGACATAGTACTACCTGAGGACCCAGCTATACCACTCGTGGGCATATACCCAAAGATGCTCCAACATATAACAAGGACACATGCTCCACTCTGTTCATAGCCCTTATTTATAATAGCCAGAAGCTGGAAAGAACCTAGATGTCCCTCAACAGAGGAATGGATACAGAAACTGTGGTACATCTACACAATGGAGTACTACTTATCTACCAAAAGCGATGACTTCATGAAATTCAGGGCTCATACTCTGAAAGCATTTCAGCTCTTCCTCTCCTGGCAGCTATAAATTACCAATAGCACTTCATCCAGGGGTAGGAGTCTGTACCCATTTTCCCCTCCCATGATGAGATTGTGTTTGTCTTGAGCATACTCAAGTCATTTATGCTGTCACAGCTGCTGTGAGCTCACATATACAATTGCCCTATTGAGTCTGGAAAATATGATTTCCTTATTGTTAGTTCTTACAATTTTTCTTATTCCTCTTTCATGACAGTCTAACTAAGACTCATTGACTAACAAAGTCCCAAACATTCCTTTTTCCTTTGAGGAAGGGGTATAATAGGAACATCCCATTTAGGGCTGAGCATACTAAAGTCTTTTATTCACTGCTCACTGGCCAATAGAATGGGTCTTTGTAGTCACTCCCACCTACTATAAGATTCTGTGACGAGAGTTGAGAGATACACTAACCTAAGGGTATAGTGATATCTTAGTATGAGTGGGTTTAATATTTTGTTCATCTAGCATCGTAATAATATTAATAGATTCTTCTCTAGCGCCTATAAGCTATCTAGCCACAGGTTCTTAATTCTGGTGGCAGTGTCAAATATGGGTTCTATCTTATGTGGTGGGCCTAAATCGATCCCCCTACCCATGAAGAATTTGGTTACTTCCATTAACATTAATACCATTATTCTACCAGTGGGCAAATCTTACCAGAGTAGTCATTACTGTAGTTCACAGGGTTCACAGCTGAGCAAAGCTGGAGATTGCTTTTTTATTCCAGTAGTAGTAATAGCACTTTCCAGTGCTATGAAAGTGACTCAGCATGGGTGAATCGTCCAGTGTAATGCTGACGTGATTTCTCCATGTCCTGTGGAGAATGTAGCATCTTTATTCAAGTATGTAGTGTCTTCAACAATAGGGTAAAAAGAAGTTCTAGAAGATGACCAAGAACAATGGCAATGCCCTGTAGGTTTCGGGGGGTCTATGGAACTCATTGGCTAACAAAGTCCCAAAAAGGTAATTCATTCCTGGTATTGAACTTTTTATTTGTTTTCCTATGATATTTAATAGGAGCATTGTCCACCCATTAGAGGATAATTTTATCCAAATACTTAACTGTAGCGCTTTCTTTTCCTAAGACATTTTTTTACTCCTAATCACTTTACTAAGTTAACTTTGAATAACTTTTTCAATGTTTATTTTTATTCTCGTGTATAATAAAAAAAAACCTTCCTTCTTCATTCAATGAATCCAATAAATTGATTATTTTTTCTAATTTATTTGCTTGTTTTTTTATTGAGGCAGGGTCTCACTATGAAGCTCTAGCTGTTCTAAAACTCACTGTGCAAACCAGGCTGGCCTCGAACTCTCACACATCAGCCATCCTTCAGTCTTTGAATGCTGGGATTAAAGGTGTGCGCGTGCTACTGCCATGCTCAGCCACTCTTATTCTGCATTCTTAAATGTCTCTGGTATGCTTATGTGGCAAAATTATTAATGTACTAAAGCTTTTAATTACTCTCTTATCCATGGAAGGTAAAAAAAGTGCATTCAGGTAGCGGAAGAGATGGCTCATTCATTAAGAGCATTGGTTGTTCGTCCAGAGGTAATTCCCAGCACCCACATGGCAACTTACAACTATCTAAAACCATAGTCCTATTAGATTCAATGCACTCTTCTGGCATGCAGATGTACATGAAGACAAAACACTCACATACATAAAGTGGATAAATATTTTTAAAAAGGAAGTATGTTGAATTTCTCATTTTCAAGGCCTTAGAGAACATTGGCTCAGCATTTCTGCTAGCTCCCAAGAGTTTCAGAGCAGCAGCTGTGCTCCGTCTCTGATCTCATTTTCCCTAGTGCTGTCTATCGCTACACCACTTTCAAATGAAACTCAGTACCTTCACTGCTTTCCACAGCAGTTTTACATGACTGTCATAGCTTTAAGGGGAAGATATCAAATAAAATCAAATAACGTAGCACTCTGCCTTTTACCTTCATATTTACTATTTGCCCCTCCCTCCTCCCTCTTATGAGCAATAGGATTCCCAAATTCTTCACATGTTCTGTGCAGGGTAATGTCCTACATATTTTTGGTACCAAGAACTGTCAAGGCCTTGTAGTAAAGATGCCATGAGGGACGAGAGTTCCATGTGTAGCGTAGATAGCTAACATCCCCAAAACTCCAAGCCTCCTATGTTAAGTGTGTATTTAGCTTAAATACTCACTGTTATCAAGTAGGATCCAGAGATAAAGAACAGGAAGGAACTGTTTCTCCATTGTGATAAAAATCTATCTACTGGAGACTTTTGGGCTAGAGTACAGATAGATATATCAAAATTTCAAAGTATAAAAATAGATATCAAATGTTAAAAGGAACAAGTGATAATGTTTTACTGAATTTGTACTATATGATGTAGTTAATTACAAAATAAATATGTTGACTCATTTAAACAAAGGTCAAGAACAGATTCATTAAGATCAAAAATAATTTAGATATGATTTTTAACAGAAAAATAAAGCCAGTATCAGAAATTGTATTCAATGTTAATGGCTGTTAAAAGTTGAGTTAAAGGGTAACTATGATCAGACTGTGTTAAATAGAAATTAACTGTATCTTTAGATAAGAGATAGAAGTGTGAGAACATGTGAAAGCAAAAGAACGTTTAAGAAGGATAATCAGTATAAACCCACTCAAAAGAATGCTGATGTTGCAACATTATCATTTTAAAAGTCCATTTTAACATAACCTGTAAAGTAAGGGGTTCTGTGATAGTGTTTTCATGTACATTTTCTTTTAATCCCTTACCACTGCCCTGTCCTATTCTCTCTTCTATCCTCTTGTTGGTGTCCTTCCTGTCCCCAAACAGCGCCTTCCACATTCTTAGCAATAAAATTTTAAAACAATGATAATAAGTATCAATAAAGGAAAAAATATTCCAAACATGAACAAAATTAACAAACTCAAAATTGATTGTAAGAAAGAGGGAGAATTACAGAATCAAGGAAAAGTCAGCCATCAATACAGTTATCAGGAGTTAAAAGGAAGACAATGCAATATGTATATTCTAAAAAAAATGCTCTTAGCCAGAATTTATGAGTGCCTACAGAAAAAGAAGCAAGTAGCCAATGTTTATTAAAAAATTCCTTAAAAGATAATTCATGTAAGAAAGATAAAAAGCCAATAAAGAACCTATATATTAGGCATAAAAATATGAAATTCAAAATGTAATCATACACTAACAAATCTACAGGGGGAAAATAAAAAAGAAAAATAACCATCAAAACCAAGTTTAGATTAGGACAGAAAACAACTCAAATTCTCGAGCGTAGTTAGATGGAATAAAAGCGGATAGTCTTGGGAAGTTGTTTATCAGAGACTATTATGGCAGGCATGCATGTTTCTGTGACCTGTCATTTCCAATCCTGTGTATGCTGCCCTCCAAGTGCACACTTGCACCATTAAATATATGGACAACAATGCCCTTGCGGCAAAATGCACGAACACTAATGCCTGTAGATGCTGTATTGCAGAAGCCTAAAACTAGCAATAACCAAGTATCTAAGATTATGAAAGATGCATTCATATCCACAACCAATAATATGGATCTTACAGATAATGCTAGGCCAAAAAAAAAATAGAGCAGATTCATGCTATATAAGTCCATTCTTATGAAATTGAAATCTATAAAGTTAATCTATAGTGTTGTATGTGCCATTTATTGAATACAAAGAGGCATAAAGTGCCCTTCTAGGGTATCAAAAATGTACTGCTTTGATCTGAGCTATAACATCACAGGTCAACTCTATAAATGTTTATTGTGTACTTTTCCCAGATATATGGACTTTATTGTTTGTGGAATATGTTACAGTTTACAAACCTATAAATATTATATATAAATAAAACATTCATAAATATGTATATATATTTATAACATTTCATAAATGAAAATTATTTAGCCATGAAAAACACTAGTCCCTTGTTAATAATAATAATAATAATAACAATAAACTTTTTCCCATAAGTATATATGCTCCTTCAGCACAAACTTTAACTGAGTCACAATTATATTAGAATTTCCAGGCACTTTGTTTGTGTCTTACATGTAATTATTAAGTCTACATAATTGGAGTGATGGAAGGATGTAAAACTCCATCTTTGTACTCTTAGACGGCTCTTCTGTCTTGTCTGATGGGCCAGTCTGAATGATCTATCTCTGAGACTCCACTGGGTCAACTGAGTTGCATGAATGGTAAATCATGCAAGCTACCATATGAAGATAATCATCTGAAAAGTATCAACCAGCCCAGAAATGGTTGATACCTGAGGGTGCTGAGATATAAAATAGCATCTTGTCATGTCAAGCAGCTTCTGTGAAGACTTGGAAATTGCAAAACATAAACAGAATCCAAGAAAGGGAAGCAATAGTGTCCACAGAAGTGAAGTGATTTAAGAACTTTTTTCAATAAGAGCATTGCATAAAGATAAATGGTATTAAAATTCTATACACATACACTATGTCTTAAACTATCTATCAATACTGACTAATAATTTCCTAAAGGGTTTGTGGAAATGTCCCAAATGCTAAGCAAAGTCATCAGGGAATAGCCTCGAGGAAAGACAGCCTTTACCATTTGTCTTGATCACTTTTCTGCTGCTGTTATAGAATTCCAGGACCAAAGGCAACTTAGGGAAGAAAGGGTTTGTCTTGGCCCACAGTTCTGGAAGAAATTCAGTTTCTTGTGGCAGGCATCATGTTAGGGCAACAGGCAGATGGCATGGAGGTGGAGCAGGAAGCTGGCTGGTCACATTTGCCCACATACAGGAACCAGAGGCAATCTTTTCTTTAGAAATATCTTTAATTTTAGAAACTGTGCATTGGTCAATTACATGGAAGACAAATTGACCAAAGATGGTACCAATGATTCAGTGAATATAGAGATCTTATCTTTGTGACGTCACCCACATAAAAGGAAAGAAAGAAAGAAAGAAAGAAAGAAAGAAAGAAAGAAAGAAAGAAAGAAAGAAAGAAAGGAAGGAAGGAAGAAACAAAAAAACAAAGAAACAAAAAAACAAAGAAACAAAGAAACCAGTACAATTTAGTTGTCATTTCCTCTTCGTGGAGGACAGGACACTTCTTCATAGAAAATATCTACACAGGAAATGTTTATAAAACTAAAATTATTTAAGTTATATTAAAATGAAGGGCCTACCATGGTATGTTTTCTTTTTAGTTTAGGTCCATACAATCAAATATATATAAGAATTCAGTTTGAATTATCTTACTTAATTCCCGTATAACCTTAACAAATGATAAACATTCACCTTAACTCTAACAGGTCATAATGCCCAGTTTTAACACAAAATCAGACAGTGTGATGGCTCATCTAGTATAAATAAAACCCTTTGGGTAATGGTTCCGTGGTGCTTTCTGAACATTTGTCTGTATGACATCAAGGCTTTCAAGAATACAGGCTGCTGGAAACCCAGGGCTTGGCTTTCATAAATTCTACTCTTTTCCTTCCAAAGAAGTCAATGTCTGTAAAGTAACAGCATGCACAATGCTCACAAGTGGGAAGAGGAATGAAGGAGAAGGAGGAGGAAGAGAAAAAGGAAGAGGAGGAGGAATGAAATGGTCCTATAATTTTTAAAGTGTGAGGAAAGCATTCGATTCTATTTCTTGCCCTACTTCCATTTTTAAGCCAGCATTAGTTTCTACCCTTGCCTCACTTAATAACATAAAGTTACTAAAATAACAATACGGACAGTGTATAGCACAATGTCACACTTGAGGAAAACTGTATTTTGTGGTTAGCACAGACCCAGAACTGATCATGCTGTAAAACTCACATTGCATTGTAAAACTGGTTTCTCTTTCTTTAGGAACATTTCATTGTGAATTTGTAAGGTCTGAGAAGGCAAATTTGCATGGCAAATGTGTATGTGGACACACCAAAGATCAATATAGGATATTGAAAATGGCTATTGATTTTAAGGAAAGGTGATCCTACCCACCTTAACAGCGAAAATTGTGTCTCATCCTATCCTTTCTCTCCCCGCACCCTTCCTTCCTCATTAAATGTTTCACTCCCCCAGGTAAAATTATTAAGTATTGTCATATGTATATATGATGTATTTATTGATATGTCAGTAAAAATTACTACATATGTTACCTTTCTCAAAAGTATTTCTTTCTAAAAAGAAAAAAAATCCCAAGGAAGGAATGGCTGTGTTTCCAACACTATTGCCTAGTAACTATCTCTCTATTCTGATATCCTGATATTTTTCTGTTTGGGGAAAGAGAGTAAAATAAGAGTGGATGTACAAAATGCTGAGGACCTTCTTAATTCTGTGAAATTCTATTGGCCAGGATGCCACAGTTATTAGACTTAGATGATCAATGCTTCCACACCAGTATTCCTAGCAATGGACATCCTCAATTGCATTGATATAGTAGTTCTAGTTTTAACACTAGAATATCATAAAAAAAAACCTTGAGAGTTTCCAAAGGGATAGAGGTATGAGAAAAAAACATTTGTTTGGTAAATAATTCCAAGAACATCAGCTCCTGCTTCTCCAGCTTGAAGAAGTGGTCCAGGTTCACATCAATACTGTATAATGCTTGGCAAATTTCCTTTAATTCATAAAGCTTAATGGTGCTAGCACAGTAGATGTCATCAAAAGTAGAAATGCATCTTTAAATCATCCAACATCCCGTATTTCCTCCAAAACAGGACCACTTTCTTTTTATGTGTGGCTGGTAGAATTGGGTATCCAAATTTCTACCATACCCTGTCTCATTTCTCCTTCATGACCTCTGTATACATAGAAGGGTTCAGATACACTAATATTCTCCTCATTGCCCCAGACTGTTTCCCATTCCTAAACCAAAACAGCAATCTCTTTTTAAAACTGTAGATCGGAAGGAATTCACTCAGAAAAGTTGATCACTGAAGACTCTTGCCTCTATCATGTCACCAGCACTCCCAGACAAGCAGAATTTTCTTTAGCTGCACTGAAAGTTTTCCTATTTCATCATACGCAAAAGTATTGATGCCAGATCATATAACTCAGTGTTATTGCACCTTCCCCAATGCTGTTTCATTTAATTTGTAAGGAGTTATGATAAAATAAAATAATCTCTAGAAAGGGCCTGAGGCTGAAATCTGCTTTTTAAGTATGTTTTCTCATTCTCTTTCCTTTATCTGCCACAGTTCCTCACTTTCCAAACTCATAGATGTGACTCTCATAACATCCAAACTCCCCTGCTAGGAATCAGTTCTAGTTAGTTTCAACCCATTGGTGTGATAAAATACTCTCCTAAAGCAAGTTATGGGTTTAGTTCAGCTTACAAGCGACTTCTATCACTGAGAGAAGCCAAGGCAGTAACTCAAGCAGGATTTGAAGACACCAAAGAGTAATGCTGCTTTCTGATCCCAGTCTGGCTTGTTTTTACATAAATCCCAAGACTATCTGGCCAGGGGATGGGGTCTCCCATAGTGGGAGGGATCCTCCTACATCAATTAACAATCAAACCAATCCCCTTCAGACATGCCCAGAGGCCAATCTGATCTAGGCAATTTGTCAACGGAGACCCTTTCAGATGGTGTTGTGCCATTCTGATAGATAAAACTAAGCAGGGCTGAATCTTCCCACTTCAGTGCATCATCTCAATCTCTCGATAATCTAGTTAGTTCAGTATTATGCACCTACATTTTCCCCCCTCTCTCTGGCCCTGTCAGGTTGTGCCAGAACCAACCCAGATATTGATCATACAGGAAAAAGAAACAAACCTATTATTCTTTATTTACACATAAGAAGTTGGCTATGAAGATGTCTCAGTCAGCAAAGTGTCTGCCATGCAAGCATAAGAACCTGAGTTTGGACTCCAACCCCAGCAATCAACTGAAAGTCAAATATGGTTGGGTACTTCTGTCAGCCCAGTATTTAGATGAGGTGACTCAGGGAGAGATCCACCTCAAAAACTCTAAGCTATAGACCATAGAGGAAGACATCTGATATTTACCTCTGTTTCCACACACATATGTATACCTACCCACTACACATATATATTCAAACGTATACACATATGCACACCTACCCACTACACATGTATATTCAAACACATATGCACACACACACATACACACCTACCTACTACACATGTATATTCAAACACATACACACACACCTACCCACTACACATGTATGTTCACATATACATACACACACACACACACACACACACACACACAGAGAGAGAGAGAGAGAGAGAGAGAGAGAGAGAGAGAGAGAGAGAGAATAAACATAAGCAATTATGCCACACGGCTTTGTGCTTTTCAACATTCATCATTAAGAAGACATTAATGGGCTTCCAGTCCTTCATCCTATTAAGTAGCATAGAAATTTTGACCAAACCTTTTTGTGTAACATCAAGCTTATTCTGGTTCTAATATCTTATTATATTGTATGTAGGTCCTCACCAAAAGTAGGGTACTGGTCGTTGCCGTTTTAAAGTATTTTTCTTCCCCTCCATAGACAAGGCCTTTGTCAGAAAACATCATCATTCGGACTCACATGAGGACATTACTACTTTGGTTCTTCATTTGTAAATAGTGTACAAGCCCCTAAGACTATATTGCGAGCTTAGGGTAGTGGTTTGTGAACTTACATGAGTTCCTCTTGTCTTTCTTTGGTTATTTCTAGGAAGAAGGGACTGCTGCAGTATAGGTATCTGGAACACTTACAGGACCACAGAATAAAGTGGTTGTGTTCTGACTTCAGTGATCAAGAGTAATTTACGAATTACACAAATGCCAGCATACAATGGGAGCCTCAAATGTTGGACTGACTGCTCTGTTGGAAATAGTATCTGTTGTTTTCCAATCCTGGCCCATGGTTTTCTTTTCCTTTCTTCTTCTTTTCATATATTCATTTAGAAATTTGGTATGTATTTAAAACATACCAGATTTTCTATGGACTTGGTGGGTATAATAATAAAAACGTGGTCCTCTCCAAAGCTTAAAAAACTACAGGTATACATTGATTCACAAAGAGAATAATGAGAGGAGAAAGAACATGGCGGGTGCAGCAGGGCCAGGGGCCGTTCCAGGGGTAGCCGGCAGAGATGGAGAAATTTGCTCTACCTGATCGCCGTTTTATTGTCGAGCTCCTCAATGAGGACGTGCAGCTCCATCTGAACAGTATTAAGAAGTTATCAAGACAGGAAACCGGGAAAGGGGATAACATTTGAAATGTAAATTTTAAAAATCCAATAAAAAAAAGAAGTTATCAACTATTGCTCTAGCACTCAGGGTAGCCTTTCCTTATAGATACAGTTTATAATGAAGATGAGGTGCGGTTAGCTCTTGATGAACTGCTGGGAAATTTCACTGGTTTGGTAGGAGGTCCTGTCTTTGCCCACTGTCTGCTGCCTCCTTTGGAAAGTTTGGCTATGGTGGAGGAGACAGCCGTTAGAGAAAAGACTGTGGAGTCCCTGAGGCAGATATCCCAGGAGCACAGCCCTGTTGCCCTTGAAGCTCAGTTTGTACCTCTGGTGAAGTGCTTGGCAAGTAGGGATTGGTTCACATCTCACACATCTGCATGTGGTTTGTTCAGTGTTTGCTATCCCAGAGTTTCAGACGCTTTCAAGGCAGAAATTCGACAGCCCTTCTGTTCCCTGTGCTGAGATGATACACCAATGGTGTGATGTGCAGCCGCTTCCAAATTGGGTGAGTTTGCCAAAGTTTTGGAATTAGTGTGAAAATTGAAATTGTTCCATTGTTCATGAATGTGGCTTCAGATGAACAGGCTTCTGTGTGCCTGCTAGCTGTGGAAGCTTTTGTCAGGATTGCCCAGGTACTGTCTCAGGATGATCTGGAAGCCTTGGTAATGCCTACACTTTGGCAAGCAGCAGAAGATAAATCTTGGCGGGTTCTCTATATGGTGGCTGACAAATTTTCAGAGCTCCAGAATGTGCTGAACCCTAAAATTGCACTCAGTGACCTCATCCCCGCCTTCCAGAACCTCCTCAGAGACTGCGAAGCTAATGCCCCAGCATCCACTGCCCACAAAGTAAGAGAACTTTATGAGAACCTGCCCACTGAAGGTAGAGAGACCTTAATTATGAATCAAATCCTGCCCTATATAAAGGAATTAGTGTCTGATACCAACCAACATGTCAAGTAAGCCTTAGCTTCTGTCATTATAGGATTATCTACAGTTTGGGGCAAAGAGAATAGTACCATTGAACATCTTCTGCCTCTATTTTTAGCTCAGTTAAAGGATGAGTTTAAAGAAGTTCGTTTAAATAGCATCTCCAATTTAGATTGTGTAAAGGAAGTGATTGGAATTCGTCAGCTCTCTCAGTCTCTCCTTCCTGCCATTGTGGAACTGGCTGAAGATGCCAAGTAGAGGGTCCACTTGGTTATCATTGAGTACACGCCGCTACCCACTGGCCAGCTGGGTGTGGAGCTTTTTGATGAAAAGCTGAATTCTTTGTGCTGGCTTGTGGGCCATGTCTATGTCATTTGGTAAGCAGCCGCCAACAAAGTTTGTCCAGAAGTTTGGTACAGAGTGGGCCCAGAAAACCATCGTCCCTGAAGTGTTGGTAATGGCAAGTGATCCAACTACTTACACAGAATGACCATTTTATTCTGCATTAATGCATTGTCTGAAGTCTGTGCTAAGGAAATAACCACTAAGCAAATGTTGCCCATCGTGTTGAACATGGCAGTAGATCAGGTAGCAAATGTCCGCTTCAACGTGGCCAAGTCACTTCAGAAAACTGAACCCATTCTAGATACCAACACCTTGCAGGGGGAAGTGAAGCTAGTGCTGCAGAAATTGGGTCAGGGCGAAGACATGGATGTCAAATATTTTGCACAAGAAGCTATAAGTGTTCTTGCTTTGGCATAAAGAGAAACAGGAGGGAAAAGCCATTATTAAATTCTTATCACAGATCTCTAGTCGATGTGCTCTTACTCTGGGTGGAGAAAAATGGAAGCCTTCAAGATCTCATCTAAGCAGCCCTTGGTCCTGGCAAGGCTGCATCCCCCAGTGTAGGGGAATATCGGGACATGGAGGCAGGAATGGGTGGGTGGATGGGTGGGGGAAGCCCCTCATAGAAGAAGGGGTTGGGGGATGGGATAGAAGGTTTATGTACGGGAAACAGGGAAAGGGGATAACATTTGAAATGTAAATAAAAGTGTCCATTAAAAAAAGAATAAAAAAAGAATATGAAAAAAAGAAGAGGAAGAAATCAGATTTCATTGACTTGATTCTTTCTAAACATGAATCCAGACTACTTTTACTTCTCTCTGTTGGGATAATTGTAACACTCTTCTTCTTCTTCTTCTTCTTCTTCTTCTTCTTCTTCTTCTTCTTCTTCTTCTTCTTCTTCTTCTTCTTCTTCTTCTTCTTCTTCTTCTTCTCCTTCTTCTTCTTCTTCTTCTCCTTCTTCTTCTTCTTCTCCTCCTCCTCCTCCTCCTCCTCCTCCTTCTTCTTCTTCTTCTTCTTCTTCCTCTTCTTCTTCTTCTTCTTCTTCTTCTTCTTCTTCGTCGTCGTCGTCGTCGTCGTCGTCGTCGTCTTCTTCTTCTTCTTCTAATTCTAATTCTTCTTCTTCTTCTTCTTCTTCTTCTTCTTCTTCTTCTTCTTCTTCTTCTTCTTCTTCTTCTTCTAGTTCTAGTTCTAATTCTTCTTCTTCTGTTATTAGATTTTTTTTATTTAGATTTCAAATGTTATTCCCTTTCCCGGTTTCCTGGACATAAGCCCCCTATAACATTCCCCTTCCCTTCTTCTATAAGGGTGCTCCCCTCCCCATCCACTCCCCTTACCAACCCCCCTCCCCCACATTCCTCTACAGGGCAGGACCAAGGACTTCTCCTTCCATTGATGCCCAACAAGGCCATCTTCTGCTACCTATGCAGTTAGAGCCATGGGTCAGTCCTTGTATAGTCTTTGGGTAGTAGTTTAGTCCCTGGGAGCTCTGCTTGGCTAGCATTGTTGTTCATATGGGGTCGCAAGCCCCTTCAGCTCTTTCAGTCCTTCTTCTTCTGACTAGTTGCTGATGCTCCCTCATACAGTCAACTCTTGCGTGTCTCCCAGGGTTTCTCTCCAGCACCAATGAGCTCCTACCTCCTCTCATTTGAATCAGGCCCCAGCCACTTATGATTCTAGACAGAGCCTGGAAGGATTTGGACCCCAACATGGAGTGCAGTGAATCTCTTACTGTTTACATACATCTGTGTGGCTCTCCATCTATCCAATGTTAAGAGTAAATGGTTTAGAGTAACTTACTTATAACTATCTATTGGAGATAATATTGAGATTTTACTGTAGTGAAAGCCACATCCTCCTGGTTATGATGGTCCGCATCAGCATCTCACGTGGAAGGAGATGTGGAAGGCTAACGAATGGCTGTTCTGGTTTCCATTTGCTCAGTTTTGACTGTAATCGGGTCATGCAGAAGCTGGAAGCGGGTGTATCTTGCTGCTAATGTGTGATGTTGAAAACAATTTCAACAGCTCAGCACTTCAAAAACTCATAGGAAACCTTAGTGCCTCCCACTAAGTTGTGGTTCTACTGTTTCATTGTGAAGTGTTGTGTTTCAAGGAAGTGTAGGAAGCACTGGGCCCAGCTTTTGCTCCTGCAATGTTTGTGAGCATTGTGCTGTTTTGACGCTGCAGTACCAAGCTAAAACTTGGTTGCTCAATGTTTTCTTGTTGTGTGGGTGATGCTAGAACATTTTTCTACCTTTGCAGTAAAATTTCATTAACTTGTCCAGAAATTTAAGGTGTCAAGTCAAGCTGAAGGGCTTTCCAAAGCAAATTGTGTTTATGGAAGGCTGCTGGACACTAATTTTAGGACGTATCCCCTAATCAGTGGGCACTCCTCTGACCAGTCTCCCTGCTCTGTCTTACCCCAGTCCTTCCAGAAGCAGCTCTGACACATCACACCTTTTCTTTATATTTTTCTGGATAATTTAAATGTTTCCATTTGACTCCTTGTCTCCAGTGGACTTAGTTAATGAGTTTTTACTGCAGCCTGTTTTTCTCAGTACTCTGCTCATACCATGTAGTTTAATGTTTCCATTTGGGTTTCTGAGTTATTGATTTTACTAACAAGCCCTTTTAGATATAACAAGCCCTGCTCTGTTTTGTGAAGGTCTAAAGACACCTATGAATCTAAAACCATTAAACATAAGTTACATTTAAAAAGAGATAACAATGTAAAGCTATAAGAATATGGATAAAAGTATAGTAGAAAATCAGCATATACATATGTGTGTATGTATATATAGTAATAAATGAAATGGGAAATTTAAGATCTTCCCATGGGTGCTGATAAGACATGTGCTCATGCTTTTTTTGTTCTGTCAACTACAATTGTGCTGAGTCATCAGCACAGAGAAAGGTGCCTGGATAATTTATCAGTTGTTGGTTGAGGTCATTCCAGGTGTTCCTTTGGTCCTGGACATTTGAGCTTTCAAGCACAAGCACCTCTCCTCTTTTCCTCAGCTTCCTCCTTCTTACTTCCTCCCTATTTCATAGCTTTACCTTTCTTCCTTTTGGCCCACTCCCATATATTCCTCTATCCTCTCTTCCTCTCTCACTCTCTTTTTTCTTCCATCTCCCTCCTCTTCCTCCTCCTCCTCCTCCTCCTCCTCCTCCTATTCCTCCTCTTCTTCATTTGTCAAAATTACCTTCTTCCTCTGCCCACTTTTTCTTTTGCTAGTTCCATTCCATGGCTGTTCTATTTTGTACTAGTGTCCTAGAATAAGAATCAAGAATAAGAGTTCTAGGTCAGTGGTTCTCAACTATGGGTCATAAACCCTTTGGAGGTTTCATATCAGATATTTACATTACAATTCATAACAGTAGCAAATTACAGTTATGAAGTATCAACAAAGTAATTTTATGACTGGGAGTCCCCACAATGTGAGGAACTGTATTAAAGGGTTGCAGCATTAGTAAGGTTGAGAACCACTATTATAGGTGATAAGCTGTTCCAGCAAAGAAGCCATGAGCTCTGAATTATGAGCATTGTAGTTATTTGTTCAACAATACCAAGTTTATCATTTGCCACCACTTGGTAGGTGATTCTTGGATCTCTTCATTGTCTTTTAGGAGATATGGAATAAAAGTAAGAATGTTGGCCTCTCCATCCAATTTCTCACACTTCTTGGCCAAATCTGTCTTCTCTCTTGACCCTTCTGGGGCATTGTCTGTCATGTCACCCGTTATAGCCTTTCATACTAACATTTAACTAGGGCCAGGATCATTCATGAATTCATTTGTTTATTCAAGACATATTTGATCACTCACTTTCTAGCCAGCTCTACAAATGTCTTTAGGAATTTGGTAGTCTGTGAAATAGAAAGTCTCTCTCATTGTAAATCCATAACATAGTCTGAGCAGCATTTCAGAAATAAAATAATAATTTAGAACTATGCTATCGATATAAGCAATGTGGATGGGTAGCTGACTATGAGATGGACAATCTGAAATAGAGGATTATGTAAAACTTGCTTTGGAAGAGCCACATTTACAGCGAAGTGTAATATACCCAGATTCAACATAAGAAGAAAAGTCATTTAAACTTGAAAATAATTTGAACAAAAGAGACATAAGTTGGGAGTGGAGAATCATGTCCAAGATAATCTTGTGGGTCATTTGGATTTAATCTTAAAGGCCACAGGAATTTACTGAAGAGTTTTAAGTGTTAAAGGGATATGATTGGTTCTGTTTTCAGAAGTTCACCCTGGATCCCAGGATTGTACAGTGGCTACCGAAAGGACTGTTCTAGACATTTCTCTATAGTTTATTGTAGGATAAAATGGATGTAGGAAAGAAGATGAAGTCAAACTATGATTCCACCATAAATCAACAGGCCTAAGGAAGTGAAGGGATGTGGATAAGGAAGGTCTGGCAGAGATAGTGCCCACATTTCTGACTTGAGCATCTGAAGATGGTTCCAGTTTGGGGACCTGAAGGCGGATCAAGAACTCCTTCTAGCCAAGGACAAGATGTACAGAAGCAGTACTCAGCTGGATATCCACGTCTGTAGCACAGGACAGAAAAGTATGATGAAGATACAAATTTGGAATGTGTCAAGTTATAGATGGTATTTAAAGCCCAGTGACTTGAGAGATCCCCTAGGGAGAACAAAAAGGGAGAAGAGAGAAGATTGGGAGAATGATATCTCCTTACTGCTGGAATTAACTACTGCTAACTGTCACTGAGGAGGGATTTCTCTGAGCCCACGAAGAATAATGGGCAGAGTTGCTTTCAATTAAAATGATGGTATTAGGATGTCAGAGAAGTTTGCTCTGACTTTTATGAAACACTCAAGTATTTGCCTCTTCTCTGGCAAGAGATTCTCTTGCACTCTGGAGAATTTGCAAGTGAAAATAGAGGAATTTCTTCTTTTTTCAATGCTCATATTTCTTTAAAATGTTTAAATTATACTATTTTTAAAATATTATTTTGAAGTAGAACATTATATATTAACCTATACAAATACTTATGAATAAATTTTTCCATTAATTAACTAACTTACTTACTTTACATCTGATTGCATCCTTCCCTCCTTCCCCTCCTCCAAGTCTCTCTTTCTCTCTCACTGCATTAAGACTAGACACATCTTCTATTGAGGCTAGACAAGGTAGTCCAGTTAGAGGAAATTGGTCCAAAGGCAGGCATCAGAGTCAGAGACAAGGTCCTGCTCCTACTGTCAGGGTTCCACATGAAGACCAAGATGCATATCTGTTACATATGTGGGCCTAGACAATTCCATGTATGCTTTCTGGTCAGTAGTTCAGTCTTTGTTAGCCCTATGGGCCCAGGTTTGTTGACACTGTAGGTTGTCTTGTGGTGTCCTTGTCCCCTCTGGCTCCTTCAATTCTTCCTCCTCCTCTTCCACAAGATTCTATGAGCTCCATCTAATGTTTGACTATGAGTCTCTGCCTCTGTTTCCATCAGTTGCTGGGTGAAGCCTTTCTGATAACAGTTATGCTAGACTCCTGTCTGTAAGTATATCAGAATATCATTAATAGTGTTAGGGGCGAGATCCCTCTTACAGAATGGGTCTCAAATTGCGCCAGTAATTGGTTGGCCATTCACTCAATTTCTATTTACCCTACACATCTTCTAAGCAGAACAATTGTGGGGCAAAGATTTTGTGTTGGGTTGGTTTACCCATTCCTCCATTGGGAGTCTTGCCTGGTTACAGGAGATGACTGGTTCAGGTTCTTTATCCCCCATAACTAGGAGTCTTAGCTAGGGTCACCCTCATGGATTCCTAGGAGTTTCCATTGCCTAGATCTCTATCTCATCCCAGAGATGCCCTCCCCTACTGATTCAAGTTCTCTCTTTTTCCAACCTCCTCACACTTGATTCCTCCTGTTCTCCTTCCCATTCCCTTCCCCACCCTGTTCCCTCCCTCCACTCCCAATGTATTCCCTTTTTGAGTGAGATTCAAGGGCCCTACCTTGGGTCCTACATGCCACCTATATTCTGTGGACTTGTGGATTATATCATGGTTATCCTGTATTTTCTAACTAATATCCACTTATAAGTAAGTACATACAAAGTTTGTCTTTCTAGGACTGGGTTATCTCATTCAGGATGATCTTTTCTAATTTCATCCATTTGCCTGCAAATTTCTTAATGTCATTTTTTAAATAGCTGAGTAGTATTTCATTGTGTAACTGTACCACATTTTCTTTACCATTCTTTGTTTGAGGGACATGTGGGTTGCTTCCAGATTCTGGCTATTACAAATAAAGCTGCTGTGAACATAGTTAAGTAAGTATTCATGTGGTATAGTGGGCTATCTTTTGGGTATTTTTTGTTATCAATTAGAACACATCTCTTTATGTTACATCTAGTATGTTTTGACAAATATACAATGTCAGAAATTTACCATCATAACACCATACAGAATTGTTTACATGCATCTAGAATACCCTGAGTTACTGCATTTACACTCCCTTCCCCTGTTCTTCTGAACTTTTGCCACATTATATTTTTATTGGTTATTTTATTTATTAACATTTCAAACGTTGTCCCCCTTCCCAGTTTCCCCTCCTCAAACACCCTGTCTCATACTTCTCCCCACCTGCCTCTATGAGGGTGCTCCACCACCCACTCACCCACCCACTCCTGCCTCATACCCTAGTATTCTCCTATGCTGGAGCATCGAGTCTCCACAGGACCAAAGTCCACCCCTCCTACTGATGTCAGATAAGGCCAATTCTCTGCAAAAGTTGAAAAGGGTTGCAAACCTTTTAGTTACTACAGTCCTTTCTCTAACTCTTCCACTGGGGTTCCAGTGCTCAGTCATATGGTTGGCTATGAGCATCTGCATCTGTATCAGTCAGGCTCCGGCAGAGCCTCTCAGAGTAGAGCTGGTCCAGGCTCCTGTCAGCAAGCTCTCCTTGGCATCAGCAATAATTTCTGGGTTTAGTGTCTGCAGATGAGATGATCCCTAGGTGGGACAGTCTCTAGATAGTGTTCCTTCAGTCTCTGTTCCACTCTTTGTCCCTGCATTTCCTTTAGACAGGAACAATTTTGGGTTAAATTTTTTTTTCTTTTTTTTTTTTAATTTTTTTTATTAACTTGAGTATTTCTTATATACATTTCGAGTGTTATTCCCTTTCCCGGTTTCCGGGCAAACATCCCCCTCCCCCCTCTCCTTCCTTATGGGTGTTCCCCTCCCAACCCTCCCCCCATTGCCGCCCTCCCCCCACCAGTCTAGTTCACTGGGGGTTCAGTCTTAGCAGGACCCGGGGCTTCCCCTTCCACTGGTGCTCTTACTAGGATATTCATTGCTACCTATGGGGTCAGAGTCCAGAGTCAGTCCATGTATAGTCTTTAGGTAGTGGCTTAGTCCCTGGAAGCTCTGGTTGCTTGACATTGTTGTACATATGGGGTCTCGAGCCCCTTCAAGCTCTTCCAGTTCTTTCTCTGATTCCTTCAACGGGGGACCTATTCTCAGTTCAGTGGTTTGCTGCTGGCATTCGCCTCTGTATTTGCTGTATTCTGGCTGTGTCTCTCAGGAGCAATCTACATCCGGCTCCTGTCGGTCTGCACTTCTTTGCTTCATCCATCTTGTCTAATTGGGTGGCTATATATGTATGGGCCACATGTGGGGCAGGTTCTGAATGGGTGTTCCTTCAGTCTCTGTTTTAATCTTTGCCTCTCCGTTCCCTGCCAAGGGTATTCTTTTTCCTCATTTAAAGAAGGAGTGAAGCATTCACATTTTGATCATCCGTCTTGAGTTTCGTTTGTTCTAGGGATCTAGGGTAATTCAAGCATTTGGGCTAATAGCCACTTATCAATGAGTGCATACCATGTATGTCTTTCTGTGATTGGGTTAGCTCACTCAGGATGATATTTTCCAGTTCCAACCATTTGCCTACGAATTTCATAAACTCGTTGTTTTTGATAGCTGAGTAATATTCCATTGTGTAGATGTACCACATTTTCTGTATCCATTCCTCTGTTGAAGGGCATCTGGGTTCTTTCCAGCTTCTGGCTATTATACATAAGGCTGCAATGAACATAGTGGAGCACGTGTCTTTTTTATATGTTGGGGCATCTTTTGGGTATATGCCCAAGAGAGGTATAGCTGGATCCTCAGGCAGTTCAATGTCCAATTTTCTAAGGAACCTCCAGACTGATTTCCAGAATGGTTTTACCAGTCTGCAATCCCACCAACAATGGAGGAGTGTTCCTCTTTCTCCACATTCTCGCCAGCATCTGCTGTCACCTGAGTTTTTGATCTTAGCCATTCTCACTGGTGTGAGGTGAAATCTCAGGGTTGTTTTGATTTGCATTTCCCTTATGACTAAAGATGTTGAACATTTCTTTAGGTGTTTCTCAGCCATTCGGCATTCCTCAGCTGTGAATTCTTTGTTTAGCTCTGAACCCCATTTTTTAATAGGGTTATTTGTTTCCCTGTGGTCTAACTTCTTGAGTTCTTTGTATATTTTGGATATAAGGCCTCTATCTGTTGTAGGATAGGTAAAGATCTTTTCCCAATCTGTTGGTTGCCGTTTTGTCCTAACCACAGTGTCCTTTGCCTTACAGAAGCTTTGCAGTTTTATGAGATCCCATTTGTCGATTCTTGATCTTAGAGCATAAGCCATTGGTGTTTTGTTCAGGAAATTTTTTCCAGTGCCCATGTGTTCCAGATGCTTCCCTAGTTTTTCTTCTATTAGTTTGAGTGTGTCTGGTTTGATGTGGAGGTCCTTGATCCACTTGGACTTAAGCTTTGTACAGGGTGATAAGCATGGATCGATCTGCATTCTTCTACATGTTGCCCTCCAGTTGAACCAGCACCATTTGCTGAAAATGCTATCTTTTTTCCATTGGATGGTTTTGGCTCCTTTGTCAAAAATCAAGTGACCATAGGTGTGTGGGTTCATTTCTGGGTCTTCAATTCTATTCCATTGGTCTATCTGTCTGTCTCTGTACCAATACCATGCAGTTTTTATCACTATTGCTCTGTAATACTGCTTGAGTTCAGGGATAGTGATTCCCCCTGAAGTCCTTTTATTGTTGAGGATAGCTTTAGCTATCCTGGGTTTTTTGTTATTCCAGATGAATTTGCAAATTGTTCTGTCTAACTCTTTGAAGAATTGGATTGGTATTTTGATGGGGATTGCATTGAATCTGTAGATTGCTTTTGGTAAAATGGCCATTTTTACTATATTAATCCTGCCAATCCATGAGCATGGGAGATCTTTCCATCTTCTGAGGTCTTCTTCAATTTCTTTCCTCAGTGTCTTGAAGTTCTTATTGTACAGATCTTTTACTTGCTTGGTTAAAGTCACACCGAGGTACTTTATATTATTTGGGTCTATTATGAAGGGTGTCGTTTCCCTAATTTCTTTCTCGGCTTGTTTCTCTTTTGTATAGAGGAAGGCAACTGATTTATTTGAGTTAATTTTATACCCAGCCACTTTGCTGAAGTTGTTTATCAGCTTTAGTAGTTCTCTGGTGGAACTTTTGGGATCACTTAAATATACTATCATGTCATCTGCAAATAGTGATATTTTGACCTCTTCTTTTCCGATCTGTATCCCTTTGATCTCCTTTTGTTGTCTGATTGCTCTGGCTAGAACTTCAAGAACTATATTGAATAAGTAGGGAGAGAGTGGGCAGCCTTGTCTAGTCCCTGATTTTAGTGGGATTGCTTCAAGTTTCTCTCCATTTAGTTTAATGTTAGCAACTGGTTTGCTGTATATGGCCTTTACTATGTTTAGGTATGGGCCTTGAATTCCTATTCTTTCCAGGACTTTTATCATGAAGGGGTGTTGAATTTTGTCAAATGCTTTCTCAGCATCTAATGAAATGATCATGTGGTTCTGTTCTTTCAGTTTGTTTATATAATGGATCACGTTGATGGTTTTCCGTATATTAAACCATCCCTGCATGCCTGGGATGAAGCCTACTTGATCATGGTGGATGATTGTTTTGATGTGCTCTTGAATTCGGTTTGCCAGAATTTTATTGAGTATTTTTGCGTCGATATTCATAAGGGAAATTGGTCTGAAGTTCTCTTTCTTTGTTGTGTCTTTGTGTGGTTTAGGTATAAGAGTAATTGTGGCTTCGTAGAAGGAATTCGGTAGGGCTCCATCTGTTTCAATTTTGTGGAATAGTTTGGATAATATTGGTATGAGGTCTTCTATGAAGGTTTGATAGAATTCTGCACTAAACCCGTCTGGACCTGGGCTCTTTTTGGTTGGGAGACCTTTAATGACTGCTTCTATTTCCTTAGGAGTTATGGGGTTGTTTAACTGGTTTATCTGTTCCTGATTTAACTTCGATACCTGGTATCTGTCTAGGAAATTGGCCATTTCCTGAAGATTTTCAAATTTTGTTGAATATAGGTTTTTATAGTAAGATCTGATGATTTTTTGAATTTCCTCTGAATCTGTAGTTATGTCTCCCTTTTCATTTCTGATTTTGTTAATTTGGACGCACTCTCTGTGTCCTCTCGTTAGTCTGGCTAAGGGTTTATCTATCTTGTTGATTTTCTCAAAGAACCAACTTTTGGTTCTGTTGATTCTTTCTATGGTCCTTTTTGTTTCTACTTGGTTGATTTCAGCTCTGAGTTTGATTATTTCCTGCCTTCTGCTCCTCCTGGGTGTATTTGCTTCTTTTTGTTCTAGAGCTTTTAGGTGTGCTGTCAAGCTACTGACATATGCTCTTTCCTGTTTCTTTCTGCAGGCACTCAGCGCTATGAGTTTTCCTCTTAGCACAGCTTTCATTGTGTCCCATAAGTTTGAGTATGTTGTATCTTCATTTTCATTAAATTCTAAAAAGTTTTTAATTTCTTTCTTTATTTCTTCCTTGACCAGGTTATCATTGAGTAGAGCATTGTTCAATTTCCACGTATATGTGGGCATTCTTCCCTTATTGTTATTGAAGACCAGTTTTAGGCCGTGGTGGTCCGATAGCACGCATGGGATTATTTCTATCTTTCTGTACCTGTTGAGGCCCGTTTTTTGACCAATTATATGGTCAATTTTGGAGAAAGTACCATGAGGAGCTGAGAAGAAGGTATATCCTTTTGCTTTAGGATAGAATGTTCTATAAATATCCGTTAAGTCCATTTGGCTCATGACTTCTCTTAGTCTGTCGACATCACTGTTTAATTTCTGTTTCCATGATCTGTCCATTGATGAGAGTGGGGTGTTGAAATCTCCCACTATTATTGTGTGAGGTGCAATGTGTGTTTTGAGCTTTAGTAAGGTTTCTTTTACATATGTAGGTGCCCTTGTATTTGGGGCATAGATATTTAGGATTGAGAGTTCATCTTGGTGGATTTTTCCTTTGATGAATATGAAGTGTCCTTCCTTATCTTTTTTGATGACTTTTAATTGGAAATTGATTTTATTTGATATTAGAATGGCTACTCCAGCTTGCTTCTTCTGACCATTTGCTTGGAAAGTTGTTTTCCCGCCTTTCACTCTGAGGTAGTGTCTGTCTTTGTCTCTGAGGTGTGTTTCCTGTAGGCAGCAGAATGCAGGGTCCTCGTTGCGTATCCAGTTTGTTAATCTATGTCTTTTTATTGGGGAGTTGAGGCCATTGATATTGAGAGATATTAAGGAATAGTGATTATTGTTTCCCTTTATATTCATATTTGGATGTGAGGTTATGTTTGTGTGCTTTCATTCTCTTTGTTTTGTTGCCAAGACGATTAGTTTCTTGCTTCTTCTAGGGTATAGCTTGCCTCCTTATGTTGGGCTTTACCATTTATTACCCTTTGTTGTGCTGGATTTGTAGAAAGATATTGTGTAAATTTGGTTTTGTCATGGAGTATCTTGGTTTCTCCATCAATGTTAATTGAGAGTTTTGCTGGATACAGTAACCTGGGCTGGCATTTGTGTTCTCTTAGGGTCTGTATGACATCAGTCCAGGATCTTCTGGCCTTCATAGTTTCTGGCGAGAAGTCTGGTGTGATTCTGATAGGTCTCCCTTTATATGTTACTTGACCTTTTTCCCTTACTGCTTTTAATATTCTTTCTTTATTTTGTGCGTTTGGTGTTTTGACAATTATGTGACGGGAGGTGTTTCTTTTCTGGTCCAATCTATTTGGAGTAGGCTTCTTGTATGTCTATGGGTATCTCTTTTTTTAGGTTAGGGAAGTTTTCTTCTATGATTTTGTTGAAGATATTTACTGGTCCTTTGAGCTGGGAGTCTTCACTCTCTTCTATACCTATTATCCTTAGGTTTGATCTTCTCATTGAGTCCTGGATTTCCTGTATGTTTTGGACCAGTAGCTTTTTCCGCTTTACATTATCTTTGACAGTTGAGTCAATGATTTCTATGGAATCTTCTGCTCCTGAGATTCTCTCTTCCATCTCTTGTATTCTGTTGGTGAAGCTTGTATCTACAGCTCCTTGTCTCTTCTTTTGGTTTTCTATATCCAGGGTTGTTTCCATTTGTTCTTTCTTGATTGCTTCTATTTCCATTTTTAATTCCTTCAACTGTTTGATTGTGTTTTCCTGGAATTCTTTCAGGGATTTTTGCGATTCCTCTCTGTAGGCTTCTACTTGTTTATTAATGTTTTCCTGTGTTTCCCTAAGTGTGTTCATGTCTTTCTTGAATTCCTCCAGCATCATGATCAAATATGATTTTGAAACTAGATCTTGCTTTTCTGGTGTGTTTGGAAATTCCATGTTTGTTTTGGTGGGGGAATTGGGCTCCGATGATGGCATGTAATCTTGGTTTCTGTTGCTTGGGTTCCTGCGCTTGCCTCTCGCCATCAGATTATCTCTAGTGTTACTTTGTTCTGCTATTTCTGACAGTGGCTAGACTGTCCTATAAGCCTGTGTGCCAGGAGTGCTGTAGACTTGTTTTCCTCTCTTTCAGTCAGTTATGGGGACAGAGTGTTCTGCTTTCGGGCGTGTAGTTTTTCCTCTCTACAGGTCTTCAGCTGTTCCTGTGGGCCTGTGTCTTGAGTTCACCAGGCAGCTTTCTTGCAGCAGAAAATTTGGTCTTACCTGTGGTCCTGAGGCTCAAGTTCGCTCGTGGGGTGCTGCCCAGGGGCTCTCTGCAGGGGCAGCAACCAGGAAGACCTGTGTTGCCCCTTCCGGGAGCTTCAGTGCACCAGGGTTCCAGATGGTCTTTGGCTTTTTCCTCTGGCGTCCGAGATGTGTGTGCAGGGAGCAGTCTCTTCTGGTTTCCCAGGCTTGTCTGCCTCTCTGAAGGTTTAGCTCTCTCTCCCACAGGATTTGGGTGCAGAGAACTGTTTATCCGGTCTGTTTCTTTCAGGTTCCGGCGGTGTCTCTGGCAGGTGTCCTGCTGCTCCTGGGCCCTCCCCCATGGGAGCCCAGAGGCCTTATACAGTTTCCTCTTGGGCCAGGGATGTGGGCAGGGGTGAGCAGTGTTGGTGGTCTCCTCTGCTCTGCAGCCTCAGGAGTGCCCTCCTGACCAGGGGGTTTGGTCTCTCTCTCACCGGGTCTGGGAGCAGAGAGCTGCTGCGGGCCGGGATCCGCGGGTGTGGGACTTCCGGTAAACACAGAACGTGCCCGGTCCTAGAGAAATTCTGCTTCCGTGTGTCCCAAGCTCACCAGGCAGCTTTCTTGCAGCAGAAAATTTGGTCTTACCTGTGGTCCCGAGGCTCAGGTTCGCTCGTGGGGTGCTGCCCAGGGGCTCTCTGCAGCGGCAGCAACCAGGAAGACCTGTGCTGCCGGGTTAAAATTTTTGAGATGAGTGGGTGGGCCCATCCTTCAACCAGGGGTCATGCCTATCCACTGGATATGATCTCTACAGGTTCTGTCTACCCTTTATAGGGCATTTTGGCTAATGTCATCCCCAATGGGTCCTGGAAACCTTTTGCTTGCCTGGCATCTGGGACTTTCTAGTGGCTACCCCCAGTACCCTATCCCCCACTGCTACAACCCTTTTCAATTTCCTGACCCTCTGTACTTCTCCCCTGACTCCTCCCACACCTGATCCTGCCCTTTTCCTTTCCCCTCCTTTCTCCTTCCCAGGTTCCTCCATCCCTCTGCCTCCCATGATTATTTTGTTCCTCCTTCTAAGGAGGAATGAAGCATATACACTTTAGTCTTCCTTCTTCTTGAGCTTCATATGGTCTGTGAGTTGAATTGTGGATATTCTGAGATTTTGGGATAATATCCAGTATCAGTGAGTGCATACCATGTGTGTTCTTTTGTGACTGGGTTACCTCATTCAGGGTTATATTTTCTAGTTCCATCCATTTGCCTGCAAATTTCATGAAGTCATTGTTGCTGATAGCTGAGTAGTACTCCATTGTGTAAATGGACCACATTTTCTGTATCTATTCATCCATTGAGGAACATCTGGGTTATTTCCAGCTTCTGGTTACTATAAATAAGGCTTCTATGAACATAGTGGAGCATGTGTCCTTGTTTCATGTTGGAGCATCTTTTGGATATATGACCAGGAGTGGTATAGCTTGGTGGATCAAGGACTTCTGCATAAAACCAGATACAGTGAATCTAAGAGAAGAGAAAGTAGGAAAAAGCCTTGAACACATCAGCACAGGGAAAAATTTCCTGAACAGAACACCAATGTTTCCAGCTCTAAGGTCAACGATTGACAATGTTATCTCATAACATTGAAAAGCTTCTATAAGGCAAAGGAAAATGTCAATAGAACAAAATGGCAACCCACAGATTGGAAAAAGATCTTGACCAACCCTACATCCAATAATGGGCTAATAACCAATATATACAAAGAACTCAAGAAGTCAGACTTCAGAGAGTCAAATAACCCTATATTTAAAATGAGGTACAGAGCTAAACAAAGAATTATCAATTGAGAACTTTCAAATGACTGTGAAGCACCTAAAGAAATATTCAACATCCTTAGTCATCATGGAAATGCAAAGCAAAACAACACTGAGATTCTGCCTCACACCAGTCAGAATGGCTAAGATCAAAACTCAGGTGACAACAGATGCTGACCAGAATGTGGCAAACGAGGAACACTCCTTCACTGTTGGTGGGATTGCAAGCTGGTACAACCACTTCGGAAATAATCTGGTGATTCCTCAGAAAACTGGAAATAGCTCTTTTTGGTATTCTTATTATGTTCACTAGCCTTCTTAACTGGGGAATGCACATATGATGAGCCAGTACACAGCTCTCAAAACTGATTATTCAGAAAGTCTATGAAAATTCAGTGTCTAAATAAAAAAAAATGGGACCTATCAGATTCATCCTTGATCAGGTCCTAGCTTGACAGTAGAGCCATGGCTTGCATCTTCATTTCAGATCTCTATGTCTATAGCATTTTCTACAGTTCTCCATAACATCATTGAAAATTGTGAAAAACTTCCCTCAGCAGCCAGTGGATCATCATCATTCATTTGTGTTTCAAGTAGGGTAACTTCGATGTCTACCTTTCCCTATTAAATCTTCATTTTCATTTTTAAATTATAATATAATTATATCATTTTCTCCTTCCCTTTCTTCCCTCCAAACCTTCCCTTATATCCTTCTTGCTCTTGTTCAAATCCATAGCCTCTTTTTTATTAATTATTGTTTTATACATACATATGTATACATGTGCATACATATATTATTAAATATATAAATATGATTTGCTCAGTCTGTATAATGTTATTATCAACCCTTTCAATATACATCGTTGCATAAGTGCTGTGTCTATAGAACCACTGAGGTGCAGCACAAAAAAAGTCACAAATGTGAGAAGTATATAGTAGCTGGTAGTAAAAGACTTCATCATTGAAAAAGTAGAATAAAACTACCTTCAAATTTTTCTACAGTGGTCCAAAAACACACCTTTTCAGCCAAATTTATGCATAATCAGAGATATCTACTGAATAGGACTAACAAAATACAGTAAGACTGAGCTCAAATCTTCATATCACAGCTGGATGTGGCAACCTAGTAGGAGGTAAAAGGCAACAATCCCAGAGAAAAGAATCAGAGATAACCCCTGTACTGACTGGTTGTATGTGCCAACTTGACAGAAGTTTATGTTATCAGAGAGGAAGCAACCCCAGTTGTGGAAGTGCCTCCCACATCTAGCTCTAAGGCATTTTCTCAATTAGTGAACAATGGGGGAGAGCCCAGTCCTCCCTTTGTGGGAGGTGCCGTCCCTGAGCTGGCAGTCCCAGCTTCTATAAGAAAGCAGGGTGAGCAAGCCATGGGAAGCAAGCAAGTAAGCAGTATTCCTCCATAGCCTTTGCATCAGCTCCTGCCTCCAGGATCCTGCCCTATTTGAGTCCTTGTCCTGATTCCTTCAATGATAAACAGTAATATGATAATATAAGCCAAGTACACCCTTTCCTACCCTTACTTTTTGGTCATGGTGTTCATTTATCCCAATGGAAACTCAACAGAGGACCTAGATTAATCCATACAGGGTCTGTATCACTTCAGTCTCTGTGAGCACTTTCAAGCCCTATGGCCTATTTTTCTCCTGGTGTCCTCGACCTTACTAGCACCTACAATCCTTCCTCCCTGACTTCTGGGGATTTCTCATGACTCCAAGTGGTATTTGGCTCTGGGTTTCTGCATCTGTTCCTATCAGTTGCTGGATAATGTTCCTCTGACAACAACTGGGCTAGGCACCAATCTTTGAGTATAGCGGATAATCATTAGGAATCATTTCACTGACTTTTTCCAGCCATGTTTGGTTCTACCTTGGGTCTTTGAGTTGTCCTGGCTCTGGTTCCTAGACATCCAGTCACTGTCAGGTATGGGCTTTCTATCATGGTATGAACCACAAGTTGGAGAAGTCATGGGTCGGCCACTCCAACAAGTTCTGTGCCACCACGACCACAGCATATCTTGCAAGTAGGACAGAGTGCAGGTCAAAGGTTTTGTGGCTGGGTTGATGCCCCAGTCCCACTGCTAGAATCCGTGCCAGGTTATGGAAGATGGTTGGTTTGGGAGAGGTCTGTAAAGAATTGTGTTGGAATTTTGATGGGGTTTGCATTGAGTATGTAGATTGCTTTTGGTAGAATGACCATTTTCAGTATATTAATCCTACAAATCCATGAGCATGGGAGATCTTTGTATCTTCTAGTATCTTCTTCAATTTCTTCCTTAAAAGACTTGAGCTTTTTGTCATTTCATTGGTTAGAATTACCGCAAGGTGATGTATATTATTTATGGCTACTGTGAAGAGTTTGGTTTCTCTGATGGGTGTTTATTTGTTTGTTTGTTTTAGTTAATCTTGTGTCCAGCCACTTCACTTATGGATGGTGTGTAGCAGCTACAGGAATTCTTTGGTAGAATTTTTGGAATCACTATCTATACTTTTTTACCATCTGCAAATAATAATACTTTGACTTCTTCCTTTCTAATTTGTATCTCCTTAATATTCTTCAATTGTCTTATTGTTCCCACTAGAAATCCAATTATTATATTGAATAGATATGGTGAGAGTAGATAGCCTTATCTTGTCTCTGATTTTAGTAGAATTTCTTTGAGTTTCTTTCCATTTAATTTGATGTTGACTATAAGTTTGTTCTAAATTGTGTTTCTTATGGTTAGGTATGTTCTTTGAATCCCTAATGTTTCCAAGACTTTCACCATGAAGAAGTGTTGAATTTTGTCAAAGGCCTTTTCAGCATCTCATAAGATGACCATGTCGGTTTTTTCTTTTATTTGTTTATATAGTGGATTACATTGACTGATTTTCTTGTGTTGAACAATCCCTGCATCTCTGATATAAGGCCATCTTGATCATGATGGATGATCTTGATGTGTTCTTGGATTCAGTTCTCAAGCATTTTATTTAACTTTATTTTATTTTATTGTTTTACATTATTGTTCATGAAGGAAATTCGTCTGTAATTCGATTTTTTTCTTGTACCTTTGTGTGATTTGGGAATGAGGGTGTCTGTGGTCTCACAAAATGAATTTGACAATGTTCCTTCTGTTTCTATTTTGTGAAATAATTTCAGGAGGGTTAGTATTAGCTCTTCTTTGAAAATCTGGTAGAATTCTGTGCTAAAACTCTGGCCTTGGGCTTTTTCTGGTTGGGAGATTTTAATGACTGCTTGTAGGGTTATAGGAATCAGATAAATTGTTTATTTGATCTTGATTTAACTTTGGTAAGTGGTATCTAAAGAGAAATCATCCATTTCTTTTAGATTTTCCAATTTTGTGGAGTATAGCTTTTTTAAAGTATGACCTAATAACTCTTTGAATTTCCTCAGTGTCTGTGGAAATTTCTGATTTTGTTAATTTGGATATTTTCTCTGTCTTTTATTTAGTTTGGGTAAGGGTTTGCCTATCTTGTTCATTTTGTCAGAGGATGAACTCTTTGTTTCCTTGATTCTTTGTACTGTCCCCTTTGTTTCTATTTTACTGATTTCAGACCTCAGTTTGATCATTTCCTGCCATCTCCTCAATTTGGGTAAGTTTGCTTTTTTTGTTTTTATAGAGGTTTCAAGTATGCTGTTAAGTTGCTAGTACAAGATCTCTCCAGTTTCATTATGTAGGCACTTAGTGCTATGAACTTTCCTCTTAGCACAACTTTCATTGTATCCCGTAAGTTTGGGTATGTTGTACATTCATTTTTACTGAATTCTAGGAAGTCTATAGTTTCTTTCTTTCTGCCTTGACCTAACAGTTATCCAGTAGAGAGTTGTTCAATTTCCATACATTCGTAGACTTTTTGTTGTTTATATTATTGTTGAAATTCAGTTTTAATCTACGGAGGCCAATAGGATCCAGGCTGTTAATTCACTTTTATTGTGTCTGTTGAGACTTATTTTATGACTGAGATGTGATCAATTCTTGAGAATGTTCTGGCAGATGCTGAGAAGAAAGTATATTGTTTTGTGTTTTGATGAAATATTCTGTAGATATCTGTTAGGTCCATTTGGCTCATAAAGTCTGTTAGCTCCAGTATTCTCTATTTAGTGGTTTTTTTTTTATGACTTGTCCATTGGTGAAAGTGGGGCGTTCAACTCTCCCACAATCAATGTGTAGGGTTTTAAGCTTCAGTATTATTTCCTTTACAAACTTGGGAACCCTTACCTTTGGGGTCCAGATGTTAAGAATTGAAAGATCTTCTTGGTGGATCTTTTCTTTGATAAGTATGAACTGTCCTTCCCTGTCTCTTTTGATTAATTCTGGATTGAGGTCTATTTTGTGAGATATTAGAATGACTACACCTACTTGGCTTTTTAGGTCTGTTTATTTTGAACTTCATTTTGTAACCCTTTACTCTGAAGTAAACTTTGATGGTAAGCAGTGTTTCTTATATGCAGCAGAAGAATAAGTCCTGTTTTTGTATTCATTCTGTTAGTGTGTGTCTTTTCATTGGAGAATTGAGTCCATTGGTATTGAGAGATGGCCAATGAATGCTACTTCCTTTCGTTTTTATGGTGTGAGATTATTTCCTTGTTTTCACAGGTGCAGTTAACCTCCTTGAGTTGGAGTTTTCTGTAGAGCTGTATTTGTGAATAGATACTATTTAAATTTGACTTTGCCATGAAATATCTTGTTTTCTCAATCTATGGTGATTGAAAGTTTTGCTGGGTATAGTAGTCTGGGCTGGGATCTGTGGTCTCTTAGTCTGCAGGGCAACTGTACAACCTTTCTGCTTTTAGATTCTCTATTGAGAAGTACTATGCAATTCTAATAGGCTTACCTTCATATGCTATTTGGCACTTTTCCCTTGCAACCTTTAATATTACTTCTCTGTTCAGGATGTTTAATGTTTTAATTATTATGGGGCAAGGGGACTTTCTTTTCTAGTCAAATCTATTTTGTGTTCTTTAAGCTTCTTGTAACTTTGTAGGCGTGTCCAATAAAGATGGGAACAAGAATCTAAAATGAAAGAATCAGAAAAGGCTCTCTAGGATGCAGTCCCTGCTGCTGTGAAGAACCCTGGCTGCTGACCCTAGGGTCCCATACGGAAACCTACCCAGCCATGTCTTTGCATATCCTTGCAGTTCAGGCTGAAATTCAAGGCATCAAATGGACCAAGCCTTGAGTTTATGTTTACCTTTGGGTTGCCCAAATGCCCAAGGTCAAGGCTGAAATAATCTTGAGTCCTTTACTCTCCACTCACCTTTCTTATCTACTTGGTTATCATATTTTGCCACTTCAGCAAACTCCAAAGATATTTCCTCATCCATATTATCTCTGTACAGGTCAGAATTTCATCTTTTCTTTTTTTCTTGACTCATGAGAGTGACATGAATGATTTTTTTTGTCTAGTCTAGTTCTATTTCTTTTGTTTAAAATAAAAAAATCTTCATTGTTTGCTTTATACCATGAAAATATGAAGAATAGCATGAAACCTATTAGTTCCCTAGTTAAATAACAAGATCAAAGAAGGCTTTCTATGATAAGATCCCTGGTTGCTTCTTCAACCTTTCATTTCTTAAAAGTATATCCTTTATGTTTAGAACATATTGAATTACTTCCATTCACCCAAAAAGATACTTTTTTTACCTCCATACTTCTACCCATGTGATTAGAATTCATTCACTCAATAACACTTATTGAACTTGAAGGCTCTGCCAGACACTATTGTCAAATTTAAAAGATACGTACAAAGCTCTAAGCAAAGGTGGGAAAATGTCCGCCTCTGTGCAGCTTACCTTCCAGCAGGGTGATAGAAGCAATAATTCAATAGGTTGAATTTCAAATGCTGACAATGCCAATGAGAAACATAAAGCAGGGTATGTATGAGAGAGCAACAAGTTCAACTTTAAATGTTTTAGATAGAAAACAGGACATTTGGCCAAAGTCCGGCTGAAATGAGTCTTGTAGTTATCTGGCAAACATCATTCCTGCAGAGGAAAACTACAGTGAAATGCATGTCCTTGTCTCACAGACTCTTCCCAGCTTCATTTAGCTAATTCAGTCTTCAGGATTCCTACTGGATCTCACTCATTCCCTGGAGCATTTTTCTGACTCCTTCTGTCCACTCTCTATTAAGAATCCAATCTCAGTACTCTCAGAGGATATAGTCATACTCTCATGACAGATTGACAATATTGGTGATATTAAACTGCAGTTAATATGTATAAAGTAGTACTGAGTGACAAGTGCTGTGCTAATGATTTATATGAATAACTTTACAGTTCACACCACTCTTGGAAAAAGGTGTATGTTTTATATTATCTCATTTTCTCAAAGAAGAAATTGACATTCAGGGAAGTTAGGGAATTTGTTCAAGATCACCATGGATTCAATTTTTCCTCAAGAACTGAGCTCTTGCATAAAATAGGAATATGTATCTCTTGAATTGTATGTTCCATGGGATTTGAAATTTGATGCTTCAAATAAACCTTAATTCATTTATAAAATAGAAAATTTGTCCCTTGCATGTATCTTGCCAAATAGTAAGACATGAATACCAGATGTAGTTGTACACACTTAAAACTACATCCCTCATGAAGTGCAGAACAGAGACTTCTAGATCCACGGTCATGGAAACCACCTAATGAGTTCAAGGCAACTCTGAGCTACATAGCAAGAACCTGTCTCAAAAAAAACCAAAGAATGAAGAGGAAGGAAGGAATGGCCATGTGAATTTGTATACATTTAGTGAATATGATAGAGGTTGGAGAATAGAGTTCATTGGATGAATCTCTGGAGTCATTTCACCAAAAAAGCCTGGTATCTTTCTGGGATGCTGTCATCAAAATTCAGCACAAAGCTCTTGACCACTACTTGAGAGACTCCATAGACAGAGTGAAACAAGAGTTTCAGTCAGAAGGTATAAGTGGAAGAACGTTTGCACAGGTGCTCTGATTCACATGCCTGGCTCACTCAAGCTGTTCCTCATAAGACCAATTCTGGGTTGTGTTCTCCAGGTGAGAGAAGTAATCTCAATGGAGTAACTTCAGGGAGTTGTTTATATAATAACTGTCAACACTGTTCACAAGCAACCCACTGAAGGCCTCTAGTCTAGTATTTTTTGTAGCCTTTTAATATTCTTGCATGACTCAATTGCCACATTTTGATGCATGTCATTCCTGCCTGAAGTTTAAACACGGATAATTTTTTGTTATTTTGAGCTATTGTTTATTTGTTTGTGATATATATGTATTTGTTTATTTTGAGACAAGGTCATTTATGTGGCCCAGAGTAGGGCTGTCTCAGTCCCCCTGCCTCATCCTCCTGAGTACTAAGATTACAGGTATGAGTCATAGCCCTTGGTCTAACAGAGGGCAATTTTTTCCCTCAAGGGGCATCAACAGTATCTGGTGATATATTTAATGAAGGTAAAGAGTGAGATACTACAGGAATGTTGTCAGTAGAAGTCACTAAAATTATTAAACACCCCAACAATGCACAAAATATTGCTTTACCACAGAATTATTCAGCCTAGACTTCTGATCCCAATAGTTAGCATCCAATACCATGCCAAGGGCATAAGCACTGTCCTTACTGTTCTTTACTGGGAAAATCCTCATTGAGTCACTTTTTGCATCTAATTAGGATGAATCATGGGATAAAATTTTACTGAGGTTATGGTGTCATCCTGTCATGATTGCCACACCCTAACCAGAGGCTGAACACCTATTTCTCTTAAGGTTGTGGGGTGTCACTTCCTACATAAAATGAAACAAAAACTGCTCTTACACCCAACTAGAAGAAATGGCCATGTTCTCCTTTCCAACTGTATCCCATATATACCTCCCACACAGGGACTATATCCCCTTGTCATCCCGGTCACTTTTATGTTTCTTTAAAGCTTTCTCACTGGAATTCAGAAAACAAGTCCTCCTCCTCCTCCTCCTCCTCCTCCTCCTCCTCCTCCTCCTCCTCCTCCTCCTCTTCCTCCTTCTCTTCTTCCTCCTCCTCCTCCTTCTCTTCCTCCTCCTCCTCCCTCCCTCCCCCTTCTTTTATTTTTCTCTGCTGGCTTAGCACCTGGTCCTTGGATATTCAATGCCCATGTTGGAAGTGAATGCATTTTCAAATGGTAATTTGTTTCCAGCAAACGTTCTATATTGAGCTACTTTAATTTTTACTGTAAAAGTGACTTTTTCCATGCTCTGGTTTCCATGTTGGCTAGGAGCCATACAAACTACATCGTCCATCCCTTTGCCCACACCACTGACGTTCAAGTTCATTCCTATGCTACCCTCAAAACAACAATATGAATTCCAAACCATGGTGGGAAAGGCTGACAAAAATAGGCTGCTTAAAAATCAAGCACTTTTGCACAGAAAAACAGCCGCTGGCACCTTCCTGTGAGTAACAGAAGTTTCTATTTTAAAAGAAAGGCAGTCAAATAAGAAGCAACTATATCACAATGCTGCTCTCCCAGATTTCTTGGCCACCACCATGTATCAGCCTGTATCAGACTGTTAGTGTTTCATGACAGACCCCCATTCCAGAGACGATTCAGAATAGTCTTGTGTGGAACAAAGATTTCCACAAAGAACTAACCCGTTTAAAGAGGAAAGTACAGCCAGTGAAAGGTCCAGCATCTATCAGTCATGCATAGAACCCTCCACTTCCTGGCAAATAGCAGGGTGAGTGGTGAATCTTGCCAAAAGCCTAGCCATTCAGATGTCCTCCATTTTTCTTCGCTCAATGCATGTTTCCTTGGCTCTGATGTTCCTATCTCCCAAAACTTTTGTGAACATATTACAGAGACTAGAATCCAAATTGTAATCATCTTCTATTATTTATTTATTTATTTTTGAGTGCTCTGTGTGAGTTTTGGATGGCTTTCAATTTAAAAAAAAAATCTACTTACATCATTTTGACTTCCAGGTATGAGATTGTTGAAATTTCTAAGTTTGTTTGTATTTTTGTAGAGATAAAGGTTCTGTTCCCTTCTGCTCCTGAAAGGATTTAAGGAACAATGCTAAGCCATTAGAAATACATTAGCACAGTGTACATAAAAGAAGCCAAAAACATGATGGAATTTTGTGGCCTGAGCTGAAACCATGATCAGCTTGGGCAAGATTTGGGCTTTATATTTCCCTGAATCCAAGCCAGAACAAAAGTCAGTGTACAAGTCCATGCAGAAGGAAGAGTATATTGAAAAGCAGGAAGCAGGCTTTATCATCGCCTCCTGCACAGCAGAGTGCCTGCCTGTTCCAATCCTGCATGTACAGAGTCCCAGTGTGCCTCTGAACTTCAGTACAGATGGCATGATGAAGAGCAAAGAGCTGGGACAGAAGATTTTGATTCTCTAATGAGAGCTTCCCACCCTGGTAAGCACCATGTTCTTCAGATCTGTTAGTCATGACTTCATAAAAAGTGGTCTCAGCACAGGATTGCAAACTTTGGATGATTCATTTAGGTAGCAATGGCTCAACACCCCAGTGGCAGTTCTCATTAGCAGCATTTATTTTTATTTATCTGTATGTGTGTCTGTGTCTGTGTCTGTGTCTGTGTCTGTGTCTGTGTCTGTGGATATATGCTTTGCGTGTGCATGCACCCATACATGTCAGAAAAGGGTACTGGATCCCCAGGAGCTGGAGTTACAAATGGTTTGTGCTGCCAGACAAGGATGTGGAGAGCTGAACCCTGATCCATTGGAAGAGTATTAAACACTCTTAACTGCTGAGCCTTCTCGCTAGCCCCGTGGAAGCATTTATTAAGCAACATTTCTATGCAAGAGGTCATTCATTCCTTTCTCCGGACAACTCAATAGGAAGAATAAGGAAATTCACAAAGAACTTGGGGATGTCAAGACCTGTCCATGCTCTTCTTATACCTTGATTCATAAAGTCCTCTCAACAACTGCAGAGAGGAAGTCCAGTGAGAAAATTGAGGAACGAAGTTTCCTCAGTGGTGTTACCATTTCACAAGTTCTCATTCTCTCTCTCTCTCTCTCTCTCTCTCTCTCTCTCTCACACACACACACACACACACACACACACACACACACACACAAGTGCTCATTTTAGACAACATATTCTCATAAATTCCAGGCTAGCCTCAGAGTTTTGATTTTCCTTGACCTATTGAGTGCTGGGGTTTCTGTCCTACATGTACCACCATACCTAGCTTAGTAAAAGCTTTATTATCTAAAGTGTAATTCACAAACTATAAAATATATTTTTAAATACACATTTGAATGATTTTTAGTATAGTTATAGTGCCATGGCCAACATCTCATTCAATTTTAGAACACTACATTATACATAAAGAAAGCCCATATTCGTTAGAGCCTCTGTGGTCCTAGGTCTGTGTAGTAACTGGTCTGCTTTCTGTCTCTCTAGACTTGCCTTAATGGCAGATTCTATATAAACAGGTTTATATAACATGTGATCTCTCATGACTGACTTCTTTCACTTTGATAGTGCTTTCAAAGGTCACTCATAGCTTATACTAGACTGTCATTTCTTTTTATTTAGCAAACAAGTCCCAATCCTGGCCACTCCAGTGTGCTTCTCTGTGAGGTTTATATCATCATCATCTTACACACAAGAAAACAAATATCATGCAAAATGAAATAATACATTTTTCCAAGGTCTCACAATCAGCCAAAGGCAGGTGTAGAGTCTGCTGTCCCCCAATCCATTCAAGTCCTATTGAATTGCCTCCAACATGTCTTTCCTTAGAGAAGTGACCCACCCTGGGGAAATTAGCCTCAAGGATCCTGGTATCTTTCTTTTTATTCCCATGTAAATCAATGAGTTATTCAGTGAGAAAAGTGGACCTTAGGTTTGAGTTCAGAACCAATTTGTATGACTTTGTATAAAGGGGCTCAATATCTACACTTTAGTTTCCTCTCTTGTAAAGGAAAACTAACGACAACTACATCTTAGAACCAGGTGACACTACCTATTACATGCTTTGGCCAGCTAGCTACTCTGTAAGGGCTTCACCAGTGACAACATTCTGCAGGATCAGAGCTTGAGGCAGAGCCAGAACAATAAGAGAGGTTTAACTAAAGGGAGAAAGAAGAAAAAGACAAGATTATGGATATGACAGAGTGTCGCACGTGTTCTCTTGCTCCTATCACTAGGAGAATCAGCGCCACGGCACATTTGAAAGCACAATTTAATGTATGTGCACATCTGTGAACACTAGGGTGATATGACATTCTTCCCTTCCTTTTGTCCATCCATGACTGCCTCTTGAGTAATCTGTTTATTTCCTCCTGGAAATCGTTTGCTGTAAAAGAGATGATAAACTTTTGGTAGGGTGGAGACTGCAGTGCACTTCCTGGGAAGCCTAAATCGGCTAAAACAGTAACCTCAATACAAGCATGCCAATTACATATTTCGCCAGATTTATTTCTGCATTCCTGTTTGTGCAATTAGAGAAGATAAGTATTAGGTTCAGAATTCACAGTAGGCTTCTGCGTTTTGAAATGAAATCATTTATAATTAATTGAAAATTGTCTTGCTTAAAAGTAATGCAAGCCTATTTTTAAGATCTTACTAGCAGTCGTTGTATTAATTTGGAAACTGCAGATATAAAATATGGGAATCAGGAAAGACAACAATGAAAGCATGCTCTTCTTAAAGGGTGAGTTAAGGGGGAGGATTATTTATATTACAGGGTATAAAGGGGCAAGTAATTTCAATCATCAAGTAGACTTTTTTCTTTTTCAAATAAAGCCTTTATTCATTTATGCAAGGAGTATACACCTATCGGTAAAATACAATCATGCTCTTGTTGCTTTCGGAAAGTCCATTCATTATCAAAACAAACTAAAAACAAAAATTAAAATAAAACCAAAATTATTTGTATAGAGGGAACACAGGGATCTGATAAAATAATTTTTAGTTAGTTATAGACATTTTTAGATAGTGAATTTAATTAGTACATTTTGTGGATAGTATAGACCACTTGTGAAAACTATTCATGTTGAACACAAATCATCAATGCACTATGTGTGAACTCTTTATATGCTAATATAAAATGTTTGTATTTTGGAAAGTGAGGGTGAGAGAACACTTTAGCAAAGGCTGTTTGGCACCATCCAGGCCTATTTAAAGATCATTAACTGCATTGATTATAGGAATAATTCATAAGAATCTATAACAATGGACACAAGAACCAAGTGGCATGAGAACTGTATTCTGGGCTCACAGAAATCTGGTGGTAGGAAAGCTCACTTTGGTGGCTGAGGACAAAGCATTAGTGCCTGTAACCACAACTTCAGTCACTTCCCCAAACAAAACCTGAATGATACATGATAGTATCTATTATGTGTGTTCCTCCTCTCCTCTATTTGTCTTGGATGGGCCATAGGACTGATTGAGACCTAGAGAATGATAGGGAGTACAGAGCCTTATCTTCTTAGAGTGTTTGTTTTAGGGACACAAACCTGTATCCCAAGTACTGCATTGAAAGAACCCCAATCAGCCAAGTACAGGAGAATCAGGACCCTCACTGAGGCTTCTAACTGAGCTCTGCCCTAACAGGCAATAAGAGCTTGTCAGCCCTCTTAGCTAAACAAGCCAGCTAGGCACAAGATCTTGCTGGTCCTTGGGAAACTCCCTTGACAAGCAACACTGGCCAATGCTACATGAAGTTGAGAGAGGTAAACATAATTAAATTCTCTCTCTCTCTCTCCCTCTGCCTTTCTGTGTGTGATGTGTGTGTGTGTGTGTGTGAGTGTGTGTGTGTGTGTGTGTGTGTGTGTGTGTGTGTGTGTGTGTAAAGACATACCTCTATAAGACAGAAGAAGAAAATGAAACTTAGAGAAAGGTCATTTGCCTAAGATGCCCGCCCAGCACATTTCAATTGCAGAAACCTATTCTCTCCTCTCCTTTACCACTAAAGCATGGTACCATGCTTTACATCAGAAACATAGAGGAGACCCATTTCCACAACCTAGGACTTGTATGTCTACTAGTAAAATAGAGTAGATACTAGTAATAATAGTAAAATAGATGTCGAAACCTCTCACCATATTGTCCAATCATTATTCTCCCATGAGTGTAGAGTTGTCTGTGCATTACAGAGATTCTCAGCCCCGGTTCATGTTCATTTCTGACCCCTACTGGGTACCCTAAATGACAAACAGGAAAACCCTTGTGTTACTGGTCTTATCACAAACCTATTCTTTGATATACATACATTTGGACACAGACAGGAAAGACAGTGGTATAGATTGATTTTCATATGCAAGCACTGGCTTTTGGTGATGGAGGATAGATGAGATGGTGCCCTGCATGGGCACCAGAGATGTTATATTCCCTTTTCCCATCCCCTCCTAGTCCTATATCCACCCACTTTTAGTGGGATTGTGGTGCCTTGAAGATGTTATTGAAGAGGAACTCATTAAGAGAAACCGAGGCTAGGACTATCTACTGACTACTGTTCTGTGTGGCTTTTCAAGTTAGGAAAGCTTTGAATAGTTCTTTATTGCAGCATATCCTATGTTTTCTTAAATGTTAAGAATTACAAAAGGAAAAATAGGAAGACAGAAGAAGTGAATGCAGGTGGATTTCATGAGGGAGAAAGAGTTCTGCCTTAGCAGTTGCCGCTGCTTCTAACCCTCCCTTGTGCCTCTCTTCTAGCTGATAATAACTATTCATTTTAAAATCTGTCGGCCATATTAATCCATGAGTGCTTTGACAAAAGCACTCCTGTTCTAGGTGCATTTGCAACTCCATTTTGTGCAGTGTTCGCTTGTACCTTATTTGAGTGATGGAGGATGGCTAGACAAATGTCCTAATTTTTGTGGTCCTCTTAGCTGCTGGCATCTCTACTCTTTGTACAGATTCCTTGTTCTCCCTCTTCATATTCTATGGGTCATAAATCATGATATGACAAGAAGGCATGGAGAAAATTGCCTTTGGCCAAGGTACAGAATCCCAAATCCATGAATCGTGCCCTCCCACAAACTCCCTTTTTAAGAATCACAAGTTAAATGTAGAACAAAAACATAAAAAGTATGTGACTGTTGCATAAGAAGCCCACTCCAGTGTCAGTCTCCATCTCCAGCCCTGAAACTGTAGACCACTTGAAGGGTTCTGTCTAGGCCCAAAAAAGAAAAGGGTCGTTAATGAGCATCTTATCTCTCCCCGCTGAACCCACAGTTGCAGCAAAGTAAACTGAGTCTATGAAAATTACACTAAAACTACCCAAGCCTCAAAGAAGACATTTGCTATTTCAGCTGACCTCTTGTCAAGTGCAGGGCATTCTCAGAAGAGAGCACGGAACAGAAAGAGACTCAAATATTGTCAAAGAATTCTAGAGAAACCGCTTCCTCATAGCATCCAGGGGTTATTACCTTTTCTTCTTAGTGAGGATGCTTGAATCTTTTGTACAATTGCATAACAAATGATATTGACCTATTAGTATTTATCTTTCCAGTTAAAACTTGGAGTTGGGAATAGGATAAGAGCTTTCTCCAAAGTCAAGATTGGCTTCGAAGTCACAGATACTGAAGATTTGGTCAGGATGAGACTTGCTGACTTGGTTTCATCAATAGCACCATTGCTCTGCTAATCCTGGATTTTCTGCCACATCTTTGGTCCCATCTGTTTTCTCCTTGACACTTGTCATACATGCCCCATATCTCTCTACCTTGAATTTTTGTGGATTCTGCTTTAACAGAGATCAGGCCTTTTACTCTGATCAATCTTGGAAGCTTTGTGTGTGACCACCCACTCTCCTGTTTTCTCTGCTGGAAGGTATATATATATATATAATCAAAAATCCATACTCCTCTTTGACTTCATTGATAATTATGATGCTTAGACTCAGAGCACAAAGATCTTTGTCATTCTATGTTTCATACTTTTAATCAATTGGAAGTATCTTTGATATAATATGAAAGTTTTTAAAGATGTGAACCTTTCAGAGAAGAGGTGGCTTCTCTTTACACTTTGCACTCCCTATTTCAATCATCTAAGACACTGAGATGTGGTCTGCACTCTGAGGCCCTCCCTCCAACGCTGCTTTAGTCTCATACCTTGAGAGCTTCCACTGACAGCTGCCAAGACTATACATGAGTTCATTCCTAATGCTAAGCAAAGTCAGAATCAAATATATCAATCACTTAAGCACACTGGAAAGAAGGACACAATCAACCAGACAGTACCTTTGAGCAGGGATTGCTCTGGCAGTTATCTCATGAAGATACTGCTTCATCAAGCTTCTAAAGAGCATCTAAGCAAACAGCTTCATAGTCTCACAGGGAGAAATACTTCCAATTCTAGAAGCCAGAGTGGAGGAAAGGCAAAGTCGACCACCCACAGCAATGATGGTCTATTTTATAATCCCCTCATCTGTCACCAACACTTATACATTGACCTTGCCTTTAGTCTTCCTGGAGCTGGATCAGTTGCTCCATTTTATAGTTGAGGAAACAGATATCACATGTCATGTCTATTTACTCACAGGAAGTCATGTTGTCTGAGAACTCATCAGATCAAGAATTCTCTTTCCTTGCAGCCTCAGTCAACAGCACACCCAACTTCTGGAAATCAAGGTACCAGTGACAAAAGCCAGCCAAGAGTGTCAAGGGTTGAAATGCTGCTGGGACTTCTGTCCTTTTCTCTTCACTTCAACATTGTTTTATAGGCCAATGACTTCACCATTTCCTTTGCCAGGAACTTCTGAAGGGTGTTTGATCTTGGGCTACATTACCAAGTTGAATCCGAAGCAGGAGATGAGCAAATCCTTTACTCAAGAGCACAAGGAAAGCTTGTGGCAGTCCGGATTTGCTCCATCTGCTCCACTTCTCATATTTATATTTGAACTGCCCTAGCCTGGGTTCTCATGGAGGAAAAGGACACTAGAGTGTGCAGAAATGAAACAGACCTCTTCCCTTCTAAAGCAAAGCAATCTACCTCAGGCCCAAAACACTGATTGTGATGTTAAAACATAGTGGCAGGGAAAAAACACCAAAATAAATCATTCATGAGATTTAAAGAGGCTCCCCAAAGGAAGTGCTCTCTCACAAGGATAGTTAGAATATCTACCTGTCATTGAACGATATGCAAGCCACCCCTTACGCCAATTGCCACAAGTGAGCCTGTTGTAACCAGGGAGGGGTCACAGAGATTCAATTCCATAAAAAGCAGCTTGTAAAAATAAAATTCAATTCTTGGCTTGCATTGCAACACTTCCTCTGTTCCAAACTTAATACTGAAGCCACCCACAGGACCACTGTCACAGCCAAATACAGTAAGGAATCAAGTCTTCTCACAGGAGGCCCACAAAGGACAGCATCCCACAGCCAGCATCAGGTAACAGTACAAACAGGCTGTGGAGGCCCCAGAGCAGGATCGTTGTGTTTGCTTCATCTTGGCAAGCCAGAGATGCTCTACAAGCCTTCTCAAAGTACTACTCATAAGTATAATTCTGTGGACCACAGAGACAGATATTTCCTGGTACTCAGAAGTTCTGACTCCGGAGGAAGCAATTCTCAGTTTGCCAGATTCTGTAAACCCAAAATGATAACCAGAGAAAAAGACCTCTCATGTGATCTCTGTCTAACCCACAGTAGTCATTCAATTGCCCTGATATATCGGCTTCCCTGTATAATTTACTAACCTTTTGCATATACAACCCTTCTCTTCAGCTAGATCATAAGTTATATGAAGTCAGATACTGTCCAGTCACAGACATCAACTTTAAGCCATTAGGACCAACATTCTCACACAAACCTCACATTTGCCTTCAAAGAGAGAGAACTATATTCCAACATGTTGCATTATTCATGCCACAATCCTGACTCATTTGTTCTCATTTATTTCATTTCTTGCTCCCTGAACTGTTTTTTTTAAATATTTCTCAGTCTTCCTTCTTGCAAATGATCTAGTCTTGCTCCTTGTATTTAACCTTGAACATGAGCCATTTTTGAGCATCTAACGAGAGAACTGGTCCTGAAGACAAACATCCTGAATCTAAACCCTAATAAACCACTGTGATGGTTTGTATATGCGTGGGCCAGGGAGTGGCACTATTATGAGGTGTGGCCTTATTGGAGTAGGTGTGGCCTTGGTGGAGTAGATGTATCACTGTGGGGATAAGCTTTAATACACTCGTCCTAGTTGCCTGGAAGCTAGTCTTCTAGCATCCTTTAGATGAAGATGTAGAACATAGCTCCTCTTGTGCCATGCCTGCCTGGATACTGCCATGCTCTCACCTTGATGATAAAGGACTGGACTTCTAAATCTATAAGCCAGCCCCAGTGAAATGTTGTCCTTATGAGTTGCCATGGTCATGGTGTCTGTGAACAGTAGTAAAGACCCTAACAAATACAACAACCTTTTATTAACAAAGTGATTCTAGGAAAGTTCTTTTGGTTCACTCAACAATAAAATGGTATCTGTCACAGAACCTACTTTCTTGAATTGAGAAGATAAAGTGGCTTTTTAGCAAGAAAATCTGAATAGTTTCCAATACTATGAAATTGTTTAATAGTTATTACCAATTGAACAATTTTTATCCCTTCAGTGGCATGTGAATGCTTTAGTGTTTAGTGACTATAAAAATATTCAGCATAGTTCATCTTCCAGCTAATTTATATGTGATAACCCACTCTAGGATTACTCCAAAAGATGGAAGAGAAAGCCTCCACTTCTGTTACATGAACAGAACATCCTGTGCCTAACACACAGAAAGGAATTCAGGGTGAAGATCGTCTCATTGGTGATTGATTTCTTGTATGTCCCAAATTTATTAAGTGAATCACAACAGAGCTTTAGTTAAATTAAACACAGACATGTTGTTCAGAAAACTGGTTGATCCAATACAGACCTCATTCACCTTGACATTCTCTGGTTCTCACATGGCCACTGAGGTTGAGAAGAGAAGGTTGGCTTTTGAGAAAGATTCAGGCTAAAGAAAGCATTAGAGAAAGGCACTTCTCTTTTCTTCTGGAAATTTATATATATATATATATATATATATATATATATATATATATATATATATCTGAAGTTTATTACTTTTGTTGCCACTTGTTTCTTGCTACCAGCTTGAAAAATAGAAGAAAAAAAAAGAAAGAAAGATCCAAGTAGGAAACCAGACCCAGCATAACCACAGCACATCAGAACTTTTGCAGTCTTCTACTTTGGGGCTTGCCATTAAGTAACCTCAGATATTTCTTTATTGTTTATATTAGCTTGAGTTCTGCTTTTGTTCTTGTTACATGAAGCTAGACACACTCTAACTCAGAACATATGAAAGACAAATGAGACATGAACAGTGTTTATGGAGCTAATCAGCTAGTGTTAACAGACATGGAATTCCATAGCATTGCAGTTTATTAGCTAAGTACAATAAAATGATGTTCTGGGAATGAATGGAAAACAGGAGGAGCCGGCAAAGATTTAAGAACGGTAGCTCTGACAACTTCAATTAGTCTTTGAAGGTCAGTTGGTAAATGATGGAAACAGAATAATTAACACTTCCCGGGCAAATCGCTGCAGAAACTGGTTCGATCTTTATTTTGTCATCATTTTAGTTGTTGCCTTCAGACTTATAATCCTCCTGAGTGCTGGAATTGCAAGTATACATTGCCACATTCCACTCTTCTCACATCTTAAAAGAGGGAGAGGGAAGTATCTTCCTAAGAAGAAAGTAATACATATTTTCCTTTTGAGGGATTCCTGGGTCTGGATTGAATATGAAAACTTCTCTTGTAAAGGCTACTGGTTTTCATGTATGGAGGATGTAACTGCCTGCAAGGTGACAGAAAAGCAGAGGACATTATCTGTTGTACATAAGTCTTGGGAGTTATGTGTGCACGAAAACAAAATCATTTTCCCTGTGTGATAACATTAGATGGGAAATTACCCATATTGGGTTAGGCATGCTTTCTTAGCAGAACAAAGGCAATCAAAAAATGTATATGTATACTAACCATATTAGTATGTTATAAGGACATTTATTAAATGGGCTTACACAATAAGGACTGGGTAGTTAATAGTGTTTGTCTACATGGCAGAGAAGCTGAGAGCAAGACTGGAGGTCTCAGAGGCTGAGGCTGAAGGCCTGGAGGATTCCTGAAGAGTCCTGCTCTAACATCAGTGGAGGATATCAACAGCAAAGACACATGCACTCATTCCAGAAGTGCAGGCATTTTCCTGGGACCGCTTTATATTTTCACTGCCTGTTGGAAGGTGAAGTCTACCCTGAGATTGGGGCTTCCTTTGTCAGACAAGTGAACCTTCCTTGAGTATGTCTCTGGAAGACAATCAGAACAATCATCACATTCCATTTCCATCTAGTTTTCCTTGCAGGTTGAGATTTGTCTGCCAACTAAAAAATCTGGATACTTACTCTCTCTCTCTCTCTCTCTCTCTCTCTCTATATATATATATATATATATATATATATGGCTTGGCTTCATTGTACAACCCTAACATTGGAAATTTACAAACTAGGCTTGGGAAACAGCATTAACAGTTTCCTATGGCTGTGTTTGGGAAAGCTCTGATATGAAAACTTTGGTTGTGGTTCAGTTCTTTCAGTTGTTTTAAGAATTTCATATATATAAACAATGAAATAAATTCTTATATATCCATTTGCCTCTCCAACTTCCCCTAATTCTCCTCAGTGTACCCCCTTCCAAAGTTTGACCCACTTTTTTCCCATTTTTATTAAATTGGGTATTTCTCATTTACATTTATTATTCCCTTTCCCGGTTTCCTGTCCATCAGCTACCTAGCCCCTCCCCCTCCCCTTCTATATGGGTGTTCCCCTCCCCATCCACCCCCCATTACTGCCTCCTGCAACAATCCCCTACACTGGGAGTTCAACCTTGGACCCCTTCCACTGATGCCCCTACAAGGCTAGTCACTGCTACCTATGCAGTTGGAGCCCAGGGTCAGTCCATGTATAGTCTTTAGGTAGTGGCTTAGTCCCTGGAAGCTCTGGTTGCTTGGCATTGTTGTTCATATGGGGTCTCGAGCCCCTTCAAGCTCTTCCAGTTCTTTCTCTGATTCCTTCAACGGGGGTCCTATTCTCAGTTCAGTGGTTTGCTGCTGGCATTCGCCTCTGTATTTGCTGTATTCTGGCTGTGTCTCTCAGGAGCGATCTACATCCGGCTCCTGTCAGTCTGCACTTCTTTGCTTCATCCATCTTGTCTAATTGGGTGGCTGTATATGTATGGGCCACATGTGGGGCAGGCTCTGAATGGCCTTTCCTTCAGTCTCTGCTCTAAACTTTGCCTCCCTATCCCCTCCTATGGATATTTTTGTTAAAGAAGGAGTGAAGCATCTGCATTGTGGTCATCCTTGAGTTTCATGTGGTCCTTGACCCACTTTTTTTCTTTTTTTTTCTCGATCTTTATTAAATTGGGTATTGCTTATTTACATTACAATTGTTATTCCCTTCGGTTTCCAGGCCAACATCCCTTTAACCCCTCCTGTCCCCTTCTATATGGGTGTTCCCCTCCCCATCCTCTCCCCATTACCGCCCTCCACACAAGAATCCCGTTCACTGGGGGTTCAGTCTTGGCAGGACCAAGGGCTTCCCCTTCCACTGGTGCCCTTACTAGGCTATTCATTGCTACCTATGGAGTTGGAGTCCAGGTTGACCCACTTTTTATAGCTCACTTAATTTTGTTAGTGTTGCCTAAAGTCTATGGGACTATATACTAGAAAATGGGAACCCCTAGCATCCACCCACTGCCAATAACTCATCACTAAGGGATAAGTACTACAGATCCACAACCCATCTGTGCTGGATTTCAACTGGCCTGATCTTACGCAGGCCATGTACAGATAGTCACAGCAGTGTGCCCTAAGTCAAATAGATCCAGCATGTTTGGAAGACAGCATTTCATAGCACTCCTCCCTATACTCCAACTCTTATAATCTTTCAATCTCCTGTTTTCACAATGCTTTCTGGGCTTTGCAGGGTGGGGGTTATGATATAGGTATGTCCTATTCAAGACTAAGCACTCAGTCTCTTACCCTTAATTTTTGATGTTATGCATCTCTGTTCCTGTTGCATCAACTGTTTCCTGGTGCAAAAAAATAAATCTCTTCAATGAATGTTGAGAGCAACATACATATTTAGAAGAGAGGCTCTCAATTTGTGGGTCATGACCCTTTGTAGGGCAAACAACCCTATCACAGGGGTCTCATCAGATATGCTACATGACAAATGTTTACATTACAGTTCATAACAGTAAAAATTTACAGTTATGAAGTAGCAATAAAATTAATTTTATGGTTTAGGGTCACCATAATATGATAAACTAAATTAAAGAGTTGCAGCATTAGGAAGATTGAGAACCAGTGGTTTAAATGATACTTTGACATGTGACCAAAATACTAAAATAACAATACCAAGTTCTAACATAGGGGCTATCTATGACTTTTGTCATAGGCTTTTGACTCAGATTACAGCGTCAGACATAAAATTCTCTCCTGTGAGCAGGTCTAAAGCCTAATTAGAAAGCAGTTATCCCACCATTTTGACAGTAATCCCGCCATTGTACCAGTGGGCATATCTTGCCTGAGAGATGGGTATTACAACACCCAGGCTTCAACACTGGGTAAGTTCCTTATGCTTTATCCCTCAACAGCCTAAATAGTACTTTCCATCACTGTGAAAGCAGTCCACCAAAGAAGAAAGTTTCCTGGTAAGCTTAAGGTTGGTTACTCTTTGTCTTACAGCCAAGGTGCATGGTATCCTCATCTATAAGGTTTTAACATATAGTGTGATGTGTAGTCAAAAGCAATGGCAGCAGTCTATGTTGTTTGGGAGATCATTAGAAAATATCTGATCAATAACTTATAGGGAGGTATGCTATGCCTTGCTCTATGATTTTCATTTAGTAACTTGTATAATCTGGTAGCAACCTTGCCCACCCATGTAGAGTAATTCCACTGTAATTCCTCATAGGAATATATCTACTGTGGTACTTCCTCAGTAGGCCTATAGGAAGGCCAGTAAGGTCTGCAGAACTGTTCAGCAGTTTACTTTATCATGTCTAATCTACTAGGAAATCAATTTGCAGCTCTTGAAAACTTATACTTTTGTCTCAGACTGTCCTGGATTCAAATAATAGTGTTCTCAATTGTGATACATTGGGAAAAGTATGTGTCTTCCTGAATCACTCTGCAAACTATAATTGACCTAAGACTGGAAAATTGAATTTAGAAAGTAGCCAAGATAAAATGGTGCCAGCCTCTAGCTGTCTTTCAACACATTGTCTGAGCTGAAGGCATAATGAAGACAACACTGTTACATTGAGTTTGTGTGATGATGTTGTCATGGGTTGGACATGAATGTCCTCTATAGGCTTGTGTGTCAGAGTGCTTGCTCCTTAACAGGTGGCTGTCTTGAGAGGTTGTGAAGTCGTTGGGATTTGGAGAGTAGCTGGACAAAGTAGGTTGCTGGGAGGTAGGCCTTCAGGTTTCTAGACTAACCCCACTCCCAGCCCTCTTACTGCTTCCTCATCTTCAATAAGCAATGAGCAAGCACCTTCAGTATCCTGCATCCATAGGCAATCTCACTTGCTCTGATGTATTCTTCATCACGATGAACCATACTATTAAACCCTGACTCAGAATAAATCCTTCCTCCCTTAAGTTGCATCTTATCAGAGATTTGATCACAGCAGTAAGAAAAGCAATAATACAAACGTCCAGAAATAACAGCCCCTATTATCTCTAATAATACTTCTTCCACTGTTTTCCTCACAATTTCTACCCCACATACTAAGTTCTATTTACTTTAGAGCTAAGCCTTTGAAGAGAATCCCCCTAGTTCTCTCCTCCCAACATAGACCTGGCCACTACCATGGCAAGCACAGCCCCTTAGCTGAATTTCTTATGATCAAGGACTTTCATGTTAGGCTCTCCCTCTCCACGGGATTCAATGTACCAACAGTCCTTGTAAAATAAGACTTTGGGTATGGGAAAGCAGTTCAGAAGGTAGAATGTTTCTTGATCTAGAGATTATATTTATATGATGAAACTAAACTTCCTAGTCTGTGTGAATGCCCAGAGCCATACCTCCCCCTCCCCCAGTCAATTAAAAACACCCCTGCCTAGACTGTTCAGTAGGAACTCTATCTCAGTCTTGCTCTTAAAGGATGTCTACATGCTGGGAGAGTAGCTAAGTTGACCTATATAATAAAGTGATAGAAGCAGGGTTAGGGAAGGAGAGAGATCATAAATCTTTGTAGCCTGGCTATCAGGGATAAGTATTTTTGAAGACATTGCAGAGGCAGTGGGTGGAAACAAATCAAAGAGGAAAAAGACAGGTGACATTGTAAAGGGTCAAGTCAGCTTAGTAATAGGTTTCTCTTTGATATTCTCCAAGACCTGAAAATAAGAGGCTTCAATTTCCTTGAATTGACTTTAATTGTTTGATTATGTTCTCTTGGATATGACGTACCATAACTCTATCACTGAACTACAGAGCTCATTGAGTTTATAAGGTTACATATATGAAAAAGTAATCCTTTATAATAATTGCAATGACTTATATTCATAGGGATTTCAGTGACCAGCACAAACTACACAGAACTATCTACATTTGCTGTCTCGTGTAATATTTCAGCAATCCTTTGAGGTATATTCATCATATCCCCTCATTTTCTAGATGCAGAAAAAGGAAGTGCCACAGTTACACAGGTAAGTAATGATATAGTTAGTGGCAAGACCCATGTCTATCTGAATCAAACTCCCATAACCCTCTCTTGTAGGAACAACAGCCATGGTTATCCAGAAAGAAATGAAGAAAGAGTCAGAACTGTGAATCCAGAATCCCAAGGGCTTCTGATACTCCAGGGAGTTCACAATGCTGAAAATTTGTCTCGTGGGCTGACAGTGAAGCAGTGAGGCAATACAGAAATTGGAACCGAAATCAAAGTGATAATTGAGCTATCCAACCGCATTCCTTAAAAAAGACCCAAACGTTCAGAGACTTCAATCTCATTCCCCACATTGTCAATTTCACAAGTTTAGCAAATGAGTATTTCATACCCCCTAGAGCACATCAATTTAGAAAACTTAAAACAACAAAAGCAGGTACATGAAAATGTAATTGATAAAGCTCTTTCCTAGCTGACTTTTTATGGTTTCAGTTAAAATGCAAGCTAAACTGAATTCCATAATGGACTATACTTCATAATAATCGTGCTCTATTTGTATGCAAATGGCTGGACTGGCATCTCTCAATTTTAGACGATAGCTGTAAACTCATAGCAGTTTTGGGTAGATTCTAATTATGCATCTGATATAATAGGTATTGACTCAATGAGAAACTTCAACACCAGTTTTTTAGAGTTAATACTCATTATTCACTGTTTGAAATTTAGGTTCGAATGACGTGTCATGATGATAAAATGTTGGGTGGTACCATTACTTAGTTATTTCTGGGACTGACAGTTATCTAATTTCTCTAAGCTAAAGTGGTGTTGGAAAAAAATGATGAATCCCTGATAGGCTTGTGAAATAATTAAATAACATAATGTGCACAAAGGATTCAGGGAAACATTTGTAGATCAACGGATTATGACTCTTCCTCTTATCTGTTGCCAGTTCGTAATGATGTCCAACTGGAACCTCAGGGTAACTTGTTCTTAATGTATTTCCTATAGCTGTGTCTCAAAAGAGGAAATTCTATAAGATGAGAGTCCAATCTTTAATTAAAAAATCATTTAATAGAAACTAAGCCATAGGGCAGGGTATAGTAGATGTCTCCTCCATGAAGTCGACTTTGGAGCTAAAATGTGTCTATTTAGTGTCACATGACAACCTCTGGTACACATGATCCCCACCCAGCCTACACTTCTGAGGACAAAGGATGCAAAAGGGAAACAGCATTACTTATGGGAGAAGTTTATTTCCCCATTATTAAAAGGAAATTACTTGTCTGGTTGGCAGCCCAGATTTTAAAATTACTCCCATGGCTGTGTCTAAAACCAATTCAGTATTTTAAAACTGAAATTTGTTTGTCATAATAGACCCGAGCTTGTTGGATATTGTGTCATGGCCAGCTACAAAATACTTCAATGGAACACAGAGGTACACTAGGAGGAGTGAAAAGAGAAAAATATCACCACTTATGGCCAGAGGAATGTACTAAATGCCTAGGATAAACCCAGCTTCCTAAAGCTATAAAACTTCAAGCGAACAGGTCATGGACATTCCCACTGTTTACTGTATAATGTGATTAAAATCACCAGGTTTTGGACTTGGACAAAGAGACCTCAACTTACCCTCATGCTCTACCCTCTGCTCTCTGAATTACATTGGGTAAATTTGAAGTCTCATCATCAGTTTCTTCATCTGAAAGAGAACGAATTGAAGACTAACTGGAAGGAAGATCATTGGAAGGAAGAAAATGAGTAAAGCCCCTCTGTTGGTCCTAATATATTGTAAATAGTTCTCACAAATGATAACTCTTAGGGCTGTTTTGTTGTTCACACGTCAGTAGCTACTGTTAGTTCAGCAAATTAATATACCTCTTATAGTTCCTTGCTTTGTTGTCATTGTTTCTATTTTACAGTGGGGTTAACTCACCCCTGTACAATGCTTCACTAATAAGAAAAAATACCGAGATTTGATCTAAGGTCTGTTAATTCCAAAACCTGTGATGTCTTCATTGCTGATACTGTATAGATGTGTAAAACTTCCTCAGAGGGACATAGATCCAGTCTCAGAAAATCTTTGACATATGAAAACAAGAGCCTGTGGGGCAAGGGCATCTGGATATGAGGTTACCTAGAATCCAGGATAACAAAAATCAATTCAGAGATCCGGACAAATGGGGCTGTTCAAAAGCATCAGCGAGATAGGTCCTAAAGGTAGACTCAAGAGCTCAAGGCAACTAGGCAAGATCCATGTGGCTCTGGGTTACCTAGCAGTCCACTCAGTTAATTAAAAGCCCTGAGAACAGCAGGGAGAATTGTGCTTGGAGTGTAAGGTAGCATCCAGTAACCCACAGATGGGGTTGGAGTAAATCCGGATATGGTAGAAGCAGGGGGCATGGATGAAAGGTCATCAGCCAAGTCTTAACATCAGCAACCAGTTGTTTGGCATCTTTTACTTTTTAACTTTGAATCGTTCCCCTGAAATTGTGCAGATACAGTCTTAAACCTGTCAGTCCCAGAGACTTGAGATTTACACATACGTACTACTCTGCTATTCTCCAAGACTAGGGCTACAAAATGTGATGGTTCTTTCTCTTTATGGCTATCCACTGGTCTTTGACCTTGAGTTAAATGACAGCTGCTTCTCTAGCTCTTCAAATAGGCAAGCACCTTTTCAGGATATTGGTAATTCCAAAACATAAATCCTATGGCATGGCTTATGACTTGCTTCTGTGACCCATGACCTTAGAGTCTACAATAGTCATCACATCCAGGAAACAATTGATGTCATGATGGTCACTAAGTACATGGCAGAAATCATCAATCCATCTCAGCTAGCAATCCAAGAAAATCCTCATGATCATCTGAGTGACCACCATTGATATAGTTAGCACATGGAAAAGCTTACTAAACAATAAAGTCCAATGGCTTACCTACCAAGTTATTTAATTTCAAAAATGAATTTAATAGTGCAAATTTTAAACTAATATTGTTAGTTAATTACATAAGTAGATGCCCAAAATACATTGTAATTTGGTGACAAATACATTCAAAAAGAAAGAAGAAAAGAAAAGAGAAAACAGGAGAGAAAGCAAAAGGAAAGAAAGACTTTTAAAACCACTATTCATCACATAAGAAGGAAAAAGGTGTTCAGGGTTCTTTCACTAACTACCTAATGGAGTCCAGCTACAAAAGCATGTTCTGTATGCCACCGTATATTTGAAGAACTTTTTATGTGGTATCTCATTAGAGAAATGATCACATTCATCATTCTTTTACAGAAGACAAATGGAATATTAAAGAGATAAAATAATTTCATAATTTCAAGGTTATCAAGCAGCAAGATTCAAATCCAGATCCACATGTTCAAAGAAGATCCCTGAATCCTTATCATTTCTCCCATCTCAAGTTGACATACAAGGGCCACAATAGAAACAATAATATTTAGTTGGGAAACTAGTGGCGTCCTACAATACAGATGGTCCCTAACCTAAAATGGTTCCACTTACAATATTTTAATTTTAGGACAATTGAAAAGCAATAGGTAACTAGTAGAAATCATAGTTTGTTCTTTTACAGAGGCAGTGAAGGGGGGTGTGGTCTGCTGTCGTGAGACTGGGTAACAACCATGAAGTACAGTCCCCACGAGGACAAGTCACTCACTCCTCAGTATACTGTTGCCAAGTTACAAACTTGGATATTTTCAGCGCATTACAACTGATGATATTTTCAACTTAAGGTGGATTTGTTCAGATGTAACCCCAACATAAGTGGAGGAGTATTTGCGTCCTTAAGACTGCCAGATCTTTAAAGCCCTCACAGCAATCTGCTCTCTTGGGAAGCAAAGAATATTGAGTCATGACTATCCAGACCACAGAGGCTCTGGGACTGGGACTGGGACGTCAGATCATTTCCCCTTGGGAAATCTTACTGTTGCAGTTACCTAGGAGATGAAAGAAGGGTAGCATAGATACACAGCCCCTCGGCTCTCCTTACTGTCCCAAGTTTACTCTTCACAGCACCTGACTTCTCTCCAGAGTCGCATGCATATCCTTAAATGTTCCCTTGCAAAATGACAAGATTGGAATATGACAGTCAATGCAAAGCCACCAATTACAATGCAGATACAGATATCCTTTCTACATTCGGGTCCTTTCCAACAGCTGTCGTGGCTGCAGCTTCTTCCTTCCTGTGCAGTTCTAGTAGGAGATGCCCATCAGAATCACAGATCTCCCACCTCTGCGCAAACAGCAAGTTAATCTCTTGAATATTCTGCAGTTAAGTTGTGGCCCCTCTAGCAGGAGCTTGTTCTGTTCTTCATCCCTGGAATTCCCTATCACCTTCCCCACTTATTTACTAGTGCTACTGGATTCTTGTCTTCACTTCTGGAACGCTGTTCCATTGGCTGCCTGCTCTCTATCTCAAAGGTCACTGAGAGAAGCCAGATACTTACCAGTCTTCTCCAGCCTAAAGTATCCCTTGAGCCTCTTTCTCTATTATTGCATGATCACTTTCTTTTCCTGCCTCACAGACATTCTTAGAAGAGCACTACCTCTCGTTATTACCTCCCACTGTAGTTTCCCTGAACCTTAACTCCAAGAGAGAACCTTAACTTCCTCTGCTTTCTCCTGCTTGCCAAGAGCACACATACCTAGTTCAAATGGTGTAATGAAGACAAAAGGGGTTCAGCCTGACCAAAGATAAAGGAAAGTGGGGCTGTTGGTTCACTAGCTCATGTATCCAATCCTTGGAAAAAGCTAGAATAGACAAGAAAAGAGCACAGTCACGGTGTTCTCTATGACTGTCCATCTGTCTCTCGTTTCTATAGTTGGATGCCAAATGTACCACAAGGCATTCAGAGCTCATTTTTTCATTATATCCTCCTACTTTATGGGGAAATACAGAATAAAAAGGAGAAAATAGCCTTGCCTTGAGTCATATGGTTACCTCTTTAGCCATTCACTATGGCCAGGGTAAACAACTGTGATTGGATTAGTCTGTGTCCTGGGTACACTTAGCTGGCTACACTGTTGTAGCATCTGGCCACAGCTGGGAAACCCCATGCATGACTGCTGAGAAAATCACAAGCTGGCCAGCTACCCTGACAGATTGTGTACAGCTGAGAATTGTGCAGAATAAAATTATAGAGCTGAAGGACTAAGGGCCATGGTCAAAATCACAGCCATTGATGCTAAGCAGAACTATTAAGGCAGCACTGATAGTTCTAGCAAATAATATATTCAAGAGCTTGCATGACGTGGTCCTAATGAACCTGTGCTTCCTAGCTGTGTGGTTTGAAGACATATCCAATAAGAACGGAAGTCCTGAAATATTAGGTCCGCCCATCTATTGCTTTTTTGCTTCTACAGGCTACCTTTAGTTTCGCATTTTTACAGTTTAAGCTACAGCTCCTGCCCCAGGTGCATCTCTGAGAAATTTTTTCCAGAACAATCTGAACAACAACTAAAATAAAATAAAATACCCCGCAGCAAGAGAACCAGAAAATGAGAGGAAACGGGTGCTGGTGGGTAGTGGAGAGGAGAGTAAGTCCTCCTGGATGTGAATTTACCCAAGTCATTCCACACTGAAAGAAGAGAATGTTTTAGTGTTTTCTCAACATAACTCTCCTCATTGACAGAAGAAAACAGTGAGTCAGAAAGGCACATTAAAGAGAATGAAGTCCCATGTTGACAGTATGCTGGACAGTATATATTCCACAGGACCTTCTTCAACTCCATCTTAAGGCTCCAGAGGTTAAGGACCAGTTCACAAACAAATCCTGACAGGTCTGGGCTTCTGAATCCACCCCAGACCTTCTGCTATACTTCTGAAGCAGTGTGAAAGGAGAGTTTACTGTTAGAAGATGGCTGAGCTGTTAAAGATTCACAACCAAACTGTCAAACGGACAGTACACGAGTAGGAATGTTCAGGCTCTTCTACTCTTTCTACAATGTCACTACTTTTCATGTTTATGTCATAATGCTGGCAAAGTCTTTCTTTTTGTCTCTACAAGGTGGGCAGAATACAGGCTATTTACCCCACTTTAGAAACTGAAGACCCTAAGGCCCTGATGTTAAACATCCACACAGGATGGCATCCACCCCAGAGGAGGTCAAACCCCTCCAGATACCTGACCTTTTCCTCTTCATGATCCTAATCAGCTGCCCTTGCAGGCAGTGCCAGGAGGACTGCCATTCTGGTCATCCCATCTCTCTGGGTTCTTAATTTCATTCTTCCTGACTATTTTATATTCTGAGCATTGCCTGGTTTTGTGGTTTTTGTTTTGTTTTGTTTTGTTTTGTTTTTTTGGTCTCTCCTAAGGAAAACTTGTTATAGTAGAATTGAGTAACTCTGCCTCATTCCTCATCCTAGACTGTATTTTTACATGAAGCAAATTAAAAGCCATACATTGTGGACACGTGCATGATGGAATCTCATTTAAAAATTCTGTTTAGCACACATTTGCAGGACTTTCGCTGATTCAGTGAACACTGCACTTACCTATCAGGTGTAAATTGGCATTTTGCTTTGTCGTGGACATTAGGGATGCCGACTCTGACAGAGTCCAATTTGAAATTTCTCAAGCTTCAGACTGTCTTCAGGCATCTCCATCTGATCAAGTGACCAACAGGTAGCCATACCTGTGATGTGCAGCCTGGTAATAACCTCACATCTCAAAAGCAAGAGGGAGAGCTCGGCGACAGTAATACTACCAACTGCTAAGCAGCCTTCCTCAGTTCCATGCTTAGTTAAATTCTCTGACATGGTCTTAAAACTCTGGTTCTTTGCTTTATTTAGAGATAGGGTTTTGCTCTGTAGCTCTTGGTAGTCCAAGACCATGTACATCAAGCTCTCCTGAAGCTTACAATTATCCTCCTGTCTCTACTTCCTAAATGCAAGGATTAGAGGTGGGCACTAGCATGCCTTCCTTTAAAATTGGGTTTATTTTAATTTTTTAATTTTATGTGTGTGTATGTGGTGCTTACACATATGCCTGTGTACAATATGTGTGCCTCATGCCTACAGAGAGTTCACAGGAGGCCACTGAATTTCCTAAAACTGAGGTTAGAGACAGTTGTGAACTGTCACGTGAATGTCGGGAATCAAACTCTGATCCTCTGCAAGAACAACCAGTGTTCTCAACCACTGTGCCCTCTTTCTCCAGCCTCCTCTTGATACTTCTTAAGCAATAGTTACCCATTTTTCTCAGAATAATATATTGCTCACAATATAAATACAAAATATAATATATAAATGAGTATTTAAAAATACATGTATGTAATCACACTTATCTCCTGACCCTCTCTTATTCTTCTCCTTCTCCATTGACTCTCCCCTGATCCCACCAAGTCCCCATCCTAGTTTCATGTCTCTTCTGTTTTGCTTTGAATTTTGCCTTGTATTCTACAGGGCTTAACTAGGCCACCCAAGTGGCCACAGATTTAATGCTGCCCAATGGAGCATACGTAATTTCCAAATGGCTGCATCACTAAATCAATAATAACTTCCTCCCCCAAATTGCTCAATTTCTAGCTCCCCTCGAGGTGAGGGAAACCTTGGACTCCATGTAACCTGACTCATGGCTAAATATTTGTGGTCTTCGTCTTATGCAGACCCATATGCATGCAACCACAGCTACTGTGAGTTCATAGCCAGCATCGTGACCCCATGTGACCCCATGATCTGAACGTACTTTCTTTCCATCTCTCTTTTGTGATAGGTTGGGACGATATGAGTGTCTCACTTAAGGTTGAGCAATCAGCAGTAACTGGTCCTTATCTGCCCTAACCCACTACTTGCTGCAAAGAGAAGCTTTTTCAAGCAATGCTGAGGGCAGCATTAGTTTATCAGCATAAACATAGGTAGTTAGGATGTAGTTTCTTAAACATATCCACTTAGTAAAATGAAAGTAGAGGGTTCATCCCTAGTGACTATGACCTTCTCAGTCATAAGCCTTTGGCCAGGCCCACAGTACCAGGCACATATTCCTTGATATGAAGTGGGCTTCAAATCCAATTTTTAAAAAATTGTCTACTGCCCATCCCCAACCAGGCATGATAGCACATGCTTTTAAACTCAGGACTCAGGAGGCAGAAGCAGGAGGATCTCTGGGAATTTGAGGACAACCTGGTCTACAAAGTGAGTCCAGGACAGTCAGAGCTCTGAACACAAAGAAACCCTGTCTCAAAAAAGTTCATTTACTCCCATAATGATGCCACTATTGTAGCAGTAGGCACATCTTGCCTGGCAGGGTGGTATTTGTAGTACATACGGTCCAAAGATGGTAATACCGTAGGTGCCTTTTCACTCCCAGCTACCTGCATAGCAACTTCTAGCATTATGAAAACTAGCTTCCAGGGAGGAAGATTCCAATTTCAACATGGATTCTCTGTGTTCTGAAACCAAAGTATGTGCTATCTTCAGCAATGGGTACTTACTATATAGTTCTGGTGGTCAAATAAAGACAATGTCCTTTTTGGCCAGCTACTTCTATAGAAGTGTCCCATAGCTGACACTGGGATTTTCATTTAATAACCCGTATCTTCTAAAATTAGTGTTACCCACCCATGCATGGTACCTCTATTAATTTTTATTATGATTTTTAATTAGCATATAAAGTTGTAGGTATGGCTGTGGCTTCTACATACATCTATACTTTGGGTTAGTGCTCCAACTCTATCCTCTTTTCTATCCCATTCTTGACTCTCATTTTTATTCTTCACTTTGTCTGGTACATACCATGATCAGTTCTGTCAACAGAAACCATCCAGTGAGCCTTTTCTCCCACTTAGACATCATATTTCTCCTGCACTATCTATTTCAATCCTTGGATTATTTGGTTAGTCAGCAAATGTTAAGCCATCCATTATTCCAGTCTCAAAGATACTGAAATAAATGCAACAGACATGGCTCCCACATTTGTGGAACATACATTCAAAGAGTACAGACTCAAATAACTCTAAGTTGTAATAAATACACTCAAGAAATGTATAAAAAGGACTAAGGTGACTATAAAGAAAGGAGCCATTAGAAATAAGGTAGCCAAAAAGGGACTTGGATCTCCAAAGAGATAAATTCTGACACATTTTACAGGTACATAAAATGGTTTCCACATAGGGTACGTGACTTAGCCTAAGTGACAGAGTCAGAGTCTGGTAGATTCAGGCTTTGAAGTCAAGTATAATCGATATGGCTGGGTTCTCCTTGTTCTAAAAGATACGTTGGAAGTTCTAAAATACATAGGGATCACAGATGGTTGTAATTGACTATACCTTTTCATTCAGAAGGTTTAAGGTAGTGCTGATCCTACTGGGAACAGAGTGACCCTTTTCTCTGAAATCTTGGGAATCTCTCATGAGATTTTCATGAGATCTGAGCACTGATGGGCTAATTATTGTTCTTACATGTGTGTGCCAGTAGGCCAACGCAACGCGACAAAGCAGGAACTCAGGGCTGCATGTCTTCAAGATGTCATGAGTCTGTATCAACCTTAGATGGAAAAACAAGGACAACAACAAAAAAAAAACCTCACTTCATTTCAACAGTTCTGACAAGGCCTTTGAGAGAAGGGGGACTACAAAGAAAATGCTCCCTCTTCTATAGACTCATCCTCCACCTGAGTGTAGGTTGACCACATTGAGGATTGATGATGCTTGGTTCCTGGTCATGCTTTCTCATACTGTTCCTTAAGTCTACAGATTGACTTTCCTTCTTTCCTTCCTCCTTCCTTCCTTCCTTCCTTCCTTTGTTGCTGTCGCTATTGTTGTTTTTGCTTCCCTGAAGATAGAAAACAGTCAACATAAAACCTGCGGATCCCGGTCCGCAGCAGCTCTCTGCTCCCAAACCCCGTGGGAGAGAGACCTCACCCCTTGGTCAGGTGAGCACTTCTGAGGCTGCAGAATGGAAGAGACCACCTACACTGCCCACCCCTGCCCACATCCCTGGCCCAAGAGGAAACTGTATACGGCCTCTGGGTTCCCATAGAGGAGGGCCAAGGAGCAGCAGGACCTCTGCACCTGTGACACCGCCATAATCTGAAGGGAGCTACCGGATAAACAGTTCTCTGCACCCAAATCCCATGGGAGGGAGAGCTAAACCTTCAGAGAGGCAGACACACCTGGGAAACCAGAAGAGACTGCACTCTGCACACATCTCTGATGCCAGAGGAAAACACCAAACGCCATCTGGAACCCTGGTGCACAGAAGCTCCCGGAAACGGTGGCACAGATCTTCCTGGTTGCTACCGCTGCGGAGAGCTCATAAGCAACACCCCATGAGCAAACTTGAGCCTCGGGACCACAGGTAAGACCAACTTTTCTGCTGCAAGTGACCTGCCTGGTGAACTCAGGACACACAGAGGCAAAATTCCTCTAGGACCGGGCACTTCCCTTTGTGGGAGTCCCAAACCCGCAGATCCCGGCCCGCAGCAGCCCTCTGCTCCCAAACCCCATGGGAGAGAGACCTCACCTCCTGGTCAGGTGGGCACTCCTGAGGCTGAAGAGCAGAAGAGACCACCTACACTGCCCACCCCTGCCCACATCCCCGGCCCAAGAGGAAACTGTATACAGCCTCTGGGTTCCCGTAGAGGAGGGCCCAAGAGCAGCAGGACCGCTATGCCTGAGACACCGCCATAACCTGCAGGGAGCTACCAGATAAAGAGTTCTCTGCACCCAAATCCCGTGGGAGGGAGAGCTAAACCTTCAGAGAGGCAGACACGCCTGGTAAACCAGAAGAGATGGCACTCTGCACACATCTCTGACGCCAGAGGAAAACACCCCACAAGCAAACTTGAGACTCGGGACCACAGGTAAGACCAACTTTTCTGCTGCAAGTGAGCTGCCTGGTGAACTCCAGACACAGGCCAACAGGAACAGCTGAAGACCTGTAGAGAGGAAAAACTACACGCCCGAAAGCAGAACACTCTGTCCCCATAACTGACTGAAAGAGAGGAAAACAGGTCTACAGCACTCCTGACACACAGGCTTATAGGACAGTCTAGCCACTGTCAGAAATAGCAGAACAAAGTAACACTAGAGATAATCTGATGGCGAGAGGCAAGCACAGGAACCCAAGAAACAGAAACCAAGACTACATGCCATCATCGGAGCCCAATTCTCCCACCAAAGCAAACACGGAATATCCAAACACACGAGAAAAGCAAGATCTAGTCTCAAAATCATATTTGATCATGATGCTGGAGGACTTCAAGAAAGACATGAAGAACTCCCTTAGAGAACAAGTAGAAGCCTACAGAGAGGAATCACAAAAATCCCTGAAAGAATTCCAGGAAAACACAATCAAACAGTTGAAGGAATTAAGAATGGAAATAGAAGCAATCAAGAAAGAACACATGGAAACAACCCTGGATATAGAAAACCAAAAGAAGAGACAAGGAGCTGTAGATACGAGCTTCACCAACAGAATACAAGAGATGGAAGAGAGAATCTCAGGAGCAGAAGATTCCATAGAAATCATTGACTCAACTGTCAAAGATAATGTAAAGCAGAAAAAGCTACTGGTCCAAAACATACAGGAAATCCAGGACTCAATGAGAAGATCAAACGTAAGGATAATAGGTATAGAAGAGAGTGAAGACTCCCAGCTCAAAGGACCAGTAAATATCTTCAACAAAATCATAGAGGAAAACTTCCCTAACCTAAAAAAAGAGATACCCATAGGCATACAAGAAGCCTACAAAACTCCAAAGAGATTGGACCAGAAAAGAAACACCTCCCGACACATAATAGTCAAAACAAAAAACACACAAAATAAAGAAAGAATATTAAAAGCAGTAAGGGAAAAGGTAAAGTAACATATAAAGGCAGACCTATCAGAATCACACCAGACTTTTCGCCAGAAACTATGAAAGCCAGAAGATCCTGGACAGATGTCATACAGACCCTAAGAGAACACAAATACCAGCCCAGGTTACTGTATCCTGCAAAACTCTCAATTAACATAGATGGAGAAACCAAGATATTCCATGACAAAACCAAATTTACCAATATCTTTCTACAAATCCAGCACTACAAAGGATAATAAATGGTAAAGCCCAACATGAGGAGGCAAGCTCTACCCTAGAAGAAGCAAGAAACTAATCATCTTGGCAACAAAACAAAGAGAAGAAAAGCACACAAACATAACCTCACATCCAAATATGAATATAACAGGAAGCAATAATCACTATTCCTTAATATCTCTCAACATCAATGGCCTCAACTCCCCAATAAAAAGACATAGATTAACAAACTGGATACGCAACGAGGACCCTGCATTCTGCTACCTACAGGAAACACACCTCAGAGACAAAGACAGACACTACCTCAGAGTGAAAGGCTGGAAAACAACTTTCCAAGCAAATGGTCGGAAGAAGCAAGCTGGAGTAGCCATTCTAATATCAAATAAAATCAATTCTCAACTAAAAGTCATCAAAAAAGATAAGGAAGGACACTTCATATTTATCAAAGGAAAAATCCACCAAGATGAACTCTCAATCCTAAATATCTATGCCCCAAATACAAGGGCACCTACATACGTAAAAGAAACCTTACTAAAGCTCAAAACAAACATTGCACCTCACACAATAATAGTAGGAGATTTCAACAACCCATTCTCATCAATGGACAGATCATGGAAACAGAAATTAAACAGAGATGTAGACAGACTAAGAGAAGTCATGAGCCAAATGGACTTAACGGATATTTATAGAACATTCTATCCTAAAGCAAAAGGATATACCTTCTTCTCAGTTCCTCATGGTACTTTCTCCAAAATTGACCATATAATTGGTCAAAAAACGGGCCTCAACAGGTATAGAAAGATAGAAATAATCCCATGCGTGCTATCAGACCACCACAGCCTAAAACTGGTCTTCAATAACAATAAGGGAAGAATGCCCACATATACGCGGAAATTGAACAATGCTCTACTCAATGATAACCTGGTCAAGGAAGAAATAAACAAAGAAATTAAAGACTTTTTAGAATTTAATGAAAATGAAGATACAACATACTCAAACTTATGGGACACAATGAAAGCTGTGCTAAGAGGAAAACTCATAGCGCTGAGTGCCTGCAGAAAGAAACAGGAAAGAGCATATGTCAGCAGCTTGACAGCACACCTAAAAGCTCTAGAGCAAAAAGAAGCAAATACACCCAGGAGGAGTAGAAGGCAGGAAATAATCAAACTCAGAGCTGAAATCAACCAAGTAGAAACAAAAAGGACCATAGAAAGAATCAACAGAACCAAAAGTTGGTTCTTTGAGAAAATCAACAAGATAGATAAACCCTTAGCCAGACTAACGAGAGGACACAGAGAGTGTATCCAAATTAACAAATTCAGAAATGAAAAGGGAGACATAACTACAGATTCAGAGGAAATTCAAAAAATCATCAGATCTTACTATAAAAGCCTATATTCAACAAAACTTGAAAATCTGCAGGAAATGGACAATTTCCTAGACAGATAACAGGTACCAAAGTTAAATGAGGAACAGATAAACCAGTTAAACAACCCCATAACTCCTAAGGAAATAGAAGCAGTCATTAAAGGTCTCCCAACCAAAAAGGGCGCAGGTCCAGACGGGTTTAGTGCAGAGTTCTATCAGACCTTCATAGAAGACCTCATACCATTACTATCCAAACTATTCCACAAAATTGAAACAGATGGAGCACTAACGAATTCCTTCTACGAAGCCACAATTACTCTTATACCTAAACCACACAAAGACACAACAAAGAAAGAGAACTGCAGACCAATTTCCCTTATGAATATCGACGCAAAAATACTCAATAAAATTCTGGCAAACCGAATCCAAGAGCACATCAAAACAATCATCCACCATGATCAAGTAGGCTTCATCCCAGGCATGCAGGGATGGTTTAATATACTGAAAACCATCAACGTGATCCATTATATAAACAAACTGAAAGAAAAAAACCACATGATCATTTCATTAGATGCTGAGAAAGCATTTGACAAAATTCAACACCCCTTCATGATAAAAGTCCTGGAAAGAATAGGAATTCAAGGCCCATGCCTAAACATAGTAAAAGCCATATACAGCAAACCAGTTGCTAACATTAAACTAAATGGAGAGAAACTTGAAGCAATCCCACTAAAATCAGGGACTAGACAAGGCTGCCCACTCTCTCCCTCCTTATTCAATATAGTTCTTGAAGTTCTAGCCAGAGCAATCAGACAACAAAAGGAGGTCAAGGGGCTACAGATCGGAAAAGAAGAAGTCAAAATATCACTATTTGCAGATGATATGATAGTGTATTTAAGTGATCCCAAAAGTTCCACCAGAGAACTACTAAAGCTGATAAACAACTTCAGCAAAGTGGCTGGGTATAAAATTAACTCAAATAAATCAGTAGCCTTCCTCTACACAAAAGAGAAACAAGCCGAGAAAGAAATTAGGGAAACGACATCCTTCATAATGGACCCAAATAATATAAAGTACCTCGGTGTGACTTTAACCAAGCAAGTAAAAGATCTGTACAATAAGAACTTCAAGACACTGAAGAAAGAAATTGAAGAAGACCTCAGAAGATGGAAAGATCTCCCATGCTCATGGATTGGCAGGATTAATATAGTAAAAATGGCCATTTTACCAAAAGCGATCTTCAGATTCAATGCAATCCCCATCAAAATACCAATCCAATTCTTCAAAGAGTTAGACAGAACAATTTGCAAATTCGTCTGGAATAACAAAAAACCCAGGATAGCTAAAACTATCCTCAACAATAAAAGGACTTCAGGGGGAATCACTATCCCTGAACTCAAGCAGTATTACAGAGCAATAGTGATAAAAACTGCATGGTATTGGTACAAAGACAGACAGATAGACCAATGGAACAGAATTGAAGACCCAGAAATGAACCCACACACCTATGGGCACTTGATTTTTGACAAAGGAGTCAAAACCATCCAATGGAAAAAAGATAGCATTTTCAGCAAATGGTGCTGGTTCAACTGGAGGTCAACATGTAGAAAAATGCAGATCGATCCAAGCTTATCACCCTGTACAAAGCTTAAGTCCAAGTGGATCAAGGACCTCCACATCAAACCAGATACACTCAAACTAATAGAAGAAAAACTAGGGAAGCATCTGGAACACATGGGCACTGGAAAAAATTTCCTGAACAAAACACCAATGGCTTATGCTCTAAGATCAAGAATCGACAAATGGGATCTCATAAAACTGCAAAGCTTCTGTAAGGCAAAGGACACTGTGGTTAGGACAAAACGGCAACCAACAGATTGGGAAAAGATCTTTACCAATCCTACAACAGGTAGAGGCCTTATATCCAAAATATACAAAGAACTCAAGAAGTTAGACCGCAGGGAGACAAATAACCCTATTAAAAAATGGGGTTCAGAGCTAAACAAAGAATTCACAGCTGAGGAATGCCAAATGGCTGAGAAACACCTAAAGAAATGTTCAACATCTTTAGTCATAAGGGAAATGCAAATCAAAACAACCCTGAGATTTCACCTCATACCAGTGAGAATGGCTAAGATCAAAAACTCAGGTGACAGCAGATGCTGGCGAGGATGCGGAGAAAGAGGAACACTCCTCCATTGTTGGTGGGATTGCAGACTGGTACAACCATTCTGGAAATCAGTCTGGAGGTTCCTCAGAAAATTGGACATTGAACTGCCTGAGGATCCAGCTATACCTCTCTTGGGCATATACCCAAAAGATGCCCCAACATATAAAAAGGACACATGCTCCACTATGTTCATCGCAGCCTTATTTATAATAGCCAGAAGCTGGAAATAACCCAGATGCCCTTCAACAGAGGAATGGATACAGAAAATGTGGTACATCTACACAATGGAATATTACTCAGCTATCAAAAACAATGACTTTGGGGTTGGGGATTTAGCTCAGCGGTAGAGCGCTTGCCTAGCGAGCGCAAGGCCCTGGGTTCGGTCCCCAGCCCCAGAAAAAAAAAAAGACAATGACTTTATGAAATTCGTAGGGAAATGGTTGGAACTGGAAAATATCATCCTGAGTGAGGTAACCCAATCACAGAAAAACACGCATGGTATGCACTCATTGATAAGTGGCTATTAGCCCAAATGCTTGAATTACCCTAGATGCCTAGAACAAATGAAACTCAAGACAGATGATCAAAATGTGAATGCTTCACTCCTTCTTTAAAAGGGGAACAAGAATATCCATGGAAGGGAATAGAGAGGCAAAGATTAAAACAGACACAGAAGGAACACCCATTCAGAGCCTGCCCCACATGTGGCCCATACATATACAGCCATCCAATTAGACAAGATGGATGAAGCAAAGAAGTGCAGGCCGACAGGAGCCGGATGTAGATCGCTCCTGAGATACACAGCCAGAATACAGCAAACACAGAGGCGAATGCCAGCAGCAAACCACTGAATTGAGAATAGGACCCCCCGTTGAAGGAATCAGAGAAAGAACTGGAAGAGCTTGAAGGGTTTCGAGACCCCATATGTATAACAATGCCAAGCAACCAGAGCTTCCAGGGACTAAGCCACTACCTAAAGACTATACATGGACTGACCCTGGACTCTAACCTCATAGGTAGCAATGAATATCCTAGTAAGAGCACCAGTGGAAGGGTCCTGCTAAGACTGAACCCCCAGTGAACTAGATTGTTGGGGGAGGGGGGCAATGGGGGGAGGATGGGGAGGGGAACACCCATAAAGAAGGGGAGAAGGGAGGGGGATGTTTGCCTGGAAACTGGGAAAGGGAATAACAGTGGAAATGTATACAAGAAATACTCAAGTTAATAATAATAATAAAAAAAGAAAACAGTCAACGTTCATGATATTTAAGCTCGTTTTAAGACCTTTTAGATTTCTGAGTTCAGACCTATATATCTCACTCCATTTTATTTTTGTCCCCATAAGAATACAGCAGTCATTTTAAAAACTGCTTTTTCCCCCTGATTCTTCTGCCATTTTTATGAGCCAAATATAACATTATAAGATCTGACTAATTCATAGCAAAAATAACCACTTCCCAGCTTTGTAGAACATATTCCTTTTCCATCCACAATGTATTAAACTTACGGTCAGTGATGAATGCCAGATTTCTTTCTACCGTATATTTGTCTTGAGTCTCCATAATCTGAATTTATCATCCTGGCTCCCACTGAAGCCATGGCTGTTAACACTCTGACACACTCACAGTAGATAATAAGTAACTACCTATGGGAAGCATATAACTCCTGAAAACCAGTTTCTGCTGAACTGTTACCTGTTTTTATAGAGCATGTCTATTTTTCTGATCTCCATGAACTATCTAATGGGGGTGTGACCTCACTTTGATCAAAAATGAGGCACCTAATAAGAATCTTTCATAAGTGGTGGTTGACCAATGGAAGGACAGATTATGTGTTATTGTAGAAAATACTAGGAAATAGGCTAGACTTGATCTCAGCCCCAAGATTCTAGCCTTGATCCCATCCTGCTTCATTCTGTCATCTTGAAGAATTCATGAGATCTCTTTGGACTTCAGATTTACTTGTCAAGAAATGACTAGTGAGATGAGCTGATCTCTAAGATTCTCTTTAACATAAAAAGAAAAATCTTAGTGTCTGTATGAACACCTTGGATCAGACTGAAAATACAAACGAGTGGGAAAAGAGGAAGATTGTCATAGAAATAAAGGACTGAAAACACTCTACCCTTCTACCTGAAAGTTATATTCTCTAGCACGTAACTAGTTCAGTAATTCCGGATATACATGTATATCCCTTTCTAGTTTTTGGAACTGGCTGCTTATATATAGCATGCCGTCACATCCCTTGGATCTGCATTCACTGAGAGTGGTAAGGCGGAAAGTTCATAGCTCTGGAACTACATCTGCTCAGCCCTCGGGACTGCCACTGGCTCTGTTCACTGACTCCTGGCTTCATCAGGCATGGAGTTGAACCAGCACAATTATTCAATGTGAAGGTGGAAAAATGAAGCAGTCGATGGATTCCGACCATGTTCTCAAAGATGGAAAGGATTTCCCCACCACAGCTGCTCCCTGGCTTCTTTGCTGCCCTCGAGGGCTGTCCTTGCAAGGCCTACAGATAAATCATTCTCCTTCCTCAGAAGCACTATGCTGCTCCTTTCCCAGGGCCTGTCCCATGTTTCTAAGGGTATCTGTTATCCTTATCTGAGAACTGCGGTGGGATATTTCAGATGACTTCAGTTCTGGGAGGACAGTATTGTTACCTGTATCAGCCTCCCTCACCTCTGTTTCTTCCTGCATGCCCTCTGACAAGGACACATTTTTGCGGGAAGATTGTTTTTCTTATATTTTAGTCTCCATCCAATCCAGTACATCATCAGCTTCCCACAGGTACACAGTGTGCCATCTGCATTTTAGCAAATATTATCTCCTCATTCATCCCAAGTCAAAGCTTTTTCTGTCAGCATCTGGAATTTGTAGGTTGCTGTGTGCATTGGCAGAGCCAATCACAAATGGAAACAAAACAACATCTGCGAAATGGGACGGTACAAGGACAGAAGCCAAGAGTCTGGAAGCAGGCAAAGAGAAATGCCCTGGCTGCGTTGAGAGAACTGGGGGACAACAGCTATGCAGGGTAATGTGTCTGCTCTGTGTTTTTCTCGATGTCAACTAACCATCTCAATTGGTCCATGTAGTTTTACCTCTGGTCTGCAAATAGGAAAAAGTAAAATGGAGAAAAGTAAGCAACTTTCCAGAAAAGAAACACAACCAATAATACATAGATTCAAACCCAGGGCTGTTTGGTTTCAAGTCATTTCCTCTCCTATTTTATCTAACTGCTGTGGGTGGGTAAGAAATAATGAATGAATAAAAACAAGGAGTGTAGAAGGAAGTCCAGAAAAGGATTCAAAGTTGTCTTCAGCAGCACAAAGAGTGCTCCCTCCAAGCCACAGACTGTGTCCTCCTCACTTGATGACTCAGACCCAGGACAGCAATAGTCAACATGGGTAATTATAGCAATAATCTGTTTCCCTCACACCTCTCCTTGGAACATTTGATGAGTCCACACAGTGCATTCATTTCCTCGTGGCCCACTTCCGTGCCCAGGTTTGGATGCAGATCTCCCATTTGTATAGCCTCCACCTTGGTTCTTCTATGTGTAGGCATTGTTATCTGTCATTGTGGAAACAAGCCTTCTTCAAATGCAGGAGCTTACAAGAACCAGGACAGCAGCGTGTTCCTATTAGCTCTTCTGCCTTGGATCAATACTTGATGCTCCATGTCTTTTGTATGGCTTCAGAAAGATAGGGACCAGATCCAAAGAAAGCTCCAAGGTATCCCCACTCAGGTGTCTGCTGCTAGGGCCATTATTGGAATCTCTCTCACACAGTATGTGCATCTTCATCTGACAGCTGGAGCATCCTCTCAACCCAGGACTGAGCTCAGACAGAAGCACCTGAGAGAATTAGTGCAAGTCACAGCAACCTTATGACCAGGCTTAAAAGGTCTTTTTGCATCACTTCTGCTATACCCATGGTATACCTAGATTAAAGAGAAAGCCACAGAGACCTCACCATTCAGTACAAATCCTATTCTCTGACATCATTTTAAACACACACACACACACACACACACACACACACACACACACACACACACACACGGGATAGAAGAACTTGCATGGCCATATTAGAGACTGTTCTGCCAATCTTTCCTCAAGCCACAGTTCATCTCCTTCCCCCCATGTACTCAATCTTTTCCCCTGATACTACCAGTTCTACATCATTATAGCTTAAACAAAAGAATCTCATCAACTAAGTAGGGTCTGTAAGAGAATGTAATTATTTGGACATGCATTCTTTTTTCCCCTCTTAAGATGTGCAAACTAGAAAGACAAGTTGTCTGCTCACATAGACATCATTTACTAGACCTTTATTCTGTATTAGGTCCTGCACCTAGCAGGCAAGTGGGTTACCTCAATGCTCAGGTTTTCCTAGACGTAATAATATTCATAACACCCCAAGATCATAGTAAATGAGTAGGGGTCTGTGGTGGCTATTCCTGGTTGTCAATTTGACAACATCTGGAATGAACTACAATCCAGAAATGGAGGGCACACCTGTGACCCAGTTCTTAAGTCTGGAAGACACAAGCTTCTGACCTGGATCTTGACATGGGATAACAATACGCTTTTAATCCAGATCTTGAAGCATAGAGGCCATGAAAAGCTTAGACCCAGGCAAGGTAGTACATGTCTTAACTCCCAGGAGACTGAAATAAGCAGATCTCTGAATTCAAGGCCAGCCTGGGACAAAGCAAGTTCCAAATTCAGATGTGGTGGCACACACTTTAATCTGGCCATGCTTTCAGCTGGAGGCCTACACAAGGACATTGGAAGCCTTCTTCATCATCACCTACTTACACTTACTTGCCAGCACATCTGTCAGAATCCACTTCTTCAGGATAAAGTTAAACAAAAGACCAGCTGAGATGACTATCCTTGTGGGATAGAGCAACTACTAGGTTCTCAGACTTCCCATCCACAGTTGCCCATTGTTGTGTTGTTGGACTGCAAACTGTAAGTCATAACAATAAATTCCCTTAAAATATAGAGATATTCCATATGTTCTGTGACTCTAGAGAAGTGTGACTAATATACAAGGTCTTTATGACTAATGTGCATTAACTAAACACACATTTGAGAAAATAAATTATAGATTCCTTACCACACAGTTTTCTTAGTTATAATTTATATATAACAGTTGTTCTCAAAGTGATCATGAAGCCTTGAGAAGTCTACCTGAGACATTTTCATGAAATCTTAGATGTCAGCACTAGTGTGTGATGATAATGTTAGCACGTTACCTGCCCTTTTAACTTGAACTTCATACTGCTAGCACAAAAGAAATGAAAACTGAAAGAAAGCAACTTTCTTTGAAAAAACTAGCTGAGTTAGGAAACTGGCTTAGATGCTGTTCTATTGCTGTGAAGAAACACCGTGACTAAAGCAATTCTGTAAGAGAAAACATTTAACCGAGGGCTTCCCTACAGTGTCAGAAGTTTAGTCAATTATTATCATGATGGGGAACATGGCAGTAGGCATGACAGGCATTGTGCTAGACAAGTAGTTGAAATCTTGATCCATAGGCAGAGCAAGAGAGAAAGAGAGTAAGAGAGAGAGAGAGAGAGAGAGAGAGAGAGAGAGAGAGAGAGAGAGAGACAGAGAGAGAGACAGAGAGAGAGACAGAGAGAGAGACAGAGAGAGACAGACACAGACACAGACACAGACACAGACACAGACACAGACACAGACACAGACACAGATAGGGAAAGAGAAAGAAAGACACTGAGCTTCACATGGGCTTTGAAACCTCAAAAACCCACTCCTGTGATACACTTCCTCTAACAAGATGATACCTCTTAATCCATCTAAACCTTTTATACAGTATTAATTCCTGGTGATTAAGCATTCAAAATTGAGGGTCATTCTTATTCAAACCACTACAGGAATGGTGCAAGTTAAATACAAGATAAGCTGGAAAATACTTATACCAAAAAAAAATACACAAGAGGAGGCCACAATTGGGATATCTTATGAAGTACATAAGGTGGTATGAGGGCCTGTCTCACTAGTCAGATCTTGGGCACATTTAGCGCCAAATTTATTAGTAGGGATATGTCATAACCAATTGATAATAATGAACGTTTATTCTGATAAAAATGTATGGATGTATTCCATACATAAAAATGATAATTTATGATAGGTACATGATAGATATAGATAGATTACAATTAAATGATAGACCAATTGATAGTTAATAGACAAATGATAGATCGCTCCAAGAGGAAGAAGGGAGAGCTCTTGTTCTTCTGATCAGGGGAGGATTTGGAGACTAATTATTCTGTGATGAGAGATGCTGAGAAAACCAGCATTATTTCATAGACACCACAAAAGAGATTGGATCAGACAATGATACATGCTTTTAGTAGAAGAAGACACTGAACAAAAAGTGGGGTATTACATGATCATCCCACCAAAGCTTTATTGTGGCAAAAGAGAAAAATAAAACATAGTAAGAGGGAACTTGGATGCCTTGAATGGTGATCACAACTGACACAATTATTAATAAACATATAGTGTCATGTGCCTCCGAATGTGGTCCCTGCACATTGTTCCTACAGAAGGTTCCAGCCAAGGGGGTTGGGGATTTAGCTCAGTGGTAGATCCCCAACTACCACTTGCCTAGCAAGCGCAAGGCCCTGGGTTCGGTCCCCAGCTCCGAAAAAAAAGAAAAAAGAAAAAAAAAAGGTTCCAGCCTAGAATACATAATCTGAATGTAATGCAGAAAGCATTAGAGAAGTATAAAGTGAACTATGTTCTTTTTTTTATTTAACTGAAGACAGGTAGCATTTACACTTAAACATGCCAGTATCATTTTAAAAACAGAAATTTTATGTCTGTATTCCAGCTTAAAAGAGACTTGAGACATAAAAGAATTAAATGATGTGCTTGACCGACCTGGATCTTGTACCTAAAATGACCTCACTGGGTCAACTGAAGAGATACCATGACTATAGCAACTTGGGGAAGAAGAGGTTTATTTGGCTTTCACTTCCATACCACTGTTTATCAGTGAAGGAAGTCAGGACAGACACTGAAACGGAGCAGAAGCCCGGAGGCAGGAGCTGAGCAAGGGACACAAGCGTTGTTACTTATGAGTTCGTTCCACATGGATTGCTCAGCCTCCTTTCTTATAGAATCCAGTAGCCCAGGGATGGCCTGACCCAAAATAGGCTGGGTCTTCCACTATCAATCACTACTTAAGACAATACTTTACAGCCTGATCACATGGAGGCAATTACTCAACTGAGATTCCTCCTTTCAAATACTCTAGCTTGTGTCAAGTGGACATAAAACCAGTGGGGATGCTGTCCTATTCTCTTTCTCTACTCCACATCTGTAGTAGGGATTTTGTCACATACCAATCAAAACAAATCATCACAGCAGAGCAAGTCTAGGAGACGTGTGCATTGAGCCATTTTCTGTTGAACACACTAGTTTACCGCTGTTGCTTGTTACTAATAAATGGTGAGTGTGGGGACATCCTTTTGGAGATGAGGGAGGAGGGATAAATGAGGGATTGTCAGAGGGCAGAGTGGGAAGGGGATAACAAAGACTGTAAAAAAGGGGATTAAAGATAGTAACGATGCAACAAAAAGTAAATGTTTTGCATAACTGCTCTGTTCTTTATGTTGGGTGATTTATGTTTTTATCCTGAAAGCTTTGTCCTGTGTCTTGTTATTTTTTATTTCAGTTTTTATTAATTGATCACATTCACCCTCTTCACAGATCCACCCCTATTCCCTTACTAACCCAAATTTGTGTTCTCTCTCTCTCTCTCTCTCTCTCTCTCTCTCTCTCTCTCACACACACACACACACACACACACACACACACACACACACACACACACCAAGACCAATGTGTACAAATAATCTTGGATATGTATCCTTTCGCCAGAGCATGGTCAACTTACCAGGACTACACTCTTAATAGAAATCATCTCTCCCTATCCCAGAAGCTAACAGTTGTAAATAACTACTTGGCTAGGACTAACACTTAACTCCAAACTCACTTTTTCCATGCTACTCTTGCTTGAGCTTGCACAGGTCTCGTGAATGATGTTGCAACAGCTGTGAGTTAATCTACTCAGGTGCCCTGCTGTGTCCCAAAGGCCCTGTTTCCTGTAGTCATCCACTATGTCTGACTCTCTCACTCTTTTATCACCCTCTTCCACAATGGCCTTGGGAGGATATATAGGCAAAGGTATATATTTACTATTTAGGGCAGAGCATTTTGCAGTTTCTCATTCTATGCACCTTGGCCAGTTTGGATCTCTGTGCTAATTAATTGTCATTTATAGCAAGTAGAAACTTCTTAAATGAGTGTTAAGCTATGTATTGATCTATGGGTATAATGATAGACTATTAGAAGTCAGTTTGCTACTATACCTACTTAGCAGAATAGAAGTAGTAGGTTCTCCCCTAGTTCCTAGCACCTGTCTAGCTATACATCCTTAGGCCGATAATTGTGCTAGGCATTGGCTTTATCTTGTGGAGTGGGATTTAAATCCAACAATAAAGGACTGACTAGTTCAATAATGTTTGTGTTACTGTTTTACCAGTGGCCAAGTCTTGCCAGGCCAATCACTACTATAGCTCACAGGGTTCACTGCTGAGTAAGACCACGGAGCACCTTCGAGCACTATGAACACCAGCCACTAGGGATGAAACTTCCAACTCAGTACAGCCTGGATTTCTTCATGATGTATAACTCAAGTATGCCATTAGCATTGGGATTTTACCATCAATTACTGGATAGTAACCAAGAGCAATGGCAATAGCCTATAATATTTGGGAGTCTATGGGACCTAATTGGTCAGCATTTCCAAAAGATGTAACCTGTTCTCAGCACATGGCTTTTTATTTGTTACCCCATGGTTCCCAGTAGAGGCATTGCCATCTCATTACAGAGTAGTGGTGATGAACACATATAGGTTCAGGCTAAATTATGGAAACATGGCTTCCAACACCCTGTTTTTCAAGGTTATATTTTTCTTTGCCTAGAGGGTACTCGTTCTTTAGTTAATTAAGTCCTTTGATTTCAGTTCTGTTTGTTTGTTTTCTATATAAGTAAGTGAAATGTTTTGAGAGAGAAAGGCAATCTAAAAATAATTCACAATACTTTTGTGGCCATGATTATTATTAAATGATAAATGAAAACTCAAATGGAACTTGTCAGGATAGACTAGAGAATATTAGGCTTGACCAAGAAAAGTGGAATTATAGTTCTACCTTTTGCCTCACCTAGCATAGTCCCTTCAGCTATAGAATGTAGAGTTTAGCACAGCAATGCCTCAACAACTACTACTTTCAACTCCCTGCCTACTGGGAGAGAAAGGATAATTCCTTTTCCTAGCAATGATGACTGGTAGTGCAGACACTGGATTCTAGAACACAGAGGACCAAGGCAGGTGAACCAAGGTCTCAAACATGTCTGACAATTTTCTAATTTAGAGAATGGGAATGACGAGATCAAGGCTCTATTTTGTAGATTAATGAGGCAAGGTGTCTGTAATGCATTTCGCACAGAACTGCAGTAGAACAAATGCTGAATGAAGGCTAGCAGCAATGCAGCTATGCTGAATGAAGGCTAGCAGCAATGCAGCTACAACTGCAGCTGAGCACAATCTCCACATATCATACTCATTCCACCACTGTATATATTTTTGCAGACAGTTTGCTATTTCTTCTTCTGAATTTTTAAATGTGTTTTACCTACAACGCGAAAAGAGGCTAAATTTATCACTTTATATAGAATCAGCAAAAACAGTAATAAAGAGTATTTCAGTGAGTAATAGCACATATTTGTGGAGGATCAGTGATTCTGGCAAAAGACAAGAGGGTTCAGAGTCTCTGTTAAAAAGCACCCCCACCCCTACGCGCGCGCGTGTACACACACACACACACACACACACACACACACACACACTGCTAAAAACTCATGCCTGCTGCCCATTAGTCCATCAGGCTACTGAGATGAAGTATGAAACAAACTATGAAAAAAGTTATAGCAGTTAGCATACGTCCAGTGAATGTCACTGTTTTGAACTTGAAGTCCTCCATCCCTGATGTGTCTGTTAAGGGATAAATTGTCTACACTCAAACCCCATATGCCAAGAGTCCAATACAGTACTGTATCCCAATAATGTAGCTCTTGAAAAATTATGGCACGGTCATGAGTTCAAGGCCAATTTGGTCTATGGAGATGCTTTCTCAAAAGAAGAAAAGAAAAAAAAAGTAAACAAAATATAATAGCAAAAACAGTAAAAACAACCCCAAAACAAAAACCTATATGATAGAGGTTAATGTCCTGTACTTTAGAATGTAACAGTATTTAGAAAGTCTTTGAAATGGTAATAAAATTAAAATGAGGTCTTTTAAGTGGTTCCTAATTCAATACAACTGGCATTTTTTCAGATGAGGAAATTTGGGCACATGCACAGAGGGGCAATCCTATAAAAAAATAGAGGAAGCAAGCAAGGAAAGATGTCTCAGCAGGAAACAGCTTGCCAATAACTCGGTCTTAGACTTTCTAGACTTATAGAACTATGACAAAATCCATTTGTGTTGGTTAAGCCCATCAGATGCTTTAAACGGAATCCTGGGCACCCTCATATTGTAGGCTGTAAGGCCTAGGAATTCATCTGGTACACAATATATATTCACTAAATATTGGTTGAATGAACACAGAAATAATAGATATTGACGTCTGGCAAAGATCTTGACAAAAACAAGTTTCTGGCCACATCCAGCACAAAACTAGGTTTGGTTAACTGGAAAGCTCTTCAGATGCCCAGTGATCTCTATTCTTGGAAATGCAAAAGGTTCTCTTACTGGAACAAAGGCAACGGTATACCAGCGACAGAGTATGTCTAACGTCCACTGGAGTCAGAACCATGGCTCTTTAGGGGTTAAGACAGAACAGAAGTAACTGCTTATTTGTGAGGAAAATGTGACAAATTTTTAGCCATGTCGCTGAGTCTTGGCCAAAGTAGAAACATTTCAATCTATTTACAACCAGTGTAGTCATTAGTGAACATGACATATTGGAGTTGTCACTGGAGTAGTCAATTTTGATGATTCCCCAAGCACTGTAACATAACCTGAGTTTTCCAAAACTTCCCCATTCCATGCAATATATAAACTACAGCTATCATGGTGACACGTCTGCCTAACATCTTAATTTAGTTAGAACCCTTATTACTTTAGCTGTTTCAAAAGCAAGTATCAGCAAGAATGACTCAAACAGCTATAGATAAGCAGAGAATATAGTGGCTCCTGTAAATATAAGGCCACAATCCAGGGTATCTTCTTCTGGAAGCCCCACAATGTGCTGCAAGATTCCCAGTCTTTCTGATGGAGATTCACAGTTCTTTAATTTCTCTAGTGATAGGTCCCTTGATGGCCACAGGATGATGGGTTCTTCTTTAAGATCATGTAGACAGAACCTTTTCTATGTATTCTTAAAATGTGAGGACTTCCTAAGAATCCACCAGAGACCTACCTTCATTTCTCAATTTCCCCAATGTAGGGGTCATGGGCATTCATGACACAAACACTGGCAAAGGAAATGATGATTTTCTTGAGATAATGTAGTTTACTCCTGGATCATAAAAGTACTGTTCTCTTAAGGAAGAAAGAGGAGGAATATATGCATCCTAGGTAATCAGAGATATCCACTCCAATATCCCAAATGGAATGTGAATCAGGTCTTTCTAAGGTACCAAGCTATATCTTATCTGAAGAAACTTTAAACTCTACAAAATAAGTAACAAAATAAGAGCAGATGACTGGCTGTGTTGTTAAACAACATTTTTCTTATAAAAGGGCAAATTTTAAATATCATTTAAATACAAACCCTTGGTGGTAACTGAAAGAAGCTTCAAAGAAATAAAAATCAGGTCATCAATGACTTTCAAGAATTGGCCGTTAATGTCAATTGAGATCTCCCTATATGGAAATCATTTCTTTCTTATCCCATCTTTTAGTATATTAAATATAATTGAGACTACTCCAGGAACACTAAAGCCACTATTTTATTACAAACAGTATTTTACTGCTCATTAAAGTAGATACATTACAGTTAATGAAAGCTCAATAAGTCACCAGGCATTCTCAGGAGGAAACCATCATGATTGCAAACTCCTGCTTTCAGCTACAGAGCATCCCCAGAGGCCATTTGGGGCAAGGCCAGGATACTACAGTTTGTACCTATTGAAGCCTTGGCACTGAAGACTGCTTTCTTTGAGTAAAGCCCCACAGGTAATTGATGCTGATCCCTTGGCTCAGAAAATCATTCTCCTTTTTGGGTTTTCTAACAAGATACCAATACAATCGAATAAGGAAATTAGAACATACTTGGATTTTATCAAGTTTTGAGTTTCAGCCCTGAAGGATCCACTGGGCAGGTCCTATTCACACCCCATGCCAATACATCAGCAAATACATGAGGATACACTAGGAAGTGTTGGCTTCTACAAGACAGAGAGAAGGAGAAAGGACAAATCTCTCTGCATTAGTTACTTTTGCATCGCTATAACCAAAGTACAGGACGTGATAACTTAAAAGAAGAAAAGTAGCTTCCTGGTTGCTGACGCCGTGGAGAGCTCTTAGGCAGCACCCCACGACCAAACTTGAGCCTCGGGACCACAGGTAAGACCAACTTTTCTGCTGCAAGAGACCTGCCTGGTAAACTCAGGACACACAGAGGCAAAATTCCTCTAGGACCAGGCACTTCCTGTGTTTACCGGGAGTCCCAAACTCGCAGATCCCGGCACACAGCAGCTCTCTGCTCCCAAACCCTGTGGGAGAGAGACCTCACTGCCTGGTCAGGTGGGCACTCCTGAGGCTGCAGAGCAGAAAAGACCACCAACACTGCCCACCCCTGTCCACATCCCTAGCCCAAGAGGAAACTGTATACGGCCTCTGGGTTCCCGTAGAGGAGGGCCCAGGAGCGGCAGGACCGCTGCATCTGAGACACCACCAGAATCTCAAGGGACCTACCAGATAAACAGTTCTCTACACCCAATTCCCGTGGGAGGGAGAGCTGAACGTTCACAGAGGCTGACACACCTGGGAAACCAGAAGAGACGGCACTCTGCACACATCTCTGATGCCAGAGGAAAACACCAAACGCCATCTGGAACCCTGGTGCACGGAAGCTCCCGGAAAGGGCAGCACAGATCTTCCTGGTTGCTGCCACCTCGGAGAGCTCGTAGGCAGCACGCCACGAGCAAACTTGAGCCTCGGGACCACAGGTAAGACCAACTTTTCTGCTGCAAGAGACCTGCCTGGTGAACTCAAGACACAGGCCCACAGGAACAGCTGAAGACCTGTAGAGAGGAAAAACTACATGCCCGAAAGCAGAACACTCTGTTCCCATAACCGGCTGAAAGAAAACAGGAAAACAGGTCTACAGCACTCCTGACACACAGGCTTATAGGACAGTCTAGCCACTGTCAGAAATAGCAGAACAAAGTAACACTAGAGATAATCTGATGGCGAGAGGCAAGCGCAGGAACACAAGCAACAGAAACCAAGACTACATGGCATCATCGGAGTCCAATTCTCCCACCAAAACAAACACGGAATATCCAAACACACCAGAAAAGCAAGACCTAGTTTCAAAATCATATTTGATCATGATGCTGGAGGACTTCAAGAACACATGAAGAACTCCCTTAGAGAAACACAGGAAAACAATAATAAACAAGCAGAAGCCTACAGAGAGGAATCGCAAAAATCCCTGAAAGAATTCCAGGAAAACATAGATAAACAAGTAGAAGCCGATAGGGGAGTCACAAAAATCCCTGAAAGAATTCCAGGAAAACACAATCAAACAGTTGAAGGAATTAAAAATGGAAATAGAAGCAATCAAGAAAGAACACATGGAAACAACCCTGGATATAGAAAACCAAAAGAAGAGACAAGGAGCTGTAGATACAACCTTCACCAACAGAATACAAGAGATGGAAGAGAGAATCTCAGGAGCAGAAGATTCCATAAAAATCATTGACTCAACTGTCAAAGATAATGTAAAGCAGAAAAAGCTACTGGTCCAAAACATACAGGAAATCCAGGACTCAATGAGAAGATCAAACCTAAGGATAATAGGTGTAGAAGAGAGTGAAGACTCCCAGCTCAAAGGACCAGTAAATATCTTCAACAAAATCATAGAAGGAAACTTCCGTAACCTAAAAAAAGAGATACCCATAGGCATACAAGAAGCCTACAAAACTCCAGAAAAGTAACACCTCCCGACATATAAGAATCAAAACACCAAACGCACAAAATAAAGAAAGAATATTAAAAGCAGTAAGGGAAAAAGGTCAAGTAACATATAAAGGTAGACCTATTAGAATCACACCAGATTTTTCGCCAGAAACTATGAAAGCCAGAAGATCCTGGACAGATGTCATACAGACCCAAAGAGAACACAAATGCCAGCCCAGGTTACTGTATCCTGCAAAACTCTCAATTAACATAGATGGAGAAACCAAGATATTCCATGACAAAACCAAATTTACACAATATCTTTCTACAAATCCAGCACTACAAAGGATAATAAATGGTAAAGCCCAACAGAAGGAGGCAAGCTATACCCTAGAAGAAGCTAGAAACTAATCATCTTGGCAACAAAACAAAGAGAAGAAAAGCACACAAACATAACCTCACATCCAAATATGAATATAACAGGAAGCAATAATCACTATTCCTTAATATCTCTCAACATCAATGGCCCCAACTCCCCAATAAAAAGACATAGATTAACAAACTGGATATGCAGCGAGGACCCTGCATTCTGCTACCTACAGGAAACACACCTCAGAGACAAAGACAGACACTACCTCAGAGTGAAAGGCTGGAAAACAACTTTCCAAGCAAATGGTCGGAAGAAGCAAGCTGGAGTAGCCATTCTAATATCAAATAAAATCAATTCTCAACTAAAAATCATCAAAAAAGATAAGGAAGGACACTTCATATTTATCAAAGGAAAAATCCACCAAGTTGAACTCTCAATCCTAAATATCTATGCCCCAAATACAAGGGCACCTACATACGTAAAAGAAACCTTACTAAAGCTCAAAACACACATTGCACCTCACACAATAATAGTAGGAGATTTCAACACCCCACTCTCATCAATGGACAGATCATGGAAACAGAAATTAAACAGAGACATAAACAGACTAAGAGAAATCATGAGCCAGATGGACTAAACAGATATTTATAGAACATTCTATCCTAAAGCAAAAGGATATACCTTCTTCTCAGCTCCTCATGGTACTTTCTCCAAAATTGACCATGTAATTGGTCAAAAAACGGGCCTCAACAGACACAGAAAGATAGAAATAATCCCATGCGTGCTATCAGACCACCACAGCCTAAAACTGGTCTTCAATAACAATAAGGGAAGAATGCCCACATATACACGGAAATTGAACAATGCTCTACTCAATGATAACCTGGTCAAGGAAGAAATAAACAAAGAAATTAAAGACTTTTTAGAATTTAATGAAAATGAAGGTACAACATACCCAAACTTATGGGACACAATGAAAGCTGTGCTAAGAGGAAAACTCATAGCGCTGAGTGCCTGCAGAAAGAAACAGGAAAGAGCATATGTCAGCAGGTTGACAGCACACCTAAAAGCTCTAAAACAAAAAGAAGCAAATACACCCATGAGGAGTAGAAGGCAGGAAATAATCAAACTCAGAGCTGAAATCAACCAAGTAGAAACAAAAAGGACAATAGAAAGAATCAACAGAACCAAAAGTTGGTTCTTTGAGAAAAATCAACAAGATAGATAAACCTTTAGCCAGACTAACGAGAGGACACAGAGAGTGTATCCAAATTAACAAATTCAGAAATGAAAAGGGAGACATAACTACAGATTCAGAGGAAATTCAAAAAATCATCAGATCTTACTATAAAAGCCTATATTCAACAAAACTTGAAAATCTGCAGGAAATGGACAATTTCCTAGACAGATACCAGGTACCAAAGTTAAATCAGGAACAGATAAACCAGTTAAACAACCCCATAACTCCTAAGGAAATAGAAGCAGTCATTAAAGGTCTCCCAACCCAAAAGGACCCAGGTCCAGACGGGTTTAGTGCAGAGTTCTATCAGACCTTCATAGAAGACCTCATACCATTACTATCCAAACTATTCCACAAATTGAAACAGATGGAGCACTACCGAATTCCTTCTATGAAGCCACAATTACTCTTATACCTAAACCACACAAAGACCCAACGAAGAAAGAGAACTTCAGACCAATTTCCCTTATGAATATCGACGCAAAAATACTCAATAAAATTCTGGCAAACCGAATCCAAGAGCACATCAAAACAATCATCCACCATGATCAAGTAGGCTTCATCCCAGGCATGCAGGGATGGTTTAATATACTGAAAACCATCAACGTGGTCCATTATATAAACAAACTGAAAGAAAAAAACCACATGATCATTTCATTAGATGCTGAGAAAGCATTTGACAAAATTCAACACCCCTTCATGATAAAAGTCCTGGAAAGAATAGGAATTCAAGGCCCATACCTAAACATAGTAAAAGCCATATACAGCAAACCAGTTGCTAACATTAAACTAAATGGAGAGAAACTTGAAGCAATCCCACTAAAATCAGGGACTAGACAAGGCTGCCCACTCTCTCCCTACTTATTCACTATAGTTCTTGAAGTTCTAGCCAGAGCAATCAGACAACAAAAGGAGGTCAAGGGGCTACAGATCGGAAAAGAAGAAGTCAAAATATCACTATTTGCAGATGATATGATAGTGTATTTAAGTGATCCCAAAAGTTCCACCAGAGAACTACTAAAGCTGATAAACAACTTCAGCAAAGTGGCTGGGTATAAAATTAACTCAAATAAATCAGTAGCCTTCCTCTACACAAAAGAGAAACAAGCCGAGAAAGAAATTAGGGAAACGACATCCTTCATAATGGACCCAAATAATATAAAGTACCTCGGTGTGACTTTAACCAAGCAAGTAAAAGATCTGTACAATAAGAACTTCAAGACACTGAAGAAAGAAATTGAAGAAGACCTCAGAAGATGGAAAGATCTCCCATGCTCATGGATTGGCAGGATTAATATAGTAAAAATGGCCATTTTACCAAAAGCGATCTTCAGATTCAATGCAATCCCCATCAAAATACCAATCCAATTCTTCAAAGAGTTAGACAGAACAATTTGCAAATTCGTCTGGAATAACAAAAAACCCAGGATAGCTAAAACTATCCTCAACAATAAAAGGACTTCAGGGGGAATCACTATCCCTGAACTCAAGCAGTATTACAGAGCAATAGTGATAAAAACTGCATGGTATTGGTACAAAGACAGACAGATAGACCAATGGAACAGAATTGAAGACCCAGAAATGAACCCACACACCTATGGGCACTTGATTTTTGACAAAGGAGTCAAAACCATCAAATGGAAAAAAGATAGCATTTTCAGCAAATGGTGCTGGTTCAACTGGAGGTCAACATGTAGAAAAATGCAGATCGATCCATCCTGATCACCCTGTACAAAGCTTAAGTTCAAGTGGATCAAGGACCTCCACATCAAACCAGATACACTCAAACTAATAGAAGAAAAACTAGGGAAGCATCTGGAACACATGGGCACTGGAAAAAATTTCCTGAACAAAACACCAATGGCTTATGCTCTAAGATCAAGAATCGACAAATGGGATCTCATAAAACTGCAAAGCTTCTGTAAGGCAAAGGACACTGTGGTTAGGACAAAACGGCAACCAACAGATTGGGAAAAGATCTTTACCAATCCTACAACAGGTAGAGGCCTTATATCCAAAATATACAAAGAACTCAAGAAGTTAGACCGCAGGGAGACAAATAACCCTATTAAAAAATGGGGTTCAGAGCTAAACAAAGAATTCACAGCTGAGGAATGCCAAATGGCTGAGAAACACCTAAAGAAATGTTCAACATCTTTAGTCATAAGGGAAATGCAAATCAAAACAACCCTGAGATTTCACCTCATACCAGTGAGAATGGCTAAGATCAAAAACTCAGGTGACAGCAGATGCTGGCGAGGATGCGGAGAAAGAGGAACACTCCTCCATTGTTGGTGGGATTGCAGACTGGTACAACCATTCTGGAAATCAGTCTGGAGGTTCCTCAGAAAATTGGACATTGAACTGCCTGAGGATCCAGCTATACCTCTCTTGGGCATATACCCAAAAATGCCCCAACATATAAAAAAGACACGTGCTCCACTATGTTCATCGCAGCCTTATTTATAATAGCCAGAAGCTGGAAATAACCCAGATGCCCTTCAACAGAGGAATGGATACAGACAATGTGGTACATCTACACAATGGAATATTACTCAGCTATCAAAAACAATGACTTTGGGGTTGGGGATTTAGCTCAGCGGTAGAGCGCTTGCCTAGCGAGCGCAAGGCCCTGTGTTCGGTCCCCAGCCCCGGAAAAAAAAAAAAAGACAATGACTTTATGAAATTCGTAGGCAAATGGTTGGAACTGGAAAATATCATCCTGAGTGAGGTAACCCAATCACAGAAAAACACACATGGTATGCACTCATTGATAAGTGGCTATTAGCCCAAATGCTTGAATTACCCTAGATGCCTAGAACAAATGAAACTCAAGACAGATGATCAAAATGTGAATGCTTCACTCCTTCTTTAAAAGGGGAATGTGGTACATCTACACAATGGAATATTACTCAGCTATCAAAAACAACGAGTTTATGAAATTCGTAGGCAAATGGTTGGAACTGGAAAATATCATCCTGAGTGAGCTAACCCAATCACAGAAAGACATACATGGTATGCACTCATTGATAAGTGGCTATTAGCCCAAATGCTTGAACTACCCTAGATCCCTAGAACAAACGAAACTCAAGACGGATGATCAAAATGTGAATGCTTCACTCCTTCTTTAAATGAGGAAAAAGAATACCCTTGGCAGGGAAGGGAGAGGCAAAGATTAAAACAGAGACTGAAGGAACACCCATTCAGAGCCTGCCCCACATGTGGCCCATACATATACAGCCACCCAATTAGACAAGATGGAGGAAGCAAAGAAGTGCAGACCGACAGGAGCCGGATGTAGATCGCTCCTGAGAGACACAGCCAGAATACAGCAAATACAGAGGCGAATGCCAGCAGCAAACCACTGAACTGAGAATAGGTCCCCGTTGAAGGAATCAGAGAAAGAACTGGAAGAGCTTGAAGGGGCTCGAGACCCCAAAAGTACAACAATGTCAAGCAACCAGAGCTTCCAGGGACTAAGCCACTACCTAAAGACTATACATGGACTGACCCTGGACTCTGAACCCATAGGTAGCAATGAATATCCTAGTAAGAGCACCAGTGGAAGGGGAAGCCCTGGGTCCTGCTAAGACTGAACCCCCAGTGAACTAGACTGGTGGGGAGAGGGCAGCAATGGGGGGAGGGTTGGGAGGGGAACACCCATAAGGAAGGGGATGTTTGCCCGGAAACCGGGAAAGGGAATAACACTTGAAATGTATATAAGAAATACTCAAGTTAATAAAAAAAATAATAATAATAAAAAAAAAAAGAAAATGAAGGTACAACATACCCAAACTTATGGGACACAATGAAAGCTGTGCTAAGAGGAAAACTCATAGCGCTGAGTACCTGAAGAAAGAAACAGGAAAGAGCATATGTCAGCAGCTTGACAGCACACCTAAAAGCTCTAGAGCAAAAAGAAGCAAATACACCCAGGAGGAGTAGAAGGCAGGAAATAATCAAACTCAGAGCTGAAATCAAACAAGTAGAAACAAAAAGGACCATAGAAAGAATCAACAGAACCAAAAGTTGGTTCTTTGAGAAAATCAACAAGATAGATAAACCCTTAGCCAGACTAACGAGAGGACACAGAGAGTGTATCCAAATTAACAAATTCAGGAATGAAAAGGGAGACATAACTACAGATTCAGAGGAAATTCAAAAAATCATCAGATCTTACTATAAAAGCCTATATTCAACAAAAGTTGAAAATCTGCAGGAAATGGACAATTTCCTAGACAGATACCAGGTACCAAAGTTAAATCAGGAACAGATAAACCAGTTAAACAACCCCATAACTCCTAAGGAAATAGAAGCAGTCATTAAAGGTCTCCCAACCAAAAAGAGCCCAGGTCCAGACAGGTTTAGTGCAGAGTTCTATCAGACCTTCATAGAAGACTTCATACCATTACTATCCAAACTATTCCACAAAATGAAACAGATGGAGCACTACCGAATTCCTTCTATGAAGCCACAATTACTCTTATACCTAAACCACACAAAGACACAACGAAGAAAGAGAACTTCAGACCAATTTCCCTTATGAATATTGACGGAAAATACTCAATAAAATTCTGGCAAACCGAATCCAAGAGCACATCAAAACAATCATCCACCATGATCAAGTAGGCTTCATCCCAGGCATGCAGGGATGGTTTAATATACTGAAAACCATCAACGTGATCCTTTATATAAACAAACTGAAAGAAAAAAACCACATGATCATTTCATTAGATGCTGAGAAAGCATTTGACAAAATTCAACACCCTTTCATGATAAAAGTCCTGGAAAGAATAGGAATTCAAGGCCCATACCTAAACATAGTAAAAGCCATATACAGCAAACCAGTTGCTAACATTAAACTAAATGGAGAGAAACTTGAAGCAATCCCACTAAAATCAGGGACTAGACAAGGCTGCCCACTCTCTCCCTACTTATTCAATATAGTTCTTGAAGTTCTAGCCAGAGCAATCAGACAACAAAAGCAGGTCAAGGGGCTACAGATCGGAAAAGAAGAAGTCAAAATATCACTATTTGCAGATGATATGACAGTATATTTAAGTGATCCCAAAAGTTCCACCAGAGAACTACTAAAGCTGATAAACAACTTCAGCAAAGTGGCTGTGTATAAAATTAACTCAAATAAATCAGTAGCCTTCCTCTACACAAAAGAGAAACAAGCCGAGAAAGAAATTAGGGAAACGACACCCTTCATAATAGACCCAAATAATATAAAGTACCTTGGTGTGACTTTAACCAAGCAAGTAAAAGATTTGTACAATAAGAACTTCAAGACTCTGAAGAAAGAAATTGAAGAAGACCTCAGAAGATGGAAAGATCTCCCATGCTCATGGATTGGCAGGATTAATATAGTAAAAATGGCCATTTTACCAAAAGCGATCTACAGATTCAATGCAATCCCCATCAAAATACCAATCCAATTCTTCAAAGAGTTAGACAGAACAATTGGCAAATTATTCTGTAATAACAAAAAACCCAGGATAGCTAAAACTATCCTCAACAATAAAAGGAATTCAGGGGGAATCACTATCCCTGAACTCAAGCAGTATTACAGAGCAATAGTGATAAAAACTGCATGGTATTGGTACAGAGACAGACAGATAGACCAGTGGAACAGAATTGAAGACCCAGAAATGAACCCACACACTTATGGGCACTTGTTTTTTGACAAAGGACCCAAAAACCATCAAATGGAAAAAAGATAGTATTTTCAGCAAATGGTGCTGGTTCAACTGGAGGTCAACATGTAGAAGAACGCAGATCGATCCATGCTTATCACCCTGTACAAAGCTTAAGTCCAAGTGGATCAAGGACCTCCACATCAAACCAGATACACTCATACTAATAGAAGAAAAACTAGGGAAGCATCTGGAACACATGGGCACTGGAAAAAATTTCCTGAACAAAACACCAATGGCTTATGCTCTAAGATCAAGAATCGACAAATGGGATCTCATAAAACTGCAAAGCTTCTGTAAGGCAAAGGACACTGTGGTTAGGACAAAACGGCAACCAACAGATTGGGAAAAGATCTTTACCAATCCTACAGCAGATAGAGTCCTTATATCCAAAATATACAAAGAACTCAAGAAGTTAGACCGCAGGGAGACAAATAACCCTATTAAAAAATGGGGTTCAGAGCTAAACAAAGAATTCACAGCTGAGGAATGCCGAATGGCTGAGAAGCACCTAAAGAAATGTTCAACATCTTTAGTCATAAGGGAAATGCAAATCAAAACAACCCTGAGATTTCACCTCACACCACTGAGAATGGCTAAGATCAAAACTCAGGTGACAGCACATGCTGGCGAGGATGCGGAGAAAGAGGAACACTCCTCCAGTGTTGGTGGGATTGCAGACTGGTACAACCATTCTAGAAATCCGTCTGGAGGTTCCTCAGAAAATTGGACATTGAACTGCCTGAGGATCCAGCTATACCTCTCTTGGGCATATACCCAAAAGATGCCCCAACATATAAAAAAGACACGTGCTCCACTATGTTCATCGCAGCCTTATTTATAATAGCCAGAAGCTGGAAAGAACCCAGATGCCCTTCAACAGAGGAATAGATACAGAAAATGTGGTACATCTACACAATGGAATATTACTCAGCTATCAAAAATAATGACTTTATGAAATTCGTGGGCAAATGGTTGGAACTGGAAAATATCATCCTGAGTGAGCTCACCCAATCACAGAAAGACATACATGTTATGCACTCATTGATAAGTGGCTATTAGCCCAAATGCTTGAATTACCCTAGATGCCTAGAACAAATGAAACTCAAGACGGATGATCAAAATGTGAATGCTTCACTCCTTCTTTAAAAGGGGAACAAGAATACCCTTGGCAGGGAAGAGAGAGGCAAAGATTAAAACAGAGACTGAAGGAACACCCATTCAGAGCCTGCCCCACATGTGGCCCATACATATACAGCCACCCAATTAGACAAGATTGATAAAGCAAAGAAGTGCAGACCGACAGGAGCCGGATGTAGATCGCTCCTGAGAGACACAGCCAGAATACAGCAAATACAGAGGCGAATGCCAGCAGCAAACCACTGAACTGAGAATAGGACCCCCGTTGAAGGAATCAGAGAAAGAACTGGAAGAGCTTGAAGGGGCTCGAGACCCCATATTTACAACAATGCCAAGCAACCAGAGCTTCCAGGGACTAAGCCACTACCTAAAGACTATACATGGACTGACCCTGGACTCTGACTCATAGGTAGCAATGAATATCTTAGTAAGAGCACCAGTGGAAGGGGAAGCCCTGGGTCCTGCTAAGACTGAACCCCCAGTGAACTAGATTGTTGGGGGGAGGGCGCAATGGGGGGAGGATGGGGAGGGGAACACCCATAAGGAAGGGGAGGGGGGAGGGGGATGTTTGCCTGGAAACCGGGAAAGGGAGTAACATTCGAAATGTATATAAGAAATACTCAAGTTAATAAAAAAAAAAAAAAGAAGAAGAAGAAAAGTGTATTTGGGTTCACAGTTTCAGACATTTCACCCATTATGATAAATAGGATGTGGAAGAGCATAGATGTTCATATTATGGTGAAATTGGTGCAGAGCGCAATAGGAAGCAGCCAAGCATAATATATGACTGACCTAAGAATCTTCCCCCAGTGACCTACTTCCCCCAGCTGGAACCCTCCAGAGCTTCCTGAATCTTCCAATGTGGTTCCTGCCAAGCACTGAGCATTCAAACCAAAAGCCTATTGCAAGTATTTTAGAGTCAAAATATAGCTTTTCCCCAAATGATAAATTGAACAATACCAAATCTGATCAAAAACATAAATGTTTACTCCACCTTCAGAACAGATTGATTTTAGTGATGTCTTCGTGTCACTCACTCAGGTTGGAAGCTTCATCGTTATAACAGCTCCCTTTTCTCCATCCCCAAACCCTAACTAGCTCTCAAAACCTGTCATCTCCATCTCTTTTACATCTGTCCTCTGTGCTTCTGAGTCTCCATTCTACTTGCTGGTATCCAAATTCCTCCTGGATTAACCTGTTTTAGAATATTTGGAATGCTCTTATCACTTGCCTATTCATCTCTTACCTTTCTGGTGCCCAGTAGTCAACTGACGCCACGCTTCCAAACCACAGCTCCACTTCTATTACTTACTGATGAGAAACATCAGTAGTCCCTTTTCTTTACAAAAATGAGCCCCCTTCTCTACCTTATACTTGATCACCTGATATCCTCAGTTTCCACTTCTAACTTGCCCCATTTTTACTATCCACATAAGGCTTCTCAGAGCTTTCCAACATGTCCCACGTTTTTCTTTCCAGATCGTACCCAAGAAATATGTCACATCTGTAATCCCTCAAATACTATTTGCATTTGTCATATATTTTCTTATAGGTTATATTCACCCACTGTGACCTCTTTATCTTATGAAAATTCAAAACTATCTGCTATTGTATTGACATCTCTATATTTCAAATACAATGCATACTATTCCTAATGAATTCACAGTACTGAAATGTTAATTGGACAGTATTTATTCTAGAAATACTCTATTTATAATATAACTGCTTTAGTACATAGAAATATAATGCCAGACTTAAAAAAAACAAGGCCAATATCCTGCTGTTTTATTTTAGAGTTTATTTTTTCCAACAAGAAAAATAACAGGATTAAGTTGGGCATCATGATGAATGCCAGTAATTCAAGAGACAGATGGGAGGTTTGGGAGTAGAAAGCTCAACAGCAAGTTCCAGGCCAAGATGAGCTATGTAGCGAGACTGTCCAAAGAGGAGGAAAACAATGGGAGGGACAGGGAGAATTAAGAAGAAAGATCTTTGGTGCATTAGGCTATGGTGATGGCTAAAGAGAAGATATCGAGCAAAGACAGCAGTGTTACCATGAAGCATTAGGCCTTTCACACAGGCAGAGACTTCAGTTCAAAAGTTACTCGAGAGAAATTCTTACTGGCAAGAGGGATCTAACTACAGAAATCTCACAGAAAGAACACCACCAACAAGGAGAACAAAACATGCAAAATCCTTGCGCCAAATCTTGTCTGACAAATTCTAAAGAACAAGAAAGAGAATGAATCAAAAGGTACAGAAGTTGAGAAATAGAATATTCTGATGCAAAAATTGTATTTGAAGTTAATTTCGTATATACAAGAGAATCCCTCCAGGGGGATACAGTGCTGTCTACTTAATTATTGAATTTTAAAATTCATTTTCTAGATTATTATGACTTCTTTACACACAGGTCTGATGAAAAATGAATTTGTATTGTTTTTGTTTATGTAGAACTATTTTTAATTTATACTTGCCTGTGAAAGACAATTTCTTCATGGTAAAGCATTAAATATTGGCATGATTTGCTTTCATAAACCAATATCACTTCCATTGTCTTCTCCCATATTTCAGGGTAAGAAATCTGTTGACTCTCTAATAAAAAGCACAAGCTTAGAATTTTTTTTCTGTAAGGACGAATTTCTTTATCCAGTGCATAATTTTTCAACAAACCCATGTTTGTTACTCACGGATCATATCGTTGTCCTCTCTTCCCCAAAGCATCGATGATTTAAAACAAATACTTTATGATAGAACAGAAAACATATGAAAAAGCACAACCCTTTTGTTTTTCAATGGAGGGAAACTTTCTTGTCGCAGGACAGAAGCAACCAGATAAACACACAACGCCAAAACTTCCAAATATGTTGAGATGTGGATTTAACTTGTTTTGGATAATAAAGCCATCAGCCATGTCCTTTAAACTTATCCAAATAAGTCCTAAATTGAGTGTTAGGACTCTATCTCCACATGTAATGTTTGTCGTTCTACTTTCTAAGGAGCAAAAATTCAGGCATGACTTAGCCGGGTTGCTTTCATAGCAAGTTTCTTACAACATAAGGATCGAGGTGTTCGCTGGAACTGCTCTTATCTCAAGGTTCAATTTTGCAGAAAATTCTTTGACACTCACTCACCTGCTTCTTGCCAGGCTCTTGGTTTGTTAGCAGGGGCTGCTCACTGAAGGTATTTCTTTCCATGTCAGCCTCTCTACAGGACTCAATACTTGAGGTTCTCTTTGTTTAGAGCGGAGGCAACAGAATGCAGTGAGAACAATAAAGGCGGAGAGGGAGACTGATGGTAAGCAGTACAGAAAGCGGTATTTTTAAAACAAGTTTTCAAAATTGTTTGCCGTCATGCTCATCTTCTTACATGATCTCCATGAGTCGCAACCACCATTGGTCATTTTTATTTTCCTTTACTTGGACTTACAACAAACACATTTTAAGTACCGTTTTTGTTATGCTTGGAATTCGTGTAGATTTTTATTTGTGGTTTAATATCATTGATTGGTTTTCGGAAATTTTCAACCACTTTTACTTCAGATAAAGTTCAGTCCATTTCTCATCAGCTTTTAATTAGTGTGTAGTTATACACCTGAATGGTGCCTCTGTTGTCTCCCATATATGTGTTTTTTATTTTTATTATGTTTTTATTCTTCTTTACCTTAAATTTTCCACTCTCAAACTGTATTTTTCTAGTGGATTAGATTTTTCTAAGCTTACTAACAATGTCCTCGTTTGTGTCCAACCTATTACAGTTTCCATTTGATTATCTGGAAAGGGTTATCATATTATGAAAGTTTCAATATTTCTGTCTACTTTCTCATATAAATTAATGATCAATATTTTAAAGTCCATAACAAACTGGCTCCAGTTAGGGATCACCTATTTTTATTCACCTGGTTTTATCCTTACTTTTTAATCTTTCTCTTTGTTTGGTTCTTGATGTAACTAATGAAATCAAGCATTATATGTGTCAAACTATTCACATGTGAAATGATAGTTTACCGCAGGGAAGATTCACTTAATTATAGAATGTATAGCTAAAGAAAACATATTTTTCTTCATTTGTTGACTAACAACACTATTCTTTAAAATAGTTAATTTTTGGTAATTGTCATGGAATGAGACATTCTGGCAGAATTGCAGGTAGGAACCAGCAGAGAGTCTTAGTCACTATGCAGTGCTATCTAGAGTCATGGTTGGGGTGACTCAGTGGAAAAGGTTGGAACATTTAAAGACTCACATGTCTGGAGCCTCTGTTCTTACGCAGTAGGTAACTAATTGGGAGTTCATTCCTTTGCATATGTACTTGTAACCTGGACTGTAATGTGGGAGCAGGTGAAAGCAGGGGTGAATTTACTCTCTATGTGTTATGGTCATAAGGCAATAGAATTTTTGTTTGTTTGTAAATAACGTATTTCGAATAGTCTAGGTAGAAACTGCAGAGTTTATTTTTATATTGTCCTCAGAAATTCCTAAAGAAAGTCCATTTTCAGGGGAAATTTATGACTTACTTATATTCAAAAAACCAAACCAACAAACAAAAAGATATTTGATTTGCATACTAACTATGGAAGTTAAAAAAAAAACTCTCCAGTAATACTAAAAAGTAATATTCCTTCCTTTCTTCAGAGTACAGTAATCTTTGTTACAAGTTACTAAATATATCAGTGGATAAACCACCACCCATCTGGCGGTATAGAAGAAATTAAATGTCAAAAACAAAAGAGGCAAATGGGCCTCAGCTTCCTGCAACACCTGTAAATGTTCCTTCCTAAGTTGGGCTTGCTAAGATTTATGTCAAATGGAGCATCCGAATTCTCCAGCATTAGCATAAAATGTTAGTGTCTCTATGAGAAAGTACTCACTCTTCTAGACAGATCCAATTCTTGTGCATGCACTGTGTATATGTATGTGTGTGAGTGTAAATATATTTTTGTGTAAATGTACAATAATAATTTGATAGATGATAAAAGACTTTATAGCCATTCTTATTGATTTTTTGTAACTTATGTGTTTTTCTTGAAGGGAGCAAGCCCTTAGTTCGGTAGCAAATGTTTGACCTTGCTGATATGCACTTCACAAGTAACTTTGAAATGGGTAACTGGGAATAATTAATGACCGGTGAAATTATTAATCTGTACTATAATGGAACCCTTCCTCCAAAAAGCCAACCAAATAAAAATCTTCACAGCAAATTTTTAAACATGAGCATGGGGAGGGGAACTGATCCTCGGGCATGTAGAGGGACATTTCATTTTCCCCTTCTCCCTTAGACTACTCACAGAACAGCACACACCATGGTAAATGTGCTATAACACATTTTACTAACACTGAAGGATAACTAATGAAAACAAGAGATGCCTAGATTAGCTATTCTGATTGACAAGACACAGTGGGTCTGTCTAGGCTCAAAAGGTCAGTTTCATTATTAACATGTGTCTCTCAGATACACAAGTACTTTCTCTCTGAGCATTGTAGAGGACATATTTAACCATCTCTACTTGAATAGAACAGTCCAAGGCTTTACAATTCCTCAGAGTTTGTCAGGTAGCAAACATTTATTCAGTGCTAGGTATAAAATAGGTATGGTCTAATCATTGAAATATAAAAATGACTAACATCTTTTTAGCTTCACACTTCTCATCTTGTTCCAGAATAATACCTAAATCAAACACTCTAGCATAACCTTAAATTTACTCAGAGCCAACATCCACAGATATATGGTAGAACAGGTGAAAGCAAACTAATGTATCCTGGAAACCGAGCTGTGTAGAAATTAACAAAAATTTCTTGAGAAAGTATGCTGGGTTTGTTTAAAAAGAGTAAATGTGGGAAAATAAAATGAGCTCAAAGACTAGAAATTATAGCAGATGGGCAGTGGTGGCTCATGCCTTTAAGCACCAGGAGGCAGAGGCAGGTGGATCTTTGTGAGTTAGAGGGCAGCCTGGTCTACAGGGCAAGTTCAAAGACAGCCAAGGCTACCCAGAGAAACTCTGTCTTGAAAAACCCGAATCGAAAGAAAAAGAGAGAGAGAGAGAGAGAGAGAGAGAGAGAGAGAGAGAGAGAGAGAGAGAGAGGAAAGAAGGAAAGAAGAAAGAAAGAAAGAAAGAAAGAAAGAAAGAAAGAAAGAAAGAAAGAAAGAAAGAAAGAAAGAAAAAGTAGAAATAGCCAAAGCAAAAGGAAAATATTAACACCCAATACCCAAACCCATAAAATACATGCAGGTAAGAAGAAACAGCAAAATAATAATGGTGGTGGCGGTGGTGGTGGTGGTGGTGGTGGTGGTGGTGGTGGTGGTGGTGGTGATATGATGATGATGATGACAATGACGATGATGATGACGATGACGATGACGATGACGACGACGATGATGATGATGATAATACTAACAATAATAAAAGGAAAACTTGAAAGCATACCCAGAGGTATTGGGGTCTGTTCATGAGAGATATAACAGATGTATAAGAGTTGGAACTCAATCTTCTAGGCAAACTATTGAATGTTTCTAAGTAGCATAGCGATGTGGTCAGGCTTCCTAATTAAAAAATGTTTCATGTCCTTTTTTCTATATGTATTTGCTATAGTATGTGTGTTTACATCTCCAAAATTTCTGTATATTGAAACTGAATCTCCAGTGCAATAGAGTTAAGGAGGTATGGCCTTGAACGTTGCTTAGGTTGGCGAGCTCTACTCAAGAATGGGAGTAGTGCTCATGAAAACAGATTTGAGGATAGATATTTAGAATGTAGTTAGGAAATATGCTGGCTTCGTAAAGTAGTAATGGGTTTGATAAAGGGTCATAGGCTTTCCCCTCATTAGCCCTGACTAGCTTTCCAGTACCAGGCATGATTTTCCTCCTGCTGAATGAACCTTAAGTCCAATTAGATAACTGCTGGTTACCAACCCAGCACACACGCCACTATTGCATCCTTTGGGTTCTCCTGCAATGTTGGTCATTGTGACTCACAGTCATCATGGATGAGGAGTTCCATTTGTTGCTTCCTTTCTCTTTTCAACATTACAGAAAAACCCAACTATCAAAATGCATAGAACAAGAGCTAATATGATAACAGTCCCAACAGATGCATCTGCAATACGTTTCCTACACTTAGGGCTCAGAAATCATTTTTGAAAGAGGAGGTGAAATGACGGTAAGAGCCACAGGAAGAAGAAGTTAGCTGTGAGGTCATCTCCTCGAAATAGCAAGACGGCTGTATCCATGATGTCTCATTAACATGGCTGCCTAAACAAGATCTGAACAATCATGAGACCAATGGATATGCTACATGGAAGGGAAAATCTCTCAGGGCCTCAACCCTAGATGTATAATTACAGGCAACTTAAAATTTTTGACAGTCAAAGAGAAATAGTTTTTCCCAGGAAAGAACCTGCAAATTGGTTATCCTAAGATCAGCCCTAAGATTTCATACACATAGGTAACATTACATAGTAATGATATATATATGTGTGTGTGGGTGTGTGTGTGCGTATGTGTGTGCGTATGTGTATATGATGTATGTATATGTGTGTATGATGTATGTATATGTGTGTATGTGTATGTGTGTATGATGTATATGAATATGATGTATGTGTATATGTATGTATATGGTGTATGTTTATATGTGTGTGATGTATGTGTATATGTATATGATGTATATGTGTATGTGTATATGTATAGAAAATAATTAAGGAAAAGGCTATAATTAGAGAAGGAGTAAATGAATGTATGGAAAGGGTTTGAAGGAGGAAAGGGGAGGGGGAAATTATATAATTATAATGGCAAAAAATAAAAATTAAAAATAGGTCTAGCGACAGGCCCAAAGTGGGATCCAGCTCAAAGGAAGGCCCCAAGACCTGACACCATTGCTGAGGCTATGGGGCAATCACAAATGGGGCCTATCATGACTGCCCTCCCAAAGATCCAACAAGCATCTGAAAGAGTCAGATGCAGATATGTGTACCCAACCAATGAACAGAAGCTGCTGACCCCTCTGTTGAATTATGGAAAAGGTAGAGGAAGCTGAGGAGAGGGCAATCCTGTAGGAGGACCAGCAGTCTCAATTAGCCTGGACCTCTGAGATCTCTCAGACACTGGATCACCAACCAGGCAGCATATACCACCTGAGATGAGGCCTCCAACATATATACAGCAAAGGACTCACGGGTCTGGGTTCAGTCAGAGAAGATGCACCTAACCCTCCAGAGACTGGAGGCCCCAGGAAGTTTAGAGGTCTTGTGAGGTGGGTGGGGTGGGGACAACCTTGTGGAGACTTGGAAGAAACAGGGAGTGGGTATGGGATGTGGAACAGTGGGGATGTGGGCTAGGGGGGAATAAAATCTGGAGTATAAAAATAAATAAAACTGCATATGTAGCAGAGAATACACTTGTTGTGGCACCAGGGGAAGGGGAAGCCCTTAGTCCTGCCAAGGTTGGATCCCCAGTGCAGGGGAATATGGGGGGGAAGGCAGTAAGGATGTATGGGGGGAATACCTGTATGGAAGAGGGGGAGGGGAGGGGAGGGGGACTTATGGACAGGAAACCGGAAAGGGGAATAACATTAAAATGTAAGTAAAGAAATATATCTAATAAAAATTTAAATAAATAAATATTTTTTTAAAAATATACAGGCTTACTACCCAAAGACTATATATACATGGACTGACCCTGGGCTCCAACCTCATAGGTAGCAATGAATAGCCTAGTAAGAGTACCAATGGAAGGGGAAGCCCTTGGTCCTGCCAAGACTGAACCCCCAGTGAATGTGATTGTTGGGGGGAGGGCAGTAATGGGGGGAGGACGGGGAGGGGAACACCAATATAGAACGGGAGGTGGAGGGATTAGGGGGATGTTGGCCCAGAAACTGGGAACGGGAATAACAATCGAAATGTAAATAAGAAATACTCAAGTTAATAAAGATAAGAAAAATATATATGTACAGGCTTGAGGGGCCTCACTTGCCAATTCTATTATGTGAGGGCACATGGGAAGCACAACCCAGGAGGAATAGGTTGCCTCTACACACAGAATCACATGGCATCTTTTGCGTGTACTTCTTAGGTTTTAGATCAGTGAACTACAAATCCGTGTTGTTTATAAAGTTAAGGCATTTTATTAAGAATCCTGACTGGCCTGGACACTTCGTTTAAGAAGTAATCCAATCAAATTCTGAAAGGAATCCATTATTCCACATTCTAAATATGACTGAAACAGGTCTGGCCATATTTAAAAATATTCAGATGATAGACTGTATTTCACATTTTTTCATCATATTCTCCATTTGGGTTTAAAAATCTATATAATTATGAAAGAGACATGTCTTGGGTTTTTGTATTGGTTTTGTTTCTGCTCTGGGACTTGTGTGTTTGGGGTTACCTCACTGAGTAGAAGGATGGGCAAAGACTGCGGGTTTAGATTGCTTCTCTGAGGACAGTAGGAGCTTGGGAAAAAGAGGAGGCGAACTGAAGGTCTGGGGAATGATTGCCTGTCAGTGACAGAGATTAGAAGAACTGGAAGCGCTGGCCAGGAGCTCAGGGTAAGGTCTATTGCCTGTCCATGCCTGCTCTGGGGAGAGAGAGGAAGTTTGGGCCAAGAGTTCAAGGTTCATGGAATGGACCTGGGAATAAACTTGGGGAGGAGAGACAGTAAAATATACATGAAATATAATTGAAGAGATGGAACAATAGAGGTTGTTTTAGTTAGGGTTTTATTGCTGCAATGAACCACCATAACCAAAAGCAAGTTAGGGAACTAAGGGTTTATTCAGCAGCTTACAATCCCAGATCATAGTTCATCACGGAAGAGTCAGGAACTCAAACAATGTAGAAATCTGGAGGCAGGAGGTGATACAGAGCCCCTGAAGGGTGCTGCTTACTTGTTTGCTCAACCTGCCTTTTTCTAGAGATGGCACTACCCACAATGGGCTGGGCCCTCTTCCATTGTTCACTAATTGACACAATGTCTTATGGCTGGATCTCATGGAGGCATTTTCTCCCTGAAATTTCTTCTCTAATGACTCCAGCTTGTGTGAGGTTGACACATAAAGCTAGCCATACAGAGGGAGAACAGCTTTAGAAGATAGTGGGGTGACAAGGATAGGAAAAAACAAGGGTAAAGTCTTAACTAAAACCAAGTGTGCATGAAGAAACTACATGGGAACCTATGATGTTACAACCCAGGTAAAACATACTAAAGTTAGAAAGGATAGTAGAATATATGTAATACAGAAGAATTTAGAGTTAGGGGAGGATTCTGTGAGCTAATGGCTTAGGTGGCAGGGGTTAAGAAAGAAGATACTAAGGGATAGGTTAACCAAAGCTAAGGATACATAAAATGATTTATGAGACACCACTGTTTTTTTTTAAGCTAAACTATAACTTATTTTTAAAGAAGTTTGAGCAGAGGTATCCTGAATACTGCTCTTTCTAGAAGAAGACGTGGATTATTAAGACGTGGATTCTTAAATGGGTTACCTCCCTATGAGTTAGTGATCGGTGAACCTCCAGAGCACTGCAGACAATGCAGGTTATTAGCATTGCTGTGCTTTCTTGTTACCTATCCAGTAAGATACTACTGCTTTAGACACCACAGATTTTGCTTATAGGGTATAGAGAAATCCATCTTGAAGTGACTGGGAAGCTCTCCTTGTTGACTACTTTAGCACTAGGACATGCGACCAAACTGCTGATTATAAAAGACTTCAATGATGCCACACAGTCATGGACCATGCATTCTCACCATGGACATCCTAGGCAAGACTCATCTATTATTGCAGTAGTGGCAACATTGTTTATGGGCATAACCAACTCTCTGTTTGCATTTCTAACCTGCTCCATAGGAGAGATTTCATGCCGGCAACCATTAATACGATCAAAAATTGTGGCTAGACAAATTATAGATTGTCTGCTGTGCTGGTGGTGGTGGTTTTGTTTTACCAAACGTTCATGTTATCAATCTGTCTTCTAAAAATGTATGTTTTATCCGTACATTTGTGCTGTTTTCAACCTTGGTCAGAGAAGCTTCTTATTGCAGAGGGTAGTGGTTGACAGAGACTCATCACTGTTCAAAGTGTTAAGAGCAAGTGATTCTGAATGTATTCTTTGTGTGTGTGTGTGTGTGTGTGTGTGTGTGTGTGTGTTCAAAGTGCTTTTTTGTTTTTCTTTTTTTAATTTTTTTCTTAGATCCAATTGATAAGATATAATTGCACACTTAAACATACAAAGCCCGGTACCATCCATCCCTTAGGAACATTGATAACAACCTGTAAATACACAGAGCAGAATCTTAACATCACCTGCCATGACTTCTCACCCTTTCCTCTCTCTTGTCCCCCTTTCAGTTCTAGTCTCCTCCTCTTCCTTCAAACTTCTCTCCCGCCCATCCTTCCTTCTCCTCCAGTGGCAGGCCTCCTTCTATCCTGTACCTGCCCCTCATCTGTACTTTACAAATTCAATGGGGAGGTTCTGGTGAAGTCACCTGATTCCTGAGTACGTGACTTGGCAGCTGTCCTTGGAGCAGTGGAATTAGCATCAAAATACAGTAACTTCAGGGCAAACCACCACATTTCCCCCTTTTTGTCCAGTTAAAAAGCCTTTTCACTTATATATAAATTGAGTACAATTATTACCATTCTACAATTTATAAAGCATATGATATTCTCAACACCCAGTCCACCACTATATCAGTTAAACAGAATATTTAGTTATCCATTCCAGCTTCATGAAGGCTTAAAATCTATATTATATCTTGGCTAGCTTGTATACTATCTGATAACTATCTAATAAAATATGTATTTTCAGAGTTATATAGCCTGATAGGCTATGAGACTATAATCAGTCTTCAACCCCATCAGAAATCTGAGAATGACCAAATATCTATACACATAAGAAGCCTAACATGACTTCTAGAACTGAGAGGATGTAGAGACAAATCTCCACTAGTACAGTCTCCTGTTAGCAACATATGAGAGCAAGTCTTCAGCCTTCTGGCCCAAAACCAACTGACAGACTCTTGAAATGCAGATTTTGAAGGGCTGATCACCCTGTCTTGGCAGAGTTTATCAGTCAACTATTCTGCATAATTTGTCCTTTTCTGGACAGTATTAGTCTGCAGATGAAACAGGCAGTTTTGTCCAGTGGCTGCCTAGTCACAAAGTATTACCTCACCTGGAGGTAGAGATGTTCACATTCTTCATTAAATCCACCAAAGGGGAACTGTTAGGAGCAGATATGTCTCAACAAAAGATAAATAACTTTAAATCTCAAATTTTGTGGATTTCTGACATTTTTGAAAACCATCTATCTCCATAAGACAATCTGGACTGTTGTCTTTATATCTTAATAATATCTTGAAAGTTCTTTCACAAAGTCAGTAATATGTTTGTTATTTGGCTCTTAACTCACATGTGTAATCAACTCAGAAGTTTGTAATGACATCAATAGAAGGACTGGCTCTAAACCTTGTGCTTTTAAACTCTTTTAACAAATAAATTCTATATCAAAGCAAAGATATGATTTTAGCTTAGTTAACAAATGAGATTATGACTGTATAACTCAATCTAGCTAATTCCTCCCTGTTAAATTACAACCATTTCTAAATTCCTCATAAAAACAACTTTAGAATAACCACTTTCAGTCCCCCAAACTCCAGGGAATTGGGGCGATGGCTCCTCTATAACTTCTTCAAGCTGTACATGGGTGTTGAGATATCCTTGGGGGTAAGGGGGTAGGAAGAATGAAGCAAATTCTGTAGCCAGTGTGTCCTGACTGGACCCAGCTGAACATCCTTGAGACCAGGAATCCAAGTAGGCACACTCTGTAAAATACAACTCTCAAGACAAAAGTTTAGAATCAAAGTATCTTTTTGTTTGATTCTCCTGAATAAATTTTTCAGGCGGTCTACTTCTATCAAACTGATCAATATAATTCTGTGAGGTTTCCAGAGCCTAATCACACTTTTTAAAAACACAAAGACAAAATCTTTCTCCCAAAATACTGTGTTCCTTAGTCTGAAACCAGAAAAGCTTGTATCTTTCACTCTCTCCCAGAGTAATAATCTAATCATAAAACTCAAAGTCACACCCATTATTAAGATTAAACAATTTTTTTTAAAAAGGAAGCAAGCTATACAATGAGGCTGATAGGCTTTTGTACTCTATGATAGCAGGAAATGAACCCAAAATTCCCGTGGAGCCCATGTTAAGAGAATGTGAGCTTCCTATTGTGCTAAATATCAAAAGTAACCACAAACCCTCGCTAGCCGGCATCAATGAGCCATATGGTCTTTAGCTGGGTATTTCATAAAACAAGCCAAATACCTTCTATCAATTCCAATATCAATAAGCAGCATATCAAACCAGGACTTTTGCCCAAAATATCTCAATCTGTTAAGCTTTCTACCCGGAGCCACAGATTTTTATTTAACCTTAATAACTTCTATAATATATGTCTGCATTCACTCTCCCTGGTGTTACAGACATTTATCACAACTCTCTACTTGGAGTTAGTGACCAATTTTTCCCTATCTAAGTTCTGAACCGTGGATGAAAATCCCCACCTGATTCAGGTAATCTCTTTACTCTCCTTTTTTCTAAAAACAAACTTAATCACCTTTTAATAATGCCTGTAATTAAGAAGTAGCTTGTCTAACTAGGATTTCAACCCAAAATTCCAGTGGAGCCCACATTAAAGAGAATATGAGTATCCTGTAAGACTTTCTAAATAACTTCCTTTAAAAAGCAGCTTTTAATCTCTAACTCTCTGAGCTGCCATTACTTATCACACAGTAGGGGACCTACAGCCTGCCAGCCCAGGCTATTTCCCCTTTGTTTGAATTCCCACCCTAGAGATATCACATGACTTAACATGGCGCTGGCCTCCTCTTAGAAAATAAAAACTTTCTCTCAACTCTTAGGATTACTAGTGGATTCTTGCCCATCACATTGGTTCGCCATCTGTTGTTGTAAACATATAAAAATAATAATAAAAAAAGTACAGGTGTCTTTTACCTTCATAGGTCTGCACCACGGTGTCCTAAGATATCTGCCAGATATCTTGGCAGAAACACATCCCAATTCCTCAGCGGCCCAGAGTCTCCTGCCGCCGCACACTTTCCTACACTCTAACCGTCACATAAAAGAACACACAACACAATAATCTTAGATCCAATTGATAAGATATAATTGCCCACTTAAACATACAAAGCCCGGTACCATCCATCCCTTAGGAACATTGATAACAACCTGTAAATACACAGAGCAGAATCTTAACATCACCTGCCATGGCTTCTCACCCTCTCCTCTCTCCTGTCTCCTTAATTTTTTTGTTATATATTTCTTACTGACATTTCAAAGGTTATTCCCCTTCCCAGTTTTTTGTCCATAAACTCCCATCCCCTCCTCCTCCCCCTCCTCCTTCCCCTTCCCCATACAGGTATTCCCCCTGTACATCCCCCTTATTGCCCTCCCCCATATTCCCCTGCACTGGGGGTCCAATCTTGGCAAGACCAAGGGCTTTTCCTTCCACTGGTGCCCCAACAAGGCTATTCTCTGCTACATATGTAGTTGGAGCCTTGGGTCAATCCATATATATAATCTTTCAGTAGAGGTTTAGTCCCTGGAAGCTCTGGTTGGTTGGCATTGTTGTTTTTATGGGGTTGCAAGCTCCTTCAACTCTTCCAATTCTTCCTCTAATTCCCCCCAAGGGGGTCCTATTCTCATTTCAGAGGTTTGCTACTAGCATTGACCTCTGTATTGGACATGCTCTGGATGTGTCTCTCAGGAGAGATCTATATCCAGTCCCTTTCCACATGCATTTTTTAGCTTCATCAATCTTATCTAGTTTTGGTGGCTGTATATATATGGGCCACATGTGTATCAGTCTCTGACTGGCCATTCCTTGAGTCACTACTCTAAACTTTGCTTCCATATCCCCTCCTATGAATATTTTCCCCCTTTTAAGAAGGAAATGGAGCATCCACATTTTGGTCATGCTTCTTGAGCTTCCTGTGGTCTGTAGATTGCATTTGGGTAATTTGAGCTTTTTGGCTAATATCCACTTATCAATGAGTGCATACCAAGTGTGTTTTTCTGTGATTGAGTAACCTCACTCAGGATGATATTTTCTAGATCATTCCATTTGCCTATGAAATTCATGAAGTCATTGTTTTTGATAGCTGTATAGATATACCACATTTTTTAATCCATTCCTCTGTTGAAGGTCATCTGGGTTATTTCCAGCTTCTGGCTATTATAAATAAGGCTGCTGTGAACATAGTGGAGCATGTGTCTTTGTTGTATATTGGAACATCTTTTGGGTATATGCCCAAGAAAGGTATAGCTGGGTCCTCAGGTAGTGTAATGTCCAATTTTCTGAGGAACCTCCAGACTGATTTCCAGAGTGGTTGTACCAGTTTGTAATCCCACCAACAATGAAGGAGTGTTCTCCTTTCTCCACATCCTTGCCAGCAACTGCTGTCTGAGTTTTTGATCTTAGCTATTCTGACTGGTGTGAGGTGGAATCTCAGGATTGCTTTGATTTGCATTTCCCTGATGACTAAGGATGTTGAACATTTCTTTAGGTGCTTTTGGCCATTCAATAATCCTCAGCCGAGAATGTTTTGTTTAGCTCTGTACCCCATTTTTTAATATGGTGATTTGGCTCTCTAGAGTCTAACTTCTTGACTTCTTTGTATATTTTGGATATTAGCCCTCTATCAGATGTAGGATTGACAAAGATCTTTACCCAATCTGTTGGTTGCTGTTTTGTCCTAATGACAGTGCCTTTTGCTTTACAAAAGCTTTGCAGTTTTATGAGGTCCCATTTGTCAATTCTTAATCTTAGAGAATAAGCCATTGGTGTTTTGTTCAGGAAATTTGCCTCAGTGCCCATGTGTTTGAGACTCTTCTTCACTTTTTCTTCTATTAGTTTGAGTGTATCTGGTTTGATATGGAGGTCCTTGATCCACCTGGACTTAAGCTTTGTTGTACATGGTGATAAGAATGGATCAATCTGCATTCTTCTACATGCTGACCTCCAGGTGAACCAGCACCATTTGTTGAAAATGCTATCTTTTTTCCCATTGGATGGTTTTAGCTCCTTTGTCAAAAATCAAGTGGCTATGGGTGTGTGGGTTCATTTCTGGGTCTTCAATTCCGTTCCACTGATCTACCTGCCTGTCTCTGTACCAATACCATACAGTTTTTATGACTATTGCTCTGTAATACTGCTTGAGGTCAAGGATGGTGATTCCCCCAGAAGTTCTTTTATTGTTGAGTATAGTTTTCGCTATCCTGGGTTTTTTTATTATCATTATTCCAGATGAATTTGCAAATTGCTCTTTCTATCTCTATAAAGAATTGAGTAGAAATTTTGATGAGGATTGCATTGAATCTGTAGATTGCTTTTGGCAAAATGACCATCTTTACTATGTTAATCCTGCCAATCCATGAGCATGGAAGATCTTTCCATCTTCTGAGATCTTCCTCAATTTCTTTCTTCAGAGATTTGAAGTTCTTGTCATACAGATCTTTTCCTTGCTTGGTTAAGGTCACACCAAGATATTTTATGTTATTTGGGACTATTAGATTACCCTCTGTATCATCCCCTCTCACCCAAAGGCTCAGGGACCATCTTGAAAGAGGGGGTGGGAAACTAAGAGCTGGAGGACAGTTGGTCCTGGTCTATATATCTATTTCACATAGGAACTCATAGCAGCTCTGGTTACTTGCACATAAGCCAATGAGTTAAAAATCCCAGCTCATAGTGAATAAAGATGCCCTTCCCTTAACCGGAAGCTATTGGCAGTTAATGGCTGCTGCTGAGTGAAGAAGCATCACTTCTAGTGAGGTGGGTGTGGCCATTGGTAGGTTCCTGATGCTTCTGTGGATGCACTCACATGGTGGACACATAAGCAGCACTAATTGGACTTAGTGACTTACAAAAGGGAGAGAACACGGATTTGGGAGGGAGTTAAATTGGGAAAAATCTGAAGGGAATTGGAAGTAGTGAGTAGGAGATGGAGATGTCCAAGATACACTGTGTAAATTTATGAAATATTCAAATAGAAAAATTAATAAATAAACATTAAAAGACCTAGAGTACTAATCTTCTTTATTGCTGTTGATGGGCATTCATGTTTAAGAGCCATTGGCAAAAATGAGAAGGATAAACTGTGTCTGACTCTTCCCTACCTGGGATTAATATGTATGTTTGCATTTTCTTTCTCTTTTGAAAATTTCACATCATAAATTCTCTTACTCTCCAAGTGAAGCTCTAACTTCTTGTAAGAATGTGGCCTTGCCGTTGAAGCAAATGGCAGTATAATCATACTCAAATAAGGTAACTCTTAGGCCCATGCAAAAGCCATGGGCCAACTTGTGAAACACAGCAAGGCGATGCTCCCAGGTAATCTGTGACCACACTGAGTCAAGAAAAAAAGTACTTACCCATGGGGTGGTCACTTGAGAGCAGATAGAAACATTCATGCAGAGATGACTAAGGAATCCATCTAAAGAGCATGAGAACAGTTGTTTCTATAATTAAAGACTCAGTAATATGCTGCAAATTCATTGCCTTTAAGGAGTTTCATATTTTTACAGATGCTATAAGTTGATGGGTGAGGGAAGAGGGGGTCCTCAAAATAAAGTATTTAGACAATGTAATGCAAAAAATAGCTGGAGAAATTTGTGCCTGCCAATATCTAGAAGCTATAATAAGGAGTGGGGTGTGAAAAGGAAGAAATAGGCAGAGCTCTGAGATATGCTGAGCTTTAAGTGATTCTTCAGAAGATTTGAAAGCAGATTGGCCACATAGATGATATTCACTAGAAGAAAAAAATCTGAATGTTCTCTTCCTCATCTAAGAAAATAGAGAGCATCACAGCCATCAACAGGAAAAACTAAGTCAGATTGTACACTTCACGTACGTGCTAACCAGAGAGATGCCCAGGGTTTGAGATCATAGAACAATAAGAAAAATTAGTTACTTACAGCAGAGAGGTGATTTATCACATCCATCAAAATTCAAAATATAGAGCTGGGTACGGTGATGCAACTATAATTACAGTACTTGGGAGATGGAAGCAAGAGAACACAGAAGGTCAAGTTCGTCTTCAGGGGCATGGCAAGTTCAAGGCTAACTGGAGCTATGTAAGACTGTGTCAAAACATATGTATATACACTTTCACCCACTCCCATAACCTTCACCTTCTCTTCCATCTTCAGAAACATCTTTAAACTATTTTAGATTTATTCATTTTATTTTATGTGTATGAGTTATTTGCTTTCATGTATGTATGTATGTGCATCATGTGTGTACCTGGCATCCTCAGAGGCTAAAGGAGGGCATTGGCTTCCCTGGAACTAGGTTTACAGATGGTTGTGGTTCACCCTGTGGGTGCTGGGAAATTAACCTGGATCTTTTGCAATAGCAACATGTGCACTTAACTACTAAACTGTCTCTCCAGCCTCAAAAAAGTTTAAATACCATGGGCAGTAAGACTACTGTTTCTGCCAACTGGTTCAGTGGCATGAATCATATTTTTGATAACTTCAATACAATAGATACTTTTAGTACAAGGGATTTAGATTTACATATGGGTGCATTTTTTCCAGTGAGAATCCTCAGACCAATGAACTCAATCTTATTTAAGAATCACAAAATAATTGATAATTTCTTATTTCCATTGAGCATTCTCACAAGACTGGATAGTCAAAACTAATGAAAACTTGACTGGATTTGGCATGATATATTTAGTAAAAATGTCATATAACCTGGAGGATGAAATTTTCTTATGAAATTGAAATTTACTTTTCTGTGTCTTGTATGGTTCAGGAAAGCATTTCTTACCTGGCTATCAGTAGAATCCTAGTAGCAAAAAGAAATCCTCAGGGAGTCCATTAAATAGTTCCATTACATCGCAAACATTGTATCCATGAAATTTTGAATACATGTGCCCAGGAGCCAGAGCAGTGATTGAAGGCAAAAGGAGTCCGATGATGCCAAAAAATTATAAATAAATTGTTTAGCATCCTATAAGTAATATGAAGTTGGAATTCCAAAATTCTAAATGCCCCAGTAGAGTGCAGCTACTATCTTTCTATGTGTTGCTATTCTAGTTTCTCATTGGCTTGTATTTGAGAACTTTATTACTCAGGGCAAAAGTGGTCACATCTTACATTTACTACTTTTAAAACTGTGGTTGTTTTCTTGCTCATGAATTTGCATATTGTGAGTATATTTTAAGTTAAAGTACAGGACTGAGGAGACAGCTCATTCCATAGATGGCTTGCCATGTAAGTGTGAGAACTTGCGTTTGTGTACATAAAACAGCAGTCTTGGTAGCAATTCACATAGGATTCCAGCACTAAACAGATGGACACAGGCAGATCCCCAGAGTTCCTGGTCAGAAAGAAACCCTGTTTCAAAAGACATGGTAGACATTACCTGAGCATGACACCCAAGATTGACCTCTAACTTTCACACACACAAATTCACACACACAAATGCACTCAAAATTTTAAATCAAAGTAAAATAATATGTAATTAAAGGTCCACTTCTTAGTGGAAAATTCCTCCAGTTTTGACAGTTACTAACCTGCATAAATACTTTCCAGTCAAGATATAGACAGTTTCTAATGCCTCAGGCAATCTCTCATTCAATATCTCTCACCTCCATCCCAATCTAGATATGACTACTATTCTTATTTTTATGGTATAGTTTCATTTTTTCCCATTACAAAATCTCATGAGAATATTACCTAAATGCTGACTTTGGATAAGGAGATATTTTCCATGAAAACTAAAAGTTTTTACTTTCCATTTTGGTGCTGGAAAGTTTTTATGTCAACTCTACACAAGCTGAAGTCATCAGTTGAGAAAACGCCTCCAGAAGATAGGATTGTAGGCATTATATGGCATTTGGTCATGGTCGTTCATCACGATAATAATAACTTTAACAAAGACAGAAATTAGCACCAGAATCATGGTGTATTGCCATGACAGACCTGATGATGTTTTTGGGAACACTGTGAAAGGACTTTGAAACATTGGCTAGAAAAGTCATTGGGTGTTCAAAGCTTGGTGAACTTCTTGGGAGATCTTGGAAGATACAACTCTTGAGAGCAATGTAGGTGATGGACAGCTGGCTTGGAAAGTTCCAGAGGGAACTTTCAAAGACACTTAGAAGACTACCAGGGCTAGTTGTTATTTTGAGTTGAAAATCTGTGGTTCTGGTTAGCTGGGGTTAAAGAATCAGCCATGATTAACAAGAGAACAAACCCACTGGAGTCAAATCTTTGCTTTACTGGGACAATTGTTGCTGGTTAGCTGAGGCTAAGAAATTAGTGGTGATTAAGAAAAGACCAGCATCACTGAGGTGATTTCTTCTGGGAAGTGTTTTCTCAGGGTCAGCATATGCAATCTGTGTTCAGAAGTGGCCAATGTTATATCTTATGCTGACAGTCAAACCCAGTTATGTGTGAGCATCTCACTGGTGGTACTGAATATGAAGGCAAAGGAGTCTTGGAACGCAGCCGGAGCTTGGAACTGTGAGAGGCTCAAAAGACCATTGGTGAAGGTTTGGTTTGAGTAGCAGTGGAAGCCCCAGGATTGGAGGGGTCCTGGAGAAAAGTTGGGACTTTGCACAATGAAAGGATTCTAAGAGAGACCTGTAGGTGAAAGTGCACCCCAATTGCAGCAAAAGACCCCAACGTTTTAGAGATGCTAGTACGTTAAGATGACCACCAAGACCTGTGACAACATGAGAGTGGAGCCTCCCTGAGCCTAGGAGAGACAAGCTGTGTGTGCGGCAGAGGGTGGAACCAGAGAAGTGAATCAGGCCCTGTGAGGAGCCTAGAAGATCATGAGTGGACCCCAGACATTGGACACTGTGCTATTTACATTGTTGGAGTTCAGTTTTCCTTTGATCTGATTGTGACTGTCCCCTGGTTATTTCCTCTTGAACTAAGAAAGTATTTTAGCTCATTTTTTTTTATTATTTTATAGGAGTTCATAGTTGAGAGACTCAATTGTTAAAAGATTTTGGATTGTAAAAGAGGTTTTGGATTTTCTTATAAGGTACTGGATTTTTTTTTTCTTCTTTATTTTAAATTCACTTTACAATCCTATCGCTGTCCCCCTTCCTGGTCTGCTCCTTCCGCAGCCCCTCTCGCCTCCCCTCCTCTGAAAAAAATGGAGGCCCTACCTGGATATCCCCTCACTCTGGCACATCAAGTCTCTGCAGGTCTAGGTGATTCCCCACAAGAGCCAGACAAGAGAACTGAGTTAGGGGAACAGATTCCACAGATAGGCAACAGCTTTAGGGATAGCGCCCCGCCCCCACCCCTGCTCCAGTTGTCCTGAACCCACATGAAGACTAAACTGATCATCTGCTACGCATGTTTGGTGGGGGTGGGGGAGTGCTAGGTTCAGCCCGTGTATGCTTTGTGGTTGGTGGTTCAGTCTCTAAGAAGCCCCAATGGTCGAGATTAATTAACTCTATTGGTCTTCCTGTGGAATTCCTATCCCCTTCAGGGCATTCAATCCTTCCACCAACTCTTCAATAAAAGTTCCCAAGCCCCATCCACTGTTTGGCTGTGAGTATCTGCATCTGTCTAAATCAGCTGCTGGGTGGAGCCTTTCAGAGACCAGATGTGTTAAGCTCCCGACTGCAAGCATAACAGAGTATCATCATTAGTGTCAGGGATTGGTGCTTGTTGGTGGGACGGGTCTCATGTTGGGCCAGTTATTGGCTGGTCATTTCCTCATTCTCTCTCCGTGCTCCATCCTCCATCCCTGTATTTCTTAAAGGCAGGACAAGGAAAGGAATTTTTAAAGTCCTTGAATTTGTAAGATTGAAATATTTTAAGTTTGTAAAATGTTTTATATCGTGATATAATGTGGGTTCATGGGGATGTACATGAAAGGAAAGGTTGTGGTTTTACAGTGGTGTGTTCACGTTTTAAATTGAACAGGGGACATTTTTTAATTGAATATTATATTTATATTTCAAATATGTTTTCGGCCATAAGTCCCCCATCCCATCCCCATCCCCTTCTTCTGTAAGGATGTTCCCATTCCCCAAACACACCCCTTTCTACCCCCCCTAACATTCCCCTGCACTGGAGGGTTCAACCTTGGCAGGAACAAGGGCTTCTCCTTGCATTGGTGCCGAACAAGGCCATCCTCTACTACATATGCAGTTGGAGCCATGGGTCAGTTCATGTGTACTCTTTGGGTAGTGGTTTAGTCTCTAGGAGCTCTGGTTGGTTGGCATTGTTGTTCTTATGTGGTTGCAAGCCCCTTCGGCTCCTTCAATCCTTTCTCTAACTCCTCCAATGGGGGTCCTGTTTTCAGTTCAGTGGTTTGCTGCTAGCATTTGCCTGTGTATTTGACATGCTCTGGCTGAGCCTCTCAGGAGACAGTTATATCAGGCTCCTGTTAACATGTATTTCTTGGCTTCATCAATGTTATCTAGTTTTGGCGCATATATATATATATATATATATATATATATATATATATATATATATGCGCTATATACCCAGGTGTGGCAGGCTCTGAATGGCCATTCCTTTAGTTTCTGCTCCAAACTTTGTCTCCATCTCCCCTCTTATGAATATTTTTGTTCCCCCTTTTAAGAAGGACTGAAGCATTGCTCTTTCGTTGTCCTTCTTCTTGAGCTTCATGTGGTCTGTGGATTGTATCATGGGTAATTCAAGCTTTTGGTCTAATATCCACTTATCAGTGAGTGCATACCATGTGTGTTTTTCCTTGATTGGGTTACCTCACTCAGGATGATGTTTTCTGGAATTTCCATTTGCCTATGAATTTCATGAAGTCATTGTTTTTTATAGTTGATACTCCATTGTGTAACTGTACCATATTTCCTGTATCCATTCCTCTGTTGAAGGTCATCTGGGTTCTTTCCAACTTCTGGTTATTATAAATAAGGCTGCTATGAACATAGTGGAGCATGTGTCCTTGTTGTATGTTAGAACATCATTTGGGTATATGCTCAGGAGTGGTATAGCTGGGTCCTCAGGTAGTGCAATGTCCAATTCTCTGTGGAACCTCCAGACTGATTTCCAGAGTGGTTGTACCAGTTTGCAATCCCACCAACAATGGATTCCTTTTTTTTCCACATCCTCACCAGCATTTGTTGTCACCTGAGTTTTTGATCTTAGCCATTCTGACTGGTGTGAGGTAGAATCTCAGGAATGTTTTGATTTGCATTTCCCTGATGACTAAGGATGTTGAACATTTCTTTAGGTACTTTTCAGCCATTCGATATTCCTCAGCTGAGAATTTTGTTTAGCTCTGTACCCCATTTTTAATAGGGTTATTTGGCTCTCTGGAGTCTAACTTCTTGAATTCGTTGTGTATATTGAATATTAGCCCTCTGTCAGGTGTAGGATTGGTAAAGAGCTTTTCCCAATCTGTTGGTTGCCATTTTATCCTATTGACAATGTCCTTTGCCTTCCAGAAGCTCTGCAGTTTTATGAGATCCAGTTTGTCTATTCTTGATCTTAGAGCATAAGCCATTGGTGTTTTGTTCAGAAAAATTTCCCCAGTGCCCATAAGTTCGAGGGTCTGCACCACTTTCTCTTCTATTAGTTTCTATTAGTGTATCTGGTTATATGTAGAGGTCCTTGATCTTCTTGGACTTAAGTTTTGCACCGGGCAATAAGAATAGGTTGATTTGCATTCTTCTACATGCTGACCTCCAGTTGTACCACCACCATTTTTTGAAAATGCTATCTTTTTCCACTGGATGATTTTAACTCCTTTGTCAAAGATCAAGTGACCATAGGTGTGTGGGTTCATTTCTGGGTCTTCTTCTCCATTCCACTGATCTACCTTCCTGTCTCTGTACCAATACCATACAGTTTTTATGACTATTGCTCTGTAATACTGATTGAGGTCCAGGATGGTGATTCTCCTAGAAATTCTTTTATTGTTGAGGATAGTTTTCACTATCCTGAATTTTTTGTTATTCCAAATGAATTTTCAAATTGCTCTATAAAGAATTGAGTTGGAATTTTGGTGGGAATTGCATTGAATATGTAGATTGCTTTTGGAAAAATGGCCATTTTTATTATATTAATCTTGCCAATCCAACATGGGAGATATTTCTGTCTTCTGTGATCTTCTTTAATTTCTTTCTTCAGAGACTTGAAGTTCTTGTCATACAGATATTTCACTTGCTTGGTTAGAGTCACATTGAGGTATTTTATGTTATTTGTGATTATTGTGAAGGATTTCATTTCCCAAATTTCATTCTCAGCCTGCTTATCCTTTGAGTAGAGGAAGGCTACTGATTTGTCTGAATAGGGAACATTTGTACTGAATAGTTTTATATTGTCACGATACGAGAACCACAACTAAGAAAATGTTTCTTTAAGATCTGGGTGTACACCATTCAGAGCCTGCCCCACATGTGGCCCATACATATACAGCCACCCAATTAGACAAGATGGATGAAGCAAAGAAGTGCAGGCAGACAGGAGCTGGATGTAGATCTCTCCTGAGAGACACAGCCAGAATACAGCAAATACAGAGGCGAATGCCAGCAGCAAAGCACTGAACTGAGAACAGGATCCCCGTTGAAGGAATCAGAGAAAGGACTGGAAGACCTTGAAGGGGCTCGAGACCCCATATGAACAACAATGCCAAGCAACCAGAGCTTCCAGGGACTAAGCCACTACCTAAAGACTATACATGGACTGACCCTGGACTCTGACCTCATAGGTAGCATTGAATATCCTAGTAAGATCACCAGTGTAAGGGGAAGCCCTGGGTCCTGCTAAGACTGAACACCCAGTGAACTAGATTGTTGGGGGGAGGGCGGCAATGGGGGGAGGATGGGGAGGGGACCACCCATGAAGAAGGGGAGGGGGAGAGGTTAGGGGGATGTTGGCCTGTAAACCGGGAAAGGGAATAACACTTGAAATGTAAATAAGAAATACTCAAGTTATTAAAAAAAAAAAAGATCCGGGTGTACAGAGGGGTCCAAGACATCACAAGAACCCAGCCAACAAAATCAATTGAGCAGGGCTCATAGGGGCTCACAGAGATGGACAGGACAATCTTGGTAAGTTAACTGGCATGAGAAGACCAGGAAGTAGGTGTGTGTGTGTATCCATCTGTCTGTCTGTCTGTCTGTCTCTGTGTGTATCCGTTTGTGTGTATGTGTGTGTGTGAGTGTTTATGTGTTTGTGTGTTTATATTTGTGTGCCTGCCTGTTTGCCTGTGTCTCTGTCTCTGTGTATATCATAAAAGGTATAAGACTGTAGAAAGAAAGCTTAGGAAGAGTAAGTAAGCAGCATTCATACATTCGTAATTTATCATAGCAATAGCAATAGAAATGAAAGTAAGACAGCTATTACATTGTGTTGATGATTTTCTGTATCTATTGAAATGGATACATTCGTGTTTGCTTATTGGGAAGTGTAATATTGACTTGTAGTTTTCAATCAGCCTTGGATCTCAGGTCAAGATGTGTTGTTAATAACCAGCTTCCAGCCATTATAGCAAAGTATCTGATATAATCAAGCTATAAAGAGAAAGGTTTACCTGACTATGTCTTTGCCAGTCCTTGGATGAATTAGCAGCTTTTAAGGCTAGATCAAGGGTAGATCATAAATGTTCACTTCATGATCACTGACCTCTTATAAGAGAGGGGAAGAGGGTGCAGGGAGAAGGAGAGAGAGAGAGAGGGAGAAGGGAGAAAGAGAAGATCTTATAATCTCCTTTAAGAGCAAGTCTCTCATGACTTCAGATTAGACTTCATCTGACAAAGAATCTATCAGTCCTAGTAGTGGAACCCTGGGTTTTGGGGGGATGGTAAAGGTCAAACTCTGTAATCCTCTTTGTATGTTGGAGTATAAAACTGTATAATATAAATGTATATTTAATAGACTTTTGTGTCTATATTATGAGGACTATCATGCAATTTCCTGCCATATCTGTGTTAGGTTTTATTTCTTATGCTCACTATGTAGAATAATCACTTTGCAGGTTATATTGGAACTTTCCCCTATTTTCTGAAAGAGTTTCTATGGCATTGATATTTCATTCTTGAGCATTTGATATAATTCATTACTGATGATAATTATGTCTGTTTCTCTTAAGCAAAGATCTTTGCTAGAAATAGAAATATAAGGCCATTCAAATTTTTGTTTCTCTTTATAGAAAAATTTGTACTTTAACTTATTAAATTTACTGGCATACATTTTAATAATATATTGTTAGTCTTTTAATATTTGATAATTTGGGCTCACAGGATAGCTTAGTAGTAAAAGATGCTTACCATGTGAGCCTGGTACCCTAAGTTTGATTTTCAAAACCAGGGCTGGGGATTTAGCTCAGTGGTAGAGCGCTTGCCTAGCAAACACAAGGCCCTGGGTTCGGTCCCCAGCTCCGGGAAAAAAAAAAAAAAAAAAAGAACACTGGCTGATTTTTGTGGAAGGACAGAGAGAACTCCATAAAGTTGCACTCTGACCTTTCAAATTGTGCTGTGGCACATATTCCCTGACCCACAAACATCACACACACACACACACACACACACACACACACATACACACACAGAGACACACACACAGACACACACACATACATACATACACACACACATACACACACACAGACACACACACACACACACACACACACAATCTGAGAATTTGTAGTGATGGCCTCTTTTTATGTTGGTAAATTGCTTAGTTCAGTTCTGCTGGAGATGAAGTTTTTAGAAAATTTCAATTATCTCTGAAATTACTATCATTTCAAGAAAAATTTTCACAGTGTGCATCTTTATCTCTTGCCTTTCCTTGCTTGACCATTTTGCATCTTGGAATATTTTTTCATTGCCTGGAGCTCATTGAATTCCAGGGGTTTGTGGTTCAAGGTCTATCATCAGCATTTGAAAGGTTCTTGGGAATTCTCCTGAAATATATTCTCTTCTCCATCACTTTATTTTTGCTTCTAGGATTCCAATTACTCATGATAGCATGTTAGACATTGTCCCATTCTTTTTTTTTTTTTTATTTTTTATTAACTTGAGTATTTCTTATATACATTTCGAGTGTTATTCCCTTTCCCGGTTTCCGGGCAAACATCCCCCTCCCCCCTCCCCTTCCTTATGGGTGTTCCCCTCCCAACCCTCCCACCATTGCCGCCCTCCCCCCATAGACTAGTTCACTGGGGGTTCAGTCTTAGCAGGACCCAGGGCTTCCCCTTCCACTGGTGCTCTTACTAGGATATTCATTGCTACCTATGGGGTCAGAGTCCAGGGTCAGTCCATGTATAGTCTTTAGGTAGTGGCTTAGTCCCTGGAAGCTCTGGTTGCTTGGCATTGTTGTACTTTTGGGGTCTCGAGCCCCTTAAAGCTCTTCCAGTTCTTTCTCTGATTCCTTCAATAGGGGACCTATTCTCAGTTCAGTGGTTTGCTGCTGGCATTCGCCTCTGTATTTGCTGTATTCTGGCTGTGTCTCTCAGGAGCGATCTACATCCGGCTCCTGTCGGTCTGCACTTCTTTGCTTCATCCATCTAGTCCAATTGGGTGGCTGTATATGTATGGGCCAAATGTGGGGCAGGCTCTGAATGGGTGTTCCTTCAGTCTCTGTTTTAATCTTTGCCTCTCCCTTCCCTGCCAAGGGTATTCTTTTTCCTCATTTAAAGAAGGAGTGAAGCATTCACATTTTGATCATCCGTCTTGAGTTTCGTTTGTTCTAGGGATCTAGGGTAATTCAAGCATTTGGGCTAATAGCCACTTATCAATGAGTGCATACCATGTATGTCTTTCTGTGATTGGGTTAGTTCACTCAGGATGATATTTTCCAGTTCCAACCATTTGCCTACGAATTTCATAAACTCGTTGTTTTTGATAGCTGAGTAGTATTCCATTGTGTAGATGTACCACATTTTCTGTATCCATTCCTCTGTTGAAGGGCATCTGGGTTCTTTCCATTTTCTGGCTATTATAAATAAGGCTGCGATGAACATAGTGGAGCACGTGTCTCTTTTATATGTTGAGGCATCTTTTGGGTATATGCCCAAGAGAGGTAATGAACTCTCAATCCTAAATATCTATGCCCCAAATACAAGGGCACCTACATACGTAAAAGAAACCTTACTAAAGCTCAAAACACACATTGCACCTCACACAATAATAGTGGGAGATTTCAACACCCCACTCTCATCAATGGACAGATCATGGAATCAGAAATTAAACAGTGATGTCGACAGACTAAGAGAAGTCATGAGCCAAATGGACTTAACGGATATTTATAGAACATTCTATCCTAAAGCAAAAGGATATACCTTCTTCTCAGCTCCTCATGGTACTTTCTCCAAAATTGACCATATAATCGGTCAAAAAACGGGCCTCAACAGGTACAGAAAGATAGAAATAATCCCATGCGTGCTATCGGACCACCACGGCCTAAAACTGGTCTTCAATAACAATAAGGGAAGAATGCCCACATATACGTGGAAATTGAACAATGCTCTACTCAATGATAACCTGGTCAAGGAAGAAATAAAGAAAGAAATTAAAAACTTTTTAGAATTTAATGAAAATGAAGATACAACATACTCAAACTTATGGGACACAATGAAAGCTGTGCTAAGAGGAAAACTCATAGCGCTGAGTGCCTTCAGAAAGAAACAGGAAAGAGCATATGTCAGCAGCTTGACAGCACACCTAAAAGCTCTAGAACAAAAAGAAGCAAATACACCCAGGAGGAGTAGAAGGCAGGAAATAATCAAACTCAGAGCTGAAATCAACCAAGTAGAAACAAAAAGGACCATAGAAAGAATCAACAGGACCAAAAGTTGGTTCTTTGAGAAAATCAACAAGATAGATAAACCCTTAGCCAGACTAACGAGAGGACACAGAGAGTGCGTCCAAATTAACAAAATCAGAAATGAAAAGGGAGACATAACTACAGATTCAGAGGAAATTCAAAAAATCATCAGATCTTACTATAAAAACCTATATTCAACAAAATTTGAAAATCTCCAGGAAATGGACAATTTCCTAGACAGATACCAGGTATCAAAGTTAAATCAGGAACAGATAAACCAGTTAAACAACCCCATAACTCCTAAGGAAATAGAAGCAGTCATTAAAGGTCTCCCAACCAAAAAGAGCCCAGGTCCAGATGGGTTTAGTGCAGAATTCTATCAAACCTTCATAGAAGACCTCATACCAATATTATCCAAACTATTCCACAAAATTGAAACAGATGGAGCCCTACCGAATTCCTTCTACGAATCTACAATTACTCTTATACCTAAACCACACAAAGACACAACAAAGAAAGAGAACTTCAGACCAATTTCCCTTATGAATATCGACGCAAAAATACTCAATAAAATTCTGGCAAACCGAATTCAAGAGCACATCAAGACATTGTCCCATTCTTGAGATAAGACTATTTATTTAATCTTTTGTGGTAGTCAGCCTTTTTTGTATATGTCTGTATTTGGCTTGCAAATGTTTTATTAAGGAGTTTTACATCCATGTTTATCAGTGATACTGGCCTGTAGCTTTCTTTCTATGTCCGGTTTATCTGGTCTTGGTATTAGCATGACAATGGCTTTGCAGAAGCATTTGCAAATGCTCCGTCTGATTCATTCTTCCTTTGCTTTCTCTCTCTTTTTTTTTCTTTTCAAAGAAATGTAATACATCTAACTTAAGAAGTATTAGTTGTAGATCTTCTTTGAGAGGTCTGATAGAATTCTGCTGTCCATCCATATGGGCCTTTACTTTTGCAGTTAGATATTTTAAAACCACTGTTTTGATCTCATTTTCCCCCTCTCTTGTATAATTTTCCTTTTTGAAGTATATCACAATTTTAAATTGACCAACTGATCAATTAATTTTACATCCTGATCGAAGCTTCCCCTCTGTATTCTCCTCACAGTTCCTTCCTCTCCTCTCCCTTTCCCACTACCCTCCAGTCTTCCCTTTCTACTCAGAACTAGCCACAACATCTCCTATTGTGGTTAGACAAGGGCGGTCAATTAGGGGAAAGGGATGCAAAGACAAGCAACAGAGTCAGAGACAGCCCTTGCTCTGCCTGTTAGGAGTCCAAAAGGGAGTCGAGATACACAACTGTGCAGAGGTCCTAGCTAGGACCATTCCACGCATGCTCTCTGGTCGGCTGTTCACACACTGTGGGCCCCTATGCATCCAAGTTAGTTGATTCTGTATGTTTCTTGTGGTGTCCTTGGTCTCTCTGGCTCCTTCAATCTTCCCTCCCACTCTTCCACAGGACTTCTCAAACTCTGCTTAATGATTGGCCTTGGGTTTCTGTATCTGTTTCTATCAGCTGCTGGGTGAAGCCTCTCAGGTGACAATTATGCTAGGCTCCTGTCTGCATGTATAGCAGAATATCATTAATATTCAAGAGTGGGCTCTCTTTCATAGCATAGATCCCAAACTGGGCCAGTCATTGGTTAGCTTGTACCTTCATTTCTGCTCCCTCTTTACCACTATACCTCTTGGAAGAAGGACAAATGGTGGGTCAAAGGAACCTCCTTTTTTTGTTATGAGTCAGTTTAAGTTGTTGATCTCTTTTTGGTTTAACTTTGGTGGTTTGGATGAGTCAGGAAACTCATTTATTTCTTTTAAGTTTCCTAATTTAATGGAGTACAGATCTTTAAAGTACTCCCTCACAATAGTCTGAATTTCTTTAATGTTTTATACTTCCCCATTCATCCTGATTCTCTTAATTTGGCTTCTCTCCTTTTTGTACTCAGTTGGCCCAAGGTCTGTTGATCTTGTTTATCATTTTAAAGAACAAGCTTTCAGTTCTTTGTACTGCTTTCCTTCAGTCTGTTCCATTAATTTATGCATGATTTTTTGGGTTATTTCTTCCTGTGTGCGCAGTTTGGATTTGTTTTGATCTTGTTTTTCCAAATTCTTGAGTTGCATTATTGAATCAATCGTTTCTAAGATTTTAAAAGTCTATTTGTCTAGAGCTATAGCCCACCCTCTTAGGAATACTTTGAATGTGTTGCAGAGGTTTTGTGGTGCTGTGATTTCATTTAATTCCAGGAATTTTATTTCTTTCTTGAATTTCTCTTTGATCCATTGCATCATTTATGAATAAGTTATTTAATCTCCATGAGTTGCTATTGATTTTAAGTTCTATCACATTATGGTCAGAAAGGATACATGGAATTATTTCACTGTTTCTAAATTTGTTTTATGCCTCAATATGTTTTGATTTTAGACAATCCATACTCTGCTAAATACAATGTATACCCCTGGGTATTTGACACAATATTCTATAGATATATGTTAGTTCTGTTTGATATATTATGACATTCAATTCTGATATTTCTTCTATACACATGCTTACTTATGTCTTTGGATCTCATTTTAATGTATATTTCTTGTGAGCTCTTCCCCAAAAATACACTAATGGCCTCCTGTGCTTCTTACAGTCTGGACGAGTGTTATTGTGCACAGAATGCTAAAGGAAGACTAGGACTTCCTTCTTCACGATGCTGCCAGATGATCTGAGACTGACTTCACTGGCTTGGCCAGAATACAGCTGTCCTGGAGGTAGGATGAAAGATGGCGTTATGATTATTCAAATGAGCAACCTAAGAAGGAAAAATGGGAAGATATTCTTAAAGAGAAAAGAGATGCTTTAGGAGAAAAGGGGTGCTGGCTGCCAAGAAGGCTGATATCTAAAATGCTTCTACTAAAATTAATTATTCTAGGTACTTCCAGAAGAAAGATAGGGGAACTATGAAGGGTAAAGCTCTATTTCTAAACTCAATTTCAACCTGAAGACCAAACATAAAAGACATGATACCTGAGTTAATAACTTTCCATTGCAGTGGTGAAACACCATGAGAAAAGGCAATTTATGAAGACTGTGTAATTCAGCTTATGATTCCAGGGGCTAAAGACCATGATGGTAGCATGTAGCCAGGGCAGCTGGACCAGCAAGACACCCACATCTAGAGCCAAACGCTGAGGCAGAGTGCACTAGGGCTGGAAGGATGCTTTGAAGCCTCAAAACTTGCCTCCACTGACACACCTCCAAGACCATACTTCCTAATTCTTCCCGAACAGTCACACACACTGGAGCTCAAGTATTTTCAATAATTATTTTATTTATAATTTTAAATTAAAAATATTTTAAATAAAAATACTACTTTTGGTCAATTTAGTCCTTATCAATGAAGAATGTACTGTTGCTTTTGTTTGCTTTTTAATTGTGAAGGTCCATTTTTCTAATGCAAAAAGGTTCCAGTATTTACATCAATATCTTTCTGTTTTTATTACTACTTGGAAAATTTCATATAACATATTTTCATATTCATTTCCTTCCCCCAATTTTCTCAGTTTCTTCCAGATCTTTTCCACCTCTATCTTCCCCACCCCACCCTTCTCTCTCTCATTGCCCATATGGAGTCGTTTGTGTTGGCCAACTCTTCCTGGGCAGGAGTTTATAATAGAGTATGACCAATATGACAAATATCACACTGTTAAAGAAAACTGACTTTCTATCACCTATCAGAAATCAAATGCCAATAGCTTCTCATCTGGGAGTGGAATGTTGTGCCTGCCTTGTCTCCACCACCATGCTGGAATTTTATTTAATTTTAGCTTGTGTTTGCTTTGTGCATGCAGTGGGTCAAAATCATCATGAGTTCATGGGTGCATCTTTCCTGTTATGTGTGGAAAATACTGCTTCTATGAAGTCACCCACCACTTCTGGCTTTTACATTGTCCATTCTCTTCAGTATGGATCCTTTGGGGAGGGGTGTGATAGACACATCATATTTCTGTCTGAGCATTCTGAAATCTCTTATTCTCTGTACATTAACTAGTTGGGGTTCTCTGTGTTAATTGCAATCTACTGAAAAAAAGAAGCTTCTCTGATAAGGGTCAAGCTATGCACTGATGTATGAACATAAGAAGTCATTTGCCATTGGGTTGCTTTGTCCTCTTAACAGTAGTAAATTTCCCTGCAGAGTCCACAGCTTCTTGGCTCCATTGAGAGAATCAAATTTTGGTTCCAGCTCATCAAGTGGGCCTTCAATAAACTTTTTTAAAAAAAAAAAACGGGGTTGGTTTCTTTCATTACATTCATGCCACTATTTCACAAGTGGGCATATTGTGCCAGGCAGGTTGTTTCTCTAACAGGGTTCACAGCTAGGTTAGGCTGGCGATTTCTGGTTTCCTTCGGTAGTGTTTGCAGCACCTTCTGCACTATGAAAACCAGCCAATAGGGGTAAAGCTTGCAGACCAGCACCAGCTGTGTTTATTCATGTTCTTTGACTCAAATATGTGGTTGAACCTCCATATTTTTAATAGTCAAACATAATTATCATGTTTTCTACACAGATTTTTCACAAAGTTTAAACCATAGACACATAACAGTTATGGTTCTGGATCATTATTGGCCTTTCAACTTGACAGTGAACAACTTAATGGCCAACCAAAAACAAATAATCTAATGTGTGTGTCTGTATGAGTTCTTCCTCAATCCTATATCTTTCTATTATGTAAGTTTATTTTTCTTCTAGTATGCTTTATTGAAATACCCTGTGACTATGCTGAAAAAAACCTTTAAAGCATTTATACCATTTGAAAAGCCAACATCATCATATCTATGAATTACTCTAAAAGAATAGACATAGATGTGAACAAAGATTTGTCTCTAGGAATATTTACCACAGCATTGATTTTACCTATTAAACACCTTACATCTATACCACAAGTGGTCAGACACTGTAAAACTTGTGAATTTCTAATGGTCAAAGTTGGGTTAAAATATGGCATATATGCAATAACTGTTTAAGAGAGTACTGTGCAGGCATCCAAATGTGTGCTTTACTTATAATGTGTGGTGTAAAATAATACGTACATGTGGATCTTCAGGGAATACTTAAAGGAGTCTCAAATTCATTATGTCCAGCTTAACATTTTTTTTTATTCTAACAGGACAGTCCGTTCTTGTCTGATTAAAGACACATTTTGGCCAGTTTTACAAGTAGATCTGGCCAAGGAAATCAGGTTATTTATGTTCAGTTTGGAATAGAAATTCAAACTTGGCAAATAATTTCCAGGTTGGCAAGAATGATATCTTCTTTCTTCACACAATCTAAACCACCAGGAAAAGAAAAACAATAAGGATTAACACCCAGGTTTCATTTAAGTCCTGAGCTACCTCAAACATATTCCACTGACAGTGAGAAACAGAGCCCTCCAGGAAGTTCAGCCAGAAAATACGAATGTAACTTAGCATCACTTCTGCTGATGGAGAGTTCATTCCTGAATTCTATGATGATTTCGGGTTGGTAGACTGTATTACAATAGAAAATAAGGGATGCAGATGACATTAGGAAGACCACAGTTCATTGGGGTCATGAAATTCTAAACATTAAGATAAAATGTTTTTTTTTTCCTTATCAGGTGAAAGATTTTAATATAAGCCCTTTTAGTAAAATACTGATTATTAATAAAAGGTGATAATTGCACACTGTTTACATTAGGTGCCGTATTTAAACACCTTTATATTTACTAATTCATATATTCTTTGTGAGAGGTCTACGAGGTATACAGTTGTACTAAAATGAAGAGACGTAGGCATAGAAAATAATGAAGTTACAGATCTACAGATAAAGGGTCAAGTTTCTAATTTTAGAAGGTGGGTAGCAAAGAATATCTTTAACCATAGCACTTTGACAGCTACTATGTCTGAGTTCAAAAACTAATAAGTCAGGGCTGGAGAGATGGATCAGTGGATAAGAGCACTGACTGCTCTTCCAGAGGTGCTGAGTTCAATTCTCAGCAACCACATGGTGGTTCACAACTATCTGTAACCTGATCCAATGGCCCCTCTGCTGTGTCTGAAGACATCTGTCGTGTACTCATATACTTATAATAAATAATAATTCTTTTTTAAAAGCCACTAAGCAAAACAAACAAAAAAACCCTGCTAGGTCTTGAATCTGCTGGACTGCGTGAGGATCACTAGATCTCCTCTGTGTTCGCCAGAGCACAGCTGTGTCTGGAGGAGCAGGCACATTGCTTCAATCTTTCTTGCAATACCTTGAGTTCTGCAAGCCAGAGGGATGGCTCAAAGTGGCGGAGGCCGGTATAGGATGACTCAGGTGTCTACAAATAACTTCCAGTCCTCTCACCAGTGGACTTGTAGAACTGCTTGGGCTGTAAAGCAGCACCATCTGTAATTTGCAGTTTGTTGCAGGTATTTCTGCAAGCAATGGCACTCATTGAAACATCTGTGAGGTGGGCTGGGACCTAATTTAAAAGTAACTTATCTAGCTCGGCTTCTCATTTGTCCTCCAACTGGGAGATGATTCTCTCATGAGTCATAATCTGGGGCCAGACTTTGTAAATTGGGAACTCAAGAACGGACACAGTCATTTCTAAACCAACACTGAGGTGCCTTACATTTGCCTCCTCCAACCACATCCTGACTTCACACTGTGCTCGGTATGCAGTCATTGATCATACATTTATATACCTGCATGCATGCATGCATACATACATGAATAATACACACTTTGCCACACGTTTTACAGAAGAACAAATTGAAATATATAACCAAAAAAGCTTGGATGGATGTCATAAAACGAATCAAAACTTCCCAAATGGCATTTGCCTTTTGCTCCATTGCAAATACGTGAAGTTGGTGACTTATGCCTCTCCGTGAAAATATGTAAATATAGAGTGTGGAAGAATAGTGGAGATGGGTAGGAGACGCCACCAGAGTGAAAGGAGAAACGAGTATGAGAAAGAGGCTCATTACCACCACCAAACCTCACCCTAGCAGCCCTGAGTGGTAGCTGCAGCACACCTGGCTGCATTTTTAAAACCCTTTGAGAAATGCCAGTCTAATAAATTCCTTGCCAGCCAGCAATTCATGAGCTCCAGGCAGTAGTTGAAACCAAGGGGGGTAATGGCCACAGCTGTCAGACTCCAGATGCTCTGGGGCCCAGTCCTGCCACTTTGTCCCAGCATTCATATGGAGGAACGCTGTGAACTGGGCACATCACCACCATCCACTCTGGCCAACTTCCAACGGTACAGCTGCATCTGGCTTGGAAGATGGTTGCTGTTGGGTGCTGGGCTGCAGCCCAGCTGTGAGAGATGGGCCTCCACCCAAGCACACTCAATTGAACCTCATGTGCCTGACTCCCTCAAAGCCCTCACAGAAACGTTAGGATTCTCAAAACATCTGTTCTTTCTGGACCTTCTGTACCGAACAGAAAAAATGGAGTCAGACCCGCATAGATGAAAAGTCATGTCATTTATTAATAATTTTTCCTTTTATTTGTCTATAAATCTGAAGGAAAAAGTCTTTGGTGACACTCTATAAAACAATCTATCTTTGATGGCAAAACCCAGACATAAAGTTACACAGGTCAGTGAAGTAAATCAAGATCTATGGCTTTGAAATTTCTTGCACTCTCTCACACACTTTAGGACTCAATTGCACTAAATCATTAATACTCTGTAACAAATGGGGAAAACACTCCAGAAAAGACCTGTGTGTTGACACCACAAAAACATTGGCAATGTATTAGAAAAAGTGTCCCAAATGTACATTGTATACAAAATAAGACGTACTATTTTTTTGTTAACAATTTGCCACCTAAAATATTCCCAGTTTTCCATGTCTTTTTTCTTTTTCTAACCCTCAGCATATCCTATACACTTTTTTTTCTTATCATAAATATACAGGTCATTTCTTGGTAATCAGGTCATTTGCATGGTCCTAATTTTATTAATAATTGCAACTAAAATGAGAGGAATGTGCTCCTGTAGAACAGAATGCTATTGCAGAAATCAAATGACCTTTGAGGTCTCAAAGGCGAATCATTACAAAAATAGTGTGACTGAGAGGTTAGCTTGACTTGATTTTAAACAAGGGTGAGACTCTGCCTTCCCAAGGGCTCAGCTTGCTCATGGGTATTTCCCACCTTTTTCCCCCCAGAAAGGGTTAACAGAAGACCCATTGGGAGTATGCTCTTAATCTAGAATATATTGGCACTCTAGGATAGTGACAACTATAGCCTCAGCTAAGTAAAAAGAAACATTATTCTTTGATTTTTGGAAAGGGCAAAGAAAAGACATGGCTTCCAGTCAGAAATCACCTTTACTATCAAAACCAACAGGTTTCATATCAGAGCTTCTGGCTTTTATCACTGAACTGATGAGGTAAAACTGTCTTAAGATGCTTTATCTTAAGGATACATGGAGTCTAGGAATAATTTCATCTTCACTTGATGGTATAAAGTAGTGAGATGAGTTTAATGCTGTTCACTATTTATGCTTTATCCACTGGGAATTTAATGCAAACCAACTTTGTTCCCATCAATCTTGCAGGCAACAGCCAAAGGTCTTTCTAGGTTATGACTAGTCAACAATGGCGGACATGTTTTAAAGGCCATCGTCTACAGTTGTCAGAATCCAGGTAAGTGAATTTAACGACTGTAGCCCTGATGCACCAGCTATCTGCTGGTGATGGGAACTAGTGGAAGGCGGGAATATTGTTACCTCACAGTTCATGGCAAGAGTTGATGATATCCTTCAAATTGGAGCTTTCAGAGACGCCCTAGTAAGATGTATTTCTAATTGAAGGAAGCGTGTCTTGGATTTGCATTTGTGATCCAGTCTTCTCCAGCATGACTGTCACTCAGCTTCTACCCCAATGAAGCTCTGCACCTTCTCTCCACTTTCAAACAAGTTTGATTAGAATTTCATTAGAGTTAAATCAAGCATCCTCTGTTTTTTAATTTATTATTTTAAATAGCCCATAGGTTTTCTCACATCGCTCATCTCACCCATGATTAAAGTTCAGCAGCCTTTATGAAAGGCCACTAGCATAATATTCCTTCAAGTCACCAGGAATTTGAGAACCACCAAAAATAAAGGCTAACATAGCCTACTGTAATGAAAAGCAAAAATCATTTTCAAAAGGGAAATTGAAGGACTCCACTGGGATTGAGCCTTCTCTGAGCACCATGTGGAACAAGAAGTTAAGTGTAGTGCACATTCAATTCCAGACATGAGATGGTCCTTTCTTCTGAGGTATCATCTCCAAAAATACGTGCTGATATGCCTTGCTATGTCCACCTAGCTAGGCTGTATTTGGTGACACCAATACAAGCATTATTGCATGGAATTTTCTCTCTAGTCTCAACTTCGGATCATTGTTGCCATTGTCAACAAAAGTGATATGTTTAATATATAATGTACACATAAACCTTGATGGTTATTTAGCTGTTTTGATATAAATACACAGCCATCTTTTAAAACACTTATTTTGAAGAAAACATATACTAATATAGGGCTGGGGAAAAATGTGTGAAAATCATAAGTGGCTGAGCTCTCTATTGAATTTCTTCATGTGATTCATTAGATGGCTTGTACTATACTCTCTACCCTTGGCAGCTTACCAACTCAACACATGTTGGCCCACTTAGGGAGCCCTGGTTATCTTTAAAGCTGGCCAAGAGATAACTCCTGACATCCTACAGCACTGGCTATGATTTGTCAACTTATTGCGATGCAATCTACAGCTCTTTCCTAGGAGAATTAAAATTACATCTTGCTGTTGGGCCTCACTGATTTACTTAGCATTGTTTGATTCCCAGTTGTATATTCTAAATGAGCAAAGAACACGCTAGCTGGCATCCTGGAGAGAATTACTCGAGAGAATGACAAAACGCAACGGTGGAGATTTAAAAGAGATGAGAAGTGTGTCAGTTCTTGTTCTCATTTGTAATTACGGCACATCCTCCTTGTGAGGGCTGTGTGACCTGTGAGCTTTAAGACAGGTAAAGCTGGCAAAGCAGTTCCCCAAACCCACTCATGGGAATGACTACTACAATTGCAGACACTGCTTTGTGAATCAGGGTGACAACTTAAGTTTTAAATTAGTGCGTGGTGGTTTGACGAAATTTTACATTCATGTTTGTAAAGAAGATATGTTATACTACCATTCTGATAAGTTCCCCACTTTAAATGCAGATATGTGAATGGAATTAATTGCAGTTAAAACAATATGAAAGCTTTGAGGAAATTTTACTGATACAAGTGTAAACGCTGTGGATCTCAGAATTATATTGGAAGAAATCCTTAGTGATACCTTGCATCTACTTAAGAAATGTCCCATATGTGACAGCAGGGTCATACTGGGTGAGAGTGATGCATAGAGAGATGTTTATGTGCAAAGCTGCAGAAAAGCCCTCGTTCAGTGGACCTCAGTCAAAGCACCACTTGCAACACAGAATCTGTATCTGTGGGCTCTGGTCTCTGCTCTGCTGCTGGGCAGGCAATGGAGTCATCTCTTAAGACCTCAGCAAACACCTACATTCATTCTTGTTTACAGTACCCACTCCAGGGGCTTAGGCAGGTTCCTTTGTCTTCCCAATACCTCTAGAGAAGAATGTATGCAATGCATGAGAGTTCCTGGAAGAAAAAGAAACTAAAGTCTCTGTGGATTATATTATAGTACCTAATACGCTTTCTGTAAGTCAATATATAACGCAATATAATAATCTTTCTATAACTCACTCTTATTTTTTGTTTCTCTCAAGTATAAGCAGATATTTAATATCAGAAGCCTCCCTGTTTTATAACGGAGCTTAGAGATATGCTTCCTGGACTTGTATGTGTGTATTCTTAATGCTTCAAGATCATCATAAACTTAAGACAGTATTTGCAAGGATGGAAGCATTGTTTTTAACAAGGATAACTAAATTTTTCTACACATTTCAAAACAGAAAGAAGTCTTCATGTTTGTGTCTGATGAATTTCATTTCATTGTCTTTTTTTTTTTTTTTGCTTAAATCAATGATTATCCCAATAAGTTCCTTGACAAGACATGCCCCCAGTTAGGTACCTTTTTCACAGTCATCCTCTTGTTAAACGGTGTGGAGTTACACATAATCGCTTCTTTTTCAACAGAGAAACCTTTGCAACTTGAGTTTTTCCAAACACATTAAACCACTTGTCTTATAAATAATCTGGACCCATTTTTCCCCCTTTGGCTTCTAAAGCATAGGGTTCCCCCAAAAGATATATGGGTTGGTGGTTGAGCCTATTGACCAACCATTAGGACGTATTGGGTTTCAGTTGTGGGATTTCCATCACTAACATGCTGGGGATTGTTTGGTTTCTTGTTCAACATTTCTTAAATCTACTAGTGTTTGCTTGTTTGCTTGGTCTATCTCCCCCCTCCCTATCCCCATGTAAAAAGATTACCATATTTATATTAAAATTTTTCAGTTAGAACTGCCTACCTGGAGTCAACACCTTTTCTCATGCAGCAAGTTTAGAGACTGAGGGGAATCCAAACATCTAAACTGGACTATGAACTTGTTTTAGTGTATGCCCAGTGCTTTGCTGACACTATGTCAAATAACTGATTGTGTTTCCCATGATGTCTGTTTCTGTCATTGCAGGAAATCCTGGGTGACCCATGGCAACGAGGTCTGTAGGGAGGGGAGCATCAGCTTAGAAATATTCACAACCAACACAATTTTGATTAAAGAAAGAACTCTGGTTTTTAATAGTTTTGATCATTAAAAAAGTTTAAACCTGCATAGCAATCATTTCAAAAATAATTATTTAATGTTCCATAATTAAACTGTACACAACCTAGTCGTGGGACACAGAAGCCAGTGAGGTGAATGGAGCAGTCTGGCGCGGCCCCAGGAGCCAGGATTCCAGCCGAGTTTTGTCACTGTGTTCATCTAAGCTGTTTTTTTCCTTTTCTTTTTTAAAATCTTTTTTGTTTTTTTTATATTTATTTTTTTTTCATTTTTTGATACTTGGCACAGTCTGGCTCCACCGATGGGCATGAGCAGATCTGCACTGGGAGGAGAGAGCAACTGGACTCCAGTCCCATCTTGCCTCCCCTCCCCCACTCAGTGGGATTCCTCAAAGTCGTTCAATGTCTCTGTATTTCTTCCTCAGGATTGAGACTTGGTCTTTAAAGAGGACCGGGTCGAGCCTCATCTGAGAGTGGATCAGCGGCATGTAGCCAAACCAGCTGGCAAACGTATTCATGCAGCTCTGTCGCTGGGCAAAGTGGTCAGGGTCAGCCCAGCGAGATGCTCGGGAAGTCTGGGGAGGAGACAAATAAGGAAGACAGTGAGAGAAGGCAGTGGGGAAGAAGCACCATAAGCTGGATCTGCTAAAGGCCAGCAGTAGGATGTGGGGCCTAGTTGCTGAGCATGTCCATCTACAAAGCGGGTGAAGGCAAGGCTCGAACATGCTAACTTACCTTTGCCTGGAGTTGAGATGTGGCAACTTCACTGCGACCAAACACAACTAAGCTTTTGGAGCTTTCTGAACTGACTAATGTTCCTGTGAATGAGCAGTGGATTTGTACCAAGGGGCTCTCAACTACTATGGTCACTAAACAGAACATTCTTTTTTATATTTGGGACCAAATACTATGACTTACAATAAAGTCTTTATTTCAGAGATAGTTTTCTAAATCCTTACATGAAATTTCTTTAAGCACAGATTTATTTTTACTTATGTGTATGAGACTACAAATTTTGTATATGTGTGTATGGGTATCCTTGGAGGCCACATGAAGGCATGAGATGTCTCAGAGCTGGAGTCACAGGAGGTTCTAAGTCATCTGACATGTATGCTGGGTCCTGACCTCCAGTCCTCTGCCAGAGAAGCAAGCATTCTTAACTGCTGAGACTCTCTCCCGCCCTCTAAATCCAGGGTGTTAACATGGCTGATGTGTGGAGACATGGACTGTCAGAAGTCCTACTATAGACTCTCATTTTATACATCTAACTATCCACCTGTATCAAGTTCCTACCAAATGGCTTGTTTAAGAAGATGCATGCGTAACTGAAGAACAAACGAGACCCTTACACGTCACTCGTGGAAAGAGCTACATAGCACATAAACGCCACACTCCTTAATAGATTCTCCCTACTGAGATGGCTGAGATACAAATGGGGCCCAGACCCAGTGACACAGTGATTATGCCTATAAGACTGACTCTTCAGTAAAATATTAAAATTCTGTTCTTAAGCTAATAATTGTCTCCATGCCACTAAATTCCTACAGTTGTTTTAAGTATTAGATGGCCCCAGGTATTAAGGTAGCAAAGTAAAAAAAAAGGCTGCCATCCTTTTAGTTATATTGTCCCTAAAGCTGTCAAATATATTTAGACCACATAAATGATGGTCACTGACTTGACTTCCAGTGTGGCTTGGGGAAGGAACAAATAAGGTCTATTTAAGGGACAGGCCACAGTGAGATTGAGTGAGTATACAGATTACACTAACTGGAGTTGTGTTTTGTTTGTCTGTTTCTCTTGCTGCTGATTTGCTGGGAAAGGAGATTACAAGGGCAGGGCTGGGGCACTCACACTCAACATGCAAGTATTATAAACACAGATAAATAAGCAACTGTTTACTATGTGTGTGTTTGGATGGGCTAGAAACATACTTTCATGAAAAGTGCATTTTAGAGTGAGACTCACGCAGAGTCACTTTAAAATCACAAGTATCAACACGCTTGAAAAAGAACGTGATAAATACAAATGTCAAGTTAGCACTGAGCAGCAGAATAACAAAACACTACTTGTGAAGTGTTTTCATGAAGCACACTGGAGCCTCACAGCAGCCAGGTGGAGGAGCTCCCAAGTCACAGCAGGTTCAAGGAAGCTACAGGTATTCGCTGAAGGCTAGAAAGAGGTAGAAGGAAGGCTCTAGCATTCGTACTGTGAGAAATCACCTTTGCAAGGAACAGAAAGGCAAAGACCTAAGAGAGCTGGCTGAGTCTCTATCAGAGAAGACAGCCTTGAAGGCAGTGGGTCACGACCTCTTTGTGGTCAAATGAGCCTTTCACAGGAGTCACCTAAGACCATAGGAAAGCTCAAATAAATATCTGTGATCTATAATATCATAAATATCATTCATAAGAGTAGCAAAACTACAGTTATGAAATAGCAACTAGAATAATTTTCTGGTTGGGGGTCACCACAACACGAGATACTGTATTAAAGGGTCACAGCATTAGGAAGGTTGAGAGCCACTGCTCTGTGGTTGACAGGAACTTGTAGGCGTTTTATGGGTACTCACTCCAAAGGACCTGACTCAAGCCTAGGTAAATGTGCACATATGTGAATAGAAACTATCAAGAAGTTCAGCTCATTCCTGATGTATTCCAACTCAACCAACAAATACTAAAAACAAAACAAAACAAAGCCATTTTTAATCGAGTGAAAGCTCACTGAGTAAAAGTAAGAAAATGTACGAAAAGGTCATGGATGTGTTAGCAGCTGTCCTCCCTGGACTACTGCACAGCCTCCGGGGAGTCTGAAGACTCCTCCTAGCAAACACTAGTAAGAGAATGCTGTGAATCTGTGAGCTTCCATTCGACAAAACATATGGGTACACAGTGGGCGATACACGCTGCTTGGATTTGAAGTAGTTTGGTCTTAATGATTGGATCACTCTCGCCAATGCTTCAATAGTTAAAGGGCAGGCCTTTCCTGGTATACGGGTGTTTCTCCACAGCCAGGACTTTCATACTCTCTGAACCGGTGTAGGCTCAGTAAGCAGTGAAGGATACCATATGACCGAAAATTCTCTTAATACTGTTTTTCTCTTGCCACATTTATTGAATTAGAAAAACCCAGTCAACATGCTTGCTTAGAAGAGCTTGCTAAAGTTCCCTTCACAAAACTTAGATTTACAGCCAGCACTAGTACAAAGCCTGGCCACCTGAGCAGATACAACCATGGTCTTTTTTGGTTTTGGTAGCAACGCTGTTTGTTTTGTTTTTAAAGATATACTACCCTGTGCTCTGTAGCTTGGGCTGACCTCGATCCCTCATGGCTTAGACCATCCACCTCAACCTCACAGTAGTCATCTAGTCACTAGCCTAGCTACATTCATGCTAAGAGTTGATTTTAATCATTCTGTGTGCTCCATGGTTAACCTAGGGAGAACTAATAGTTGTACTTAAGTTTTTCCATTTCTTTTTAAAAATCACATTCATTCATTCATTCATTTGCACACACACGTGCCAGGAGAAATGAAGCATGTGCCAACCACAGCATGAATATGGAGGTCAGAGGATATCTTGTGGGAGCTGGTTTCCTCCTTCTATCATTTATGGCCAAGAACGGAACTCAGGTCTTCAGCCCTGGTAGGATTATCTTTATCTGCTGAGTCATCTCATTGCACCTCCCCTTCTCTTCATCTACACATTTATTTATTTATTTGAGGCAGGGTCTCACTTTGTAGCCCAGATTAGTTTCACACTCATTACTAGTGAAGAATGACTTCTGATCTTGTCCTCACTCACAAGCGCATATCTTACCATATCCATGATATACTGTTGGGGACTGAACTCAACTTCCTTAGGCTTAGCAGGCACTCTACCCACTAAGCAATGCCTCCAGCTCTCACTTACCACATGTGCTATTCAGGAAGCAAAGTGAGTTCAGCTTGCAGATGAGCCTGACATGAGAACTTGGTGTGTGGTCAGAGACTAGGGCTCTATTCTTGCTTCTGTTTCTAATTCACTTTTTTTTTTTTTTTTGGTTCTTTTTTTTCAGAGCTGGGGACCGAACCCAGGGCCTTGCGCTTCCTAGGCAAGCGCTCTACCGCTAAGCTAAATCCCCAACCCCTTGCTTCTGTTTCTAACTTATGGGGGTACGTGTGGCAATAAGTTAAATTAGACCTAGTTTTCCTGCCTATAAACAAAGGAAGTTGGATATTTGTGTGAAGAATCTTATGAAAATTTATAACCCAAGAGGATATTTGGCTTTACTTTAACAATTATATTAATTTCATGAAAAATATTTTAACATTTATTTCATTTTAAAGATGAGTTACGAGAATCTGAGAAGGTGACTGGCTTGCAGCTTATAAATGCTGGTTCTAGAACTGAAAATTGATAGTGTGACCTCTAGTACTTCATTATGATATCTGCTCAACTGAGAAACAGTAGCTAGAACACTGTGTTAAGTAAGGATTCCTTGCTACTTGTAGGCATCTACAGGAAATTGACATAAATTCATTGTAGAACTTCACTCTGTGGTGGACTGAATAGTTACGTCTTCCCTGAAAATACTGATGTCTGATCCGGGCATGAGGCTCTGTAAGTGGGGCATCTGGGAATGATTAGCTCATGGAGGTAGAATCCTCAAGAATAGGGTGCACCCGAGAGCTCTGGACCATGCAGGGACACGACAAATTAAATAAGTTAAGAAGTGATTCCTCATTGGGTATTACAGCTGCTGACACCTCGACTTTAAAATCCCCAGGTTTCAGAAGGATGAGAAATGTTTGAAACTTAAGCCCTAAGCCTATGTTGTTTTGTTATACTAGCCCAAAGGGTATAAGACAAACTCTAAGAATGTGTCACTGTCATGTCATGTTATGGGTTATCTAAGAGCTTTATATTCTTAATTATCCATGTGCCAATCATTCCTCCCCTCAGGGCGCTCAGATGTGGCTTATTTTTGTGTCTCCATATGGCAGTGCTAGATAAAGCGGAGGAAGACATATCCATGTAGACCTGGGAAGAATGTTCTTTATTCTTACCTGTCCCATCATTGTCTCCTTATACTGTTTCTTCTGGGTCACTTTGATTGGAGGCAATTTCGTCACAGCAGACACCAGGAAATTCATGAGAATGTCCTCACAGTTGGCCAGTTGGTCTACCATGTTCTTCAGGCTGGCTGGCAGGTAATGGGAATACAGGTAGTGATAATATCTGAAAATAACAGAAGACATTCTTTTAGTAGGGCAACATTACATAACAATATGTAGACTTTAAACACAGGCATTCTCTGGATCCCTGAGCATGCCACCGAATGCATTAATAATGACAGCTATTACCTCTATGGTACCCACTGTAGGCCAAATAATATTCTCAAGTCTTTAACAAGAAATGCCTCATCTCATCCACCTAAGAGATCTATGAGGCAGATGCTATTACATTATTATCCTTATTTTACAGATGAGGAACTGAGTGAGGCCCTGAGATTCCTGGGGATGCAAATATTGCTTGCCCATCACAATTTGGTATCAGGCTGGTCAGTTAGAAAGAGAAACTGAATCCCAAGAAGTTGTGATGACAATAAAGATAACAGTCTTCATTGTCAGTTTGATGCAATTTAGAATCACCATGGAAACATGCTGTTGAGTGTATCTCTGTGGGGATAATTTCAGAAAGGTTAAATACAGGAAGGAAGAGCTACCCTGAATGTGGACAGCACCATAGGCTGGGATCGAGCCTGAGTACAAAGAGGAAAGAAGATTGAGCTCCAGCATCCATCTTTCTACTCCCTAAGTAAATAAATATGCACAGTGAGTGGCTGCCCCTCCTGTTCCTGCTGCCGTGTCTTCCCCACCATGATGGACTGTATCCTCCAACTGTGAGCCACGGCAAACTTCCTTGGTAAAGTTGCTTTTGTCTGGTATTTTGTCACAGTAATGAGAAAAGTGACCAATACAGATGGCAAGAGAATTTACTTATAAATTAGACAAACTAATTGAATGAATCGTATTGATTCATTTTCGTGGAAGAAGCAGGAGGAGGGGAAGCTTTGAGATTAAGATTTCTTCAGCCAAATGTTTATATTTGGGCATTTTCAGACTTCGCCCTGAGATGATAAGACTCTTGATTCTCTATGTTAAAAGTCTAAGGTAAGATTGGTACATTTTCCTCATTAGGATAAAATAGTGGGGGGTTTTCATTAATGATCCTGTGGGACGGTGGAAATGGTAACAATCTACATTTACTTATCTGGTAATTTTACCTCATCTGCTGGTTTTAACGTCTGCCCATTTTATATCTCTGCCTATGATTTTTCTCGGAATAGCCTTTTAGGTGTCATAACATGCCAAGGGCAAAATCTGCATTTAAAAATAGTTACTCCATTGTAGAATCCCCTCAGATGGACCTCTTATCCTTCCAGACCTCAAGTCAGAAAACTTGGTAGTCATTAAATTCTGATGAGGTCACTGTGCTGAATCAGCTTCAAACTAACACTGTAGTGTGGTCACCACTTACATCATTGCTCACTCCCTGGCCCCAGTCTAATCTCCATCTTCATATGGCTCCCGACTTCCTAACAGTTCTTCCTGCTTCTTTGTTATCCTCCTTATTGTCTATTTTTATCACACCATCCAGAGTGGATACTGGGAACACAACCCTGAAGTCTGCCCTGCTCAGGCCATGCACTGACTTGCCCATTCAGAGGAAACACATCAACTTCTCCTGTCTCTGGGCTCTCAGGCCTCTTGGAGCTTCTCACCCACTGCATAGTAACTAATCCCAATCTTCCTTTCCATCTATCTCCACTGCTCTGCTCTGGGTGTTTCTTCTTGCTATTCCCAATACTATCTATAGCAGCCATGGCTACCTTTCTCTTGCTTTGAAGTTCCTGCTCATCTCCCATCTGTATAATAGACCATCCTGACCATTCTCCAACCTGCCTCATTTCTGCACCCCCTGCTACTTGAGTCTTTGTCAGTATCTTCTTGCTGTCTCTGATTTCCCTGGGATTTATGTGTCTCTGTTCACTACGATATGAGTCCTGCATTGTGGGAGACATTTTCTGCTTTACTCAAACCACCTAGTATGGTGACTGGGATACTTAGGTATCTCCTCTTAATATTCAGCTACCCACCCTTAGTTCTGAGTACTTTTTATCTTTTGGCTTAACTGGAAATACTACTTCGCCTTAATTTCTAGAACTACAATAAGCCAAGAAGATTCATATCACACATTTGCTGCCTCAACAAAAATCAAACAGAAATCAAACAAAAATCAAAATACAGACTAATTTTCATTAATGTTGTTAACTGGATTTAGCCTAAAGTTCCTATTAGTGCAATTTTCAGAAATGAATACGATGCATTTCAATGAGAAATCTCAGCTCCTCACTTGTGGTAGATAGCAGCTCCTGTCAACACCATGGAGTAGTCATTCGTCCACTTGGATGTATATCCCCATCGCTCCTTTGAGTTATCCCAGAAATGGCTGCGTGCAGGATATCCCACAATCCTCTCCGGGAAGCTCTGCCATACAGTGAAGGCAAAATCCACCTACAAGGCAAAGCACAAGCCAAACAAGCAATCAAGACTTTGAATAAATGTCAACAAAACATCACCCCTCCCCTGCTAATTCATAATGCGGAATCCCACAACTGTTTCGAAACATTAATTCCCCATATTCATCAGCAAATTAAACTGACTGCTTGACATTTTGCCCTGCAATTATGCACATCTTAAATATTTTGTATGAAAGAAACTTAAGATTAATACAGGAGAGAGAAAAGGGGGAAGGAACGGAGGTGGGGGAGGGCAGGAAGATCGATCCTGACTTGCCCTTTAGAAATCCCAGTCTGTTCAAGCTAAAAAAAAAGAAAAGCAGTTGCTTCCTTCTCCCCAACCCCAAAGGTACATGTGACCACTGATTCACAGGAAGCACAGAAGCATCTGTTTTGTAAACGAGAACAGATTTCCTGTGTGCATCCAGGGACTGAAATACGGCAGGCATTGTAACTAGCATATATCAAAGCCCAACTGACTAAAATTAAAGTGTTTTCTTTAGGGAAAGTTTTTGTAAAGAGCACAATTTTTAACAGGAATATAGAGAAGACATCACAAAGAAAATACACCAGGCATGTGAGGTCTGAAGACACAGGATGCTAGGCAAAGCTAGAAAGGCAGCCCCTGTGCAGTCACTGAGAACAAGTGGGACAAAGAACCAAGTTAAGGCAAAACAAAACACGATTATTTTAAAGAAAAGGTTCATAGGAAGCCAAAGTGGTACTTCAGAACCTACTCTAAGCTAGCACAAGGGGCTACCAAGTTATCACTTTTTAATCTGTGCACTCCTCTCAGATCATCTGATGAATAATAAAAATAAACAAAAATAAAAGTTAGTGATACATCTGTGATCATATGATTATAATATAAAGGTTTAGAGGACCTTACACATTGTAATAACCTTATAATAGCCCCGAGAGGTGGGTAGATACTTTCATATTTATCAGTTAATAAAAGGGAAAGCTAAGATTAAATAGAAGATCAAGTAATTTATCCATACTGGTAAGTAGCAGGGCCAAGATTTGAACCCTTTCATATCCAGTGAGTATCCTAGCCTCTCTTAACTTTTATTGCTAGTATTAAAAGCAATTTATTCTTTTTATTAGATTTTTTATTTACATTTCAAATGTTATCCCCTTTCCGGGTTTCCTGTCCATAAACCCCCTATCCTAGCCCTCCTCCTGCTTCTTCTGTGAGGGTGTTTCCCCCATCTAACCACCCCCGCATTTCCACCTCCCTACCCTGACATTCCCCTACACTGGGGGGAGGGGGTCCAGCCTTGGCAGGACCAAGCGCTTCTCATCCCACTGGTGCCCAACAAGGCCATCCTCTGCTGCATATGCAGCTGGAGCCATGGGTCTGTCCACTCTTTGGATAGTGGTTTAGTTCCTGGGAGCTCTCCTTGCAACCCTGGCCTATCTCTTCTCTGTAAGTAAGGCAAAAGAATTCTCATTGTCTACAATTATTTCAAGTCCTGTACTGTGATAATAGCTTGGGGACTGAATGCTAATGTTAAATCCTGGTCCTATTATCAAAGATGGCCAAAAAATCCAGTAAATATTTAGAACAGCCAAAGGGTGAAAAATGGAGTTTTTGTGAATTAATGAATATGATGATACAATACAAGGGAGGGCTACCCAGTAATTGAAAAGACTACCCAGGTGTGGTTCTCCAGGTCTCATGTTGGATATTAGCATTTAAATATGGCTTTAAACAGGCCACCGGGATGGGCCCCTCCTTCACAATCAACAGTTTAAAAAAGCAGGACTGAAGCATAGGCACTTATAGTTAGTCAAAGGAAGATCTCAATTCTAAAAAATTTGATTTGAATCTGATCTTTGGCTGTGGCTAAAGACAGGACAGTCTGAACTGCACCAGAGATCAGCAAGTTACTATCTGTGCTGGCTGGTTTTGCGTATCAACTTGCCACAAGCTACAGTCATCAAGGAGGAAGAAGTCTTAGTTCAGAAAATGCCTCCATGAGATCCACCTGTAAAGTATTTTCTCAATTAGAGATCAATGGGGGAGGGCCCAGCCCATAGTAGGTGGAGCCATCTTTGGGCTGGTGGTGGTCCTGGGATCTATAAGAAAGCAAGCTGAGCAAGCCACTAAGCAGCATGCCTCCATAGCCTCTGCATCAGTTCTTGCTTGTAGTATCCTGCTCTGTGTGAGTTCCTGTCCTGACTTCCTTCAGTGATGAACAGCAATGTGGAAGTGTAAGCTGAATAAACCCTTCCCTCCCCACCGTGCTCTTGGTCAGGTGTTTGGCTGCATCTTAGAAACCCTGACCAAGGCACTGTCTATTCTGGGGCTTCCTATAAAAGAACACGGACATACCACTGTGCCTTGCACAGAATTAATCCAAATGGATCTGTCAATCGCCTGGATAGGAAAACATCCCCCAGGAAGTTGTCACTTCCAGAGACCTTGAGGAGGAGACAGCCTACGTAAGCATGTAGGTCAGTAAGGGTTCCTCTCAACTGCTGTGCACTCTCACTATGAAAGTGTTTTGCTCTGCCGTGGAACACGTGGGCCGTTCCTACTCTCAGCCATGAGAATACCTCATTTTTTAAATTACGCTTCTCTTTACGCTATGTTCTGTGTCTCCTCTAAATTCTTTCCGTGGAGATAAAGGACTGGGGTATAAAGAGGGAGCCAGAGTAAGGTCCTGGTAACACTAATGCAACATGGCTGAAACTCAAATGCTATATAAGGCACTAAGTAAGAGAAATAAGGTTAACAAGACGCATTTCCACAAATATGAGAGGTCGTGCTTGGGCAAAGGAGTGATGGGCAAATTAAAGATGAAGGCTGTCAAAGATGGGAAGGCACAATGTAAAACATGTACAAAGACTCCTTTGTGGATGATAAAAGCATTTTGGGAGAAGAGACAAGTGACAGTAACTGAATGAACTAAATCACTTAAATAAAGTTTAATCTGACTGATTTTATAAAATGTAAGTTGGTATTCACTTTAGTAAAATAATTCTTAAAATGAAGTGAATAAGCCTAGCTTGATAGTTCCCAAGCTTTTTCCTCAAGTCTCATATTACCCATTAAACTAGTTAGGTAACATTTCTCTTTAAATTGACTACTCTATTTTTTTTTTTTTAATTAGTCTCATCCTAGGTAAAAATGCCAGGGAAATCCTAGGTTTCACTGATGACTATGTTATTTTCAAACAAACATTAAAGCAATAAGATAATTGGTAAAATGAATATGCTACATAAAGTATCTTTTTTGAAACATTGGCCCAGAACATATTTTTCTTATTAAATTTATTTAGTGAGTCGAGTGGGAAGATACACACATGTGTCAGTGTACTTTATTTGTTTGGGTTGGGGTTTGGAGTGTAAGACAGTGCTTCTGTGGACGTCAGAGGATAACTCTCACAGTCAGTTTTCTCTATCTGTCATGCAGGACCCAGGATTTAAATGAGGTTGTGAAGGCCAGTGGTGATGGTGGCACAGGCTTTTTATTCCAGCAGTGGGAAGGCAGAGACACAGTTTGAGGCCAGCCTGGTCTACAGAGTGAGTTTGAGGACAGCCAGGGCTATACAGAGAATCCTTCATAAATGAGATTTCAAATGTTGGTGTAGAAAGTGCCTTTACCCACTGAGTCGTTCTACTTGCCTCACAAAATATTTAAAATAAAATTCTTATTCCCAAATTCTTTAGCCTTAGTTGGAAGCCACTCCCATTGTAAACAGCCATACATTCCTCTTTATATGAAACATCGATTTGATGCCTGACATTCTGAGCTCTGCCAACGATTGCGCAATTACTATCTAGTCAGAGACTTTCTAATATAAAGAACAATGGTTAACACGTGTGCCAACTTGACCGCAACAAAGGTCAGGAAGGCAGATGGAAGATTAGTTCTGTGTGGGCCAGTGAAACCATTTCCACATGGCACTAACATGAGCTCCCTCCTCTGTGGGTGGCCACTATTTAACCCACCGAGTTCCCAGACAGAGAGTGAATATGGTGGAAGAAGGTGTCTGTGCTGCTTCTTAACTATTTTAACAGAATTAGTCTTGCCGTGGGTGGGGCGTGTATGCCAGGGCACATGTGTGGAGCTCAGAGAATAATTTTCAGGACTTGGTTCTTCCCTTCTAACTTAACAAGGCTGGCTCTCTTGTTTTGGCCACGCCATGACCAGCTTAGCTGATCTCTAAACTTGATGTTCATCTCCCTGTCTCTGCCTGCCATTGTGATGTAGGAGTACTGAAAGTACAGATGTGTACCACCACATCTGGCCTAGTAATGTGGGTTCCAATTATTATACACAGGCCATTAGGCTTGCACAGCAAGAGCTCTGACCCATGTAGCCATCCCAACTGCCTTGTGGTTTGCTTGTTTGTTTTTTTCCCTGGCCACTGCCCTCATGCTTACACAAGGACACTGCTTTTGGCTTACCATTGGCTACTCGAACTCTCAGGCCATCATTTTCCTATAAGGACCACAATACCAGCTTTCCCAAGACACCAGCTTACATACAGAAAGTGTAGACTTTGCAGGCCCTGTGACCCCTGTGCCCTCATAAACTAATTCCTCATAATAAACCCTTACTGGTTCTCTTTCTCTGGAAACACTGCCATGGCAACAGGAGAAAGGCGTCACAAGGCTCATTCACACAAACCATACCTGCCAGAAACTGGGATGGAAGGAGAGTGGTGGACTGCGTATGAGGAAAACTTACTGGGGAGATTTAAGACAGCAGGGGATAGAGAGCCTCACAAGACACCTGAGTCCAGGTCATGATAACCTATGACATCCCTATACTCAAACCAACAGTGCCAATTGCTAGGATAGTATATTATGCAGCCTCTTGTCAAAGAATCCCCCCGACTGTCAGCACTCTTTGGGGTTTCCCATTATCCTCTGATAAAGAAACAACTAGTATAGAACCCAATGGGGTGCTTTCATTGCATGAATTTCTCAGTATCTCAGGGCCTTTTCAAGTCATTTCAAAGGAACTCAAAAGTAAATTCAGATAAAACTGTGATTCTTCTGATAACACTGCTTTCATTCAGATCATTAACACATCAAAGAAAGCAAAGGTCAACATAAGCCCCCTTCTCTTAAAAATCAACATCTGTTTTCTTTTGAGGGTTTGTAGCAACTCGTATAAATGTAAATAACCATAAACCACCTCTATCTAATGCCCTTTAAAGAATGCCTCTTAAAAAAAAATCTATCCCTATGCTTCAGTAAGATGTTTATACAATCTAAGACCCCTTGAGCAGAGAGAGAGGAGGGGGAGAATGAATATGAATATGAATATATCCAATGGAACCAAGAATAGAGAAATTCGCCCATGACCATTTTAGGCGATACAATCACTTCACTGATCAGCAAGCAAAAGCAAGCTAGACTGCCAACCTCTTAAATTTACATATTGTTTTCAACCCACGTTGACTTCTAATTACTTCACATGCAACACATGTTCCTCCCAGCATGTACTGAGTGGTTGGAACTACTATCTTCTGACAGGAAATTCTCCAGTACAAAGACGCATCACAGTGGTGGAAAGCTATTTCACCATGGGACATGAGAAAACAAAGCCTGCAGTGCCTTGTGCCCTGGGGAAGATGTGAGATGAATCATACTCCAGGTCATAAGAAGTGCCCTAAGTATGTGTTATGGATGCTGGGATGTACTACTCGTCCTAGTTTGCCCTTGGAAAGGCACTGTCCATTCCTCATTCCCTGGGATGCTGGAATACCAACGTAATATTGTGTATTGTATATTGAATATTGACTTGACTGGACTCAGAGGTGCCCAGGAAATTAGTAAAGCATACTGCTAGATGTGTCAGTTAGAGTGTTTCCAGAAAGGATTAACTAGGGGAGGGAAGGCTAAGTGTGAATGTGGAATGTGAGACTCAATATGCTGGGATTTGGGAGGAAGCAAAGGGAGAAGGGGGAGCCATCTAGGTCAGATAGCCTTTATCCGTCCCTGATCCATGGCTGCCACATGATCTCTGAGCGGCCACATCCTTCCTGCCACACTGGAGTGAAAGCTCTGAAACCCTGAGCTAAACCAGTCTTCCTTCCTCCAAGTTGTATGGCTCCAGCACTTCCTCACAGCCCATTCAGGGATGGCCCCACCTGCTCTGCTTTGCAAACTCTCCTAGAACATGGTTAGGTAAGGTTAATGGTAGCCACCAGCAAAATTAAAACCAAAAGCAAGGACAAAAACCATGGGATCAAGGAGAAGGTCTCTTCCCTGCCCCCTTCCTTTCAGAACTAAGTGGCACCACAGTTCTGACAAGAGTCACATCTCCATGAACACAGCTCTGGGAAGAGGGCCTCTTATGCAGAGCTCCATCCCTGGGAATGCCTATTCGTGTCCTTGTTCTTTCAGGGATGCAGTTGGAAAGCTTTTGGCTCCTACCAGGTATTTTCCCATCATCTACAGGGTTCACCAACCCTACCTACACCTCCTTAAGTAATTGAAAATGCTGTCATTTGAGCAATCTGACTTGAATTCAGTTAACTGCCAGGACTTTGATAAATACAAACAGGAACTGTGTAACCCAAGTACCTGGCATAGAGACCAGAACAAAGGGATCTCTCAGCAAATACTTGTAGAATAAATGTGCTCTCGGGAGGCCAGCTTCCTTCTGCTGCAAGCTGCAGAAAAATACCGGCTGGACTGTATAAGGCTCATTTTTCACTGCCTTCCCTTTGACTGTTCATCACATCTTCAGCCCAACAGCTCGTCCTCTTGCCAACAGACACGTGACGCAGAGGCTATGTGGTCAGCCTTGAATTGGCCCAGTGTTATTCCCAGCACCCACTCACTAACGATTGTTTTTAGAACTCAGGCTACGTAGAAGCACTGAACCAGGTGAGCTCAGGACATTTTGTCCTGAGGTTATTTAGGATCTGTTCAACTCCATCTAATAGAAACTAAAAACAGCTACAGCTACAGAATCTCAAGGAGGACAGCAAAGAAGCCAGCCTATATCAACCATAAGTGTACCTACTAGGACTACACTGAGGTCCGAAAGAGTGCATGCTGGCAAGTGCCAATTTCTAAGACAAAAGAAAAATGATTATAGGCTTAAAAAAATAAAATGAAAGGAAAAGCTAATTAGCAAAGTCTCTGCGCCTTTAAGTAGCTACCATTAATAATGTGATCCTGCAATTCGAAATTTTCATATAGCTATCTTTGATCCCCTCTATGGCCTAAAGCTTCAGCGATCAATACTCATTCCAGCTACAAAGTTTTCTATCATCTATCTCTTCCCTCTTCTTTCTCTTTCTCCACATACTTCTCTGTGTAATCCTATTTTTGGCACAAATACTTGGAACATTCAAAATAGAAGAGGTCTCCATCTCAGCCCCCAAATGAAACTGCTTGCTTGTGTATGGGTGTGTGCATGTGCACACACGCACATTTGTACAATATGTGTATGAGAAAGTATGTGTATGTGTATGAGTGTGTGCACGTTAGATGAGACAGAAAAGTGGCCTTTTGGAAGCCAGAAATGTGTCATAACGGAGACTGCATCCTGGGCACAGACAGCACTGCAACTGTGGAAGACTGGGATGCTTGGTTATAGACCAGAGTTTCAGGACATAGGTACTCCATCCCTGTGGTTCTACACATCTGCCTACAGCTGCACTGCTTCAAAAAACCAAAGGAGATGAAAGACTGGAGGGGGAGGGGAGAGGAACAGTCATACAAATGAGGTCTTAATTAGAAGAGAAAACAAAGGGGAAAGTGCCTTCCTCTGGGTGCCAGGGGGTGGCAAGGTGCTAACAGGAATTGGGTTAATTAAAACCACTTCTTCAGGAAGTTTTAGGAAATGTTTTCAACTTCTAGCAAGGCAAGGGCAGAGTGATGCCAGCACCTCGGGCCTGAAGGCATCTGCCTGGAGAGCCCCTCCCTGCTCCCGAGGCACCATTCTTACTTCCGTGGTTGAAAGCACAGTGTCCTCATCAAGGCTGAGCACAGCATCAGTGATGATGTTGTCATAGGGCAGAAACCGGCTGCTCATAACCTGGGGAATAAGAGAAGTGAGATTAGGTGCATGAAGAAGCAAGGAAAAGTCTGCCTGCCACATCATCATGAAGACTGTTCCAGTACACGTCATCTGCCACAGTGAAAGTCTTCCATGGACCACATGCAAAACCTAACCCGGGGAAGAAATTATTGAGCACCTACAGGTAGCGCGCAAATCACAGCAAGGACGGAAACGAATGTGATTTATGGCCTGCCTTTAGGAACCCTGGGTCTGTAAAAATGGAGAGCTACATGACTGGCCTTCACTCAGAATGAAAAGTGCAAGACCGGAGGGAGGGCAGAAGAGACGGCTGGCAGAAGAGAGTGTGAAGGCTTCACGGGAGAAATGACGTAAGCAGGCCCTGACTAGGTGAGATCCGCCAGGCAGAGATAGGAATGGGGCAGTAGAGACAAGGGGCAAGCAGGAGGGGCTGCCAAAGAAAACCAGTATCCCGAGAGCAGGGAAGAAGACATATTCTATCCTGGTACACATCCTGGGAGGCCAGACCACTGCAGATGTCCAAACGTTTACAATATTGACTTTATAATCTGTTTTGGCAAAAATCATAGATCGTGCACGTGCACATATATATCGTTGCTATGCCAGTGGAAGGAATTAAGGATGAGGACTACATTGATTTAACTTTTTTAAAGAATGAGCATGTGTGGTACACAGTTAGGGAAGTTGCAACATGGATGCATTTGGGCTATTCTACACCAGTGGGCGTGAGGCTAAGAAGGTCGATAGGATGGGTGAAAGTGTGGAGGCTCACCTCCGCCTGTGAGGAATGCACTAGGACTAATTGTCCTTGACTAGCTAGCATGTCAGGGAATTTCCCAGCCTTCCCTTCATGGCTTTCATTTTAAAACAAACTCATCTTGGGGTCAGGGAATGTTGGGAGGAAGTGAGGGGGGGAGACAGAAAGGTCATGAACTTTGTCTAAGCTGGACCTTGGGTTTGTTCCCAGATGGTGTGGCTGAGTGGAATATGCCTCAGGTGTGGAAAGAACCTGAAAGTGCATGTATGGCTAAATGTGACAAGCTCATCGCCATCATCCTGTGAGAGTCAGGCTTGAGACTCACACATAGAGACTTGAGTGGCATGGCCTGCTTGAATTCACTTCGAAGGCTCTAATAATGGGTAGCAAAGCAGCTGAACACGGGCACGAGGGAAAATGAAGCACCTACCAGGCTTGGGGAGGTTTAATAGCCACAAAGATCCCATGTTTTGCTTACATGGAGAAGCCAAGCTTGTCTACTGATCTCAAATCCAAGATGTGTGCCCGTGAGCTACAGACGGGTCGTCCAGCCTTAAGAATGGGAACTACTATGCTAAGCCACCTGAGAGCCTGGGCAATAGAGCTGCAGTATACGTGGCTGCAGAGACCACTCCTGCATCTGTCTAGTGGTTCAGTGCTGGCTTTTTTTTTTTTTTTAAATCTTTCTCAGTCTTTCAAAATAAAATAAAACACAAAGCGATCAGCAACCCCATATTCACAGCGCTCAGAAATCTCCGCCTGAAGCAATTCTCTTGCTGCTGTTTACATGTCCACTGAGCACCGAAGAAACCATTAGCTAGCAGCTTAGCAATGGCCTGACCTTTCCCTGTGTTCGGCCTACAGGGGAAAACTGCAAAGACAAGCCCTATAAATTTAAAGCAGAACTTTGCAGCTGAAACAGCACAGATCAGTTCTGAAGTCCTGGCTAGATACAGATTGTGGGATGGAGAAGGCTGCTCCCCACCCTGGGCTCAGCCACTGGCTTTACAGGGAAGTCAGTCAGTCAGTCAGTCAGTCAGTCAGTCAGTCAGTCAGTCAGTCAGTCAGTCAGTTGGTTTATCTGTCTTCTTTCATTTGTTTGCTTGTTTCTTCCTTCCTCTTCTGCCTCTTTCTTTCCCCCTCCCTTCCTTTTCCTGAGTCTATAGTTTATGAGCCCATTAGTATAGAAATAAGAGATTTCTTTCCAGTCCTTGACCCAATTACCTTCTTGAATGAACACAACAGGAAGGAATTTACCCACGAGGTTAAAGGGGTTTTGTCCTGTTTGTTCACAAAACTGGTTAACCATGTGAGCAGCTAACTCTTTTACAACTTATAAACATTGACAATGAAATGTCTAAGACTCATCTAGTTCAGAGCAAAAGAAACCGTTTGAAAATAATTACACACAGGCTGCACAGAACTCTGGGGGCTTCTGTGATATCTGTGCCTACAATTCCAAGCACACATGGTGTTGTTTGACTCTTTCAGCTGCCAGAAACTGGGTCTCATAATTACTGGTGTACTGGAAGGTGTGTGGGGGCACAGAGATTAAGATACACCCCTTAGATCATATAAAAACTAAGCCAGACTCCAGAGCCTGTAACACAAATCACACCATGGCAATCGCTCTCAGGATACCAGCTGACATTTGGTGAAATATTACTGTATGTTAAATAAGCACAAGGATAAGTCCTTGATACACAGTATTTCACTGAATCGTCAAAATGGGTCTATGTTTTAAGCCACTGAGTCTGGATTGAGGCTGAAATGCAAACTCTTCCACAGAACGAACCACCTGACACACTGAGAGTCACAACGAGGCAATGAACTACACAGCCCACTGGGATTAGTGGCCAAAGTAGAGGTGAAAACCGGACAAACTACCAGTTATAGAAATGGATGGGCGAGTGTGGCAGGAAAGGCTCCAGCATCCTCAGTAGAAACTTCTCACTGGGAGTAAAGGTACACAATTAGCGAATCAGAGCATGAAACTGTAGTGCTGGCTGAAGACATCAGAATGGCCCCAGTCAGGCACATGAGTCCCTGTTCACAAACATCCTGACACACACAGCCAAGGGAGATATGGGAGATGGGGTTGTTCATGGAAGCAAAACCCCAAAGAATTCCAAAGCTCAGAGTTGCTGGTGTACAACTGTGCCACATCCAGGTTTCCAGCACACTGTTCTCTTGAGGAGGTGGACATAAAAATGTCGGTGGCAGGAGACTTTTTGTGTCAGTCCTTTCTATGAAACTATGTATATGGTGAGATGTATTCATAACAGAATAATTCATGCCAGGAGGTTTACGACGATTCTCAGAGTCACCTTTCTTACCAAACGCTAACCAACCAAGTTTAATATCCATCTTGATTGACAACAGACCTATGGATGCTCTAAGTACAGTGGTTATATTTTCCAGTGTGTTGCAACTATATTATGCAGGACCCAGCACACAGTGTTCTAAGTGGGGAATAAATGTATAATGACATGCTCTGTTTGTCCTTTCTCCATGGGGCTATTGCATTCTCACCCCATTATGGTGAACATATGGATTTGCCAGTTTTATAAAGTCCAAGATGGTTTCAAATGGTGTGACCCAATAAACTGATTATTTTGCTATTCTGGCTTAGGTAGTGGACCCAGGATAAAGTAGTCTCTGTGGAACTGGCAAAAGAAGTCTCTCAGACGGGCTGGAAAGATGGCTCAGCGGTTAAGAGCACCCGACTGCTCTTCCAGAGGTCATGAGTTCAATTCCCAGCAACCACATGGTGGCTCACAACCATCTGTAAAGAGATCCGATGCCCTCTTCTGGTGTATCTGAAGACAGCTACAGTGTACTTATATATAATAAATGAATAAATCTTAAAAAAAAAAAAAGAAGTCTCTCAGACAACACTGCTTCTTCAATGTCACTTTTACTTAGTAGCAAGTAATTCACAATTGGGGAAGAATGTCCCATGTAGTAGCTAGGGGAGTGAGCTCGGTTCTGGCTGTAAATAGTGGGAGAGATTTTAAGACCAAAGCAATATGAAGGAAAGACCTGTTGAAAGACAGGTGGAGATGTTGACAGAGGTGGAGAGTTGAGACAGCTGGTCAAGACTGAAGCCAAGTGGTCATTCAGATCATTATCCCCAGTGGCCATAGAAGGAAGCAGAGAGAGAAGACTGGAAGGCTGTTGAAGGCTGGACACATGGCTTCAGACAGCAATTTAAGACATCGACAACTATAGTCTCTGAGAGGCCACAAAATGATCAGATTATTGAGTTCTAAGCCTGAGTAATCAAAGTAATGGGCCAGCAAGGCTGAGGGGGTGAGTCTTTGGATGAAGGCATCAAGACAAAATAAGGAGAAATGTCCTTTTGAAGATAAGGGTAAGGAAGACCCTTTTTTGAAGGACACAATGCATTAGCTAAACAAACTGTGCACGTGCAGTAGCCACAGCCACTGCCACCTCATTTGATTCTTGTCACTTGTGGAAACACTGCTGTGACCAGGCCTTGAGTTCATTTCACCCTCGCAGTTACCCTAGGAGGTATGTGGTATGAGTTTCATTCTATGAATGAAGAAACAGCATCCAAGAATGTAAAGTTAGAAAGCCACCAGACTGTGTGCAGTGAAACTCTGCAAGTCTTACTGATCCCGAAGTCCATGGCTGTCAAAGCTGAAGATAGTCAGAGACAAGAACAGTGTTAGACACAACCCTGACCCAAGAGTTCTTAAGGGATCTTCTACAGCCGGCATCCATGGTGATCTGTGAAGAGGTAACTCTCCACAGTAGCCTCCCTCACACCAACCTCTCCTACCTTGCTTTCTCCTTCAATGACGATGACAGGCACGGCAGTGGCAGGCCAGCGGTGTTTGGCTGGTAGAGGCTTGTCACAATTCCACAGAACTATAATCTGAAAGGCACAGGGATCATTAGACAGCTATCTTGGGCACATCTAGAGGCCCCCTTCTAAAAGAGGGATAGAATTGAGCTGACAAAATAACATTTCAAAGCGAGTCCATACCCATACGGACTTTAGAACTTTCGATCTTCAACAGCAGGAACAGTAGAAATACAAAAGACTACTATCAGAAACTAGGAGAAAGGGCTGAGGAGAAGGCTCAGTGAGTAAACAGCTTGAGTTTGATCCCCAAGACCCATGTAATGTCAGGTGGGTATGTCTACCAAAATCCTAGCCTCTAGGAGGCAGAGAATCCTTGTGGCAAGCTTGCTCACTAGATCAGCTGAGTCAATGAGCAAACTCTGGGTGGAAGAGACTCTACCTTAGCATGTACAAAAGAGAACTAAGATAGACCCCAATGTCATCCTATGGCCTCTGTATGTATACACACATTTGTGCCTATGCACCTGCACATATACATAAACATACATACATACATATATATATACATATATATATACACATATACATATACATACATGCATACATACATAGAACTTCATCAAGTGTTTTCTAACTTCTGATATCTTATGATGATGAGTGTAATAGCAACTGTGATCAAGTTAAATAAAAATGTATACTAAACATCTGAACATCTGCTATGAACTCACACTACACCAGGCAATGTGGGGCAATGTGGGCGACATGAAAGCATTTGAGACAGAAGCATGGTGAGTTCTTCCTTTGGACTCCCCTGAACAGTTGCTGATTTTATGTGACTTTATAATTTCCATTAAAGGCAATGAATTCAAAACTGAACACTTCCCTATGATCTAAGCTTTTTCTCATTTGTAAACCATCTTATCTACGCCCGTCACAAGTTAAAAAATTAAACAGTGTTAAGACTCTGGGAGTGATACTGATTTGGGAAACACTGTTACCACAGACATCATCCTCTGCTCTCTCTTGGCTGCTGTGAAGGGAAAGTCGACACTTCCCGACATCGACACGTCTGTTCCTGTTATTAGAACATACGGTTCTGTGTCCTGCCCATGGCCATTTTGGTATTACTTTATCATTTTGATGTTTATGAATGAAATAAGAGGCTAGGGAGGTAGCTCAGTGAGCAAAGTCTTTGCCCGGACAACGCAAGGACCTAAGATCTATCCCCAGTATCCACGTTAAAGGGTGAGGATGGGAGTGTGTGTTTGTTGGGCAGCAGGAACAGGCAGATGGCAGATTCCTGGAGCGTGCTGGCCAGGCTGCCTGGCCTTTTCAATGAGCTCTGGGCCAGTGGGAGATCCTGTTTCAAAAAACAGTTAGACAGTACCTAAGGAACAATAGCTCAGTTCACCTCTGCCCTCAATACACATTAACACATCTGTATGTGTACCTGTACACACAAGTATAGCTTATCCTCCCAAAACATGTATATATACCCATACGCCAAAAGAAAAAGGAAGTAATGTGGTTCATACGTGTTTTTTAGAGGGTGACTGTATGTGTGTACATTGTGGGGGCGGGTACACTGTAAACCAAGGCAAAGGTCATTCTGAAATCTGACTCATGCTAGGTTTCACTTTTGAGTCTCCCAAGTGGATAAAAAGAAGAGTATCAAGGTCTAGTCAATCGCTAGAGGAACTTGAATGTTGTTGCTTGGAGAGCCCTAGAAAGCCAAGTATGGGACAAGGCTCTCGGTCATCAAGCTGCAGAGCGACGATACGCACCTGTGCACAGTACTGGGATTTGGCTGCTGCCACAAGAAGCTTCAACACTGGCTGGGACTGAGAGACCAGGGGGGTCACAGCATGGATGACTGCAGTGAATTTGGAGGGGGGCTTTAGACCTGAAAGGAAATGACAGGAAGAGCCTAATGAAGCACTAAAAACGCCCACAAGACTCAAGTAAAAGGCTCCATGTTCCAGGGGTTTATCCCGGAGTTGATGTCCCCTCAGGCACAGCTGTCCTTCACCTCTTATTTATGGACAGAAGTGAAGCAGAGGGGAAGTTGATATGAGCCAACCACAGCCTAGAGACCTCTCCAGTGTCCATCTCTAGCTTCTGTGGACATTCTTTTCTTCCCGTAGTGATGCCTGCCATCTTCCTTATTTATAGGGTACTCAATGTTTATCTATGAACTCTGCTCTGGTCACTTACCTGTTATTATGTCTGTACATAAGCATGTTTTTTCCATTGATGGACTTACAAGTACCTGAATATTAACCTAAGGGTTTCGTATGATTAACTGTATTTCACATAATAATCAGCGGGTAGGAAAGGGTCAAAAGACAGCACCTAGCATCCGTCTAGGCTCGACTCTCAGAGCTTCCACTTAGTGTTGGTGGCACTGAGAAATACTGCTGGACTCTCTGAGTTCCTTCAGCTGTGAAATGCAGTTATTCCAAGAATGAAGCACCCCGATGCACACTGAGCACTTCGAACGGGACTTAGCAAACCAGAAGTGCTCTGTGTTTGCACCATCAGCATCCTCAACACTGGCTCTGCACTGGGTCCAGCATCAGCAGCATCACGCTCAGGGAGCCTCCGTATTTCAAGAATGGCGGTTTCGTGTCACAGGGACAGCACTGGGAGAAAAAGTATGTGAAACCGACTTCTGCCCAATGGGAGCTCTTCGTGGGAAAGGACAATGAATATGCAAATCAACCATTACCACCAAAGAGAAGCAAGAACTCATCCCCCCCAGGAGCCCTTCTTCAAGAACTCAGAAATTACAAACAGGTTAAGAGCCTCTCGGAACTTCATTAATTTAGACCTACTAATCTGGTACATTAGTAGCTTAGGTATAAACCAGGCATTGTTGGAACATCCCAGCTAGACTTTGATATAGGTGGGGATGTAAGTTAAAATCAGAGTGTATATGTGGAATGATTATGCAAATGTTTTACATGGAAAATTGTGCCTTCCAATTAGCATTTTAATTGAACTTCAGGAAAAAAAGTGAGTTTCTCCTTCTCTCGATGAACACTCAGGTAAGAATGATACACAGAACTTAGGAAGCACTTTTTAACAATAGAAACCAGTCATTGCTTTTAGGTTTTCCAGCAATAGTTTAAGAAGCATCACATACACACTTCTTTTTTTTTTTTTTCCCCATATACACACTGCTAAGGGGCTAACTCTGAATGAAGATCACAGAGCTCCACAAGAAATGATAGGATTCTTATCTACTGTCTTTATCAGACAATGAATTCCCACTGTAAACCATTCACTGAATTCCACAGGGTCCTCCCAACATGTCTGGCCTACATTTAATGGTTATTCACTACTGATGGATACTTTAGGCCCCGAGCTTCAGTCTCACTTCATGAGTTTCAAGCTAAATATGTACAGTTTAAGAAAGGTGAGGTTGTATTGGAGTACATTCATATGTAGTGGACAACTTTGAGTCATCATCATAGCAGTTTAGAAGATAAAGGATGCTTTACTCCCCCCCCCCCACACCCCGTTTTCTAAATGCTGTGACTCTGAGCTAACATGTCCTTGATAAGTGTGTGGGGCTCGCACTACGGAAATGCCCGTGGTAGGAACATCAGCCTCTGTGGAGCTGTGAGGCTGAATCTCTGTGTTCACATCCTTCGCCCAACTGAGACCAATTCAAAGCTGCTTGAGAGTACAGATTGTATCAAACAGGATCTTGATTTCAAACGCCTAGCCTGGTGTTAGCTCAGTGTGTGAGAAGACCGTTCTTGTTTTTCCTTCTTAACTCAGGTACACATGTGCATTCCTCCAGACATAGACAGACACATTACATTAAGTTTACACTTAATCTTTTCTCATGTTCAAAATGATCTATAACTTAAGAACATTTCTCAGTGAAGTCTACCAACTACCAAGCAGGACAGCTGCTTGGAGAAGAAAGAAGGCTTCCTGTCTTTTGTTTTCCAATAGTCTGTTGTACTTAGGATTCTCTATTGTGAGGTCACTGTCCTAAAAAGGGCTCAGACAACAGGGAAGAATGACCACTTTGGGGGTACTCAAAAGGATTCACTTACCTAAATTAGCATAGTAGTAAGGAAAATCTCCCAGGTAGGATGAATACTGTGGTAGGACGAACAATCCTCCAGGATGTTTGTTCCATATTAAACTGTTACGTGATATGTGCTTGAATATTCTGTCCTGAATAATCTAGAAAGCAAAGCAAAGCAGCATGTGGTGAGGCTGAGTCTGGGATGATACCTTAGAAAGGGTCTTGGCTCAATACAAGGCGGGGAATGATGGTGTTGAAAAGACACAGCACATTTTACCTGTTCCTCCTCCAGTTCCTTATTGATAGGAATGTGTGCAAGCCAAAACAGTGATGGGCTCTGGGCTCAGCAGAACAGTAAGAGGAAGAGATGGGCTGTGGCTGACAACTAACAAAGCTTCTCACGTCCTATTTTAATCATAAGTTCCGTCATCTTGTTATTTTATTTTATTATTTTATAATGATGGCCCTTGCTAGTTTCAAAGTACAGTGCACAGATCAGTTCATCAGTCCTTGGTGGTGGGGCATCTATCTATAGATTCAGATGTTATCAGCAAGATCTGTTCTGGTTGCACAGTAATGTCAGTGTGGGCCATGTGGAGACAGAAGCAAAGACAAGAGAAGGCAGCTGCATTCTCTACTCCATCCCTTGAATTCGGGAGGGAGTTTTAAGTTTCCCGTCACCATTTTCAAAGTTAGTCACAGGACTTTGAATACTAGCCAGCTCAAGTGTTTCTGTATTTTGACTTCAAACAGTAGAGAGTTAACAACTGTTCAAAACATCCTACAGAATGGGACCAGAACCATGGCGTATGAAGACTAATAACTGTCAGGCTAGTTCATTAGTCTCCTTGGACTTGGGGACCTTGCAGATCATTAAATTCTACATTTAGAGACAGACCTTCTCCCAACCTGAATCATTTGTCAGTTGAATGTGATTAGTCTACTTTAGGGCTTTCTCTCTGACTTTCAAACACTTGTAATAAAACCATTGACTCATTAAGATATGATGCGGAAAATAATTAACTTGACACAGAATACCATACCAGGAAAAAAAGTTTAAAACTCAAAAAAACAAACAAAGCAACAAACGAAACAGGGGCTTAGTTGAGGGATATGTGTTACCACATGTAAAGTGCTGAGTTTGACTCCAATCATTAATCTGAGTCAGCCAATCAACCCTGATAGAACAGTAAAGGAAATATCAATTAAAGTATGGACTTCTAGGATTTGCTAAGTTATTAATACTTCATCCATCTCATCCCCACACAGTGACTGGTAGAACTATCAAACGTGCTCTATGTAACTTTTAAACCAAACCACCCGTACTTTCCTACTGGAAGAAGGGAAGACCTTATCATCCTCGTTCAGCAATGTCTGCATTGTTACCTTTCCCTTCGACCAAAATTGCTAATTCTACATGGTTAGGTAACATTCTGAGTTAATGAAAATTTTAGGAATCCCGTTATAATGCTGGTATCTGCTGCCAATGGTACAGAGGTGTGGTTTGCAATGCTGTCCTTTAGACATTGATTGTGAGTAACATGTCAGAACTGAAAAGAGTTTACATGGCACACAACTGTCTGTATACCATTTACTCCATTTCTTTAGCTCACACACGTTCCCAGTGCAGGCTACTATTTCCTTTCATAGTGGTCCATTTAGATCTCCCTTTTGTCTTTTTTTTTCTAAATGTATGTGTCTTTCAGCATGGGGTCACATAAATGATCTTGGCTATCAAGACACAGGATAAATTGGCAATAGGCAGCATGAGAAATTGAAGCTACAAACAAATGACACGGAACTCATTCCCAGTAGATAATCATTTGCTCAGGTCTCAGAGAGGCATGCTTCACACGCTCATGACTCCTTTTGCTTTAAAGTCACAGCACTGGTTTCTTTCAAATTTTCCAAATATGACCATCAGTTAGGGAACACTCTTGAAATTCTAATAAGCGTTCCATACTCTATTTAAATGGCTCTTGACAAGAAGAAAAAAGTGTGACTGCATAACACATGGAACTTAACCTTGGCCAAGTGAGGTGTGGCCTCCAGGGCTCATCCTCTCACTGGTAATAAAATGATAATGTATCGCTGATGTGACAGCCTCTCAGAATGTCAGGTAATCTGCTTAAATTCTTGGATCTAAGATTTGATTTTTGTCTTTCAAAACAAATTTTAATTTTATTTTCTAAATACAGCCAATATTGGTCTTTTTATGTATTTCCCCATAGTGCTCATGGCTTATTTCTCTGAACTGACCAAAACAGAGTAATTTTTCTATGCAAAGAAATAAAAAGACTTCTGAATAAAATGCTTCCTTATCCATTAGAGATTCTTTAGTACTTTGGTTTGTCTGATTTTCTTCCCTCCTTTTCTCCCTTCCTCCCTCTTCTTTCTTTTCCTTTGTTTCCTGAGACAGAATTTGTCTGTGCTGGGATTCACTCTGTAGACTCAGGCTGGTCTTGAACTTAAGAGATTCACCTGCTTCTGCCTCCAAAAAGTTGGGATTAAGGGCATGTGTCACCACTGCCTGGCTGCCAGATGTGCTTCTAAAAAGCTTATATATCAACTTGGATTGTCAAAAGTTTGAAGGCATCTAGATCTCATTCCAACAAACGGAAAGGTCATTTTTCAATGTCCTAATGTCTAGCTCTCCCTCCCTGTCACTTCACTAGACAGCTCTCGGGATTTTTGAATAGCATTTAGTGTTTACACTCTATTGCTGTGGAAGAAGATATAACATTTAGACGCTTGACACATCCTTGGCTATTTACACACACACACACACACACACACACACACACACACACACACACACACACACACACACAGATGTTTGTTGAGGCCCTTAGTAAAGTTAATATTTATTGAGTGAATTAACAGGGTAGAATGACAGGTCTTTTATTGTTCTATGCCATTCTCTTATATGAAATCATGGGCAGTGAGTTGCAGGCTGTAGTCATTTGTTCCTCAATCAAATGGTACTGCCTAACACACAGAGTGCCATCATAGGACATGTGTTCTAAGCCAAAGCAATCTTTGATTAACATTAGTTCCCTGGCTTTATAGTAAAATTACCAGTATAACACAACAGTGCTGTAATTTAAATGTGCTTAGTCAGATAATCGAGAAGCGAATGGGGAAAGCTCCATGAACCTCCCGCTCTAAAAGAGTGTCTCATGCACTGCCATAGGCTGCTATGTTAGCTCAGATATCATTATAATCTCATCTGTGCTTTTTCTTTGTTTGCCTTGATCCTGAGTTACTATGGTCTGACCTAGGAAGGAACACTCTCTTTTTAGCCAGCTTGTCACTCATTCCACTGACATTTTTCAATTTGCAATGCAAGTACAAAAAGGAAAAATGAAGCTCCAAGGAGACTAATTCCAAAATGTATCAGTCAGTCTTGAAAGCTAACAGAATCCCATGTCATCCTTGGCTTTGGGGAGAAGAATGAGGGATCCCATTTTCAACGGTGTCTAACCACTGCCCACAACTACAGAGCTGGTGCTGTGGTTTGAATGGGAAATGTTCACTGTGGGTTGTGTGTGTGTTTGAATACTTGGATCCGCCTGGTGATACTGTTTCAGAAGGTTGTGGAACCTTTAAGAAGTAAAGCACTGCTGGAAGGAGGAGGTGGGGGAAGGCCTTGAGATTTGATAGCCAGGTCCTACTTCCTGTCCACCTTCTATTTCCTAACTACAGACAAAAGAACATGACTAATGTTTCCATACTCCCGATCCCATACTTTTCCTGCCATAATCCACCTTAACCTGTGAGCCTGAATCGAATAAGCCTTCCTTCTCCTCAGCTGTTCTTATAAGGCATCTATCTGTTCACAGTAGTGAGAGAAGTCACTAATGGGGATTCTCCAAAGACTTGTAATCCCATTCTCAGGGTCTAGACTATGATCAACAAGGAAAAAGTGCCACAGATCTAGGGTCTATGGATAGATAAATGAAGTAAAAGAGTGTCAAGTCTATGCTGCCTAGAGTTAACATCCATTCTCTTCCTTAGCAGGGCCATACCGATAGAATGACTTATTGTGTCTAATTGAGTTCATCTCAGGAACATGTACACTTGGTTGCCTTGTGTATAAGGATGGCATTTCCTCTACCTCTTCTGCTTTTCTGTTTGTGAATTTAGGATAATGCGAGCTCTGAATTAAGATGGGAAAGCAAGTGCAATTTGCCTGAGAGGTCAGATTGTTACAATCCAATCTTGGGATGATATAGAGAGATTTGACAGCTGCTATAAATTTGAATGAAGTATATGGTCTTAGTGTTTTAAAAAAAATGTGTTGCTAAAGAATTGTGTGGCTTAGGTCCAAGGGGAAGAAAGCTTTTCTAGGCTCAAAGATGAAAACAGCTCAACGTCCGAGTCCATTGTGATGAATGCAACACGTCCAGCTGTTACTGCAGGAGAACGGAGGGAACTCTGCTAACTTAATAGACAAGAAACTGGATCCACACAATAACCTGCTGCAAAAGAAATATAATTAATGAGATATGATCTTTTGCCTGGCAAATTAGCAATGTTGTCTGTGTGTTATGTTTTAATTACAATCCTGAAGCCTCACATGAATCCCGCAGGGGAGGGTCTCTCAGAGACAGCCTGTGAGAGTCTAAGTGGATGCAGACATTTACTACACTGGTCCTCCTGTTACAGGCAATGAGATGCGTCATTTAAGGCAGCCTCTTTCTTACACACACTGCTTTATTTTGAAATATCAAGATAATGAACTAATCACTCACGATAGGTTCTTTGCAGCAAATTAGAGAAGACAAAAGAGAGGGGAAAAAAAAGACAGCATCAAATAAGCCCCTGCTTAAAAAGAGTACATGTAGGGGATGAGATGATCACTCAGTGGTTAAGAGAGCCCACGGAGGAGCCAGGTTCTGTTCCCATAACCCACGAAACAGCTCACAATCGTCTGAACTCCAATTCCAGGGATCTAACACCCATTACTGGCCTCTGCGGGCACTGTGTGCATGTGGTCCACATATATGTACACAGGCAAAACATTCACACACACACACACACAAAGTAAAAAACGTAAGACTTTAAAGGAGGACACAGCTAGTATTTTTATATCACATCTTAAGAATGATTTTCCCTAAATGTATACAAGTCTGTATTATTTTCACCAAAATAAAAGATGGGTTCCCACTGTTTAAATACAATTTAACCAGTATGAACATTTTCTTATACCAATAAATGTATGCTCTTACTACCTTTGGTATCTGTATAATATTCCTCAATGTAGATGCATTTCAATTGGCCAATTTGCTTCTAACCTGACTGAGGATGTGCAATGTTATAGCTAACATAAACACTTTAACCTATGCTACATGGAACTTTGTGCATTAGATCATTATCTTCTTAAGAAGTACAGGGTGAGATTTTTGCTTTCTTCTAAAGGTATTAGCCTCTGCAGAAAGGCTCAAGTGGGGTAGCCATTCTTCAATCTAATCTCTTCTGCACCTTTGGTGACACTACTGCCATAATTTCATGTGACATCTACTGACACCAAAGGTGAAAAGTAGTTATTTTATTTCATTTTAACATCTTCAAGTTAGGGCAAACATCCCTTTCACAGTGACTGATGCATACATGACTTGACTGTATACCCTTAGGAACAATGACAATTAAATTTAATTAGCAATTAAGTCACTCTACACTTTTGCATCCCTTCTCTTTATTATATACATCCACACAATTCCACAAAGGATTCTATAGATACTTCTTTAGATTATGAGGATGTCACATCCTGACAAACTCATCACAGACTAAAAATAAAGTTGAAAATGTATTTACTGTACCCAATTCATCCAGCAGAGTAACCTAGCAACCCAGCACACTGAGAATACAAGTGTGGCTGACTGGGAGATAGGGCTCACGGCCATTGTCTAGTTTTACAACACAATATTATATCACACATATTGACAGCCTGGGAAAGGTACAAAAATAAGTACTCAAATTATGGATTTATTGAATGCATGTTATTCTTTGCACCATCATAATATACTTAAAAAAGCCTATTAAGTCATTATACGTACAGATTATCTATACAAATCTATCATCATATACATACGTATAATTTATGCATATATACATTACTGAAATATTAGGAGTTTTTCCTTTTAATAACACCAAAAACTCTTCATTTCATACTCTAATTCAGAATGTTTGTAGAAAGATGTACTTCATCAGGCTTTGGGAGAAGATGTATCTCGATGGTTCTAATCTAATACAAGTACTTTTGTGTATTTTTGACAAGGTCTCCCTATATTCCAGCCTAGTTGGGAACTTGGATATTTTTCTAATTTATTTATTAGAATTTCCATATCAAAAAATATTAACCTTTTAGCTTCACATGAATCTCTGTCCTCTTTATGGTGTCTCCTGCTAGATAGAAGGTTTTATGATTTTCATCGTTACCCTTAGTGTGTTTCAAGCCTGAGATCATGTACAGAACGGCTCCTTTAACTTGAAATTATATGGCTATACCCACCTCTACCATAGCACATCAACTATATTATCTACTTTCTCTGTGAGCCTGTGTGAGTGCTGAGTGCTCGCCTGTGTGGAGGTTGGTAGCTGACCGAATCTCCAATTGGACCTGGATCTTGTAGCTTGGCTAGGACGGGCTAGGCATGAAGCTTCTGCGATACGCCTGCCACTGTCTCCACCTGCACTGCGGTCACAGGCCCATGTCACCACCACTGACTTTTACATGGATAACGGGAGTCCAACCAAGCCCTCGTTCTAATCCAGCCAACACTTTTATACGATATGCCCACTATTGTATTAAGTTATTCAGAATCAAATAACATAACTCATATCTTCTCTCATTTGAGAAGCTGGATCAAAGCTTTCATGATTATGATAGCTTTATACTGTGTGCTAATTAAACTATGGAAATACATGATCTTTACTGCTTTTGAACAACCCTAGGCTACGATGGTAGGGCATTTATTCCTCAATCTAAAGCTCAGAGTAATTTGTCTATCTTCTTTTAAGACTTTGATGTGTAGATCGAGGAAAATTGCTACCTTGACAGTAAATTCCCCCATTATTCAAGTTCATGTGCCATTTTCATCAAAAAAAAAAAAAATAAAACAGTAAATTTTTTTCAAGTTTAAGAAAAAAGATAGTAATTTAACAAAATACATTATGACCTTAGTAAGGCCTGGACTCTTTGGTTCAGTAAATTCACTTCATAAATACTACTCTAAAAGAATAGGCAGAGACAAAGCCCAAAACGCAAGCAGAAAACTGGTTTAGGCACTGCATGCATTCCCAGTCATGTATGTGGATAGCAGTGATCACAGACCGTGAGCTGCACCTGCAGATGGGTAGATAAGCAGAGGCTTACCACAGGACGGTATTAGGATGAAGACAGGTTAAAACATGGTCTGGGTGCATAGGTGGTCAGCAGCAGGGCAGGATGAAAGGTTAAGGGTACACGCAAAGACACTGCCCAACAGAACACTGTGGAAAGAGTAATAAAAGCCACGGGAAAACTAGAAAACAACTCAAGAGAAAGATAAAAATGAGAAAAAGGCTACCCTTTTATTACAGATCATGATTAAAAACCAACTGACTAAGCAGTTAGCCAGTTTGATATTAAAAAAAACCATGAGTGCACTAAGAATGTATGTGTGTGTATGACTGTGCAAAGATAGATACACGATGCATTACGAGGCCAAAGGCTCTGTCTAAATCAGCCAGCAGAGAAGCCACAGGCACTGAGACCAGTTTAACACAAACAGAACAGGAAGAACATGACAGGCTGAGGGAGAATGTTTAGGACAAAAGACCAACGGCTAATATTTCAAATATTCTAAATTTCTAAAACATACAAGTGTCTATATTGTGGCAGTTTCTTTTGTTTATCTGTGGGCTTCCTGAGCAGGAGACAGATGAAATCCAGTTAGTTTGCTGACATTCTAAGAAATAGAAGGCTATAAAATGATTTATTATTTTTAAAGAAAAAAAAAAACTCCAATCTGACCGAGAAACAAAAGCAAAAAGGAATTGAAAATAATCAAAATAGACCTTCTGTTTACCTAGCTTCAGGATGTACACCAGGCATATGCACGAAAAAATCCTGGTGACTGATTGTCTAGGCTGAGACCTGGAGCGGAAGCTAGGCTGGTGTGGAAAAATCTCCACTGTGCTTGGACCAGCACTGACTCTGACCCTCCCCCCAGCAACAACACAACACGGTCATGTGATTGGAACAGGTGACTTAAGTTTCCACAGTATTCTTACTTGGGTATCTTGTGTTTATTCACCGTTTTATCAGCTTTCAGAGTGATCATTAACTTCTGGAGGAAATACTCCCCAAGTGTGTAGTAAATCCCCCCACCCACTGTGTAAGCTCCTAGGTCACCTCAGGAGACAGTCTTGTCACCCCCCTGCTCATAGGCCTGAAACTGATGAGTGTGCAGTTTTCTCTGTTCTTGCTTAGCTCTTTGCAATGCTCTACATAGCCCGAGGCCATTGCTCTCTGCTCTACTTCCTGTGGTTTTAATCATTTTCATGATTTCCTATTTTTCTTTTGCCTTAAACAAGGCAATTTAAGAGAATGAGACAGGGCTCAGCATAGAGTGCTTTCTCAGTACAAATAAGCGCGCGCACACACACACACACACGCACAGAGTAAAGCAACTTGAAGATATCTATCCCTTCATCTCTTGCCAGAGTTTCTACTTAGATAAAGATTAACATTCTTGACACCAGTTGGATACAATCATGATGATAGTTTTCTTCTTACCATAACCTTACAACATGGGATGCTGGCTGGTTAGGTCTTATGTGTCTTCAGAAGCAATTTTGCTGTCTCTTAAAATGCCATGCCCTATGGTGGCCACCAAACTGTTCATATTTTAAGAATGGTAGAGAATATGTCCCTTACTTGATCATCATCTTTTTTTCTAAATGCACTCCAGAAATATGTCTTCAAAGGATACCGCTGAGTTTGAGTGACAGGAAGATAGTCATTACCCACATTACCTTGAAATTATTTCAGACAAATCACTTTGTCTAGAGCACAACTTCTCTCCATGTCACTTCTGCTATGAGAATTTGTCAGGAATGAGGGCCTTTGCTTGGGAATGGTAAAACAATGTGGGGTTGGGGGGCAGTCACTAACCTATTCAAAAACAGAAAATTTGGTTTTGTCCTATTTGACTAACTGCAGAAAAAGAGGTTGCAATAGGACTATTATTCAAAGATCATGAGATGAATGGTCTCACTTACCTCTAGTGTAGTTAATACAATCTTCTCAACTGAAGAAAAATAAGCCTCCCACAAGAACTGTGTCTGCTGTCTAAGTGCTAGGATTTTATCCTGATGAATAGACCTGATTGTAGAAGGAATCTGTAACATAAGGGGAATGCATAGTAATTATAACTGTGAAACAGAGAGATGTGCTTGATCAAAACAACCCAGTGGGTTGCACTTTTGTTCTTCATAGCATTCATTTTCTAGAAAACAGGGCTATTAAAAAAAATCATCACCCAGGCTGAAATGATAGGTAAGCTGTTACAGGCTAGGCTCACCACCAAAGTCACCAGTCACTAGGTAAAAATGTCCTCAAGAAACATCAAAACAAACAACAGGTCTAGGAAAGCAACCTCAATGGCATTCAAATGCATGGAAGCTCTGCACTGGCTTAGCTCAATTGTAAGACTCCACAGTAGCAGGTCAGCTGCACAGTGGACTCCTACAATCATAAGTTCTGCCCCCTCCTCCTGCTCTTCCTGCTCCTCATCCTCTTCACATCCACAAAATCTTTAGCCCTGACATGGACACTATAGGACTTGGAGAAAGAAAAAAGACAAAACAAAACAACAGCAAAAACCAAACCAATCAACCAAACCATAAAAATAAAAAAAAATAAAAAAAAAAATAAAAAAAAAAACCAAAAAACAAAAAAAACCCCAAAAACTCTAAGAAGGTGCCATCCCAGGAACCATGAAGTATCTAGAACTGTGTGTATATAAAGATGTCCATGAGCCTACCCACTCAACCCAAACAAATTTAGCCATGTCTACATGTACATCCTTCTTCTGTCCCTCTTTAGACCTTTTGTACACCTGAGAGCTCTCCTTTCGACTCCAGCCCTTGCCCTAATTTCTCTGGATCTCCCAAGCATTTCATCATAGGCTGTTCTATACCAAGTTCGATAATTTTGAAGGTAGGCATTTCTTCCTGTTCTTATTGCTATAAGATTTGTGGCTAAGGGAATAGTTTTTATGCTAGCCATTCAAGGAGTAAGAGCCTAACTGAGCATGGACGGCTGAAGTTCCCTTCAGGATTTTGTTATGTTTAATATCAGCATAGCTTGATAGTAAGGTAACGGGGTTAAAGGCATCCATGTGGGACTCCAGGGCTACTACTTAGTACATACGCTTCCTTGGATGAGTTAGTTGCTCTCTTGGATTACTCATTCATAACATGATATGGTTGGGTGCTTAGTACAGTGTCTACAATATAGGAATGTTAATTATGATGGTTCGTTATTACTGCTATTACCATTGTTGACACAGGAAGATGCTAGTCCAAGCTAGATCAATTGATTTTATGTAAGGCTGGGCCAGTTGTTTAACAGTCTGCCTATAAATCTGCCCTAGCCTATTGTTCTAAGATGTCCTCCTTGGATTTCTGGCTAAGTTTTCCTGGCTTGCTCCCTGACTGTAAGTACAGCTCCAGGGCTATTCTGTTTATGTAATCTATACTCTTATAGAGATTCCTTGTCATTGTCAACCGCCCTGCTGTGCTCACCTTTTTGCATGCTTGCCTCTCTAATGCATGATGAATCAGACAGACATGGGAGCCTGGACTATATAAGAAATGCTCTGCCAGTCACATTAATAGGAAAGTTACTCAAAATATGGGACTACGCTATAGTTGAGTTCCCATAGGAAGGGAAGGCGATGATGGCACGTGGCTAAGATTCAAGTCAGGCCCCTAGGAGAAGCGATGGAAATGTCTCACAATAAGAACAGAAGGAAAAGCTGACTTGCTCTGTCAAGATCTCAATGTAGATACTAAATCTATGCTTTGGAGACATCATAATATATGGAGGCTGCAGGTAAAGTCCAAACACTGGCAGGATCAAGGTCAAATAGAAATAAAACATTCCTAGATGAGCTAAACCATTCATTCATGACATAGATCCTTGATAAGTCAAGAAAATTTATTTTTATTTGCTCAATGAGAAAATGACCTAGATTGCCAAAGAAAAATAAGAAGAAAAAAAAAAAAACCCTCATCCTCAATTTTCATAAGCATGCCCTCTTAAATGTCAATGGCATTCTCTAAGTCATCCAGGTTGGCACGGCTGTTTTTATCATGGCCACGAGAACTGATCCATTAGGAAAATGCCAAAAGCTATCATTGTTATATGGTCTCCAGAAAGCCAAGTCCGTGGTGCTTCTAAAGGGAGGAGATAGATCATAGACTCAGCCACTGATACTACCTCTCTCCATGATACGCTGATACCTCTCTTCCATGGTAGCATCCTGATTGTTCTACCACTTCTGGAACTATGTTCTACCAGTTTGTGTGTAGGATCCAAGTGTCTTGACAATGCTCTGCAAAGTGCTCTGGAGGACAACTTCAATTGATTGGCGGGATGGAGTTCCAAGATCTAATGGCATTTGGCTATTGGTTATTAATCTGCCTGTCCTCAGAGACAGGTACAGGAAAGTGATGAATTAATTACCATTTGGACAGAATGATTTGGAAGTTCAAGAGCTCACTGAAGTCCTAATAAAAGGTTATGTGTAGTAACAAAAACTAATAGGATCTACCAAGATAGATATAGGAAAGCCACGGCATGCTTCCCAGTGACAGGCTGACTGGAACATATGCAAATAAAAACACCAGAGCTGTTCTAAAACAGGAAATGAAAAATTGTAACCTAACAAAAAACATTTCCCAGAGCACACATTTGGGCTCTGTGCCAGCTCTTTCAAACCATTGTTAACAACCGTACAGTCACTGTTCAATATGGAAGCAGCTATGTAAAAACAGATTGCAGATGAGGAGGAAAAATACTAGCAACTGTGGGCACAGGGGTGTGAAGAATACAATCTTTAGAGCCAAGTCAAAAAGTGGCTTCAAAGCGTGAAATAGCCATACTTCGGTGGCACTGGACAGCCACACTTAAGTGTCATGGAATGTTCCCCACCTTAGGACAAGCTCCAACTTTTACACAGCAAACTCAAGGGTGCCTTAATGTATAAATGGAGGAACATGATGACGATGTTTCTCATATCCAATATTTCCTTTAATGAGCATGTATTATTAGAACCACATAAAAGGGAAGAAAGACAAAGGCAGTGTGGACAAGCACCACGTTTCCTCACTCTGAGTGTATGGCTCAGACATCTACTATGTCTACATGGAGAGCTCTTTCCCAGTATATCTCAGAGGCTATCCCTTGAGTTATTTCAAGGAATCATTGCTATGAATATTAACCTAGCCCCCCACCCCAAAAAAAAAACAAAAACAAAAAAACCAAAAACACCTCTTTCTCAGTGAACACCTATGGAATTATGTTTTGCTTAGAACAGAATAGGCTAGGAATGGACTGATGGCAGATAAGAGCACTGGATACTCTACTAGAGGAGCCGGGGGTTCAATTCCCGGCACTCATATGGCAGCTCACAACAATCTGTATGTAAGTCCTGTTCCAGGGGATCTTACAGCTTAATCAGAAATATGAAGTCAAAACACCAATGGACATAAAATAAAGAATTTTTAAAAAGGGAACAGAATGGGCTAACTCAAATGAACAGGTTCCCCATTTCCAGAGTATGCGTTCCTCCAGGTTTACGCTGAGGTCCCAAGATCACAGAGTTGGGAATGGAATGAAAGGGAAGCTGTTGTGGCTTGACTGGTCCACAGTGCGCTCCATCACACGGTACATTATCTGGGAGTTTCAGGAGATGACTACATTACTTCACCAGATCATTAGCAGACTAGCCAGGGACATAGAAGGAAAATCAGAAGTGCAGCTAGAAACTCCCTTTTCTGGATATCAATTACTTTTGTTTTAAAAACAAGAACATTAACGATAATATTTCTACAAAAATTTGTGGAGGTTTCAAGATAAAGTGTCTAATGCCATGAAAGGAAACATTAACTGTGTTATAAGGGTGTGTGCCACTTTACAGAGAACCTCAAACACAACGGGGAGTGGGGGTTGGGGGAGTGGGGGTTGGGGGAGTGGGGGTGTGGGTTTGGAAATCCTCATGGACTCTTCTTGCTCATTCAATTCTCTGTGCCAGCTGAGTTCCTTGCACAGCTGAAACTTTTATTTAGGGGCCTTTCTTTTAAATATTTAAGGGACAGCCCTCCTTGGGTACTCAGGGTCGAGCAGTGAGTGCAGTAGTGTTAACACTGGGCACAGCAACCAAAGTCTAGAGCTTGTGTCCTGGAGTCAACCAGAATGAATGCAGGAACTGAGGCAAGCAATCGGACGGAATGTTGTGTCTGAAAATATTGGTGCTGACGCTGGTGGGGGATCTACCTGTCCCCACTCAACAAAGCTCGTACATTTTATCAGCAATGGCTACTTCCCAGAATATATTCTATGGCTTCGGACAGATTTTTGGGTTGGGAAGTGAACAATATCATATTAAACGACTTCATATTCACCATGACACAGGCAATTTTCTCCTGATAAAATTTCTTTTATGGAGCTGACCTTTTGGATTCATCTTCTTTGAAAGTTTGGACGGGGGCAGCAATAATCTGCCGTTCTGCCGAAGGCCACAGCCCCTTCCTTACCTGTAATAGCAATCTCTCATCGCCTATGACGGCAGCTTGGTTCCAATTTATCACTTCGGAGAATGGCAACTCCCATCCATTGCTGAGCATTACAGGGACACAGGCAGCCTGAGCAAAGGAAGGATTTCATGAGTGCGAGGAGGACATTCCTGACAACAGGAACCATTCCAATCAGGAGAGTAGGTCCACATTCAATTACTGACACTGCTTACGTTACGTGGGACCCACACTGCTCAGGCTAGAACGCAAGTGATTCAGAATTGCCAGATCCCATGGGATTGTAAGCATCCCTATCAGACTTGAGGACTTTCAAGTCTTGCCTTAGAATGCTAATACCCCATTTCTATTCTAGTCCATAGGTTTGGCTGACCTTACTTTCATGGGGATGAATGGCCTTGCTGCAGAAGTTTTATTGATGAAACAAAAGCTTTCGCCAAAAAATAAAATAAAAATAAAAAATCCGGGCATCAAAACCTCAAGCATAAACCCTTCTTGCCATAGATACATCTCATCATGTTCACCCCAATGTCATGAGTCAGTGGCGAGCAGGATGGGGCCCAGCCTTTCTAGGTAGAGCTTTGTAGACTTGATTATTGTAACATCTATATTTCCCTTTCCCTATAAGCAGCTAACTCAAAACCATCTTCCCCCCAATGTGTAGTGCAAACTACAGTCATACTAGTTTCTAGTCTGTACCAGGACCTAACCTCAGCGCACAGCAATAAGCTAAAGACAAAGTGGAGTCGCCAAGGCTGCTTTATTCAAACCAGAGAGCAATTTGCTCCCTATAACATCCATGAAGCTTCCAGAATGCTAGTGAGCGGTGATGTCATGCTTCTCAGAGTGCATAAAGCACGCTAAAATGCTCTGCCAGAGAAGGGAACTCTTCAGCCTGAGGAAAGGGTAGAACTTACAGTTTGAATGACAAGATAAAGAAGCTATGAAACACTCCTCAAATATACAGATTTAGACAAAATGTAAATTATTAAAGGAAGGAAGGAAGGAAGGAAGGAAGGAAGGAAGGAAGGAAGGAAGAAAACAGCAAAGGAAGGAAGACAAGGAAATAGAGGGCATATTTCTCTTGCCATTCAAGAAGGCTGGCTGCAAAGCAAAAACCAAAAACCAAAGCTGGGCATGGTAAAACATGCCTTTATTCGGAGAACTGGGGAGGCAGAGACAGGAGGATCTCTGTAAGTTCAAGGCCTGTCTGGTCCACACAGCTAGAGCTACAGAGAAAACAAAACAAAATAAAACAAAACAAGACAAGAGGGCTGGCTGCAGGGAGAGGAGAAGAGACTTCTGCAGTAGGGGATCAATAGAGCCCCAGTCAGGCTTTGATATTCCTGAGTTGCAGAGTTGTGGTACATCAGGGCAAGCCAGGATCATCACTCTTTGAGGGTTTAGATGAACCAATAGAGAACTTAAACCACAGTTTCATTTTGGGGGAAATAAAAGCAATACCCCATTGTTGGTGCTCTTGAGATTGAAGAGTTCCCTCCCCAAACTCAGGAGCAACTTTATCAATGAGATCTGCCCATCTGCCCACTGCAAACATGTCCCCATTGAACCCAGTCTCCTGATGGTGAGACCATTTATTGGTCTCATGTTCAAAGTCAGGGAGCCAATCTCCCACCCAATTCTGGGTCTTTAAAACCACTTCAGATTTTCCTGGGAAGTGTTTTAGATTCTCAGCAAAAGCTGTACTTTTTTTTGACTACTCTACAAGTATGTGAGAAGCTTGAAACCAGTTTGGCTTCAATCCTCAACCTGATGCCGGCGTAAATTTTCAGTCTCTTACCTGCAAAGCCTCCAGGAATCTGAAGGACCCAAGCCTGCGACCACGAGGAACCAGACAGAAAGTGGCATTGTGCAGCATTTCCCGATAATCATATCTAGAACAACAAGAGGACTGATCAGCAAGTGAACATCCAAGAGGAAAAAATGGATAGTGGGGAGGATCAGGGTGGAGCATCAATTTACCCTGGGTATCTCAACCTTGGGTAATGGCTACTCTCACTTTTCCATTTGGGGGGCAAAGAGCTTTGTTGCACGGGGAGGACAAACAGGAACAATTGCGCTGTGTGAAGCAATAAGGATCCCTTTTTGCAAAGAGTTTACAAAAGGACAGATCTAATGGTTCTCATGACAATTTGTCTTGCCTAGCCTCTATTTCCTAAATCAGATGGCGGTGGGGGGGCGCACAAGGTCTCATTCTGTACCCTTGGTTGACCTAGAACTTGGTATGCAGAGCAGAACGGCCTCAAACTTACAGAGATCCACCCACTTCTGCCTTCTGTAATCTGGGGTTAAAGGCATGCATACAGCACCCAGACTTTTTGGCTTGGTTAAACAGTCTGCTGCCATAGACTAAGACGCATCTCTGATACATCTGTTTCTCTCTTACTGCCACACCCCACTCAGCAACACTAAACGTTCTTGTTCTCTGTCCCCCACACCATGCTATTAAAAGATACTTCGGAAACCTCCATCTTAAGCCCAAGCCAACATTTGTTTTCCCTTCGAACTGGAGTTTCTACATTTAACCAAGAACATTTAGTGACTCCAGAAAAACAGCGCTACACGTAAGTATGGCTGCTTTGACTTTTGGCGGAAAGACTCAGGCCAGGGGGTAGGGGGGACAGGGGAACAGGGCACGGAAGGCTGGGGGTGGGCATAGGACCGCCTTTGTGCAGAATGAGACAGAGCTGGAACAAAGGAAAAAAAATAGCAGGAGGAACTGGAAACTGGGCTAGAGCATGGTGATTATTCCTTCTACTCTCGTGCCATTTAATGGTATTGCGCTGGATTTTGGGAGGGGGGTACCCCAGACAAATTATAACATGACTGTCACCTGTGTCTTACTGTCAGTGAAATTTAGGACCAATGAAAAGCATTTAATTATTTGAAGCTCCCACTGTAAACGTTATTAACACCAAATACATTCCCAAGCATGCACTTTCGGCTCCATTAAGACTCTCAGAGAACTCGGGAAGCTAGAGATGCCTCATGTCCTATAAAGGCTCTGAGTCGCACAGCCAAGATGAAATCGCTCCCATTTTTCAAGCACTTCCAATGTTGCGCAGACAGGTGTGACTCTGACAGTAGCATATGTCACCGGCATTTTCTAACTCTAATAGTCTAATTTAACCATAGCCTGAAGGCACTGGGTTCTTCCCTCTACTTTTTTGGAGGGGATATTGATATATACATGCATATTTTTAAAGTCCACATCTATTTTTATATTCTCATATAAACTAGGCATATGGGAGTAAGCCAATTTTCAATTATAAACCCGTCATTAAGAAGAGACATCATGCAAAGGACCATTTGCTTAAACAAGCATGTACAACTAATTTGCACAAGAAAAGGTCACTGTGAATAGATTAAGATTATCTCCATTGAGAGCAAAATAAAAAGCCCTTGCTGCATTAATTAAGCTGCAAAATAGACTTCAAAGTGGGAAGGATTTTTAAGAAGGATCAAATTCAGCTAAATAAAAATATTAAATTACAACAGTAATGACTTCTCTTTTTTCACCAAACACGGAAAAATAATTGACACGTATGTTCCAGTTCAAATGTTGATAATGTCTGAATCTTACCTAATAGGTAGAGAGGAGGGGGAAAAGAAACAGACACAAATTTATGTGTGAAACTTAAACTGATTTTTTTCTTTTTTTAATATAGAAAGGTCGACTATACTTCAGACTCCTGCAAGGTTTAAGAGATACTCAGAATAGAAACCCCGGAGGGGCCAGCAGAGTCCTACATCCTCGTCATTAAGTTGCTAAAAATGTAAAGTCTTATTAGTGTCTTGGATTGTAACAAGTTTCAAAGTTTCCACTTGCAGACTTTACTTTCTAGAGCTGTGGAGGGAGAGGAAGGGCAGAAAGCTCCTGGGAGAACGTCAAGTGACAGTTACACTGGGGGTGCTGACTTTTAAGTGGCTGTACAGAAGCATTAGTTGCTGATGTAGCAACTGAAGCCACATGACTGAAGCTTGAAGTCATTCATATAATGAGATGTGGGAAGCACCCCGAACCTGTTAGTTCCTGCTCTGAGACCATGAGCTTCCCACAGGTACCTTTGGGAGAGTCAGTCTCCTCATCTGAGATAAAGAGCCGGTCAGACTGCATGCTTCCCGTGAGCTTCTACATTCTGTTATTCTTGGTGTTGTTGATTTTAGGTATAAAAGAAAAATGTCTTCTGAGACCATTCCACCACTAGGAAGGTTTCCACAATCTTTTTAAATGTATGCATGTATAAATTCATAATTGCTCATATGTCCACAGTATATGTCTGACAAGTACATTCACACAGATAAAGACAGCTGTACAGTATATATACAACCTTACAACAATATTGTGTGGTTTATATGAGCCTCCATAGACTCTATATGTGAATGAGTGGCCCTTAGTTGGTAGAATTGTTTGGGAAAGAATTAGCTTGTTGTAGGATATATGTCAAAGGGGGTAGACTTTGAGGTTTTGAATATCTCATACCAGGCCCAGTCTCATCCCGCCTTCCCAATTGCTCCTTGTGGATCGGATGCAAGCTTTCAGCTACCACGCAATCCCATGCCTGCCTGCTGCCATGTTCAACACCATGATGGCCATGAACTCATCCTATAAACTGTGGGCGAGTCCCTGGGGTGTCTCTACATAGAAAGAGAACTATTTTCCATTTCAACTTTTAAGCATGCTCATCCCATGAAGCTTTCTCTCTTTTGGATTCTATGGTCAAGGAATTCACAAAATACTGAGGTGTTTCAAAAGAGGTGGTAATGATGGCCTTTAAATAAGCCAGTTATTGGTTTCACTTGGGGCATTTCCGGCTTTGGTATTCTTCAACTCTGTCTCCTGTGATGCTCTCTTGCTTAAGTGAACCTGTGGATTTATTCATGTGTCCTTTTAAGAAACACTTCTGAAGATATTGTCACATTGAGACAGACACTATCCAAAGGTACTTGCTTTATCTACCCAAGAATGAACTGAATTGATAAGATTTAAAATCTCAAGCTGGACAGCGATGACACATGCCTTTAATCCCAGCACTGAGGAAGAGGCAGAGCTCTGTTCTAAAGAGCTAATTCCAGGACAACCAAAGCTAACTAACAGAGAAACGCTTTCTTGAAGGGAAGATAAAAAGCTCCAAAATCTCTTAATGACATCCACATCACCAGAGAAAACTAGAACCTTCACTCGAGTGTGAGAAACGCTGGTCTAGACCATGTAAAGAACACTTCTGACTCAAGCATAAGAAAATCCAACATAAATGTGGGCTAACAATTTGAACTGATACCCCACCCACCCACCCAAATAAATAAACCAACGAGAAGAACACAGGAAGATACTGAATATCACTAGTCATTGGAGGAATGGAAATCAAATCAAAACACAATGAGGTACCACTTGCTCCCTGCAGGACAGTGTCCATGTATGAGGACAGATGAGAACAAGCACATACAGAGACACGGAAGATAAGAGTCTGGAATGAGAGGGAAAAGGTAAGGCTGCTTTGGGGACAATCTAGCAGTTCTTTCTCAAACTAAAAATAAATTTTCCATATGACCCAGCACTGTACCAGCATTTTTACATGGCAAATTGTCCACAAATGTATACAGCAGTTTTAAATGTAATAGCCCCAAGTGGAGAGCACCGGATAGCCTTTGGAGTATGAATGAGGCAAGATTGTGGTATATACACAGCCTGGATCACCTCTCAGAAGATGAATAAAAGAGAATGAAGTAAAAGAACACGGATCAAGCTATTTGAGTGCACAAGGACGTCACGGATGTCGATGCCGAGTCCAATGCCACCTTCTAATGGAGTACGCACTTCATTGCGCTTCATTTTCATAACACTTGTGACAACATGTAACTTTGGGGCTGGAGAACTGAGTAGTGGTTACCCCTTGGTTAGAAGCGGGGGAGAAAGACAGGCAGACTTTATAGTTCAAGTGGGAAGACTATCTTCTAAAGTAGACGAGTTCATCTTATTAAGTCAGGAGAGGTAAAGCATGCTCTATTCACACATAACTTAAAAGATTCATGCACTAAAGGAGTGAGAGAGGAGCAATGCGTACCACTCTCAGAGAGTTTGCGGTTTTCTGCTGGTAAATCAGTTGCCTCCCCTTGGCAGATGGGCATTACAGTCGGCACTCCAGAGGCAATGATGCAGGAGGCAGAACAGCCTTCCTAAGTGGTTCCAGAGAAAATGTGCAATAAAAAGGACATGACCCTGAATTTAACCTGGAAGCCAGTACCACGCAACAGCTATAACAGTTTTCTTCCTACGGCTGTCCTGAGTAATGTACGGAATTTAACCCCATTTCAGATGAGCTGTGGATAACACTGTTTGAATTCTTTCCTCATCACGTAAGATGCACTGTTGCTAGTAGTGAGTCAGTGTGACTGGGGAAGGGGGACAGAGTGGTTCCTACCATTCCACCAAATGTTGTCCCAGCCACTTGTGTCACCAGTTACCTGGGTGCTGCACCCAGGCCTGCTGAATCAGAAACGAACCTTCCATTCTATGTGAGTCCATTGTGATGCCCACTACATTTTGAGCAGCATGGACCTGGTAGCTAAAAGCTTAGTAAACAAGAGTTCAGAGGTCAAACAGCCAAACCTGGGCTCACTTCTATGCTTACTATCCACAAACCGGGTGATCTTGGAAAATGTTAATTTGTTTGGGCTCAGTTTCCTGGTTCATCCAAACCATTTGATCCTTCTACCAACCTGGCTAAACGCTACATTTTAACTAAAGCACAGCTCCTTACGAGCAATTCTGCAAAAGATAGCTGTAATCCCCTCAGCTGAAGGCAGCCAGCAGATTCTCAGAAACACAGGCAGTTGTAAATGAGGAAATCTGGGTTGAAGAATTTGGAGCCTGGATCTCTTGTGTGACCCCCATGCAAATCTCTTAGCTTCTGTAAATCTCAAAGCTGGGAAGCTCAAGTGAAATTATGTACATGCAGTATAATCAGGAAAGCAGTATGCAATTGCAAGTTATTATGGCAAATTATATCAGAAGGAATGGAATAAACACTTTTTGAAAAAAACTACCAACAATGAAAAAATAAATAAAAACAGATTCGCAGAGGCAGCCAAGAAGCAAATGTGGAGCAGACCCATTACAGAGAAAAAGGGACGCAGAAGTTGCGCATCGCCACAGAGCAGCGGCGTGACGTTTAAAAGCTTTTTCCTCATCAAAAGCTGTACAAGTGCGGCTTGCTGCCTTTCCAGGGTTCCCACAGATCCTCTGTCCCAAGCACATTTTGCCAAATGATCCTGCTTTTTTGCTAGCCACAGTGGACAGGCAAGAAGCCAGCAGTGAGCCTCTAATCTCCAGACTCACACAATTTCCGTCCTCCCGAGGTGGGTGAGAGTCTGTCTCGAGCCTTTCCTTATGAACTGGGTGAACATCGACAGCTGCTGTGCTTTGGCCAGCCCCATCCTTTATGAGTAATTATTCTTCTGTTTATACCTAGATTTGAGTCACATCTCTTATGAAAAAAAAATTAAGAAGGAAAATACTCGGGATGGCTGAAGTTCCACAGTGCCCTAGGATAAGGAAAAGGAAATCAGACTGGTGCAGCAACATCTCTGTTCTTGGCTGAGTGCGTGCCTTCCACACGTTAGGTACTACTTAAGAGGACTGTGGTGGTGAAAACACCGTGAAGCTGTCAGACGTTCATATGGAGGCACGGGGCTGAGTTATGCAGGGAAGATAAGGCACGGAGGGCTACAGATGGCACTGGTGAGGAAAATGAGAACAGGGATGTGTCCCTCAAAGATTTCCAGGACTCTCTGCTAAGTAGTGATGAGGGAGCAAGAGCTACAGATACAGGAAGATGGGCATTTCTAGACGATTGGTAGCCCTTCAGGAACAAAGGGTCTAAGGTGATGGAAAATACCCAATTTGGAGTGGGGTAGGAACAATTAAGGAGGCTGCCACCTCAGGGCAGGGGATGGGGGTCAGTGGGGTAAGCTTGCTACCTCCCGGAGCGCAGACATTATTCCATGAGGGTGAGTCGGAGTCACTGAGGAACTCAAGCGAAAGAAGGATAGGATCCCAGAAGTATCCCGAGGACCAGGCTGCTCAGCTCCATGGGTAGAGCTGAAAATGCTGAAAATGTAAGAAGTCACTGCTAGGGATACAGCCTCAGTGTCCCAACTCTACGGCACTGATTCTGAGGCCATTTTCTTTTCCCTACACAGTCCTGCTTCTGGCCAGTCCACATAACATTGTATGTCTTGAGAAAATTAATAAACAATTCAACTCATCCCTGGTCTCTTCAACAAGTGGCTGCCACTCATAGGACTCTCTCTCCCCTCAAAACTTCACACTAGTAGGGGGGCCATCCATGATGGGCCTGTTGTTTTCTAAGCCTGTTACTGCTACCCTTTCCTAAGTCCAGAAAAAAAATGTTTAAAATTTCAATTACTTTGAGAAAGGAAATCTTAAAGGTCAGGACATGGGACCATATGAAATTGATCCATGGCACTGACTGAACTGAGAAACATTAAGTGGGAGTTGGAAAATGGATCCAGCTGGCCACTGTACTGTCTGAGTTCTCTTGAAAACATGGCACGGAAAAGTATGGGATCCAGGGGTTATCAAGCATCCACTGGGCTTGTGGAATCGGCGTTTGGCTGACACACACTCACTAGTCTTGTGCATATAACTGAGATGCTTTATCTATGTCTCAATCGGTTATTCAAATACATGCAACTGCACTCTGAATATGACAATCGCAGTGGCAACAGTCTTCAGGAAAGCCAGCAACACCCCTGCAGTAGCTCTTGCTACTTAACAGTGGTGCAATTCCTTGCCTTGAACATTCAACAGGCAACGAATCAGTCATGGCAAGGATTAGGTATCATTTCCTTTGATCTCTAGATGTGAGGCTGCCAATTCAAGGCTGTCCGTTGCAAACAGAATGTTTGTACAACACCAAGGGCAGCCATTTACATTCACCCTTTCCTGGCTTTAAAGAGAAGATAGTTTTTGTTCTATGCCAATTTAAAATCTTTCAATACAGGAACAGGAGGAAGAAACCCCCAGTGACAGGCACTTAATTCTCACATGGATCACCACGTGACTGCCATGGGCACAGGTTTGATACATCACTGCATACAGTGACACCTGGTTCTAACCACAGGAGAAAGGAGATGGTTGTCATCAAATATGCTCTTAAACACAGTGGTCATAACCCTTACTGATTCTAATCTTGCCCACTGCAACCTTACCTTCAATAACCACTGGCAGCTCAGAACTATAATGTAGTAATCAGCACTCACATCTATTAATGGGTACAGCATGTATTGAGTCTATATTGTACTTCCAAAAGGGGTAGAAAGCCATCATGGTGGCACATGCCTTTAATCCCAGCACTTGATAGGCAGAGGCAGATGGATCTACATTGTGAGTTCCAGAACAGTGAGGATTCCATAGAGGGACCCTGGTTACTGCTCATTAAATAGCAGCTTATTGGCTAATCTATACAGGCATGAATAAACATGATGGGTGCTAATAATTATATTACTAATAATTTTACTGACTAAACCCTTCCTGTGGGTAGGGCATAGCGCCACGTAATCCATATTCTGCATTGTATTTGACTGTTGCAACCACCTTGAGGTGCAACTGTTGCCCCATTGCTTAGAGAATGAAGCACAACTGGGAAGTTTTGTGGAGTCTGTGTAAGGAAAGCAGAGGTTGCAGTGTGGAATACAGTCCCTTAGAGTTTTTGCTAGAAGGCAGAAGTAACACAAAGGTAGCAAAGGTGAAGACAGAGATTTGTAACACATTGTGCCCTGTGACATTAATCTTGGGAAGCTTTCAGGATGACACAGGTCTCGCTGCACCCATTCTTATACTCTCAGTGCCAGATTTCAAAACCTATTCTGAGAGGAACACAGTTCCAAGACACGTGAGTCTCAATTCTCTGGTTAGAAAGGGAGCTTTTCTGAGAGAGCCAAATAAAGAGTTACCTGGACTCAGAGGGAAAGAGAGAGACACTGACAATAAAAGAACCAGCTGTAACAATGGTCTTGGATGGATAAATGGTCCAGAAGAGATATATAGCAGGCCACTTAGCAAGGGGAAGCCCAAGGTCATTATCTTACCATTAGCCTTTCCCTAGGTGCCATGCCACAGGAGATGGCCAAGTGGAACAGGGCCGGAAAAGTGGACTAAAGGCTAAGAAGACTTGGATAGGTTGGTCAGTATAGAGGATACACTCTCAGGACAGCTCGTCCCTGTTGATAGGAGTGAGGATGACTGGGACTCAGAAGTGAACACCACAGCCTTCCCTATCGTTCTGCTTAACTTCAACACCTGCTGCCTAGAGTAAGCCCCTATGACCACTCAAGCCCTGGATCCAGTCTTGACTCTGTTTCCCACTCTACTAAGTTGCTCATCTTTACCACTTCCTTTCCTTGGGCTTCAAGAGTCAGAGCTTAGGTTCTACTATCTCTTGGCCCAGAACCTGCTTACCAATGGCTGGTACTTACCAGCCTACATCGTGGCACACGGACTATAGAAGAAACTGGAAACATGAAATGTTCTACTTCAAAAAGGTCTACTTCAGCCAATAAGCATATGCCCAATTCTCGATCATACCAAGTCTGCCTAACTGAGGTGATGCTACACTTTACTTTACTCACTTTACTCTAAGAATGGAAACGAAACAAAACAAAAATCAATCTTTTGTTCTTCTTGGCTTCCTTTTTGTACATTTTCTTTTTGTACATTTAAAAAAACACGTTTTTGTGGTTTTTTTTTTTTTTTTCAGGACTAGAGAAATGGCTCAGTGGTTAGAATCACTGGATGGTCCTCTAGAGAACCTGGGTTCAATTTCCAGCACCCACATGGCATCTAACAACTGTCTATAATTCCAGCTTCAGGGGATTCATGGCAATGGGTACACATGTGATGCACACATATATGCATGTAGGCAATACACACACACATAAAATAAATCTTAAAAAACCACTTTTTGTCTTTATTTCTAAAGGTCTGGCAACTTGTTAAAAAGTTACATTCTCCTTGAACAGTGATGGGAATTGGAAATTTGTGCTTCACCAGGCCTGATAAATAGCATTATTTGAAAGTCATGTTAAATGCATGCAGAGTGGTGCTCTCGGTGCACACTTTCCTGCCCTCCCTCCATGCCTGAGCTGAGAAGAACAATTGTGGACCCTCCTGACGGCTTCTCCAGTGACAAACACTGACTCGATCCAAAAGCAAAAGCATTGCACCTGCAGAAGGAACGGGCTCGTCCTAATGGTCTAAGTACTTCTCTTTTCCATCAAAGCAAAGATCTTGTTTCCTTCATGGTCACCCCATCTGCCCTTCAATGAGGCAAATGGTTGGAATTCCTGATGGGCTTTTCTCATAGCCAGGGTAGGCACGGATAGAGACAGAGACTGTTTGACATACTGCACTCTTTGTCAGTGCTTAAACCTTCTGTCTGATCCCTGCACTTAAGTGATTATAAAATACCTTGTGAAATGGCCCTCGCTTTGATAACCTTCCGATTTCCTCTCCTACTTTCACCACACTGAGTTTCCATTTTTGACATAGGAACAACTTAGTTCCATGCCTTAGACACTGACTGCAAACAAGGCCTTGGGTCAGCATTCATTGATATGGTAAGTGCTTGAGAATTATAGGGCACTGAAATGTAAGACTTCATAAAAGAGGATGTCAGTAGGAAGCATAGTGGGGTGTATAAATGTACAAAAGGAAATGTGTGATCCTAGGACATAAAACGTTTGTGCTATGGTTTAAGAAAAATATCAAAATGTTGCATGAAGATGTTACAGACCACTATTGTATGATAGCTGAGTTCGTCAGGATTGGGAAGGTTCAAAAGTCTGGATTCTGCCAGTTCCTTTGGCGAAACACGTTTACACTGGGGGAGACAGTCTACGGAGTTGAGTCACCTTTCCTTCCTCCAGCTGGCTATGTTTTCTACAACCCTCTGGAGACGTTGCTAAAGAGATGTCTCATTCTGAGACAGTGCTAGAGAACAGGGAAAACTGATGCAACAGAGGGGAGCGGGGATTGACCAGATGATCCTGAGGATGACTTCGTGCTCCGGCATCTTCGGAAAAAGGTTTAAACGGGCTCATGTGGTTTAAACAAAGAAAAACCAAACTGGATCCCAGCCAGCAGTGAACTTTTGTAAACCAGTGGAAACTTAGGAAGTGGGAGCCATATTAGAGGAAGTGGATCACTGGAGGCATGTTTCTGTGGGTTACGGCTCACTCTGACTTCCTCCTGTCTCACTGCTTCCTGTTTACCATGAAGTGAGCGGATTCATGTCTTCCAAACGTTCCTGCTTCACCACAAACCCAGATCAACAGGACTAAAATCTGTAGACTCAAATCCCTGATACTGCTAAATATATCAGAATTAAGCTGCGATACAAAAAAGTAATTCTTTGGGGCTAGAGAGATGGCTCTAGTGGTTGAGGACATCCACGTGCTGGCTTATAACTTCCTGTACCTTCAGTTCTCAGAGATCAGACTTCTTCAGTGCTATTCAGCCTTCTACACGCTCCTGTACACATATGGTTCATATACACACAGCCTGATGTACACACATACGCATGTAATAAATAGACATTTAGGTGGAGTATATTCTTTTCAAAAGTCCTTCTTTAAAATTTTCTTCCTGGGTATTTTGGCTGCAGCTATGAAAAAGTAACCGATATATTGAACAAAGGAAAACTGACTGCTCCTGTATGTCAGGTAGCATTCTGAGCTCCGGGGAAGTGATACAAGGTGGTGTAGGGCTGCCTACTAGTGAATTGGTCATTATGCGGAAATCAGAATGTGCTCCCTCATTTCCTCCTGTGCTTCTCCAGTGCTCTTCCTCCTTTCCACCAAGAGCAAAAGCGTAGAAGCACATAAAACTTCCCATTGGCTTTAAAACAGACCAAGCTCAATGTTAACCCCCTAAAATCTGATTTCTATCAAATGGCTAAAGAGCCCTCTTAAAGGTCATGCTTAAAGGGACAAAAATTATCCCAATGGCCCCTCCAGCTACTAAGAACAGTACTCCTATCCCTTGGATATGGGGACCCATACAAACAATCCTCTACCCACAGCTTCAACATCCCCCTTTCTTGATGTCCACCTAGGGCCACAGTGTTCTCAGTTTCTCAGAGCAGCTCGCTTGCTTTCATTCTTAGACTTGCTGGGCCCAGCAAGAATTCTTCTTTCAGACTTCTCCCAAGATGCCCATCAGCGTGCACACTCCTCAGACAGGTGCTTCTAGATTGGCCTCTGTGCTGACTTTCCCACTGCCTTGGTTCGGCTCTGTCCTGGCACTGAGGACGGCTTGAATTCCAGCCCGTATTCTTTGGGCAGGTTCACTGTTCTTTCCCACCCAAATATAACCTATGTATTACACGAACAAGAACACCCGCCTCTGTTGTGGTTACTGTTGTTCACCGCTGCTACCGCAGTCCCGAGGACATGTCTGACCTAGAGTAGTCTTTCATGATGTCTTTGTTGAACAAATGTCAGAGCTTTCTACCCTCATCTCATTCTTCAGGGTCTATAATGCTTATGAGGTTATAAAGCGTCCAACTGCTAACAGCAGTTCACAAGAAAGTCTCGTCCATTGCCAAACTGATCTTGCAAAGTCCCCTTTCATCTTGCGTCCTGAAATGCTAGCCTTATTTCTCCAGTTAATGTTAAGATTTGTCAACTTCTCTAAATGTCATCTGCTTTACAAGCAAGTACACATTAAAAATGTCTTCAGGAACAATCTAAAAAAAATTGTAGTATTATCCTTTAACATGTTTATGTAGAATGATATAGTAAAGCCTGCAGGAACTAATATTTACAGTGAAGTTTCAGTTCTCAACTTGGTTCCTGATTCATCTAAGCAAGTCATACTGCTTAAGTTTATCCTCATTTATAAAATAGAAAGTATTTTATAATATTTTATAGCAAGGTATACTGAGGATCTAGCAAGGCAGAGAATCAGATAACACTGAGTGAACCTATAAGTATCAGAAAAAAAAAAACTAAAAGTACCTATAAATATCAGAAAAGATGAGGCTAAACCTTGGAACGGCTTCTGTTCTGAATCACAAGTCAAAGCTGTCAACTACATCATGCTTCTCTTTGGGCTTTTTTTTTTTGTTCTGTTTTTGTTGTTGTTTGTTTGTTTTGAGGTCCACATTGTTATGGAGTACGTGCCCTAGTCTATCTAGTACTTCAGAAGTACAGAAGGCATCTGGAAAAATGAATTGCTTACCAAGGCCAGTCAGTTAAAACTGCTGACCCTGATCCCTGCTTTTCCGCTCTCTTAAGTTAGAGCTATGAGTCAATTGGTCTCTTATCTGAGAGTGAATCTGAATTGAAGTTGGGGACAGCTATGGGACCCTTCAAGAGCTGTCACCTGGAACATCCTGTTGCTCCATATCCATTAAGACATCTTGGCTCTTAGATAAACCTCCAAGTAAACCTTGACGTCAAAACACAAAGTGAGGAGCTTGCTTTGAGGAGAAGCTGTCCTTCAGCTTTGTCAGGTACGCACATAGTGGTGCAGAGCTGATGACAAAAGTGGGTTCATCTTCTTCCTGTGTCCACCCCTACCACAAACTGTCTCACACTGAAGTCGGAGCAATATTTAGGGATGATCTTTATGGGAAGTTCACCTAGCAACAGTCAATCAACCATACTCCTCCCCACAAGTGTTGGTTTTAGAGTTATAAAAGTTTTGGAGGTGTGAAAACATAATTGGGAAACTTTTTCCCCCTGCTTAAAGGGCTAATTGATTTCACAGGTGTTTAATTATCATTTGCTGTGAGATAATACCTTGTAGTGCCATAAAAAATGGATTTAATTTTCGAGTGCTTGCAAAACCATCGCCAAAGCCAAGTTAGAGCTGAAGCTAGATAATTATTCTATAAATCAAACACACTGCCTCCTTTCTTTGAAAATTTTAATACTTGGGGATAATGATATCTGACAACCTTGAAGCTAACATGAAAAAGTTTTGCCTGCCAAGTGCCAAAAGGCAACCGCTGGAGCCTCTCAGGCAGTTCGGTTCATTAACAGTGACTCAGATGGCCGTAGGACCCTGGCTGCAGGCTTCCAAAACCTGCCAACGGCAAGAATGTCGGTGTCTATCCAGGCGTGGGGTAGTTTGCATCGAGATTGAATGCCCATGCATCCAGCATGACTATAGAAATGTAGAAATAAAAGCTAAATTACTCTTACTCTCCCCCCCAAAAAAAAGAAGGGGAAGGAAGGAGAGAGGAAAAAGAAAAGAAAGGAAAGGCAGAAGGAAGGCAAAGAGAGAATGAGAAGGAGTGTACACGCCTGGGAACAGCTGTACCCAAGCTCAGACTAAGAAAGCCAGGATGTGGAAAGTGGAAGTTTTCAACGTGATCAATGAAGACTTTTCTATCTTATGCTTAAGTTATGGTATCTGTGCGACCTGCAAGGATAAAGAAGGGAAATCATGAAAGAAAAAAAAAGGAGCTGGAGGGCACCACAAAAAGTCATTTAGTCTAAACATCCTGGATGAAAACCAGGGAATCAAGAAGCTGTCAGATCACCTGCCCAAGACACCACCAACCAGAACTAAGCCCAGTAGGCTAGCCCCACGTGAGCAGAGAAAGGAAGACAGCTAGAAAGTACATCCAGGCTCACATTCTCACCTAAGACCTAAACATAAAAGAAGGAATTCTTCCCCCAGAGAGATGGGTTGGGGGAGGGGCTGGAGGTCTTCCATAAGAACAGTAGCTTTCTTTGAGAAAGCCCTAATTCCACAGCAGTGCCCAAGCTGCCTTAAATAACTCCCTAGGGGAGGACTGGCTGGTGCAACAGTTCAGATTTTAGTTTTCCCCCTCCTCCAACTCTTATTCGGAAGCTGCTGAACTCATAACACGTTCCATTACACTAAATGTGCTTAAATGATCTAAGAAATCTGGGCGTCTGGCTGGGCGCATGCACACACTGTCAGCACCATTTAATTTATCTCATTCCTGTATACAAAGCATGTCCACACCCTAGCCACTACACAATGTAAATTCTCACACACTTTAAGGTTGCCTCAGTACTCCTTAGTAAGATAAGGTAAGATACAGGACAATCAGTGTTAGTACCTGAATACTGGGTTTGGGTCCTTTTAGAAACAGTTGGGGCCAAAGGCAGGAAAGCCCGAAAGGAAAGCAGCCATAGGACTGTGTGAAATTCCCACAGAAACTCCTGCAACTGGTCAAAATGGTGTTACTGATGACAACAAGCATCTGCTGACAATCTATGACATGCCCTACCCTCAGCGAAGACTTTATGTCCACTTGGCCAACTGGTCTCCCAAACCATTACAAGATGAGCAGTAGTGCGTGCCTACTCCACACCACCTTTCCTCAACATAGAAGAGTAAGCACATATCACAGTATGGATCCCAGCCTGAGCCTGAACTCATTATCCCCCTGCCTCAGTCTCTTGAGTGTTGGGATTGCAGGCTTTGTAAAGTCCTACCTTTCCCCCAATTTATGGAAGAAGAAATGAAGGCATACAACAAATTTGTCTAAATTCACTTTAAAAACAGAAGGTATAAACTGAGGCAGTTTGCTTCTGAGACCCAAGGTCTATCAGTGCCCCCTGCTTCCTGGTCCTGTTCCATCGAGAGCAGTGGTTCCCTACTGTCCTGATGCTACAGCCTTTAATACAGGTTCCTTGTGCTTTAGTGACCTCCAACTATAAAATTATTTTTGTTGCTGCTTCATAACTGTAATTTTGCTACTGTTAGGAATAATAATGTAAATATGAATGCTTTCTCATGGTCTTAGGTGACCCCTGTGAAAGGGCCATTCAACCCCCAAGCAGTCACAACTCACAGGTTGAGAACAACTGATCTATAGGACACCACGGGCCAGCTTGAAGGATCCCACAAGAAGTATATTGGAGTCTCTCAACTCGGTTATGTTTTTCCAACCAGACATGTCTGACATGGGTCAGAGCTTTCTTTGTGGTGCTGGGTCAGACATGAGACCCTTTGGAGGCTGACCTTTGTCTTGGGTGTTCTTCCCAGTTCCAGAAAACACAACCTGGACCAACCAAAAGCACACTCAGTTCCACCTCTGGACATCAGAAACTTTAACATTTCCTAAGACTTTGCATGGTTTTTACTTTTCCAACTTGCCAAGGGGCTTTGAGGCCAAGACCTACAATCTGCCTTTAGTTCCCCCCATAGACTTTCCCCCCCATAGTGTGTCCCTTTGTGTGTGGGGAATCCTCTGGGCCATGAGGACAGGCTAGGGAAGAGATATCAAATCTGATGTAGGACAGGAGGGCATTTCCCACCTTCATTCGTCCATCCGTCCATTCATCCACCCACTGGCCCATCAGTAATTCTTACTGGAATCCTATTAGGGAAGGTTACTCTCTTGGATGTACGGATTTAGTTGAGACCTACAGGACAAGTGTCCAGGAGCTCTAGAGCTGGAGACAGTGCTGACAGTGGTGGCAGAGGCCACTAAAAACTTTAAAAGCAAAAAGCACATGCCACAGCTTTTCACCTCAAGAAACCAAAGGTATCCTGCTGTGAGCTGGAGTTAAGTCCCTGGGATGTTATGCAAAACAAAGACGTAAGCTTCTTTCTGCCTGGGAAATGAGTGTGATTAAAGACTGGAGGTCTAAGCAGGTAAGCACTTCCCCTTAACAAGTTGGTTTTGTTAGACCATTGCGGATGCCTGCTGAGTCCTGGCTGAAGGGCAGCTGGCATGAACCCATGCTACAGACAAGAAAGCCGCGCAAGGCACAAATGCTCCTTAACAATCTGATTAGAGTAAATGAAGGATGCGAGGACTGTTGTTACTCCCCTTGCCCTTCCCCCAGGCCCTGCCACCTCATGTATTTTAGTCGTGAATCCCTATTCCTGATGCTGCAAAATTCTACAGGCTCTGCAGAGAAGGTGCCTTGTCCCTAAATAATCATATTTCCACAGTAATTAAAAGCCAAATTCCCCAACTCCCTAAATGCATGAGCAGTATGCATGCTTGTATTTTTGCCTTAACATTGTATATCTCTAGGGTGAGCGGGAAAAAAAAAAAAAACGTGATACAGAATCATGGAAATGACTTAATTGCGGCATGAATCAGCTGTGGTAGTGGTCTGGGAAAATAGGAAAGTCAGCCAGGATGCCCTCTCCCCAGAGAACAAAACTGTTGGCAGGAAGAGCCCAGGCGTCTGCCTTCTATAAGTCCTATTTACAAGGACTGATGGCTGCAAGGCCTGGGCTGGGAGAAGCATCTGCTACAGTGACTAGGCTGTCTTGCTGATTCTAATCCCTGAGGGGAGAGAGGTGGGCAGGGGAATTCTAGTTATTAAGGAACTAGCTTGGACTAGAGCCAAAACAACAGAAACGTCACAACTGGGCTCTGTCTAACCAAGACGGTTTCCATCCATCTTCTTCATAGACTAATTTAGAAATTACAGCAACTACTCAAGAATGTCCCGTGCTGTAACAGAGATGGTAGTATGAGGTCAGAGGGGGCCAAATCACAAGCTGCTGATCCCTTTGAAACAAATTGGAAGAAGGATCGGAAAAATACAAGGACAGAAAATACAGCACAGATTCTATTTCTATATTTTACAACAAAGTCCAGTGTAGAGTAATGAAGGGGCTAGCTACATAAGTCCACAGAAGAGACCAGAAACCACATGAAATGCACTCATAAAAAGATAACCTAATGTGGAAATGATATAAGAGTCATGACCATTGACTGACCACACACATATGTGCTCAGCTTCACAAGCTACTACATTCTGTTGCTGGGATTGGGGGATGGGGCCGGGGCGCACAGTGAACCCATTTTGACACTGAAGACTGAGGCTGGCAGTTCTGGAGTTCTATAGCTGATGAGAGGATTGCAAACAACACGAAGAAGCCCCCCAGCCCCCGAACTCACAACCTGAGCTGCTTTTCTTCAGTGGTGTCTCCCACTGTCAGCTTCCAGGTCATGCAGAAATAGGAAGAAATGATCTTTTTCAAAGCATTGCTCGCACAAAAGATTGTGATGCTGCCGTGTGTGTGTGTGTGTGTGTGTGTGTGTGTGTGTGTGTGTGTGTGTGTGTGCGCGCGCGCACGCGCACGCGTGCGCTCTCGCGCATCTAAACTCTTCTGAGCAAGCAATCATTAAACATGGCAGGTATGTTCAGTTCACCCACCCTGTGAAATACTTTCAGGGATCAAACAGACACCAATCCCAGACAAGACTGCCCCCTTGGAAGTCTTACTGGGGACTCTGTGTTAATGATGAGGAAGGTTAAGTCAGTGACTGCTTATTCAAAACCAAATTGAATGGAAATGACAAAAGAAGGCTAACCACAGTAGCACATCCCATAATCCCAGCACCAAAGCTGAGAAGGAGGAACACAAACTCAAGGGCCAGATGGGTTACAGAGCTAGCTCTTACCTCAAACAGGGACAACTCCTACAAAAGACAACCGGAAGAACCTCAGAATTATTTACCAGGTTAAGAAGACTTCAAACATCATCTTACTGATCCAGATGTAGACATCTGAAGATATTGGAGAGATTAATTCCAAATGGGTGTTAGATGAATCTCTACAGAATAACAGAAATTAAAGACAAAAAATACACAACTTAATCAGGCCGAGGGTATATATGCATACATTACTTCTGGACTGTTTCAGCCCTAGCATAAGCAAGTTCCAGGAAGGAAAGCACCCACCAACGAAGCATGCTCAGTACCTTTACTCTTGTGGGGTACTACTGTACACTTCTTTTCTCCTGAGCTGTCTTTATTTTATTGACTACATCCATATATATTTTATATTTTCAACCACACACCAGTGATTCAGTAGTGTCTTTTGTAAACATGAGATGTGTAGATACACAGCAGAGATGAATTTTTAACAGGGGCTCTAACTGGACCACCAATCGGAGTGAGCACTGCTCACTGATACATTTGGTTTACTCTACATGGGCCCTCACAATGCCAACATTTTCAAATTAGCAGAATTCATATCAAACTTGAGATCTTAGACTTCTCGGCAACTGAGAAGTTCCAGGAACTCTAGGCTGCAGCTTCTCAGAGAAAATTGGCAGCTGCTGAGCTATCTCTGCTCCCTTTGTGATGGATGCTCCTTAGCTGGCCCAGGAGGCAGGTATTATTGTGATGTTATATCATTGTGCTACTGTGATAGTATATATCACAATAGATACTCTTGTGATATGTATCACAATAGTTACTATTGTATCACAGTATGGTGATATATATCACAATAGTCACTATTGTATCACAATACAGTGATATATATCACAATAGTGACTATTGTATCACAATAGTAACTATCATGATAGTAATGTCTTGTATCCAGGTGAAGTGGGTAGAGGTCAGAAAGGACTCATAGGAGAAGGCATTCTAGGAAGAGGTGCCTCCAATAACAACTAAGTACTTGCTTTAGTAGGAAAATGCTTTCTGTGATCTATTAAATTAGTCATACTGGAGACAATCACATTGGGCTTCTTTCTCAAGGGCTTAGCCTCCCTCCACCCATTCCAACTATTTTCCTGCCCTGAATACAAGACCATGGGCATCTACAGCCCAGTCTGCAGTGGAGAAGCATCTGTGAACGTCACAGGGCAGCCTGCTGCCACTCAGCAGGTGGACCATGCTGGGCTACTCCAAGTCTAATTCATAATTTACTCGAGATATTCTGCCATGGAGGCTATGACATAAAACATTTATTGACAAAGGGAGCAGCTTGCTACTTTAATATAGTTATATTTATTTATGCAAAGCAACACATTCTATCTATTTATTGAGCCTTATAGGGAATTTAAGTCCTTATTTGGGAGGCTATGAAAAGAAAGCTGGAGAATTCCATGAGCTGTCAGAAAATTTTATCTTAGAACTTATGGATCATAAAGTTCCCTCACACCTGGAAAGCAGGGGTGGGCTATGAGAGTGCCACATCTCTCTGTATGTCATCTGTCTTGTACAGAAGGTATTTGCTACATGCTGTAACTTTAGTTCACATAATACATACAGAGGACAGCAAAACAGTGAATGATGACATTTCACTATGCATTTGAACCCAGGGGTCCTAACGTGAACCTTGGTAAAGCTTACTGAATGAAATCTGCCTTCCACTGCTGCGAATATGCAAATGTGTGCTCTGAAAGCAAACTCTTGATTCACAGTCATTCTGGATGGCAGCAGGGCCACAAATTGGAATCCAATGCTTTTGCATAGCCTGGGCCCTCTTAAAGATGACCCGGCCAGCATTAGCTACACGGGGCTTCCCAATCCACTGTGAATGTAGGCACCAGATCCAGCCAGTAGATGGGGCACGTCCATATGGCAAGTGTCCTCACTGAACTGGCCTAGTGAGAAAGGCTGTAAGGCCCTGCTTCCTCCTTCCAAAAAGATACCAAATAGGAATGCAGAGACGAGCCCCTTCCCCAAAAGATCATTTGATCATTTTCTTGGCTTCCTTTCCATTCCTGTTACATGGTTAAAAAAAAAATAGGGGGCAGGGTTAAGTATAGCTAGGGTGGTCAAGATCCACCAGTCAGAAAGGGGAAAGGCATCACTCATACTTCTTGGCACATCTCTCATTCAGTCAACTTAGGTGTCCTCTGAGCCTACATGTATTGAGGCAATCTGCTCTGAGCCTACTAACCCCTGGATGTAGCTGCTGGATCCCATGAGTCCCAAAGGGAAACAGAATATGCTCTGCAGAACATCCCATCACAGAGTGTGGGACTGTACACACTAACAATGTGCAAATGGAGGTTACAAGGAACTGCATATTGGGATGAGAGCTAAAGAGCCACCCATGTGACTAGAAACACTGGGAGGTGATATCCTAATGAGGAACCAGAGTAGGGGAAGTCCTCTCTGCAGAAGGCAAAGACTATGAGTGTGGGAAAATACAGCTCCAAGGGTAAGGGAAGAACAGTCCAGAAAGCAGAACACAGGAATGCTGGGTGGCAAGTTATAGCATTCCCCACTCATGCAAGAACAATGGAAATAAAGTGAGTCGCCGTGGGGTGGGGGGTGGAGGTACTGGTAGAGAAAGGAATGTAAGTGGTAAGGCCAAACACAACTGTCTGGCAGGGCAGTGAGTGTCTCTGATTCCCATCCATTAACACAACCTTGGGGCAACACAGGCAGATGAAAGTGCGTGTGCGTGCGCACGCGCGCGCACACACACACACACACACACACACCACACACACCACACACACCACACACACACACACACCACACCCACACAGCACACACATACCACACACACACACACACCACACACACACCATACACACCACACACACATACACACACCACACACACACCATACACCACACACACACACACCACACACACACACATGCACACATACACACACACACACCACACACACCATACACCCCCCCACACACACCACACACACCATACACACATACACACACCACACCCACACACACACACACACCACACACACACCATACACACCACACACACATACACACACCACACACACACACACCACACACACCACACCCACACACACACACACCACACACACACACCATACACACCACACACACATACACACACCACACACACACACACACCACACACACCATACACACCACACACACACACACACACCACACACACACACATGCACACATACACACACACACACCACACACACCATACACCCCACACACACACACCACACACACACACCACACACACACACCACACACACACCATAGACACACACACCACACACACCACACACACACACACCACACACACACACCACATACACACACATACACACACCACACACACACACACACCACACACACACACACACCACACCCACACACACACACACCACACACACACCATACACACCACACACACATACACACACCACACACACACACACCACACACACCATACACACCACACACACACACCACACACACCATACACCCCCCCCACACACACACCACACACACACACCACAGACACACACCACACACACACACCACACACACACACACCACACACACACACATACACACACCACACACACACACACACCACACACACACACACACACACACACACACACACACCCTTCTTTCACTTTGCAAAGTAAGTGAAAAGCAAGCGCCATTATGCCAATCTCCTCTTCTGCAGATGAGGAAACAAGACAGCAGAGAGAGCTTCAGTGATTTGCCCCTGTTCCAAGAACATCCCACACAGTACCATCCAGAAGAACACCTCTCAGCAATGTGTTTTCAGAGTCATTCTCTTAACTTCTACATATTCAGAGGTGTCCTTTGATTTCCGTGTTACTTTATATGCTTTTATGAAGGGAGTTAGCTTCGGCTTTGGGGGATGGGGTGAGTATAGTTTTGGTGGCAGTGAGGATCAATATATTCTAAGAAAGGCAATTCAGTCTATGACTTAGCACTGAGTGTAAGAATAAACCAACCAATGAGTTTCGGTTCTACACATGGACAGCAGAAAGACAGTTGACCAGGGCAATGGACTTTCCAGGGACATTTCAAACAGACACAGTCCATGTTTGGATTCTCCCCTGCTCCATAGCGTGGATCCTTCCTCCTGCCAGTTCTGTATACCTTCATCAAGGTCAACTAAGGAGGTTGGGAGAAGCAGTGCTGCTGTAGGAAGCCAGAGAGATCAGAGGTGCTTTACACATGCACCCAGGAACCCTGAGCTTGGTCCGAGCCGGCCACTGCTGCCTTTCCTACCTGCTTCACTTCAGTCAGAGGATAAAGTTGTTCTACACATGGAGGGAACCACTCCTGCTGCCAGGTCACCAGTCACCTGAAGCCTGCCATGATGCAGTACAGACTCTTCCTATGTAGTAAGTTGCATGGAATTTTACCAAACTGACATATTTGCAATACCCACTCCTCTGTGTCCAAAAGGAGGAGAACCATAGGGAGAAATGTGTTTCAGCGAGATGTTAAAACAACACATTTTGGGCTGGGGGCATAGCTCAGTTGGTAGGAGTGCTTGCCAAAAATGCCTAGAGTCCTTGGCTTGATCCTCAGAACATGATAATACCAGTGAAGGGTGTACCTTTACAGTTCTCACACTTGGGAGTTAGAGGCAGAGGATGAGGCATTTGAGACTATCTGGGCTACACAGCCATTTCCAGGCCAGTCAAAACCACAAAAATCAGGAATTGTCTAGGCCGAGGATCAGGTTTGTACTTTTCTTTCCACCTAAGCACCAAGTATCCTTGACCTTCTCCAGTGACTTCTGCTTGCACAGAAGCCTCAGAAGCATATGGCCACTTGCCCTAGCATGGTGTTCCTCTTCTCTAAGTTCCTCCTCCTTGCTTACATATTAAGGAACCACAGCTTCAGGACTAGGAAGCTGGCTCCGTGGACGGGTATGTTGCTGCCAAACCTGATGACTGCCCTTCAATCACCAAGAGCCACAGGGAAAGAGAAGACACTTCTCAACCCCCAAGCTGTCTTCTGACCTCTACCTGCATGTCGAGTCATGTTCATGAGCATGTGTACACGCGTGCATAGTAATTCACACCACAAACAAAATGCAATAAGAATATTTAAAAAGTAGAAGCTGTGGTTTCTTCCATGGAGTTCATACTTCCAGCATTTGTTCTTAATAAAAGATGAATTATCTTGACAGAGACCCAAAGCTCTCAGGGCCAGAATGAATATTTGAGATGAGCCTGCCAAGCTATGCAAACAGTTGTTGATTTTGCTGGAATCCCTTGTAAATTTCACTTTCTATTTGTTGGATTTTTCCACAGAGGCCAGGAGGCTCAATCAAACCCCCTTTACCATAACCAGTGGTAAAAAGGGACCTCTAGAATTATCTCCTAGGCAAAATTCCCAAGGCTCTCTGACTAGAGGAAGAATGACGCCCATGAGATTACTTAGAGGCCACTCCTTCTTGTCTTTTCATGCTTGAAAAATTCTCTCTGTGTTATCTCTTGGACCCTGGATGGCAAGAGAACTCCATACCCATCGTTCCTGTGTTTTCAGACAGGATAGCTGTGGTAAGAGGTTTCCGACCATCAGAACTCACAGCAGGGCTAGCTTGCTCAGATGGAGATGATGGGGCAAATAGTATAAATCAGTGTAGTAACCAGGCTTCTCTGCACACTAAATGTCTAGAAGTGGATTCGAGTTGACAATGCTTGCACCGCAGTACACTGCTTTAATCTTTCCAAGGTTCTCATGAGGAGGGCGGACAGCATCCCATCAGTGAAGGAACTGGCCATTGTATTTTATCCTTAGATGGAGCTTTCCTTCCCTTAGATAAATTTCTAAATATACGAAAGTCAGACCTCTAACATGTAAGCAGCGTTAAAAATATTTTTTATAACTATAAAATATAAATTTTAATGAAACAGACCTTTCGTCTCAGGGCTAACCGACATAAATAGGCTCAGAGAGGTTGAATGTGAGTCTAAAGTAAAACAGCTAGTGAGGAGGAGTCAGAACTGAGGTCAGGTCCTTGGGTACAACTTCTCTATTGGATCGCTGCAGTCAACTGACGGAGGCAATCACCAACCATCCCATTTGTCCATCCCTGAGAATCACCCAGAGCTTCACTGGGATTTGCACATAGTAGGACTACTCCAAAACTGCCTGTGCAGGTAAAACATACTTATTCCTTAAGAAGCGACTCTCAGTCAGTTACGGTAGCCCAGACTCTCATCTGTTTGGGGTGCTCAATTATCCATTCTTAGAGATGATTCTGGAGGCTGCTAGACTGGATATTTTTCTGGGTCAGTAGCTCTTTCTGAATCTAACACCAGGCTGCAGGAGTGTTTGTCTAGGAATTTGTCTCCCTAGCCCTTTCAAGTGAAAAAGGAGTGTGTTTCGCTTTGTTCAAAGACAGTTTCTACCCTTCGCAGTTGAAACCGAGTGCCCAAATATAAAAGACCATAATGACAATACTGAGTTTCCTTTCCATACCTCAGATCTACTCGTGTCTTCAAAAAGAAAACTTCTGGAAATGTATAGCCTAGGAGGATGTGTGCTATTTAATACAAAAATCACAGCAAGCAGCCGAGTGTAGGGTTTGAGCTGGGGGTGCCCAAGGGTGGGAATGGACTGAGGGAAGGGAGCTGGAAGAAAGGGGTCGAAAGGAGGAAATGTTCGTCTCTGCAGGCAATTCAATTTCTAGCTGCTCCATGGAGACAAAGCAATTAGTGTGGATTGTCAAGGTGGTTTGTGTGAATTGGCTACCTGCCCATTATGAATTGGACGGGATTAACTAGCTCGTTCCAAACACTCCACCAAATCGCAAATGGCCATATGAAAGTGATTTGCAGCCACCAGCAATAGAGCTGGATTAAAGCCTTGGGGGTAAAAGTTTGACAACCTCCTAGCAGCCATCAATAAGTCTTAGACTCCTTAAGATATGCCCTGTCCCTAAACATTCCCCTTTCCCACCCCATGTTCGTGCTTTAGTACAAAGCCCTCTTGCCCATTGGGAAGGTTGGGGCTGTTCTGTAAATAAGCCTACTTACCAGCCCAAGTGAGCAACACATGGGCAATTCTTATTAGCAAGACCATAGTTTGCTGGCTCTGATGCTTGCAATCTTCAAAGCCCCCCAGGGGAGAGACAAGACAAATCGATTTTAAGGTTACCTTCAACACACACATCCAGAACTGACCAACCTTTAACAAAGAATATACTTGAGGTCCCAAACACACGGTTAATGTCATTAGGCTCTATGACTTTTAAGTGGACTCTGGCAATCCCAGGTCCCAAGCCTTTCTGTTCTAGGCTTAGAACCTGGCACTCAGCAATCAGCATTAGCCAAGAGCATGCTTGTTCCAGAATAATCAAGAAAGAGTCCAGGCAGATCTTACCAGAAACCATCTATGGTATCTTGTAGGTGTCTATATAGATAATCGCTTTCTTCCCTCAAATGCATTGTCCTTTAGACTCAAGTGAGACTGATCACCTCCACTAGATTATGGCAAAAATATTATGCCATCAGGAATCCTCTGAACCAATACGGCTGCTCATCTGGCAAAGCTCTATGTTTTATGTTGCTTCTCTGTACCAGAAACTAAACCTGTTTCTACGTATCCTCACTCTCCTGTATATTACATGAAGACACTTTTCCAAATATATTTTGAAGTTCAGTCTAAATCATGGCCTATTCCCCTCTGTAGGACCATAAGTCTCTCACCTCCCTGCAAAGGCCACCTTCTGGATATTTCTTGCTTACCTGTTTAGGACCCCCACCTCCACCCCTCCACCCCCCACTAGATGGCTGACAAAAGCCTTGTTTTTCATACCCAAACCTGTGCTCCCTGCTATATGTGTTCTGTTTGGAGGGATGGACTTTGCCCCAGCATCCTTGGGCTCACATCATGTACCTGAGTCACTGGAGAGGGTAAAACTTCCACCCAGACCCAGACCTTCCCTGTCAGTGTGCTCTGTGGACCTGGAGTCACCTGCCCAAATGCACAGTTTCCATGCCCCAAATGCAGAGGATTTACTGAAAGGATACCAATTTGTTAGCCATTGGAACAAACACTCCAAAAGGCAACAAACAACACTTGGTTTTGTCATAGATAGCAGCTGTTTCTTGAGCCCATAGGATTAGAAACTCAACCTGCAGGCCCAGATGTGAGTTGAGTCAGCCACAGGGTTTGGGGAAGATCAAGCCTATGAGAACAAGATGTTTGGCAATGTTCTGGGCTCAAATGTATAACACAGTCAACTACCAGAAAATACACCCCTCAAAAATCTGTCTTCTCATCATAAATCATGACTGGAAATTCAAATAAAAATAAACTTGGTAAGCATCCCTTTCTTCTAGCTATAGCAGGAATGAAAGCTCATTTTCAATCTAACACTACATTTTACAGTATCCATATCTTAATGCCAAACATAAAAATCACTAAATAGTATAGGGAGAGATGGCTCAGTGGTTAAGACTGCCCTTCCAATAAATAAATAAATAAATAAATAAATAAATAAGACTGCTCTTCCAGAGGTCCTGAGCTCAAATCCCAACAACCACATGGTGTCTCAAAACCATCTGTAATAGGATCTGATGCTCTTTTCTGGTGTGTCTGAAGACAGCTATAGTGTACTCATATATAATAAATAAATCTTGTAAAAAAATCACTAGTGTATAGGAATTCCTGATTTAGACATATCATTTGATTATGCTACATTTTAGTGGTTTCTATTTGAAAATACAAAGTAGGATTTCAATACTATAGTCATAAGTCTTCATTTTTTCATACTGATATGTCTATCCATCCATCAATCTATCATCTTTCTATCATCTATCAATCTACCATCTATCAATCATCTTTCAGTCATCTATACACCATCACCTATCATCTATCTACTATCAATCAATCATCATCCATCCCTGTTCTCTACCTCTATCATCTATCAATCAATCCATCATCTATCATCTATCAATCTATCATCTATCAATCTATCATCTATATATCATCTATCACCTATCTATCATCTACTTGTGTATATCTCTATATCATCTATCTATTATGTATCTATCATCTATCTATTATCTATCTATCTATCTATCTATCTATCTATCTATCTATCTATCTATCCATCTATCCATGATCTATATATTTATTCAAAAATAGGCTTTGGGTACTCAATGGTACTTTTGGAAGTTAGGTGAAAACTACATCAAGCACAACTGTCCTTCAGATAATGAATTACGTGTTAAGATTTAGGGAAAGAAGAAGAGCTGTATTTTAATGTGAACAATAAAGCAAGAGGTAATGTGAAGTGGGGCCAGTGTCTGTTCAGCAAGAATGGCCGCCGGCTTGAGCGTCCCTGATCTCAAAGGAAAATACCATTTCTGTACTTTTAAACTTTTGTTCTTTGTTCAACTATAGTCAGATTTAAAAAACTTAAAAAGCACCTCATCTTGAAGATGACCAAACCAGTCATGACTGTTTCCATAGTGGCTAATTTTTCTTAACACACAGGAAGCCAATGTTGAAACAATGAAACACAGTAACGTATCTCTGAAAGGAACTCTAAGAGCACACTGCTTTATTTCACATGCAACTGCTTAGTGACAGAGGCAACTGTGGGTCCTTTCCCTGACAAGGGCTCTAGAGCAGAGCACTGTTCTGCTGGGCTCTGCAGGAAAATATTTACTGGAATACTCTGACATTAACAACAGGATCAAGTGACAGGCTCTTCCTTCACTCAGAAAACTCAGTCAGAAGTGCACATCCCTCACCCGGCAAGGGGCTTTTTGCACACATCTGTTTCAGCTCAGCCCCCTCAGAGATGTCTTAAATCTAATTAACCAACTAATTTGCAAATATATTCTAATTTATTCAAGGCAGATTTTTATTGGACATTAAAATTATCTGACAGTGAACCATACACAGTACACAAGAGCAGGACCTCACTGAAGGGTCAAAGGTTACTTGGGCATAAGAATGGTTTATTATATTTTGGTTCTATAATTTTTCTACATCAAGGAGAAAATGAGTTGGCATTTTCTCCATCTTAATTAAGTTGCATATTGCTAAAATCTTTGTGAGAGCACAGGGGTGATGGGGCATGCCCAGTTGTTTCCATTGCACCTCCCCTAAGGTAGTGATGGGCATCACTGCCTGGAAGCAAAGAACTGAGGCAAAGGGTACAAGACAGGACCATACGTTTTGTCTCAATCTGTTTTCTGGTGATTAGAGATGAGAAATTTAAGTTATGGGAAAAGTATAGTGTGCCATACTGGGAATTACAAACTGCTGTTAATTTGCATGCAGAACTCCTGTTCGACAACAAGGCAGTCACAGCAGGTAGCAATGTTTACTCAGACAATCAAGTTGTAATTTACTGAACCTGTGTATAAAAAAATAAAAAAAAATTAATAAATAAAACCAGCAGAGGATGTTCTTAATTAGAACATCACAACATTATACCCAGCTCAGTGTACGGTTATAGGTAAGGACCAAGACTAACACTGTGCTAGGGGATTGTTTAATTTACAAAACCAAAGTGGATTCCCATGCACGCTGTGACATCCAACGTAATGGGAGCGCCCATCTTAATATCTCTATGTCATTCTGGATAGCTGCTAACTGTGATATATTAAACATCGGCCTTTTGGTGATTCTATTTTATTAAAAATAAAAACAGCTTAATTGTATTATTTATAAAATGGAAGATAAAGACATGATAATATTATTCGGTTATTGTAGTTTTAAAATATATATTTCTTCTACTAGAACTAATTTCTAAGACTGGGAAACAAACAAAGATAAAATTCTGAGGCAGAGAAAACAACAGACAGGAAATGTATGTCTAGTTCACAGCTCAGAAAACCAGATGGAACTCTACACACTATACTAGATTTTACTCAAGGCTCAGCAAGGGATTACAAGTCAGTTAGTAAGTCTCATATACTAGACAAGTACTCTATAACAGCCATACCTCCAAGTCTTGGTTTTCTAACATGGGATTGCTCCATAGCCCAGACTGGTTTTCAACATGATAGTCCTGCCTCCTAAGTGTTGGGGTCTATCTTCAAACTCGGCAATTTAGAATGTTAGAGTCCATTCTATGGCATGACTGTGTTCTCACAAATTTCCCATGCACAAGAATCCTAACTCCAGAGACAGTGTGGTACAATCTGTGAGCAGTGAATAGGTACAGAGGTAAGTGTCATCAGGATTAGGGAACAACTGTTCACCTGGCCTTTCTTCTTAGGCCAGTAGGAGACAGGGGCCATGGTGGTGGCTGCAACTGGTGGAAGAAACCCCCCTTCTAGCTTTCTAGGCAGCTAACAGGGCAACGAGCTGCAGTAAGGGTGACGCTACTGGCAAACAGGCTGGTTTTAGAACATAAAGAACAGAAGTGAATTCAAGCGGGAAGTATTCTAAGCACCTATTGGTGCCAAGACACTCCACAAGATGCCCACCATGCAAAGATGAGTAATAGTCAAGCCTTGGCCTAGAGGCACTAAGAGTTTAATCATCTAACCATTGATCAAACAGCCACAATAAAAAGTGATAAATAGGATGTGCTGGAAGTGTACTCAGAGAGCATCAGGGTGTGCTAAGATAGAGAAGCATCTAATTCATGAGGGGTGTATCCAGAGGAAATGACACTTGAAATGAATTTTAAAGAATGATAGGACTTAGAGGCAGGGAAGGAGGGGCACATGCATAGAAGGGGAAGGAGAGATTGCAAAAGAGCACAGGGGAATTGAGAACTCAGGATCAGAAATAGAAAGTAGCACAGAACAGGTTATTGCAGAAACTTCAAATTTATTTTAAAACAGATTTCAGACCAGAGACTCATGACAGAATCTTAGAAAGTGCTTTTTTAAAAAAAATGTGCTAACCTTTCCACCTTTGTTGATAAGTAGGGTTTGGTAACTCAGTGTATTCGCTTCTTTTAAAGGTTTATTTTTATTTTATGTGTAGGAATATGTGTAGTATATACTGTGCCATGTGAAGGCCTAGCCCCAAGTATCTGAGGCCAGAAGAAAACACTGGCTTTACAGTGCTCTTAACTTAACAATTGGTTGTGAGCCTGCTGTGTATGGATGCTGGAAATGGAACTATGGTTCCAATGCTCTTAAATACGACATACTCTTCCAGCCCCAATTTGCTATTTCTTGAAAAGACTTTTCTCCCTGATAACAGAAGTAAATATACAGGAAGCTAGGCACAGTAGCTATGCTTTATAATTCAATAATCCCAGCATTAAGGAAGTAAGAGGATCAGGAGTCCAAGACCAACCTTACCTACATACTAAATTCAAGGCCAGCCTGAGCTATACAGAGAAGCCTGGGTGAACACTATACTTCAAAAAAAAAAATGTAAGTAGCAGTAATAATATAGAAGACGTAGGGTGTGATGTAGCATCTCAGTGTAAAAGATCTTAGCTCGGGCTTTCTCTTAGTCTTTCTCCTAAGATACAAAGCTAATAGTAAAGCATTAAGGGATGATGCAAAGTTAAATAACTTTCTTTTTCTGTTTTCCAATCACTCTTCAGTCCACAAAAACTTGCTGAGCAATGTCACAGGCATCCTTCTAAAGTACTAAAATCAGAACAATAAGAAGTAACAACCAGGACTGAAGAGATGGCTCAGCAGTTAAGAGTACTGACTGCTCTTCCAGAGGTCCTGAGTTCAATTCCCAGCAACTACATAGTGGCTCTCAACCATCTGTAATGGGATCTGATGCCTTCTTCTGGTGTCCCAAGACAGCGGCAGTGTACCCACATACATGAAATAAATCTTTAAAAAAAAGTAACAACCAAACATATACATATCTCACGAGCATTCATAGATACTTGATCTCCCTGTCTGTGGGAAAGAGGATGACAGAAAAACAAAAACTGTATGCTCAGCTGGAGCTGATGTGTCCAAAAATAGTCACTGGTTTAGACACAGAACGAACCATGATGCCAGTACATGTCACAGAGACTTGGGTATTTCAGCTCTAATGACTAAGTCCTGGAGACCTTGGAATTTAATTGTAGCTTTTGTTGTCATAGTTCCCTTTGTGGGCTCACCTCTGTCCTAAATGACTTCAGTAATCAGAGGCCAGTGTTGCTGGACTTACAAAGTTTTCGTTGGTCTCCCAGAGGAAGGTCACATAATGAAGGATGAACCAGATGTAGGGAGGGCTAAGCAGTTGGAGCCAACACCCAGGAAAAGCCCCAGAGACGGGAAGGGAACTGAGCACTGGTGGGTGTGACCCACACACTGACCCTTGTTTCCACTATAATGCAACTATGGAGGTGGTAGAAAAAAACAATTAGATCCCCAATCCAAATGCAAACATTTCCACACAAGTCGAGTCATTACTTGAGGAGGAAAGCTGTTCCCATAGGACCTTTTTTAACCATTTTTTTTTTTAAAGAGATCAGAAAGCCTCTCTGTGTTGAAATTTCTCAGTGGGAAATTTTATAGTAATGCTTCTTAAAACTAGCCTATCTATGACAGTACAGAGGAAGTGAGTAAACGAGTGGGAGGGCTTAGTGGGTCACCCCAAAGGCAAGGTTCAGGCCACAGAGTACACCAATGTTGGTTCCTACAGGATCCAACGCATTCATTAGGAGGATACTGGAGTCTGGTAACTCTCCACCTTCAGGACAGTACTGGAACACAATCTACTCTCCTTCTGGAAACCTGTCTTCTAAAATACTATCTGTGGACAATCATGGCAGGGCAAGGGGGACTTTGAGGCAAGCGCAAAGTTATATAATGTTAATGATTCTAGTGCTGAGCTTGAGAGACATGTGCATGGCAGTGTGATGATACACATGGTATGCTAGTCAGTTTGGGCTACTGTAAGCTGCTGTAACAAACGAGCCACTGTCTCACAGCCATAGAAGCTACGTTGAGGGCTACACTCTACATCCTTTCTATGGGACGCAGGCGACACAGAACCTTCCTCTAGAATATAACTACTATGGTGGCAGAGGGAATAGCAAGGAGAATGGAGTGCAATGCTTCTTCAAGCCTTTCATACAAAGTGGGGCGGTTGGCGTTATCTCATAGAGCATAGGCCAGAACAGGGAAACAGCCAGAAGTCAACAGGGTAAGAACATCTTCTGTCCTAAGAGGAGGGTGGGAAATTAAACACTGGAGGATGGATAGCCTGTAGCACTTTTCAGAGCTTAGATGGCAGCTAAATGAAGGCACAGTGAGTACCTCTAACCCTGTCATTCCCCCAGACTTGTGATCACCATTAAATTTTGACTGAATCTTCTGAAGAGAAAAATCTCCCATCCACGTTGCCATTGTTCCTCATAAAGTATACAGGATGTAGAATGAAACAAAACTAGAGAGGGTCATGAGACTCACTTTTCCTTTGTGGTTAGGTGCCAACCAGTTACTTCCAATCCTCCATAATTCTTTCCAGAAGTTCAGGAGCTTGAGC